>NC_052135.2:66218259-67418259 GCF_016086655.4 Lepeophtheirus salmonis
TATTTAAGCTGTCCCAAGAACTCCATAGCAAAGCATCAAAGCCATTAAAAATCAATATCAAACCGCTCCTGAGAAACTGTTTAAGTAAAGTCGTACGTCTGAGAAATGCTACAAAGACGGGCGAGCAGATTGTGATTATGTGGATGTGAATATCAACATTTGAAATTCTAAAATTCATACAATCCTTGGCGCAAAATACGTATGTTAGTACTCGTATTTGTCACTGATACCTATATTAAAGTGGTAAGATTTTTACTTTTTTATAATTGTGATTGCAACGAGTGCGGAAAAGTTGTTATGTGGTAGAAAAATATTTTTTTTTCAAAATTTCATAGTCATACAGTGCTATCTATAAGTTGCACATCTACGACAAATTATTTTGAAGACAAAAACTTTCTTTTGTCAAATAGGCTAAGTTACACATCGGCAGGCACATCAAAGAGGTGTTTATGTTCCAGCACTTTATTTAGACATCATGCGTTATATTTGAGATTTTTTTTATAAACACATTGATAAATATGTTAGTAAGAAGATTTGTATCAGAATATTTTCATTGGAACATCGAATAAAGACGTTATTAAAAATTTAAAAACCCTATCAAAAAATGCCAAAATTCATAAATTCGAACAAGTTTTAAATCATTATTTTTCATTTTGGATGTTATTCGAATCATGTTTCTTAATTTCGGACACCATAAAATAGCAAAAATAAAGGAAAAAAATATACATACAAGTACAAATATTGCTTTGAATCTTTCTGTTTTCCGTGGTTAAAATTAAAAATACAACATACCTTCTCTTGTACAAAGGAGAATCCTTAACTATTTGGCAATCTTTCGGGCGGAAGATCTCATAATATTTTATGAGAACAAATTGAGGGAGGAATAGACACACGGTACATGAATTAGAAAAAGAAAAATGTTGATTTTCGGTTTATTTTTTATCATTTTTCATCTTTGATTATATACATCTGGCTGCACTGTATGCAGCTCACCCTGTATCCATGCCTGGTGTTACATGCTAAACAACTGCGAGATCTATATTGACTACATTGTTATGTCTTACATTAAAAATACCATCATTTGGCTCAAATATTCATACATACAGATTTACTTTGCTTTATTTATAAAGATTAACGGGAGCACTCGACATTCCTCGGAGTTATTAGACTAACAAACCAAACATGGCTTTGACAATTTTTACTTTCCGTGTCTTTTTAAATATGACTCGCTGAGCTCGTTGTTACATGGTTATGTATTTAATCAAGTAGTCAGACAGTTCTAAGATAATAAACACACATTTAAAAATGGAGCGTCAACAGATAAAATGTGCTTTATTAATTTATAAATATATTGGTTAAAAAATGGTATTTTACAAAATAGCATTGAAAAAAAGTGATCCTCAAAAGTGGCAACAACACTCTACAAATATATGTATATTTATATATTATTAAGTAGCTTATCAGATGAATGTATCTTAATTGTTTTCGTCTTTCCTAGCACGTGCAGTAGATTCATTGATATACTTATAGTATAAAGCAGAGATTATAATCTAGGAGTAAATGATACATAGATAAAAAGCTATAATAATTATTTAAATTCTTCTATTTTTTTTCTCTTTGTTAGAGATTTGCTCTTGTTTTATTTTTTTTTCTGTTTTTGTTTTTTTCATTATTTGTTTTTTGCCTCATTGCAGAACAAAAAGCATTGATTTTTACCTATTTATTAAAAGGGTTTCTAGATGATAAGTTTAGTGCAAGTAATTAAAAAAGCTGTAGTAACTTACCTAAAAGCTTAGGTTCCCAGTTTTCCTTTGGCAGCAAGGCCAATATTTTTTCTTCCATTGAGTATTTAATGTTTTACATTATCACAAAGCTGGGTGCTTGGTCTTGAAGACATTAATGATGTTGCTTCTAGTATTACCAAAGCAAACTACCAGGTAATTTTGCTTGTTTTAGACAGTGTCCACAGATTTATCCGATTTGTATGTGAGTTTTAAGTCAATCAGAGTTCTTTGACAACGCTTCTGACGGAGTTTTTGCTGTTGTTGTGAAGAGATGGGCTTATCAATCCTCTTGAGGTACTTTCATCCAGTCTTGTCACCATCTTCTTCCTAATATAGTCAGCGAACATGATAGGCAGGTTCTTACCAACGGCTTTCTTACCTTTTGAGCCTCAACTTGATTGATATACAACTCTTCGTCTTTACCTTTTGACCAAATAATTTTTGACACGACACACAGTGCCCTTACTAACCTTTAGTGTCTTCATAATCCCCGGCTTGGTCTTACCACCGTAGACTAAACGATCAATATTTGCTCTTTATTTTTTTTCGTCATAATTACCTTTCCTGTTTTGTATATATTATGTATATCAAAACCTAACCTTTCAGTTATGCGACTTGAACTTTTTCATTTAACTCACTAAACTTATTTTTACAAAAATCGATTTAAAAAAGTCTTAAGACTTTTTTTTGTACTTAAATATAAGGCATAGAAATACTAAATCTGCAGTTTCCCACCTAGAGTTTGCAGAGATATTTAAAGGTGGTCTGAAAAATTAAGTTTTGTTTTTGCTTACCTAGATGAGATCATAATTATGACTGACGGAGGAGCTCTCAAGTTTTTAAATCCGTTCGCCGTGATTTTTTTTATATTACTACGTCATGTCATTATTTTAATGGGGTCATTTCATTGAGTTCTGATAAATAATAAATACTCCATGCATTTGAAAATATTTATTGACTTTACATTAAACGTAAATAGTAGCCTGCTTATCTGGGGTCTTAATGTCGGATTTCTTCCATTTGAAACATTGACGTCCTTTAGTCAGATGTTTTGAATAGTTTTAATTGATAATGCGTAAGAAACATAATGAGAGCGTGAGATGGATTGGAAATATATAAGTCTTACCTAAGCATGGGCCTTCACAGTGTGGGTGGCTGGAGGGAACCTCCCCCCCCCCAAAAAAAAAAAAGAATAATAATGTGGGCTCCCCTGCTAAGATCCCTGGATTTAGTAAATCAGTGGGTGTTGAAATCACATAACTAAATCAATGAAAGGATATTGTATAAGTAGTAATATGTTAATAGATAAGTTTGAAGGTCATTCAAATTAAAGGTAATTTTTTTTTGTTTTGAATGAAGAATTACGAAGAATCTTTAATTTATCATTATTTTTCCCTATAAAGACTAAGTGACATTTTAATGGTCGTAAAGTGTATAAATGGAGCTTTGATCAGTCATCAAAGTTGTCCTTTTAAGGCTTTTATATATATAAATCGATTTGAATGCTCATTTCACATAATATAAATGTTCTACTCTTCAAACTTGATAAAAACACTTTTAATATTAAGTTATATTTCTTTTATAGAAACAAAGAATTCTATTTTTTGAAAAAACTACAATTAATTTGAGTAAAAATGAAGCAGGCTCAATAACTGCATTAATTCAATTTTTTCATCTACTATGTTATATTAATATGTACAGTGTCTTACAGATAAATGTGGAGTAAACTCATATCTCAACACACAATTTTATATATTTTTTTTTTACTATTTCAATAACTTGAAAATAAAAATATATATTCTTGTATTAATTTCCTTTTAATGGTATTCTCTAAATTAATCATGGTTTTCAGGCTTGAGAGTCTTAGAGCCACCTTTTTGGAGCTCAGTAAAGTTGGATACCCTCAATCTGGCTGGATTTGTAATAAGGTTCCAAAAGATAAAATATAATCCCTGTTCAGATAAGAAACGGAATTTTATTACTATTAGCGAATCTGAAGAGTTATAACATCGGGAACCCCCAGTATCTCTATATTCATTGCCATTTAATCATATTTTGTAACAAATTAATTTCATGTTTTTAAACAAAATATTCATATAGACAAGATAAAGTGACTTTAAATGTGCTCTACCAAATCCTCGAGTAGGAGATTAAAGGGTTAAACCTATATTTCTATTTTTTAACCAATTTAAATTTGAAAGCTGGATTTTAAACTGGATATGGGCAGATATCAAAATATTTCTGATCTGATATTTTACAAATGATTAGATTTATCCAAGAAATAATTTGTTGGTTGATATTTTCTTGAACGAAAAAGACCGACTCGTGTGAGATAAATTGATTAGAATAAAAAATATTTGAAATATAAAGTATAGATTTATCAAATTGATCCCGATTTAGTTATGTTTGCAAGATAGCCGTTTTAAAAAAGGTAGCAATTTTTATGGAAGACAAACTTGACAAGCCTCGGTAATGAATCAATATTATCTTGATTTTTTTAACAAATATAATGGACAGGAAGGTAAATTTGGTATGAACTCTTTTTTTAGAAATATATAAGTCGGATTCATACAATTAAGTATGAATATTCTGTGTTTTAAACATTCCCTGGCTACAAAATTGATCACCATATTTGTTTCTATTCCTTTCTTTTTTCTGATTGCATCATATAAAATATCGGAGAGAATATAATAATTTATCAAAATTTCCCCAATACCGATATTGGATAGTTTACACAAAATATTAGTTTACTTTAATTTAATTATAATAGAAAGCACTTTTAGATCAAATTATTCCTGGAACAGAGGCGTTATTAGTCATTAAAATATTCTAATAAATAAAGAAATTGATACATTGTCGCATTTAACGCCAACATATTTATTAAGCAAGTGCCTCAAATGAGTAAATAAGGAATTCTAGATCAAGTAAAAACTTTAATTTATGAGATATGCCTTTTTCGAAATGTTATGTGATTTAATAAATTGTAATTTTATAATTAAATATTCAATTGTTTGGTTTATTGAAATAATAATGGCAGAAGTATTATTAAAAACTTTATGCTTAATATTGACTTACACGATCCATATTTTTTATAATATGTAATATATCTTATATTTATTCTCTATGAATCAGTTGGTCTTAATCAAATATACAATTTCATTTTCTTCATAAAACAAGAGATAGTCAAAATAATCGTCTAAGCCCTTCGAACAACTTATTAAAATTTACATCAGAGAGGGGGCAAAACTACATTATCTCTCTAATCATCGAAGATGCATCTCACACCCTAACTAAAACATAAAAGAATTGGCGGGAAAACGATTCAAATAAGTTTAATCCGGATAGTTTCTGAACAAATCGATTGTTCTTTGTCACCTGTTGTTCAAATTTAACCGGTTTTCCCTTAACGCTCAAATATACCTACAAAAAAGCTAAACAAGATTTGAAAAAAAGATATACAATTTTTGCGTCACTCTCTTTACGCTCTAGTATGATCCTGCCGTTAACACATCTGCCCCAAGACGTCAATAAACAAAAAGCTCTAAAAATACATTATCGTCAGAGCTGTAGGTCTGTACTAATTTCATTATGGTTTGTTCGTTAACTCTCGACCACATTGGGAATGTTTATTTTTTTGCAAATCTAAATACAAAAGTCACAAAAAAACTTTTACTCTCTTTACTCCTAATAAAATTAACAATTATAAAGAACCACTACGAACATTAGGGTGGTTTACTTTTACAGCAATTGCGATAAAACTGTCGTGTGGTAGAAAATAACATAAGGATTCGGATGATCCATGTATTGCGACCATCTTTTGTTTTTACATTCTTTAAAGGAAAGATCAAAATATATGCGCAAAGTTTATTCATCTATTCCTCTCTTCTTTCTCCATAGGATGTCTTTAGAAAATAATTGTGCAAATGTTTTTTAGAGATAAGAAAAATATTTATCAAAATGCTTTTATGTAACTAAATGAGGCATGGTTTATTTTAATCTTTATCGGCCAACGAAATAAATTTAACTTATTCAAATTTTGATTGAGATGTGGGACCTAGAGATGACATCGTCCAAAAATTTAATTTCACTCGTGTTATTTTCTAGAGAACTGAATTTAAATTTTAAAAGGGTGTAGCTACAAACCTCCCTAACCAACATTCAACCCAACAACAATAACTGACCAAGCTATGATTAAATAATTAAAAACAGAAAACAAAATGCAATTTTGTTTTCTGTGTATGTCAATATCTGTTAACAAATTGGTTAGTGGAGAAAAAGATGATGATAATGATGTTAATACTGGGTGGTCCACTCAAAAAAAACCATAATAATAAGAACTCAAGAGACGACTATAGGTATATATGTATATACATATACAGAAGGTCGTAATCTTCTTATTGAGTCGTTAAAGAAATAGCTCATTATATCAAAGTCATTTTCTTTTCTTTCTTTCTTTTTTTGTACATTTTTCAGAGGGTTAAATATCTACTGGGTGCGGCAAAAAATCTTTACACTTTCAATCTAGAACTTTATCAATATATATTTCAGCAACTAGTTGTAAGTCAATTAAATAAAAATAACTAATATGATATTTGGGGGACGGACGGTGAAGGCCTTGGACTCAACATGCACCCAAAAAGTGAGGTCCAATAGTTTGGCATCTGGTGAGTAGGGGCCACATTTTATTTGCCCCGAAAGGCAAGTTGTCTTCCAACCACATATGGGGATTTTTGGGCATGTGTACAGGCGCACCATCCTGCTGGAACACGACGTTCATGTCTGGCGTCATATTGGAGATCCCCAAATGTTATGCAATCTCCGTTGGTTTCTTGCCAGCGTCCAAAAGTGCGAGGATCGAAATAGTTGGTCCGGTTCAGATGGCATTTTCTCGGCTTCTTAGACACTTTGGAATATCTAGTTTTCTTTCTTTTTTCTTTTTAGTATTTGACCAGAACAATTTTACTGCATTCACAAAAACAAAGTGTAAAGATTTTTTCCCCGCACCCGGCAATATATATTGTATACATATATAAGTAGTTGAGTTAAGTACAAGAAAAAAAAATAAAGGGAACTAGGGTAGATTCAAGACTGAAGCAGCTATTAATCTATATGCAAATATTTTGATTCGTAATGATGTTCATTTGTATCAGTGATTATGATGGCTCTACTAACATATTACAACATATTTTTCAAAAACGAAATAATAAAAGCACCACGCCCCGTTTTATTTAAGTAGAGTAGGGAGGGGGTTATGATCCCTAATGAAGTTTACTTATATATTTATAATAGCACAAGTTGTCTACATGTTATAAATATTTTTCTAATGAGTGGATATAATATAATTTCATATTATCATTATGGAAGAAATACAAGTAGAAAAATAAAAACATGATAGAAATCCGTTGACATTAATTGTTAATCGTTTTCAACTTTCTCGCTTAATAACTTTTAAAAATCCGTTTTAGAGACTAAACATGATTATACAAAAAGACGGTAAATTTAAAATGGATAATATTTAATTATTAAATTGTGCAAATTTGATAACTAAATCTAGAGATATCCGTATTTTTTCAAATGTCATTCAATTCTAAGTTTTTCTAGAATATCTCAGCATCTAATAAACCGATACGGACAATTTTTTCAATGTTCCTATAATTTATCAATATAGTTGCACTAATTAAGTATATAATGTAAATATTATAGTATTACAATGACCCATCTGAATTAAAAATTGCCTTTGAAGTCTACTTAACATACATAATGTTTACTCGTATTTTCAGAAACGACCGTGAATCGAGCCACATTTAGTTCAAGAGAATAATTTCTCCCAAGCACGTTGCCCATTGAGTTACGTAGACGTTATAATTACTTACTTATCATATCGGATTAAATACTACCAATATAACCCATTTAGCTTTTTTCTGGACTTATAAAGCTTCCAAGTATTTCACTTGAAAAAATGCTCACTTTTTTATATATTTTAGGATTAATTGAATAATTTATAGTGTAACGATAGGTAACACTTCTTCAATAAGAAATAAAGAATGTTAGGGGCCGTACTTGGTTTACAAACTACTAAAATGGGATCCACGTAGGACCCATATCTTATAAGATGAATAAAGAACCGCATTTTCTCATACGAATACAAATGAAACTTCACATTCATATATATGCATTACGTCACACTGATATTATTCTTATGAGGTGTCCAGAATAAATGCTCAATTACTGTTCTACTATCGTAATACCGTCAACTAAAAAATATGCATTCTAGAATGTTCCTATATTTAGTCCAAACAGATATGTCTTCATAATAAAAATCGAAGATAATTGCTACAGACTTGAGTATATCTCACTTCCAAATAAGTTTCTTTTGTTCATGCATATTCAGCATTATCCATTTAATTTGACGACACTATGATAGTTAACGGTAATTGACAAAGAGGAAAATAATATGTACTATCCACTGTTATGTTTAAAAATTTGAAATATAAAGTTGTCACCCCGACAATTTGAGGAATGTTTCTGAGGAGAGTAGCTTTCATTAAATTAGCTACGAGCAGCAGTCAGATGAAGGAAATACACACAAACCCTACTCTGTATCTAGTAATTATATAGGTAGGAGTTACTCGGATGTCGTTCCTCAGGGTTACTCCCCGTCATTTATTTGGGAACTTATTCATAGTTACATTTTATAGTTTTTACGGTGTGTGGATAAAACGTCTACTGTCCAAACGTCGACAAACAGAACGTCGACCAGACAAAACGTCGACCGAAAGAACACTGACCGTAGAATATAAAATAAGGACTCCACCAAATGGTGTTGCGATATATCTCATTCAGACACTTCCCGCCTCAAACATACCCCCATCACTACCACTCCTATATAAACCACCTTCTCCCAATCTCCTTATAAAATCCGAATAATGGGTTGTTCTCAGGGATCCTCGTGTCCCAAAATGGGATGGAACCCCTATTTAAGCAACCACAAAGAACCCCTCACAACCCCCATTTACCCCCGAAATATTGATGCACTTTTCAGGAACGGCCTGGCACAAAATGGAATGAAGCCCAGCACCACTATTTCAGCAACCCCAAAGAAGCCCCTCATCCCGAAATGTTGGGGCTATTTTGGGGTCCCACCGTGACTAAAAATGGGATGAAACCCACTGCCTCTTCTTACATTTACCCTTCCCATTTACACTCCGAAGGGCCTCGAGATTTGAGGATTTTTTGGTTTTCATCTCGTTTTGGGAACCGGCGGTACCGGAAGCCATGCTAAAAGTATGAAAATGTTAATAAAAGATTACCTTATGTCTTTACTAAATTTAAAATATGTATAACTATTATTTTTCGTGGAATAAATTACATTAAAGTAATTTGATTAACAGCAGTAGGTTTTATTTTATTTTGGGGCCCGGCGGTAGGCAAAATAGCTACAAATTTTGTAAGTAAATGTCTGGAGTGAAATGTCGTAGAAACTGTTTTTAATATTTGTAAAGTAATATTTTCCGGTTGATGCGTTTTGTACGGTAGACGTTCAGTCCATTCGACATTTTGTCGTTCTGTCGGTCGACGTTTTTCTATCAAAGTTTTGATCTTTTACCAGTTTTTACGTATATCAATATTCTTTACTCAAGAATAAAAAATAAATACAACGCCTTTAGAAAATAAAAAAAAACATATAATCAGGTAGCAACTACAAAAAGCCGGCATTTTTCCATTATATTACTATTATGATCTATGGTAATTGAGTAATTACCCAATAAACTACTCAGAGTTTGCTGATTAATTCATAAATAAATGCATCCATGAACTTCTCCTTCACTTTTAATTGTGTTCTGAAGGCGGATGGAGAGTCTAGGTTGGCTCTTATTGTGAATATAAAAAAAGCAATGTTTATAATTTCATTCTCTCACCCTCTCAAACGGGTTTTAATAGTAAAATATATTCTTCTGACAAAAATGGTTATATTTGAACGACATTCTGATGCTGGGCTCTTCAACTTTTACTCAAAATGCAAATTTATCAACATTTGCAGACATTATTACTATGAAATACAAATGAAACGTTGAATAAATTAAAATTTTACCACTACCAAAAAAGAGATAAGTACACTAAATATTTGGTTCGTTTTGTAAGTAAAGTACTTTCCCATACAATAAATATTGAATAACCTAATTGATTTAAAAAAGAAAAAAATATTTTGCACAGTAAACTTATGCTATAAAGAGAACAAAATGGAAGGATGAAAGAAATCAAAGTAAAACATAGACTTGTAAGGGACACACAAGACTATCATAGCTAGTAATTGTCGGTCTAACGGTGATACATAGTTGTAAATACCTGTTCAGAACCACTGATTTTTTATATAGGACTATCTCTTATTTATATCAAACCACTGAACAATAATCAGGTTGATCAAAGTGTGCTACAAAATTAAGAGCCATGACATCCTTACTAAACAAAATCCCTTGTGAAAGAACTCCCTTTGTAGTTATATGGGTAGGAAAAGGTGTTACCCCCCTCCCTCTCCCAATTTATTACAATTTGGTTATTGGTTATAAAAAGCAGCGTTTTTGTCCCAAAAAAAGAATGCATCAACATTTGGATTTTAAAAATATGCTTTTTAAAAAACATTTTGTTATTTTTTTCTTCAAAAACTAACTAAACACCACAAGGGGGCTCCAAAGAAAAATCTCAGTAATCGCTCTGATCCACCCACCTCTGAATTGTTTCTACCGCCCTTGCTTCATGTCCAAAGGCTCTATCTTCCTGCACCCCGGATCAAAACCTTTCAAAAGTCGAGCCTTAGAACAAAAATATCGACAATAGCAACAATATTTTGATCAGTAGTAGCAAAAGCTTCTAATTTTCTTTCAAAATTAATATATTTAATTTTAGGGTCTGGATAACGGAAGGTATTACTTATTTACTTTCCGTACCTCAATGTACACTTATTTGAAGCCTAAATTGCAAGGTATATAATAATCGATATTATTAACAATTATTGTTATTAACATATATTATAGGTATATATATTAAAGGCACTTCTTATTTCTTGATTAAAAAAGTCATAATTGCAAAAAAAAAAAAAGTAAAAAAAAAAACCATTGTAAAAAAAGTTCCTCCCAGAATAGGTACATAGATAAGTATAAAATTAATAATTTTCATGCAAGAGGCACATTATTATACATATATACATGGACGTCGTGTACTTTACATTTGCTCTCATAAAAACCGACACTACATTGGTAGGAGATACCTAATAGGGTTTCTCTCTCGGTATCCCGGGATTTCCCGGGTAATTTTGCATTATATTATGAAATAATATAACTTAGAATTTGAATAAAATTAATCCTCCTTGGACTCCATTTAAATCCAGACGCAAGTTCATTTTCTCAGGGTTTCTTGGGGTTTACTTCATATCAGTTAAAAACACTGTCCAACAGCCAAATGGTACAAAACAGCATATTCTCAGTTTAATAGAATTTGGTCCCCTGATTCAAATATGGCCTTATTTCTTTCTGCTAGCCTCGTGCCCTTCAGAAAAAGGCCATATGTTTTTTTAAAGATAGGGATACATTATTCCAATATATTTTAAAGCCGAATGTTTAAATAATATAAAAATATTTTTTAAATGTTTGTGTCTTTCTTATATCTCCAGTTATCTTTGTTTAAAGTTAAAAATTGGTGTTTTTTATTCAGAGGCTCATAGCTTCAAGACTAAACGATTCAAATAGTTTTAAAGTATCTCATGGGATAGCTGAAAGTATTAACTTTAATTTTTCTAACAGAGCCTCCTCAAAAACGCTCTATATCGTTGTCAATTTGAGATAAGGCCACGATAATATTTCAAGGATAAAACTCATTGCAAGAGTAGGAGCCGAATTCAGGATCTGTATTAATCAATGGTGGAGAGTGCATGTGCAGGAAGAAATCCCTGTCAAAGAAATCCCCTCTTAACTGCCCTGGCCAGTAGGATTATAATCAGAGTTACCAATAGATACATAAATATATACCTATATATTATGGAGTCTCTTTTCACAGGAAATTGTATTGGAGCAGGATCCCAAGGTACAAATTTTTCAATTTAAGGATACCGAGAAATATCAGACTCTCGTTAGTAGATCATAAATACTGTGAAATTTAATTACAGATTCATATATTTTAAAAAGATATAATAAATTTTGGGCTAGTCCTACATATTTATATCTGTATTTATCATTACCAATTTTGTTTTTTAGATCCTACCGTCCCACTTTTTAAATTCCGTAACCTTTTCCGACCTGAAAAAAAATAATACATGTATAAAAGTGTATGAATAACGATAGCAGCTTGAGATAAAAAAAGCAAAACAAGGTAACTGCGTACTTCAATGGATAACACGCTCGGGGAAAATGAATTTATTCAACTCAATGTGTGTAGGTTCACGCTCAAGTCCTTCCTAAAAAGGAAAGATAGATTAACTATATGGACTTTAATAAAGATTTCGAGGTCAAAAATAGTAATTGTTATGCTAGAATGTTTACTTATACTTAATTAATGTAAAGGAACATTTTAAAAAGAATATTATTCTGGTTGTGGAGACCAACAAAACTTGCACGGTAAAAAATGCTTAGGATTTGCAACCTAAATATATATTTCCCTTTCCTTGAGACAATAAACTATAGCTACATACACTTGTTTGCTAAACCTCAACCTTTTATCTTCTTTTTTACTTCCATTTTCTTTTCTTTTTCGATATGAGATCCTGAACTTTAGCTACAAAATCTCGTTCTTAACAATGAGTTTTTCTCAGTCAAACAATCCAACAAACAGAGAGATAAACTTTGCTCTAATAATAGATTATAGTGATTATACGATATTTATTTAAAGCTTAATTTAACGATTTTTTATATAATTAAATGAAATCCCGGAAAGGGGATCGATACCGTGTTCCTGAGATGTAAACTCTATTACAAAACTATAACTTTTTACCTTTTTTTAATTTTTTTTTATAAAGATGGTGATCGATATTGAGGTATACTCATTACAACATTTAGACAAGGACTTTCAAGTATTGATTATAGGGAAAAACATATATATGTATAGATAGAGTACATTGTATGTATGTATGTAGATACATGTTAACATCCCTCATAAAAAAATACACAAAACACAAGTTATACGCCCATTTTTACGAGTTTTTTTTTCTTTTAATATGAAATCAAGTAAATGTTTCATCACGCAAAGTGGTGATACGCCAACAACCACAACTCAATGTATTATTGAATGCCGAATTTGGGAATCTCTTTTTGGTGGAAAATGAGGTGAAATTTCTTCATCTTCATACTCATCAAAGAGCAATAAAGACAGCAGGCAGACAACAGACAAGGCAAATCATAACTCATTTCTAATACATCACTACAACATATATATGTATGTACAAATTCTATATAAAAGCAGCATAGGGAACTGATAACAAAAAAAGTTATTTATTTCTGAAGAAATAGCTTAATGATGATTTATTAGAAGTCGTTGTTGAGGTAAGAATTTCACAATAACTTTGATTAAATGTTGGTTAATAATGATTAAAGAAGAGGTAGATCGGTAGGTAGAAAAAAAAAGGTAAAAGTATGAGGAGAAGAAAGAGAGAGAGAGAAAGAAATTGGTATTGATATAAAATAGGCTAATTTGTCTTTTTTAGTTCTTAGGTTTTATTTTTTTTAATCACTTTTTCCCGGAGTTTTTCACCTGCTTCAGTTGGGCGTTATGAATCCATTTTTCACATTTCACGACTAATTTAATTTGAACTACATCTTGCTGAATATCCTTAGTATTAAATAAAAACAGTCCAATAGTTGTGGAAAATGACATAATCGGCTGACTATTTCATAACTTTTTGGTCTTTTTTTTTTTAGGAAAGGTTCACAGGTACAATAAGAATCATTTTGTAATATATCTATATAGAAAAATTTATTCTAAAATATGAAATAGTTTATTTTACTGAAGTTGAAGTCTAAAGTAGTCTTATTAAATTAATAAAAGATTGAATAATGATGACGTCATATATCTAATATTGTTCTATGAACCATTTTGTGTCCAATTTGGATGTGTCCTTCAAATTTAGAAGCCAACAGGAAATTAACATTTTGGACCACATATATCCCTGGTTTATATCGATATCCCTAAAATATTATTGATCAAAGTACGTCATTTAAATACTTACCTATATTTTTTTTTTTAGACAATAGAACTATTAGCAAATGTGCTTTTCATTTGACCTTCAATATATGTGGTAGGTATTTCATTTTTAGGATCTAATCAATCAATTAGATATACACAGAGGTGGGCAGAAGTATTTACACAAAATGATAAAGCTCCATATTTTTTTGATAATTGACCAGAGGTTTTTTAACAATAATAATTTCCAGGTATCACTTCATAACACTTTCTATTTGATAAGGTTGTCATTAGCTTTAAAGAATCACATAGTCCAGGCGATTGCAGAAGGTGAAGAACGTGCATGGTAACTTATTTGGGGAGCACTTTTTAGGCTTCTGGGGACCGCATAGAGTATGTTTGATGTCCCCACCACCTTGAAGCTGTTTCACAATGTTGTAGACTGTATTTGAGTTCTACTGTGTGGTGTGGATGATATCTTTTGCAGCTTTTCCGGCCGAGTAAAAATCGTGCATAACTTTGGTCACTGCTCCTGGGCATTTATTTGGAATACTGAAAGCTAAAGTTTTTCAATAAATGTTGTGTAAAAAGGCTTTTGCTAACAAGGAAATACAACAATCAGTTGAAAAAACGCCCGTTTAATGAGTTTAGATGTAAAACAAAGCTTGTGTAAATACTGCTGACCACCTTTGTATATTTTCTATTAAATTCACACTTTGTGGAAGAAAAATTTACTAACATTCCTTGTAAGTACATTTTACTCCCACACCAACTTTTAAATATAATTGATGTGTTAAGATACCTCCTCAAAAAGCAATGAATCGTCTATCCTTAAAATATTTTTTGTATACTTCCACTTATTTGTGCAAGGAGTGTCTAAGCCACTCAACATAAAAACAAAGGAGAATGTTTTTTTCTCAAAATAGAGTATGGATATTATATGTATGTATTTTTTGACTATTTCTATAAACAAACTATTTCTTTTACCCCTTTGGTTGTGCCGGAAATTACATTCCAATTAACAAAAATTCATTGTCACAATTAGTGTTGAGACTCGCTCCAGCACCCTTTTTTTTTTCTTTTCGGTCTTAAGTGATTTTTTCTAGACTGATTAGGACCAATTTTTTGTTTCAGACCAAACTTTCATACTTTTTGATATTATTGAATGAAAACCCACAATATTCGTTAGGCCCATTACACTTTTATAATATAGACATGAATAAAAGTATTGAATACCCCCTTACAGAATTATTAAACTATGGATAAATTTATAATTAATAGTAGATTAGTTTGAGCTAAAAATGCAATATGTGATTAGTTACACTATTTCTCTGGCCCTCACAATATGTTATTTAATATTTCTATTCTCAAATAATTTCAATAACTGCATGATCAATCACTCTCGAAATGGCACACAACTTATTATTTTGTCAAATTTATTTTCTCGTCCAATAATAATGAGAGTTGTCTTAAATGTGAAGTACAATATTTTTTCGAGTCTTTTTGTTTTCCAAATTTGTTACTATTATTATTATTTTTTTTTTAATTCTTGAAAATAGAACATTCAAATAAGTGTTGTGTCAGTCATTATTAAGGACCGAGGATTTTAATCCAGAATAGTTTATTCCCATCCAATCCAGTTCAATGCCACATATAGATCCTTTAAAAAATGTGGAATTGATCTCTTGTGACGTCATTCAGGGGGGTTTCTCCATTTCTAAATTGATCTATCATGAAATAAATTATACAAAACTAAAAAAATATATATATTTGTATTATGACCATTCCACAAATCTTCCAAAAATATTCATTTTTTCATTATACGGTTATTTTACCGACAAATATTATTTGTCTTTATTTAGAAAAATTTAAGGACTCACATTTAAGAAACGATCGATAGACCTAAAAACCAATAGGACAGTATTTTATATGTTAAGTAATCACTATTAATAATTTTATTTCAATGTTGTTACCATAATCCTCAATCACATTATCAGCACAGTTCCTGAAGCAGTAGCAACCTTTATCTTACTCTTCTCTGACCAACCTGATGCACTTTTCCTTGATTGTGAAGATGAAAAATGCGTGATTGGCATGAGCATATCTATTGATCCTTGAGTCCAACGAGCCTTATAAAAATTTGCCCATAGTGTTCAAATCTTCTAGAGTCTTTTTTGACATATAAGAATGAAAAACACTCATCATATTGACAGCTAGGAAAAAAAAAAAAAACAAAAAAACACGCGCCAAGGTCATATTTTATACAACTCTAAAAATATTCTTGTTTAAAGTTGTACAATTATGTAATATTTAAGGAGACCATCTAACTAAAAAGTGTAATCACGAGTGTCTGTGTTTCATTTATGTGTTTCTTTATTTTTTTACATATAGGAAGGCCCTATTTTATACAACTATACCGATAATACTTTCCTTTGTCTTTTTAGGTTTGTCAAGTTTCCTTAATAATAAAACTCAATCAGTATCCTATACTATCAAAAGCACATATCATTCAAATAAAAAGGAAATTAACCTAAAAAGGTTTTAAATGCAACTGCATAGGTATATAATATATAACTCAATAAGCATAGAAAATTAAATCAAACAGATAACAAAAAAGAATTGCTAATAAGTGATAACGGGAAACTGTTGCCATTGGAAAAGATTTGAATTAAAAAAGTATTTTTTCTTTCTTTTTCAAAGGGCATTGACGATATATGTCAATGTTATATTCTACTTAAAATAGACTAGATACAATGTTAAAAAAAAGGAGAATATATATATTTAAAATATTCCTTATATAAAAAATGGTGATTAATTTGTGTAATAACGGTTCTCATGGACTCGTAACTACCATAAAGCATCAATTTAGAAATTAAATGCCTATTACCTGCCTTCCAGATATTTTTCGTTGTCAAGAAAAATTTAAGAAAAAAGGTATTTGATTTTTATTTATTGACAGATACACGTGTTTACACGGATATTTATCATATACAGTAAATAAAATTATTATAAGCCCTTGCCAATTTAGTAAGTTTGGCAACTTACAATGAAAAAAAAGGTATACAATTTATATGGTAGGTTTATTTCAAGAGTGAGATACATTATTTGAACACAAAAAAAATTGATCGGAGGAAGAAAATTACTGAGAATAACCTCAAGAACACCATCTCCACTGTCCAGTATAGGAGTGAAAACACTATGTTTTGGGTGTATTTATCTGCTAATGGGAAAGGACGACTTCAGCTCATCGAAAGGATGATGGGCAAGGTAATGCACCAGAAAATCCTGGATGACAACCTCCTTCCATCAGGCAGGGGACTAAAAATTGGCCCTGGTCGGGTCTTCCAGTACGACAATGATAAACATCCAAAGCAACAAAGGTAGTGCTTATGAAGGAAAAAATTAAGGTAATAAAGTGGTCATGCAAGAGTCTCCCAACCTCAATCCCATAGAAACTCATTATCAGTGGGAAAACGTACAAAATTGGCAAGGGATCCAATTCATATTTCCTCCACTGTATCGACTACTATCGACGGATAAATTAAAAAAAAAATCAATTTTGTATGATTATGTATGGAATTAATTATGAAGTTATATTCATTACATATCAACCCCTCGAGAGGCCAACAAAAGTGTCGTGTAGACCACTACTTGGGAGAAATATTGATCTTGTTATTTATTGTAACAATTTCATCAAGAAACTTTTTATTTTTTATTGGCCTTCAAAAGTTGAGGACCTAATGATCCCCTGATGTGGCGCATATGCACATTGCTTATCACTAACTTAGTTGTATGTTTAAACGCATTATTTTGTACTTCTGAAGGTTATTTTTTATGATAACTATAAAGCTACAAATTACTGCTAGGTATTAAAATACCTGGCTCTAGTCTAGTACAAAATTCTATTACCAGTCTCTACGCGGTTAAAAAAAACTACTCAAAACCCATCCTTTTTTAGGGTATATTTTTTAAACAATCTCCTTAGAAATTTGTTACTCCGAAATGAAGGTTCCATTTATTTTATAGTCACATAAAGGCATTTTATAAATGGTGTAGACTATAATTTGGTTTAAAAATATATGCGTGAGAGTTAGTTAATTGGTGATTTAGGCTTTCTTTGTTAACTTATTTGAATGAATTAAGAATATTGCCGATAAATATATATGCATACTAGCTGAATCCAATAGCTTTACTCGTCACAATCTCTTCATTAGATTGTTATAATAAACTTATCATTATTTAAGAGTGTATTTAACGTATTTAAAAAAGTAATTTTTATTTTATTGTTGTATAAGTCTTACTACAACGGTGAATATAGACTACTTTTTTTTTTAAACCCAAGTGCCAGGGCGTCTATAAGCCGTGTGTAAATTCAATTCTTATATAACTTTATATTATGTACCCTTGGGTTTTACTCTACAAATTTGAGTTGTGCACAATAGTTTACTTTAAAATAAGAAAAAAAAATAGTCAGTAGTCTACGCTTTATGAGAGTGGACAAGTTTTACTTTATGTTGTAACTCCCCATCTCTAAAAAGTTGTCCATATTCAGTGCAGTTACCTAAAAGTATCACATACCCATAACCAACTCAATCTACCCAGGCATTTTAGAGTCTATGAGCAAAAGATATATATAAGTTTACAAATACTTATATATAAGACTATATGTATGAATCATTTCACTTGATATATACAGCCTGAAGGATAAATTGATCTCATGAGAATGAAATTTGCTATGTAAGTTCACAAAACCATAACATAAAATAAATCAGGAAGGCTGTCAATGAAGAGTTTCGTTAGAGTTCCCCAACACCTTGTAACCACAACTACAATAAGAAAATTGAAAGAGTAAGTACCATCTTGTTGTTTGAATGTATTGTTGCTGTATAAACACTTTCTTAATTAAGTTTTTTTTATATAAAATAACAATTATCTACTTAATATATTTTTAATATATACATTCAGTCCATAAATTATGGGAATATGAATATATTTTTATTTTGCTACAAACAACCCTCGAATATAGGTATTTTTGTATATCAAAGGTATATAAATGTGTCTTAAATAGAAGGAAATTGTTGTACATTTTTTTCAATTTGAGATTTCAATGAAATCACATGAAAAAATTGAATTTGTTTTCCCGTTTTGTTACGTATAACGAAACTAACACTACATACTATGGATGGTAATAATTATTTAATTGATCTACGTTTTTAATTAATTGTAAGATAATTTTACGTGACTCTGATATTAAAAGCTGAAGGTCTAAGTACCTAACTAAATACAGATCTATAACACCCCAAGTCACAACAGTTAGTTATGAAATCATCATAAATATAAAAAAAATTTGCACGGAAAGTCATGACTAAATTATGGATTAATTGATCAATCCATTAGACTTTAATTACTTGAAAAGATAGATTTTTTTCACACTCGCTTAGATGCAAGGCTATCTGAATCATCTCAAATTAAACTTAATGATGTTGGAAACTTCTTTGTTGGCAAAATCAATTATTCAATTAAGAAAATTTATTTACAAAATTTGACAGACAAAAATAAGAATAAGTATATATAAGTGTTATTCAATCATAATCATAGAATCTTAAAAGAAAAAAAGGCCGAAGAATTAATCTAAGATGAACTTTTATTTGTTTAAATGTACCTATAAAACTCACAACACTTCATTAGAGAACGCAGATTAAGTGTTGATACAAAATACAAATATAAAGGTTCCCACACTTTGGTAAATCAATTAAGTTCCTCTCCTATTGTCTTGATATCAAATGATTAATCATAAATGATTCAATTATAGTAAAATGATGATACAATTTGTGAGAAAAAAAGTGGAGGGTAAAAAAAACCCTTCAAACATTAAAAAAAGAATAAAAAACTGAAATATCATTTATCATTTTTATTAAATTCGTATTTGCATTTCTTAAGCACATATAACAAAAAAAAGTCATAAAAATCTATTTTACATAAATAGGGTGGGATTTTCAAAAATAAAATAAAAACAAATACCGAAATACGTATTATTATATTTTATTAGCCTATTGATTTATTTTTTCCTAACAGACTTATTATATTTCAATCCCCTCCCCCCTCCCCCAATTTTAAATTTTTATATTTTAATGAGAATGAGATTTACTTAGGCCTTAGCTAATTACGTATTATATAGCATTTTTTATGGTTTCTATTTTGTTCAAAAAAATATAATTTTAAAATAGATTTTTGCGCATTATATATTTTAATTATCTACTATTCAAAGTTATTATTTGAGTAAAAATATATAATAGTGTTGTATATCGGTCCAAGACCGGATTTTTTTGTATGGACCGATTTTCACCCATATCTTAATAAATGAGTTGTATAAATATAATTTATACAACAAATTGAACATTATAAAACGTTATTGTGAAGATGTACACAGTTTACATACACACATGACGCCCTCTAAAATTCATCCATATCTATACTCAATTTTATAGAAAACCGAGCCGGAAATTATTATTTTGTAAGACCGAGCCGGAAATTATTATTTTGTAAGACCGATCCAGACCAATTTTTTTTTTTTTTAACTAAGCTAGAGCAACCGGTAGAGACCCAACTTTTTTTAAAGACCTCATTAGTTCCGTCCACTAAACATCATAACGGTCTTAGATCGGTCCTGGATTTTCAAACCGAACTCCAATACTATTATATATGTAGGAACATTTTCTAAGTAGTTGGTCATAATATTTAAAGATTTAATATATACATTGTTGTATATTGAAGGTTGCTGAGATATTTTTACAAATAGTATTATTTTTTATATTTTTTTTATAATGTAATTTTATTTTATATATGTTTTTACGAAAAAAAAAAAATTATATGTGTAAATGACATCAGCTATTTACTCAAAGCTGGTTTTATGGGAGTAACAAGGTTTGGAGGCATTTATCTTACCACTCTCAATTATTATTTTTTTGGTGGATCTAAATGGCATCATATTTCATTGACATATTGGGGTCAATCATGTCCTTTATGTGATAGATTAAGACACCCATGAATGTTGGAGATGGTCTTGAGTTTAGACTCTAAAGCAGTCATGCCCCACTTTTCCATACCTGCGGAGCCCCTAGGCGGATAATCTAATTTTGGTTGAATATTTAAGTCTATGATTTAAAAAAAAAATTAAACTTTTTAATGATTTTTTAAATAAAAAGATATTTCTTGATGATCCTGATAAACACTTGAAGCCCTAGGAGATGCATTGTGGTGCCCCATCGGTTAAACACTGCTCCAGAACAATTATTGTGAAACTTTTTACCGTGTGTATCATTTGAGCAAATATCGAGATCCCCATGTACCATCACTATTTAAAACTTCGACAATTTTTGACGGAATGTTACACAATTACTTATGTTCGAATGATATTAAATTAAAGTCATATTTGTTCAACTTTTTTTAATAAAAACTATATTTTTTGGTGTTCTTTTTTTTTTTTAATCTGCTACTCTACTAAAAATATTTGTGGACTAATAGATGGTAGTTCGCCTATCAAAGTTAGTTGATCTACAACAGTGTGTACTACCTGTGAAAATATTAGGTTAAGTCAAAAATTCTGAGCGTTTTTCGCTACATGCCTTTAGTAAGCTGTACATGATTAATACATTGCATAAGAAAACCTAAAGTATGCTTAAAGATTAAGCGTACAGATTAATACAATTTCATTTATAGTTTTGTACTTTGTGAAGCCAGTGGTGTGTTAGAGCGTTCCTAAATTTAGTAAAATATGAGAAAATTTGATACATTATTTATTATCACTACGATCAAGGGCAAAAGGGGGATCAGGCAGCCAATTTTATTTCCTGGTATTTATGGACCCAATACAGCATCAAAATGGTGGTTCCAACGATTTTGTCAATGTAATGTGGACATTGAAGATAAGGGAACTCTCTGGTAGGCCAATCATCAAAAATTTCTATCAAATAATGGAAATCGTCGAGTTTGACCGGTATGTGACCACTTATTCTATTTCCCAGGAGCAGAAAATTAGCCAAAAAATCGTTTTGAACCATTTGCATTAGGCTGGTCTTAAGAAGAAGCTCGATGTATGAGTACCACACGAATTGACGCAAAGAACCTTTTTGATCGAATTGATGTTTGCTAATCTTTGCTGAAACGTAACGAAATCCATCCCTTTTTGAAGCTTATGGTGATTGACCATGAAAAATGGGTAACATAGGAGAACAACAGTCGAAAAAGATGGTGGTCAAGGCACAGTGAAGCGGATCAAACGATCGCCCAGCCCTGATTATTGGCCCATAATTTTATGCAACAACAATGTTGTGGGCGTGATTTTTTTATTATTTTTTTTTCTTAATGTTTATCTTTTCAGTTTTTTTGTTTTTTAGCATTATAATTAGTAGTTCGTTTTTTTAAATTATGTATGTTATAGCCGCTGAAAAAAAAATTATACTTTGTGGATTGGAAAAGAATGAGTTCCTGCCATCGGGAAAAACCCTCAATTTCGCTTAAATTGGCGACAACTGACCAGATTGAAGCAGGTGATCGATCAGAAGCTGCCAGAATTGACCAATAGGAAGGATGTTGTATTCCATCAAGACATCGCCAGGACACACATATCTTTAAGTACCCCCCAAAAGGTCCAAACGAATATTACCTTTCCTAGCATTTTCAAAATTTTCTTGATAATACAATACTGGCCTCAAGAGAGGCTTATGAAAATGATGCGGTCAAGTTTTTCACCAATAGGGACAAATACTTCTTCAATCGCAGAATTATAAAATTGCCTTCAAAATGAACAAAAGTTATCCAACAAAACGGTGCTTATTTGATCTAAATCGGATCATCCTAAATATGTTGATTTTATTGTCAAAATATAGCAAAATAACACTTAGAACTTTTTACTTCGCCTTTTACAAAGATCTCGAAATGTCACAGTTATGACCAAAACTCAATATCGGAAGCTTGATCTATTTATAAAGTGCCAAGCATCAA
This sequence comes from Lepeophtheirus salmonis, assembly GCF_016086655.4. Lineage (NCBI taxonomy): Eukaryota > Metazoa > Arthropoda > Copepoda > Siphonostomatoida > Caligidae > Lepeophtheirus > Lepeophtheirus salmonis. Next base: position 66,241,212 of record NC_052135.2, read on the forward strand.
TAGAGGAAGCTTACATAACATAGCTTGAGAAAAACTGTTTTAGAGATTTCATGGATTATTGAGATTTTATTTGACTCTGCAAAAAAAAAAGAAATTTGGTTCTTCTTATTATATTTTAAGCAGGATCAAAAAATCTTCAATGATGCACCCTGTGAGGGGGTTGAGTCAAATAATTAGTGCACTCTGGGATAAAAGAATTGAGAGGCATTTGTCTGTAGTCTTTATATAATTTCTGATCTTATATCTGAAATTATTAATATAAATTATAATTATTAGAAAATAGAAATTTGAACAAGAATAATTATTGATAAAAAACATATATGCTTGCTTTTGTGTTGACAAGCACATATCTGAAAATTATATTCTTTTAAAAGGATAAAGATAAAACATGGTATCGGGTTAGCAGTTCTTACTCGCATAGTATTTGGAGCTTTACAGTTGACGTATAAAATTCAAAGTTAACAGATGAACACATAGGTATAAAAAACTTTTTAGCAAGAAGGTGTGAAATAGAGCCTCGCTGAAATTTTTTAGAAGAGATAAAGGTATATAAAAAAGGAACAGATAATTTTAAATCATAATTGTTTATAGATCCCTCATCAACATGTCCAAAAATAGTAAAATAACTGAATTCTTCCGTATTTTCTCCAATGACAAAAAAAAGGATAATATGACCTTTAGGCGTGTCAACATGACACCCAACTACAAAGTCGTCACTCTTGGGGACTATGGCTGTGGAAAAACATCTCTGGTCCAAAGATTTGTTCGTAAACGAAATATAGTGGAAGGTGAATTGAGTCCCACGATTGATGCAAATTTCAGTTTGTTCACCTTCAACGAGGATGGCACAGGTTTAGATGATACGATGACGGTTATGGGTCTTTGGGACACTGCTGGATCTGAAAGATTTTTATCCCTCTCTAAATTGTATTATAGGGACGCCTTTGCCACATTGGTAAGTTGGATATATAATTATAATTCCCTCCCACCTTAAATAAAGATTATTTTCTATATTTTAGGTATGCTACGATGTATCTAATTTTCGCTCATGGGCACGTGTAACATTCTGGGTAAATGAGTTAAAAGGTACAAATTCCCTCATATACATTGTTGGATGTAAGTCGGATCTACCTCGAAAGATTTGTCCAGATAATGCTTGCAGTTATGCCAAAAGTATTGGTGCATTCTATTTTGAAACCTCAAGCCGGACTGGAAGTCAAATTGATGAGCTTTTTACTCGTGTATATCATGACTATTTGGATAGTTCTAAAAGGAATGAAAAGAAGTCTGGAGGAAGGAACTCTTTGGATATTAGTTCTGGAGCAGAAGGTTCCTCTTACTATAAGCGGTGCTCTTGCTAAATAATTATCCCTGTGATATCATTAACTACACAGTTCAAAAACAAAAATGCACAAGAATGAAATAGGCAGAACTGAGTGGAGTTAGATCCCTGATTCCATGTATACTTTTTTTCTCTAAAACTAGCCAAAAATTCCAATAACTTAATGGTCTATTATTAGAATAATCTTAAGCTTATAGAGAAAAAAATAATAATTTAGAATTAGGATATCAAATTACTGTATTAAATGTATTATTTATTATTATGATACCAAAAAGTGTGATTTTGTTGGAAAGTGTTTCTATATATAACTATGAATTGTAAAATAAATTAAATGAATCAATAGACATTTAGAATTTTTGTTCCAAGTCGTCCTACTAATATATATTTGAATATATAACAATGTCAAACCCAGAGTAGTCTTATTAATAAAATTTTAACATGTACAGTAAAATAGTTCTTATTTTATCTTATTCCGAAATGTTGGAGGACATATTCATTTTACTATTAAAAAAATGGTAAAATATAAGCATCGAGCCATATTGCTCCATGTTAAGAGGTTGTGCACAGTCTTTCAAGTTGTAAATAACACAATTTTAAGAAAAAAAATAAAAATTCTTTTAAAAGATATTTAATATAAGTCCCACTAAAGTCAATTTATTATAAATATGCACTGATATTAGATTGATAAAAAATCCTAAAAAAGTTTTAATATAGTTGTCTCCTTAAATGATTATTTCTTATATGAGATGAACAATTCAATATTGTTGTAACGTGTATATCCCAAATTTTGATGCCTTTTATGTATAATATAATCTCTTAACTTTTTTTGAAAAGTATTTTTCAAAGTTAAAAAAATGAATATTTTTCCAAAATAATAGTAGTACAGTTAAACCTCGATCTAACGGACTAATAAATGTTGTCTGTTAAAGCTGATAGTACGTTATAGCAAGGTGGTGCGTTCTAGTAGCATTTACTCCTAATAATCCTGAGAATTTAACTTTTCTTATTTTCTTCTATGCATTTTTTCTACGTTTCAAAATGCTGGCGTATTCTTCGGAGCGACCACCAAAAAAAGCGGGTTCGTCAACGTTATCAACTTGACTTGAATGGAAGTCTTTTATTATTGATTACTTAATATAAGGTTCTACTGCTGAATTATCAGCAAATCCCATTTTCCGTCAAGCAAATAAAATTTGATGTAGCAGATTTTGTACGTTGTAGCAGTTTTAAACTGTACTTCTTTATGTTATTGTATGAGTAGCACTAAAAAATAATTATTTGTGATATGAAAAGTTTGAGGTACTTATATAATTTTTTTATAATTCCTTCTGATATTCTTATGCATAATGTAACCATCCCCAAAGAATACGCTATGCTACGTGGATGTCATAAGGTGTATATTCAATAGAAGTATGGACTTTTCCACTTTAAAAAGCTCCTTTCAAAACTGTGTTTTTTTTTTTGTTTTGTTTTTAGACTTGTATAACCCTTCAAAAAAAAAAAAATTACTCATCGAGAATAGTAAATTTTTGATATGTTACTCTATATTAATGTGTACTTAATATTCTGTAGGTAAGAATTAATTTACTTTTTTCACAAAATTGTACAATTTACCGTATCAAAAGCTGTTCGTACTATCTATTAACAATGATCACTATGGATTAAACTGATCATTTCTTCATTTTTTTACGAAAATAAATATTTTTTGACTATGTCTGCCTTACATTTCAGGAAAAAGAAAAGAAATATTCTAATATACATATATATATCGCATGTTTCTATAGAAATGATATATTATGTATCTAGCTATTCCTTTAAAAATAGGTTTTTATGGATGAACATTTATCGTTTCACAAAGAGGTTGTTGATTAATCTTTATCAGCAACTCATGCGTTGGATGATACCTGATGTATTAGTTATTAATATTATTGTTATTGGAGATATACTCTCTCTCTTCTTTTCCGGATGTACATTGTACATAGGTACGTTATTATTAGTGTTGCTACTCGGCCCAGGCCATGATCTCAGAGTGTAGAACAAAATTTAATTGTGTATAAAACAAGGACTTATTTTTTTTGGTTTCAAGATATTGCTCAATTTTCTTTCCAATCCCTATTTATGAGCTATAGGAACATGATTTATTCAACACATTAAAATTCATGTGTCGTTATTGTGACAACGTTCACAATTTTGAAAGACAAATGACGTCATCACTCATTCATCGATAGAATCAATCTAGACCGAATTTTATATAAGACCCATCTATAGTGCTTTGGGTCCAGACCGATTTCTTATTTGGGGCCGATCCATAACAATCTCTACATTGGGACCAAACAAGACAAATTTTAACTTTGGGACCAATTCCGACCAAATTTTTCATTGAAAAGTTATGGAAGGTTGCTTCTGCATGATTACATTTTATTCTTGGTGTTTGGATTTTTTTTTAAAAGAAATCCAATTTTTGGAAAAAAAATCCACATCTATTGACAAAAAAATATCAAATATTAAACTTTCTGGGAAAAAATTAAACATTCATAGCTATTCACAAAAAAAAAAATTTGTTAGAAAATAATTTCAAATCCTAAATTTTGGAAAAAAAAAATCTGTCAAGCCATAATTATTAACAAAAATTAAATTTTCGAAAAAAAATTCCTAAAATCCATACAAATTGGCAAAAAATTTTTTTTTTTTTGGAAAACATTTCAAAAATAAAATTTCAAATAGTGAATTTTGGGAAAATACTTCAAAAATTCATATCTATTCACAGAAAATTTAATTTAAAAAAAAAATTGGAATATTAATTTTTGTTGCTCTTCTGTATAATTTGCCCGAATTATTTTTTATTCAGCAAATAAATATTAAAAAAAATTATTATAATTTTCGTATTAAAATTTTTATCCTAACCTAAGGAAAATCTAGTAAAAAGCAAAAATTCCTTAATTTGGGAGGGGGGCTACATCCCCTCAAGCGCACCCCCTGCGTAAGCCCTGTATTGACGTAACCTCAAATAATGACCAAATTAATTCAATCCACTAAAAATTATTAGATTCTCAGACCGATCTACAATTTTCAAATTAAACTCCAACACTAGTATTTATTGACCTATAATGTCGTTATTTATTTTCTCAAGAAAATCATATTAAAATACATAGATACAAAAATGCGTAGTATTTAACTCCAATATGTTAACTTTTAAGTTAAAAAATGAAATATGACTTGTCAAGGGTCAAAGTAATTTCAATCCTAATAAATATTTATGAAGGGGAAAAAACAACAACCTCGAACGTGAGTTATCTTCTTATAAAGTTTTATCATAATAATGCTTTTTGTCCTCAAGAAAGATTTAGTTTTTATTTTCAGTATTAAGTTATTCTGTTTCTACATAGATATTTTCATATATTTTAATGTGTTCCTTTTGAAACGTAATATATATAGAGCCATGGGAAGAGAACTCTTTCACGTAGCTATAATTATAACATTAAGCATTTTTTTATAATTTCATGTGCTGAGTACGTATTACATATATAATTTACTGACATGTTTACAATGATGGTTTGAAATTGTGGTTGTCTATCCAACTTTTTTATTAATATTTAGATACACAGTTAACACTCTAACTGGTCGCTAATTTAATCAAGGCTATTCGACAATGAATTACTTAAGATTATTAGGATTAGTTCATAAATATTTTACCTTTTGTATGCTGGAAGATTTTTTTTTCAATTGTTATTACCATTAATTTTCATCTAAATAGTTATTTTACTTTGAAATATTACTCTGAATCCTAAGTTAACTCTAAAACTCTGATTTAAAAAAAGGCATTTAAAGCTGTACCTTTTGCAGTTAAGGGTCTTAATAGTCAGTTTTGTGTTCTATCGTCTAAATAACAATCATATATGTTGGGTTTAGCCCTATTTTATTATAGGTAAAACTAAAGAATAAACTTTATATTACAACTTAAAAAGATTTCCCATAAAAAAATTTCAATTTTAATTGATTTTTTTGTTTTACTCTTAATATTCTTATGAAATAAAGGTTACAAGAAAAGTTTCAAAATTATATGTAATTATGAAATTAGATAACTTACATTTAATCAATAAATACTAATCCAACACAAGGGGTATGAAACATATTTAAATATATTTTATCTCCTTGACTCTAAAATATTAACTACTTATTACAGAACTAGTCAAATAATCGACTTATTTATGTTTAATTTTGGAACAATATCACATTTTTCACAGCTTAACTAACAATAATATATGTAAGTTTTAGTCGGCAGGCGTTCCAAGACATGATATTGTTACATAGTGTTAATTAAATCATATCCTTTTTACCGGTTCATAGCTGCTTATGACCCTAAAGTTTAATTAAACTCAAATTTGACTTATGCCCCATGAAAGGTAGATAATGGATTGCAGGAGTTTAAGGCTGGTTATTGAAGACACTCACTTCAACCATTACTTTTTATTTTTCTGATATATTTTAAAATACAAAACTGAGGACGTTCAAAGACAATAAGAAGCCGTTGAGGGTGTAAAATTTAAGCATTTATTCTTATGTAAATTACGAAAAATGCATAAGTTTAAAGTTCGTTTTACAGAAAGAGACTATAAGGATCAAACCCTTATATTATTATTTCTAATTGTGCGCGGTGTGGTTTTTTAAGAGCCCATGAGTCCTGTTTTTTTTAAATTACGTAATATAATACAATACGCACCAAAAAAAAACTTAAACAGTAAGTAATGAACGAGCAAATTTTTGTTGGAGCTTGTGGTTGTAATACTGTGAAAAGACACTACCCGACCCGCGGCCTAAAAGTTGGTCACATCATTAGAATCCATCATCTTACTTTTTTATAAAAAATATGAGATATCTTAATTGTAATTATAAGAATGGAATGATAAAATATTCCTTTAAAAATATTGTCATTCTTAAGAATATAAGTAATAAAGTCGGCATGAACTTATAGTTGAATAAAATGAGTTTTATATAAGAATATCATAATATACATAGAAGTACTATTATAAAGTCAGACTTACATCAATAAAATGTGTATTTTTGAAGTAAAGGAAAATCCATGCGTAAAATGTAAAATGAGGTTAAATCAAATTGCACTCAAAAGTACACTAAAAAATATTTCAAATTCACCACATAAGCAAATGAAACTATGTAATCGATGTTTATATATTGAAATCAATTGGGGTTTTTATTAGATGACGGGCAATTTTTTACACTCACAAATTTCCTAGTAAATTGTTCAATAAAATCAAGTGCCTTGGCGTGCTTATTTAGGTACTCATGGACCATGGTACACACAATTGATAACTTCTCATTAGGGTGGAGCTTAGTTTTTTAATTTGAGAAAAGTTGAGCTCTGAGGGTTCTAATTTTTCCTTTTACCCTAAAGATATCGTATATAAATGTTGAAGGGTATTGAAAAATATTTAGAGGTAGCTCCACAGCTCTAAATTTTTGAAATTTTACGATTTGTGTCAAAAAAGAGTGTTTTGACACGAATATCAAAAAAGCCAAATCTTGAAAAACAAGAAATTTAGTATAATCAATTTGCAATCAAAAATATATTATTATTTTTTTACTAGTTGTTGGTGCTAATTGGACAAAAAGAGCAAAGGCTCCCAAAAATTGCTTTTTTTGCTAAATGTTCATCTGTCTGATTGTAAAAGAAATGATATCCATATTTATAGTTTATGTGTCCCAAATTATTAGAAATGTTGAATTTATTACTTGAAATAGATAGAATAGGTTATGTTAGGATAACTTTGACCTTTTTTCGACCTTTTTACTGACTTTTTTTGGAATAAAGATACTTTATAAGCTAAATCCATTTAATAAATCGTATTTTAGGTATTAATAAATACTCATTGTCAAATTTATATACGATATCTTTAGCCTAAAAGGAAAAAATTACGAACCTCAGAGTTCAACACATCTCAAAAAATAAGCTCCACCTTACTCCTCATTTGTTATTGTTGAATATAAGACTTAGCACGCGAAGAACTGCTAACTGGTAGAACAATATTTATCTTATAGTCATTCCACGGCAAAACATCTAAACATTTCAAAAAATATCATCATATATCTCAAAATTTGCAAACTTTTAAAAAAAAAAGGTATAAATACTAGATGGTTTTAAAAAAAATCCTGAGATCAATTGTATGATTAGTTATAGATAAATGGGCATCTAAAGTTATCAAAGAATATAATTTTTCATCCAAAAAGACGCCAAAATTTGATTAGAATTTCAACTTTAACATCTGTTACTCACTCAAATATTTTCCAATTTTGTTCAAAATTAGTGTGTATATTAACTAAAGCATGTTTAATAAAAAAAATTTGTTTTTTGATTATAACGACTCAATGTAGATATACAAAAACTCAAAAACACCTTGTAGTAATTTAAAGCATAAATTTTAGAGATGTGGTGAAGCAAGACAAAAAATTAAATTTAATTAATTCATAAATTTCATACCCTTAGCTACACTATGTGAAAAATCAGCTTGAGAATCTAACAGATTAAGTCACTATTCCAGTTCAAATAATAACCATATGTTAATAGAAAAGGAATAAAATTTTAGTATTTTTAGAGAATAAGTTTTGATATATTTTTTCATTTTCAAAATATAAATTGATAGGACTTTTTATTCAGCCTAGAATAGATTTACTCAGCTATTCCAATTTTAAATGCCCATATCTCTCAATTTAATGAACTCAAAAAAGGGGATTTAATTAGGATAAGAGTAATAAATGCTCGGAAGAGCACTAAGTGGAGAATTGCCAATGTACGAGAATGAGCAATCTATAGGGCAAATTTCTTTGAAAAAAAGGTGAGAGAGTATATTTGTTAGAAGAGAACTGAAAGAGATGGAAACGATAGGCTGTCATTAAGCAATAGGCACTGAAATTCTCGTGAAGTTCAAATAGAATACAGGTCTAGAGAGTCTAGATATGCAATTCATATAAAGCAAGGCTCTACAAAAATGAAACCAATCTCTGAGCTACCTAAATTGCCAACCCAGACTGAGGCTGAGACAATATCTTTGTTTTAATATATAATTCATAATTTAAGTATCTTTACCGGGCCGTGCAAAATTATTTACCGATGATGTAAATATACTTTTTAAGAGGTTGTGTGGCAACCAATCGGATTGTTTTGTATTTTTACTGTTAAAATAAACAAAAATCCTTCCGGTGAGAGCGTAACAACTTCCACACGTGAGACCATGTCCAATCACAAAACAAAGAAGATCGAAATTGCAGCCCTCCTCTGAGCGGGAGTACCTCATAACAACATTAAGGAACAGGTTAGGGCCTCGTTGAAGATAATTTACAACGTTTCCAAGCTGCTTTGAGGCTGGGGGTGATCTCAAGCATTCCCCTGGGGCTGGCAGGAAGCCCACTGTCTCAACAAGGGAAGTAAAGGCAGTGTTCAAGAGGGCTCCCAACAGGTCCATTGCCGACATGGCCAGAAAGATGGGAATGTCGACATCAACTGTTTCAAGGGCATTGAAAAGGGATGTAGGAAAGTCCCTGAGGCGTACTGAATGCCATCTACTAACTGAACGTCAGCGAGAAGTCAGACTTGAGCGTGCCAAGAAAATCTTGAATGATATCAAGAGCTCATCTGGACGCATCATCATTTTTTCAGATGAGAAAACTTTTACGATCGATCCTGTTTTCAACAGGCAAAATGACCGTGTTGTGAGCTTTGGAGATGTTTGGAGATCCAACAGGAAGGCCATGAAGCCGGTATGGTTCCCCACTGGCTCAGATTAACAGGGAAGGATTATGTGAAGATTCTGGCATCCAAGGTCCTTCCGTGGATCAAATCCATAGTCGGCAACTCTCCTTGGGTTTTTCAACAAGATGGAGCACCCGCCCACGCTTCCAAGAAAGCTCAGGAGTGGCTCAAGGACAACATCAACTTTTGGCCAAGGACTACTGGCCCCTTCAGAGCCCAGATCTGAACCCACTAGACTTCCCTATCTAGGCGCACGTGGAGACCAAGGCCTGCAAAAAACGACACAAGAACATAAATGCCTTAAAGGCTGCTGTCAACCAGGCCTGGGCCTACATGGACGCCGCTTACATCCAGCAAGTCTGTGGCAGCTTCAGACGTCGCCTGACCAGTGTCATTGAGTCAAATGGTGACTACATTGATTAAATTTGATCACAAACTATTTTATTATTCTAAAAATGTATGAATAAATTGTTTCTCAAGTCATTCAAATGTCATTATTGTCCGCAATATGTTCTGAACAAAAATCGGTAAATAATTCTGGACGGCCCGGTAAAAGATATGTGATTATTTGTATTAGTATAAATAATGAATACAAACGTATCCTTATGCTTACTATTAAAGTAACAAGTTTGTGATTTTTATGGTAAAAATATATCAATGAAGGACCACAATTCAGTGTATAACGTTTATAATATCCATTTATAAAGTATTATATATTCCCCTATGATTATATCAATATAATAAATCCACCTAAAATAATCATTAGTTACCTATAACAAAAATACAGGAGGATGTTCTTTTCTTCAAATGTTTCCTTTTATCAGTCGAGGTTGCGAGTGAGTAAAAAAATTCGACGTGATACACACTTGAAATAATGTCTCTTGATTAAGCTCATCACTGACGTCATTTCATTTAAATATGCTTATCACTTTTTTATATCCATCATTTGTGACTGGTAGTACGGGGTACATGATATATCTACATATACATATATGTACATGATTGATATCAAAATGACAGTAATCACACTTCTACGTATGTATGCTTCATCCATTCTCCTGGTTTTTATCTATAGATAAAAAAATATATGTATTTTCTCTCTCCTTTTTAATCTATCAAAGTACATTTAGTACGTAAAGGAGAGGGGTGATAATAATGTGATGGTTGGAACAACGCTCCTGCAGCTATAACTAAGTAACACCCCCCCTATCACGTGTGTGCTGTTTGTAATTTCTTTAGATATGTAAGTTTGATAAAGATGATAAATATGAGATCACGCAATGCTGCTGCGGCTTCTTATAAATACATACACCCTTCCTCCTCCTCCTCTGGGTCCCTTCTTCCTCTTCACCAATCAAGATGATGATTAAAACACGAAAATTATATTAATAACGTGTGTTCACTTCGGAGCAGGTCGAGTCTCTCCATCATCTGAGGTCATTTAGACTACATATAAAATAATGTTAATATACACACATTAGTGTTGCAGTTCAGTCCGAAAATTCTGGACCGAAACATGACCAGTATTGCTTTTCGTATAACACGCCCTTTCCTTTCTTGCAACCATTTGTCCAAAGGGACACAGAAAAAAAGGCCTGTAGTCAGTTGGTAGTTATCCAATTGTTCCCAACTATGAAATGATTATTCGATCAATCTTAAGAAGTATTCACAGCTTAACAAGAGCCCTCAAATCACCAATTAGGGAAATTAAGCAAAAGAATCGGCTTATGAACCGGCCCTGCAAATAAATTTGGTATTGGTTGCTCTTACATATAAAACTTTGGTCTTAATCAATTTTGTAGAAACTGTTAATGACGTCAAGTTTGATTTGTGCACACATCATATGTAGTTTTACAATGACTCATTTTTAATTCACACATAGTCTGAGACCAAGAAAATAAAGTAAAACGGTTTGAGAACGATTAAATACACTATCGAACAAAATCACACCTTTTTTATACACAAGAACTACATATGCTTAACTTAGTACAGTTTGATCCCTTGATTCCAAATATGGCCTTATTTTGTCTCTCAGAGCCTCATGGCGTTCAAAAAAAGGCCATACATTTATTATTATTTTTGGCTATTTTTAAGGTTCAAAGCTGTTTTAAGCCCTCTGTGTTGAAGATAGGGATAAATAATGTTAATATATACTCTAAAGCCGAATGTTAAAAAATTCTAAAACTATTTTTAAAAAGTATGTATCATACTTTTAACTCGAGCTATCTTTGTTTAAAGTGGAAAATAGGTGCTTTCTATTCGGAGGTTCATAGCTTCAAGACGAATAGATTCAAAAAATTTAAAAGTCTCTCATTGGATAGCTGTAAGTATGTACTTTAATTTTTTTTTTAAAGAGCCTACCCAAAAATGTTCTATATTTTTGTTCATTTGAGATAAAGTCATGACCATATTTCAATGATAAAACTCATTTTTGAATTGACCTTATAATAAAAGTCCATATATATGGGTATGCCCCATCTACAGAGATATAAACAAACAGTAAGAGTGAGAAAAAAAGAGAGAAAAACAAAGAGAGAGAAGAAGAAAAGAGAGAAACAAAGAGAGAGAAGAAGAAAAGAGAGAGAAACAAAGAGAGAGAAGAAGAAAAGAGAGAAATAAAAAAAGTAGGACGAGAAATTTAAAAAATGCGAGATACAATCCATCTTGAGAGTGTATAATTCCCAATTCGGTATTGGTGTTCATCAATAGAGTGTATGGGAAGGAATCCCTGCTGAACTGTCCCTGGCCAGTAGGATTTGCTCCGAGAACTCCCTTGAATGCCCGTCTTCTGGAATCAGTCACTCACTACGGGTATGCAAATCATATCCAAAGTCCATTGGTAGTATGACAACTCTTCACAACTAAGGTATTGGTTTTTTTAATAATGTTCACAAGAGGAATTTTGATCTCAACCAGTCAATGTTCAAAACATTGATCAGGGGAATGAGTGTATAAAAATTGACAAGGGAAAAAAAAAAAAAAAAGATAGTGAATATTCAAACTATTGAGCAAGTAGTTGCCGTATTGTTATATTGCAACCTTTCCTACAAAAAGAAACAGAAACATGACCCAAAAGGAATAGGTAGTAGTTAGCCAATTTCTCTCAGCTATTTACAGAATTAAAACTGAATAGTTGTGGGGATTTTTTCACTGCATAACAAGAACTATTTCGAATTGTTCGAATCCAGATACAGAACACCGATAAGGATGGAAGTTGTAAAACAATCCTATGCCAACTACAAAATACTGGTGGTGGTTCACAGGGGGGGGGGGCTGAAGGGGATTTATCACCCTTGCAAATGGAGTAAAACAAAAAAATATTGTTTTATAAAAAAAATTGAAAATGTCCAAATTTAGGTTAAAAAGTTTTGGGTATCTTCAATAAAATCAAGAACTCCCTTGAAAAAAAAATCCTACGGACAAATTACAGTAAACTTTTATGTTAGTGGGATAACGTCGTGCTCTACATAAATAATTAAACAAGTAAGACCAGTTCGAAAAAATTCGAGCCTGGACGGAGTCTCAACACCAAATACAGATCTACATAATATTGAGGATCAACATTCAACACCCACGTCGTATTACCCATGTTCAACTTTTATCTTTAATCGTTTTTTAGCGTGAGAGTTGGAATAGAAATTTAAACATAATATTATATATACATAATTTCTGGCCTGGCCGCATAATTATTATTAATACATAATAACTTTTTGTAACCGTTATCATTATTGTAATTAGGATAGATGTCGCTGCATGTATATATTATGTGGATCTTTGAACATAATTTCTGGGAATTTATAAAAGTAATGTAATATATCTTAAACCTACCTTATAACACACACACCGTTGCAAATTTGTTTTGTTTTTCTCTGTCTTTAAAGAGGATGGATTTGAATCCTTTCATATCGTACTACTTTAATACAAACCTGTCAATAAAAAATGAATATAAAACAACCATTTTTATGAGCTATAACCCATTAAAATCCAATAAAATTGTGTGTCTCGTGATTAATACTACTAGTGTTGCTAGATACCTGTTTTTAAGTTGTACATATTTTGGAATCATATTTTTGTGTTTTTAGAGAAACAATATTTTTGTACTGGTTGGGTATTTCGATATTTTTTTCACTAAAAATATATGGCTAAGATGTCGTTAGGCCAATTCAAAATCCGCACAAGATTTTTCAAGGGAAGGGACTAACTCAGAAATTTTTGCGGTTAAGTTATTCGCGGGAACATCTTTTTGTTTTGACGTAATGGAGATTGGAGTTGTATGTACCGGTTACTGGCGGTGGAACCATATGGCAATTTCTACCCAGCCTTAATTTGGCGGAATTTTTAGATTTATCACAATAAAAAATTTCGTCCTGTCTAAAAAATATTAAATGTAATGATTTTCGAAAAAAAAAATTGGTTTGTCTTAAAAAAAATATAAAAAAATATTCGTACAACTTTAGTTTCTTTTGAAATTTTTTAACTCTTAAGCCATTTAAGAAAAAAAGAGATGAAACCACCTAGCTTAATGGACAATGCACTTGTGAAAAATTAGTTTCTTGAATAAGTATATGGGCTTCAAAGACAATTCAAAGGTCAGATGGAGTCATTTAAAATACTATAGTGTTTATTTATATTTTATCATTGCAACTCTATCTGACCAATTAGAGGAACATTTAAAAAACTGGGGTCTTTTTTTTTTGTGTTCTAAAAAAGTATTTGTTAAATTTTCCATTTATACAAAAGAATAATATGTTTTGTCAAAATTGTCAAAATGCACGACGATCCTGCCCACACTCGCCTCCCCCACCCAAAAAAAAAAAAAAAAAATATTAATAATAAGTCGCCGCCCATGATGATGTCACCATTATATAATTTGAACCCCGACTTGTAAATACATTCTAGTGCTGATGAACGGTTCCAATCTAGTGCAATACTGTAGTATCAGTACCCTCATATTACCATAACTTCTATATCCCAGACGACACTTCTCATTATTAAAAAAAGAATAAAATTAGTTTTTAGTTTTATCAACTGTCGATTTAATTACTCATCATACTAGGGGCGTCCCCAGGGTGTGGGGTGTAGGGAATATAGCCTCCAGCCAATCAATGATTTTTTTTTTTAAATTGCGAAAATAGAGGGGCGGGGGAATATTAAATTTTGAGTGAATAGCTATGGATTTTGAAATGTTTTTTCTAAACAATTGAATGTTTTAAATTATTAAATTTCTTATGAATATTTATGGATTTTGTAAAACATTTTCAAAAAAAAAATTGATTTTTTTTTCAAAAAATTTCAAAACCAAGATCCCTCCCACCAAATATAACGGACGCCCCTGAATGCCTACAAGGGATGAACAAACGTAGAGAAAAATAAGAATTTTATGATTAATAAGGAACAATGGCTGATATATTCTTTGAAATTATATTCATTAAATAAAGATATCTGGCAACTTTTGTTTCTATCACAATTTGATTTTGAGTCTTTCATGTCCTCAAAATCGTCAACAAGGTATAATTGATTAATTAAACTAATTAAAAAAGTCCGGGTACTCTCCCTGTTATACTATAAAATGAAGAATAGTCCAACAAAATTACCATCAAGGCATGTACAAACTAAAAAATATATATTAGTATGTAGCTTGTTTTAAAAAAATGCTGCATGCTGAGAAGATTTTTAAAAGTGTCCTCTATGTGAGTAACATACACCTATATTTTATATAAAATAATACTTTGATTTAATAAATATAAATTATATCCCAGAATATTAATAATATATAGGGAGTTGTATTATTTTGCCGCAAGACGGTTGTCACTCTTTACATCTTTGTTTACACTCTAATATAAGTAAACAACGGTCATATCATTGACTCTAAACCTCTTTACACTTTTTAGAGGAAGGAGGAAAGGTTGAGTGAGGGATACATTAAGAATCACATCGTGACATATATTAGAACTCCAGGGTATTCAAAACATCACCCCTCTGATGCATATATATAAAATAAATGAGGGAAGCTAATAAAATCATAATAATTTATTTATATAGCCATTTGAAAGTTTTGAATTTCTTTGTTAAATTTATGTATTTTTATTAGATTGATAATGGTTCAAAAAGGAGTGAGCGAAAAGAGAAAAAGAGAGATGGTAATAGTGGGATATATGTATATGTGTACATGCGAGAACATACTAACCCTTAAAAGTCAATAATTTCTGGTTGGAAATCATGTTATTTATGTACATATTGGTCTATATGGAATTGGGGTGATCTATGAAATTACGCTACATGAATCAGTAAAATGAGTATGATCATTAGGGTGGCTCGTTTTGAGAGCCAGGGTTTGATCGACTTTATTGTGGATCGGTATAAACATAATTTGTTTAAAATATGAGCTCGAGAGAGAGAGTGGGTTTCAGAGGTTGTTCCTCAATTCATATTATACACTTTTAAAATGTGTATTGTTTCATATAGATGGTGCCACATATATTTAAAAACCTACACGATTTTTTTATAAATAAATTTTTTCCTTAGCAAATCTTGCAGTTTTAATAAATGACAAATCAGAGGTAAATAAAAAAAATCGATTATCATTCAATATAATCGCCTTTGGTGTCAATAGCAGCCTTTACTCGACCTTTGAAACGGGAGCAGATCTTGATAACAGTCTCCTTTGACAGATTCTGGAATTTCTCCAGGATCCTGGACATCAGCTCGGATTTTGTGTTGCAAGAGGATCTCTTGGTGTGTCACTCAACTCCACTCAAAAAAAAAAATCAATGGAGTTGAAGTCCGGTGAGCTTGGAGATCAAAAACTTGGTCCAGCAAAGCAAAAAAAAAAAATCTGACAATCAGGTGAACTTTTTTTTTTTTTTTTTTTTGCGGTAGGTTATTTGAAGAGAGACTCCAGACATAGGACCCACAGATTTAAGATGTTTGCAATCTCAACATTGTCTCGTCCGGTGCAGATCGTTACAAGGGCACTCTGCCTTATCCACGATTGTGGAATAAATACTTAGGTGATTGATGGAATATTTTTTTAACTTACACCAAACAATGTCCTACCAGCGCATGCACTCAAAGTTCGTTGTTTGATGTTAGTTAAAAAAATATTTCATCAATCAACAAAGTATTTATTGAAGACAAGATCAAACTTCTTATTTTTATAAGGATTAACTATAATGGTAGATATTGGTAATGATTAATAATAATTAGTATGTTATAAAAAAATGATATATTAATGTTTTGCTCTTGATGCATAAAGATTAAACCAACACATTTTTTTCCAAAAAATACAAATTTCCTTTTGTGGGATCAACCATATAGCTTTTATTTCAATAAGAACGAAATTTAAACTATTTGATTAATAATATAAATTAAAATACCATTCAAGTATCTTTAAGAATACAATTTCTCACTATACTTGGTAATAATGGAAAAATATTGTAAAAATTCACAAAATATGTATAAATGAATTTCTACAGATTTAAAGAACCTCCAAAATACGTTCAATTGTCCTAAAATTTGTTCCCAATACCCCCCCCCTCCCTCCCCAATGTCAATTTATAACATTTGGATTTTCGACCCACCCTAGTTATCATATATGGATATATCAAATATGGTCTTATAAGAACTTTTTCGATGGAAAATGAGACTTAATCAATCAAAAATGACAATGAATTTTTGAAACAGTTTGAAGCTATATATTCCTTATTTACCAATAACCCGGTGTTATCCCGCAAGGGTTGAGGTCACAAAAAACAACAACGAAATAACCCATATATCTCTGCTTCTTACCCCTTAATATCGTTCATAATATTAATCGGAGGAAATCAAATTCTTTATTATTAAGCTGCGGTAAATTTCGAACAATAATTTCAAAGTCATAATATATTTGTCAGAATTGGCTAACTACTTGTACTAACTAATTTTTGACATTTTTTGTTTATTTAAGTGGAAGAACGGCTGTGAAATACAATAAACGTGACATAAAAGCTTACACTGTATTTTTTGTCAGCTGTCGATTTTTCTGCTCCCCCACCTCCCTTGTCAGTGTTCTGAATGTTGATTGGTTGAATTATAAAAAGCTCTTGTCATGCTATGAATAATTGTTAACAATAATTGATTCAAATTAGAGCTGTCACGGTTTGGGCTCCAAAATGGAGATTGAAATTGTCTTGGGTCATTTTTATTTTTAGTAAAAGATGAAAAAAGAAACCCCTTGCAGTTACAAAAAATGAGTGTTAGACTTGATATTGGGTTTATCGAGGCTGACACAACTTCAGTCCATTAGTTTATTACCACTATACCTCTTGGGCAGGGGTTTTTATTAATGAATTAGCGCATTTCTTCTCTATTTTTCTGTTGTTTTTTTAAAGGAATGAGACCTCAAGATATTGTCTTGATTGTCACTGCCTAACACAGTTGTTTTAAACATTTGGCAATAGTTGGGCGCGGGGGAATGACTTTTAAGAGATAAAGAGGTTAAAAACCACTGGTCAAACTATAACATAATATTGTAAGTTCTGTATCCAAAACGCGACAAGGTCTGTTAATATACCTTTTCTTTACGGGTAGAAAAAATTCACATATCTTTATAGTATTAACATTTTTAATTTCAAAATGATTACAAAATAAATTGAGAAAAACGTTGTCGCCTCGACAAATTTAGCAACAATATATTAGTCAGGGGGCATAGCATCCCCCCATACCCCCTCGACCGTGAAGAACAGTATTGCAAATGAAAAAAGAAATAACTGTTAGGCCCACTATGATACCCTAACCACGGGGATAATATCTCTGAGGTCAGGTAGACTGAAAAGTTAGGATTTGTAACATCCTAAGTTAAAATGGTTTTAAATCGACAAAACCAATGGAAAAACAGGAAAGATTTGTGGATTTTCGTTCGTTCGCTTGTTTCTCTTTCTATCCAAGGGTTTTCCATAATCTGTAGTATAAAGTATATGTATTATATTATATATGTATAATAATTGAATTCCTAGAAGGATCATGTCGTGTTGTCTGTTAATACGGATGTGAAATTAAAACTCTATAAAAACCGTTGTTCATGATTTAAAAGTCGTTAGTGATAGAGATAAGATCAAATGAGATTGCTATTCATTTGTTTTCTAAGCTTTTTTTTATTCTATATCATTCAATAAAGCACAGGTGTGCCGCAGATGTATTTATTTAGGTAATATTTATTGCTTCTTAACAAAAAGAAGTTATTTTATTCTATAATATCTAAGTTTGTATTTAGATACAAATATCATCAAAATCTACAATTAATTATCTATAAATAATTTGTAGTGGGAATTTATCATTGGAACACTTTATAAAATTCTACATTTTCAATTATGGAGAGTAAATTTAGTGTACATGGCTTGAAAAAACTATTTATCCTTTTTTGGGCTTGATCTACACAAAACCGACGTTTTGTTTCATCTATAACGTTATTTTGATAAAGAGGTTTCTATAGTGGAAGAATCTAACAGCGCCGTTGACGCATTAAATAACTTGTACAATCTATTTGTACAAGTTGTAATTTGTACAAACAGATTGTAAAAATGAATAATAAGATTCCCATTACTCATACATCAAACAGAATTTTAAATTACAGAATCTCGGTAAATATTGTAATTCCGTTAGTAAATAATAATTATTGTAAAATTTAAGTATTTCTTTTTATATTTTATAATATAATATATATAATAAATTTGAAGCTAGTATATTAGCTATATATTCTTATTTTCTTTATATTTATCATTACCACTAATAGTGCCCGGGCTGTCTTAAGAGCCCATGATTATTTGTTCTTTAAATTTGTAACCCAATCTTACTTGTAACAAAGTTGCTTAAATATAACACATCTGAATCATCACATCTCTTATTGCTTTAAAAACAAATATCAAAATTAAGATACATAACTTTTTAGCAGATATAAAAAATATTAATGAATTATACATAATTACATGAAAATTATATAATTAAATAAAGAAATGCGATTTTTCTAGATATATTATATATTTCTACAAGAATTTTCCGTAGATGTAAAATCCAAATAAATCCCGGGAAAATGTGATCCAAAGAGAGAACCCACTATCGCATACATGATTCATTTTCTAGTCACACTTAGGAGTGGCCTTAATTCAGCCCTATGACTCGATTGGAAAGTACCACACGAGTCAACAGAAATTAATTTTTGTTACACGATTCAACACGTCTGTTTGTTACAATTTTTCTCTGTCAACCACTATTTCATTATTATATAATGATTTTGAAATACAAAAAGTGTAACATAATTGTGAATTGTGACTCACATAGATCAGTTCCAATCATTATACTTAATGCATATTATAGAATTATTAATTAAACATAAGTATCCAATATGTAAAATGATGGTGAAAGGTCCTGTCTTAATTGAGACCTCTCACATAGATCCTAGAGGGGTAAGACACATCAAAAATGAATACAGTAAGAAGTTCTGCGCTTTTCAATGCAAGACGTGAACACTCTGGAGGGCGGCAAACCAGAAAAAATAAAAGTGACTATATATTTGTTCAATCAACATAAAAAGAAGAAATGTCTAAATTGGTTTCCATTAACAACCAAAAAGTGAGAGTTAGGAGATTTCATAATAATTATGTCAAATATACATATATAAGGAGTTAGTGATTAATCAGACGCAACTGTTCAGTCTACAGGATTTTATTTTGGAGTGGTATTTTTTTAGAAGAGACAAAAACTTTTTGGATGAAATTTGCGAAGTTTTGTACGTTTTTTTTTTTAAATACAATAATTTCGACCATAAAAAAATATTTGAGGATGGTTACAGACCCTCCAGACCACCCCATGCGAACGCCCCTGATTCTGTGGAGTTATATTTCAAAAAGTAAAATGGCAATGAGTCAGCTGCAGATTTAAAACAAAATAACAAAACTTTTCTTTTCATTTGGAAGATGTCGCTTTTTATTATATCAGTAAAGATGACATCATTATATCATTTTCTCTGATACCTAATGCAACTTTTTCTTTGTTTCCTAGAACAGACCTACTAATTTAATTAAAAGCATGAAATCATTGAGGCTACGTAGTTAAATATCGAGTAATATTACACACTCCTAGTGGACAAAAAAGCATCACTACTTTGTACAAATATGGATCATGGTCTTCATGGTGTATAACTTTGGGCGCAGTTAATCATATATTATTAGGGGAGGCTCCTTCTGCCACACTTTGAAAACTCCAGCTCTAAAGGAATGATTGCAGAAAAAAAAAAGATCAAATCATAATCTCTAAACATCAAAAATACTTAACAGCCCTTGAAGAATGAAATAAAGAGACTTATTTTAAGCATTTCAATTGCTTTGTTAATCATGACTGGATTATAAATAATGTGTTTTAATGAATCATTTCCTTGTTGAAGAAGAGGAGAATGGAAGGAAATTCATTGGATTCGTTTCAATTTAATGTTTATATTAAATACATATACATATATGTATATTTAGAGAAAAATTTGTATCTCTAACTAAATAAGTTAGTCTGTTAGATCACACAGCTCCTCTCTCATAGAATCTTGACAGGTTAATTTGATTAAATTTCTGCAAAATGACAAAACAATGGTAATAAAATATAACAAACATATTGCTCTTTTTTTCAATTTTAATTATATGGTATGTAGCATAAGTATAAATAAAACCATTAGTTATGCTTTTAAATAATAAAAAAAACATGTAGATTAGGGTGAAGCTAAGGCTCCAGTTTTGTCCAAAAAAAAGCTAACTTAAATTTTGGAAAAGGCCCACCTATAATTCAACAGAATATTGAATCTTATTGCTCGCAATGACTCATTTTTAGAAAGAAAATTCGATATGTTCATAATGAACTTAATTGAATTTAATTTTTTCGAAAAGAATATAAATTATTAGATTTTGGGGAAAAAAATTAAAAAATCCACAACTTTTCAGTAAAAAATTATTTTTTTTGGAAAAAAATTCAAAAATTATAATTAAAACATATATATTTTTTTAATTTCACAAAATTAAATTATTTGGAGAAAAATTTTAAAAAACCATAGCTATCAACAAAAATTAAATCTTTATAAAAAAATTTGGAAAATTAAATTAAATCTTTTACTAAAAAATTTGGAAAATTAAATTAAATTTATTGAAAAAGAATTTACATATTAAATTTTCTAGTAAAGGTTAAGAAAAAATTACTTAATTTTTTATTGGGGGATACATCCCCTCCAGACCACCCCCTGCGGATGCCCCTGATAATGATAACTTATTAATTTCTACCAGATCTAATTCTGGCCTTCTTTGTGCCCTGAACACCGTCTTCATTCTTTTCTTCCTCTCCTTTTTCTGCTTGTAGTATTGTTTGGGGATCACGCCTCGTCAGTTGAGTCAGTATTTGGCCTCGAATTTCTTGGTGTAATCCATGATATCATATATGATGGTGAATCCTCTGGTTTTATAACCAACTATGTTGGTATGATAAGCGTAGGCAAAGATAGGATCTGCAGTGCCCTTGTATATTTGTCAAACTTTTCTCGAATGTTTGTTTCAGGAACGGTGGAGCGATTGGGGTGAAGAACATCCACAATCATTTGCTTCCTGTTGAAAAGCTTATTGTTCATATATTTCCATGTACAAACAGTTACTGGAGTATCCTTCGTTCTGTACTCTCGGAGAGCCTTGAAGGATAAAAATGAGTTATTGAGTGTGTTTAATAATATTTTTATGGTTCCCCTCAATATGTGCATTAATTAAGTAAAAAAGAAAAACATTTATAGATGGCGCACAGCCATTGATTATTGACTCGTTTTGAAACATTTATCCATTTATTTGTAACGAATAGTAACTTTCGAAAGAATGATATCAATATTTTCTAATTATCGTATCTTAATCCAACATATATATTCAGTAGAAATTTTTTTTTTGATACGTTTAAAAATCTAAAATTAAGATTTGTATTATGCCTAAATATATGACTTAAAATCAATCCCGTCCAGTCCCATCTCGTCCCTGCTATTGGTCTTTGAAAAACGTCACAAATTATAAAAGTACCCTCTACATGGGATAATTTACAAAAATATTTTAATAAAGTACCTCTGTTTTAAATATGAATTAATTTTGTAAAACTTTAAGTATCCTTAATACATGTGAATATATTGCTATTATTTTTAATTCAGGCCCATTTAATACCTAAATCAGGGTAATAAAAATGATCAAAGATTGATTTATTATGACGTCACTTGTAGAGATCTATTATAATGTAATTTATCACAGATTGTTTTGTAGGACGTCCTTAAAATTTATATTTAGTGTTTTCGGAATGAAACACGGTAATTGAAGGCTAGCACTTCTTTATTTCAGAATCTGAATAAAACTGAGAGGTATAATGTCTCAAAGGAGATCAACTCCTGTAGTTGAACACTACACTACTCCCCTCCCTGTTCAAAACTGCAAACCATAAATCTTTTACAATAAATTTAAAAAAAAAATAATTAAACAGCAACGTATGCAGCTTTTAGTCGATTAATTGACTACTTTGTAGGTTTCCCTTGTCTATCCCGAACGAAGTAGTCTTCATGTTTTTCCAGAATTCTGAAGGGTCCCTCGTACGAAGTATGAAGGGCCCCCTAATAGGAGCCTTCATGATAAAGGCATTTTTCTGCAACGCGTAACTTTCTCTCCTCTGATGAGACTCCTCGCCCAACCGTCAAGTGCTAATTAGTTTTGATAGTATGATTAACTAACTTCTCCCTTCCAAATACATCGGGGAGAGAAGTAGAGTTAATATCTTCATCATGAACCTCCTGAAAATAACAAGAGGCTATTTTATTTGTTGTAGCTTGGACGTCTCTTTGGCTCTCATTATAAACTTTCCTAATGATTTTCCGCACAAGTGATGATGGGGGACTGGATTGAGCATGTCACATATTATTTTGAATCCATTCACATCTTTATGCTTGCAATTTTCATCCAGTGATACACTTTTCTACTCCTGAATCGTCGAGAATTCCTCCAATTCACCACGTCGATTAGAATGCTGTTTTACTTGGAAAGGAAATCTGCTGGAACATTGTCTTTACCAATTATGTGTTGAAATTTAACACCACATTCAGAAATTTCAATAGAATATCGATAAACTTTGCAAAATAAGATTCTTAGATTTAATAGCGTCGACTTAGGGACGATGGTCCGTAAACACAGTAATCACAGACGCGTCGGCAGTAGGAAAAAGGTCCCTCTTAGGGGAATAATGCCCAAGGGTAGCAGCACTGGAAAGAGTATCCTGTATTTTAAGAAACGATGAGTTGCCTTCTTCCGTCCACCCTACGGAGGAACCTTCGAACTTTTGTAAAAATTTATACAATAGAGCCAACAGTGCCCCCAGTTTGGGAACAAATCTCCATAATAATTAACCATCCCAATTAAATAATTCAAGTCTTTACCTTTTCTTGGTCGATCAAGCACTCTCATCTGGTTGAGTTTTTCTTGGACGGGATGAATACTGTTTTCGCTCATGCCATGTCCCAAAAATTCAATCCTTGCTTTGTACTTTTCTGTACACTATAAGCAATATCATTATCTTTCAGAACTTGAAGAACCTGCTTGATGTGATTGTGATGCTCTCTGTCTGACAGTGAAGCCACCATTATATCGTCGATGTAAGCAAATACGAACTCCATCTGTCCAAATAACGAATCCATCAATCGTTGGAATGTATTAGAGGCATTACAGAGTCCAAAGGGCATCCTCGTAAACTCGTCCAATTCGGCGCATGCAGTAATAGCCGTTTTCTTGGCGTCTTCACTCGACATAAGAACCTGACAGTAGGCACATTTGAGGTCAAATTTGGTGAAGTATTTACAAACTCCAATATTTCGAATGAAGTTGTGAATATGAGGCATTGGGTATCGATCTGGGAGCGTAAGATTGTTCAATTACCTATAGCCACCTACCATATGCCAGGAACCGTCTTGCTTTTCCACCAAGTGTACTGGGGACAACCAATTTGATTTTGACCTTTGCAAAATTTCAGCTGAGATTAGTTTTGATATCTCCACCTTAACAATAGCTTCCGTCTCCTGAGTTTTTCGACGAATACGCGAGTAACATGAGCTTACTGTTGTGAAGTTCTCGTGTTTGACACCATGAAGAGACTAAGAACAGAATTCATCCTTGGACTGAGGGGTAGGAAATTCGAAACATAATTTATTGACGATATTACAGTGTTCTTCTATTGTTGTCAGCACTTCGTTACGCCGTAACATCCTACATTCCATATTGACAGACAATCTGAAATGTACTAGGAAATTGATACCAATGACACCGTATTCTATGTTTGCCACAACAAACTCCCATTCAACCCGGCCAACAGGCTCAAATTTGAGCTATAATTTCCTCAAACCATATGTTTCTACGGGAACTCCGGAGGTACTCGATCAATATAGCTAGAATGGGATGTGTTTGCAACTATGGACTGCTGATAACCAGTATCGATGGGGAACCATTTTTTATTACTACTGACAAATAAAAGATTATTAGGCATTGAACCTCAGTCTATACTTATACATTTCCGATGGTAGAAGTATTCCATCCGTTTACTAGTAGGGTGAAGCAAACACCCAGTAGGGCTCTCGATGGTACTAAAGATACTAGGTTTCTCTGATACAGTTGCATTGTATTTGACGGTCCTTATGAAGTCCGACAAATTATTATCAGCAAACGCCACTGCCAATCTGGGTCTTTATCCCTCCAGAAGACTCCTTAAGAGGGTTTGTTTGATAACCGCCCCACGGATGTCCGGGATGTTGGAAAGGTAACTCCTCACAAGGCTCACAATTTCGTCGACAGAATGCTTTTGATGTGCTCCTATAAGCTGAAAAAGTATCTCAATTTTATCTTGTTTCAAAATTTTAAATTCATCCAGGATTTTAGCCTTCATATCAGAATAGGGTGTGCTGCTGGGGATATCCTCATCTTCCTCATCAAAGAAATCCAGGATTCCTTATTCAATCGCCGATAGTATGTGATTATACCTTTCAGACTTCTCCGTGACATAATACAAATTGAATTGTGCTTTGACACGCCGGAACCATGATTTGGGCTTGCTCGGCCAGAAGTGACCAATCTTAAATTTCCTTACTACGTGAGAGACTTAAGGACTTGGCGTTGATTTACTCATGTCGGGGTCACCAGTTTAGTGTTTCCGGTATTAAACGTGGTAATTGAAGGCTAGTACTTCTTTATTTCAGTATCCGAATAAAACTGAGCGGTACAATGTCTCAAAGGAGATCAACTCATGTAGCTGAACACTACATATATGTGAATATATTTTAACGAAATTGCACGGATGTGTTCATTAGGTGTCCATCAGTCGATCAAAAAAAAAAACAAGGTTAAGTGTCATTCGTCAGAAGTTAATATATATATTCTTTTTTTTTTGCACCAGGCTCACCCTATTGTACATGTATTAAAGCTATCATTTTGTTAAAATTATATCTATAATATGACGTAGCCATTTTTAGACCTTGTTTATAAGGTTTTGCATGCATGTTTGCGAAAAATGTGAATAGGTACACCACCACATTCTACATACACATATTGCATGTTCAGTCCACACATAGGTTACTTCTTTTCTGCCTGTTCTTTCTTTATTTGCCCTAAATACAATACTACATAATTTTAACAGCTTAACCACGATAATTATATCTATTTATGTTCTTATAATAATTATAATTATTATCATTAGAACTGAGGCCATCAATACACCCTCATTGATTTTTTAGTTATGTTCGAGTGGACTAGGTTTATATATGTTTATGTACGTAATTGGGTTTAGACTCGGTCTGAGACCGAATTGATTTTCCGGTTTGTTCTTTATTGATAATTTTTTAGACGATTCTAGAAATATTGATTTCCTCAAATATATTTAAAAAATCATGTAGGTCAGGATCTAGGCTGATTTTTTAAACTTTACGAGCACGGTTTATACCAGAGGTGAACCGAATTATTAAAAGTAATAACGGTCTCAAACCTGTATAAGATTTTCAGACCGAACTCCAACACTAGTACGTACATTGAGAACAGATTACAAAGAAACGAACATAACTCTAATAATACATAAAATAGTACAATTAAAACCAAAGACTATTAATTTTATTAGTAAGTTCATATTAGGTTCATTATATGTTACTGATGACAAAGAAATAACAGCAGACCTTAAATAAAACTACTTACTGATATGTTCTGATTACTATGTACTTATTGCCGAATGAAAGTTTTTATTTTTGTATATTAAAATTGATTTTCTAAGAGAAGATAATATCCGTGGTCATAGTTATACCCTGATGTACGAATTGAATTTGTTCCTTGAACGAGCTCCTCGGCCAAAAAAGACTCATAAGTCAAAGCAATGAAACTTTTCTCGCGTCCCGTTGCCAACTCTCCAACAGTTCGTATTTCAATAAAATCAACGTTCGTTAATGTAAATTTTCGCACTAAATTCACCTCGTATTTCAAAAATTTCATATGTTGGGCCACTTGTATTTCAACGTATTAAGAAATAGTGTACATTTATCAGTATTATTTAGACTTGAAACCGTTCACACTTTTTCTGTTCACCCAATCAGAATCCCATTTGTTCATTGATAATTTTTGAGCTGTAAAAATCATTCTTGCAAATTTTTGCAAGTAATTATATAGTCAATAGTTAAATTAAAATATAAAACCATGTGATAAATTGATTCAACAATAAACTTAAATCCCTTACTTTTTGACATGTTTTTGACAAAAACTATGATTAAAAAATCTTGTTAAGGTCAATTTAAATATTCGAAATTAAATTTAAGAATTAAAGAAAAGGAACCACGCTAAAACTGGCAATTATATATCCTTCTCAGGGTACATTAATTTAAACGAGATTAATTTGTGGAGTCATTTTAGCGAGGAGGGTTAATATCAAATTGAGTTTTAGCTCTAATTTTGGCCCCTCACTTTTTTGCAATTTATATAGTAATCACATTATTTCTGGAAATACCTAATAGTAACAAGTAAATTTTATTTTGATACAGACATAGGATCCAAAACATTCAATTTCAATTTCTTGAAGAATGCCACGAGCCATCATTAGTATTATAAAATAGTGTATCTTTTTTAACACAAATATTTTAGTCTTGATTTCAACTATAACTCACACAATTAATATATATAAATTGCAACAGAATTCGATTTACGAGTTTTGGGCTTTTCAACAAATTCTCTGACATACCTGTAAAAGTCACTGCTCTTCCCAAACTCACTCAAAGATTCCATCGATAAACGGCAGATGTCTTTGGATTAGAAGATTTTGACTTGATCGACAAATTGATCATATCTAACCAAAATAAGATCAGAAATGTATTAAATGATTCCTTTGAGAAAGCTATTGCAACATGATTAAAGACGCTTTGATATGTTTTTATATTGATATCCTACAAAGAAGAAACTATCATGAAATGACACCTCTTGTTTGAGACAGTCCTTCTCCTGGACATTGAAAATAAACTGGAAAGAATAAATCATTCTGAATCATATTCGGAGCTTTATGTATTTTTAGGAAATTGTAAATATTGAGCGATTTAATTCTAATAATAAACACGGTTTCTTTTAAAGTATAAGTAAAGGCTAAATGTGTCCAAATCTTTGTACTATACTTTGAAAGGGGGTTCTAACAGCTGATTATATACAACAATGCATACAGTACACCTTCAATCATAATTAATCTGGATGCGATCTGAAAATTATGTAATTGCTATACAAAGCAATTAACTCAATAATATCCAAAATATACATACAAAAATAGTAAAAATAATCGTTATGGTATTTCCATTGAAGATTATTGAATATTAAATAATTTTTCTACGAAATTTATATTGAATTTATTCTCTTAATACATAAATGGTTTTCCTTATGATTGATTGTCCAACTATGTGTACATCTGATATTGACACTCCACGTAACAGTTATTTATATTACATCCGCGACTAACAATAAATTTAGGGCAAAGCTCTAAGTAGATTCGATTTGGGGGTCAGTAGAGAGTTTCTGATAGTTTCAGTATTCAAAGTTGTTTGTTGGGCTCCCATTTTTTTTTTTTTTTTTTCAAATGAAAATCAGGATTATATTCCTCTGTATCACTCTTAAGGAAAGTAATTTGAATGAAACTTTTGATATTGAGCATCATAATTATAAATTTGAAAACATCTCAATCCCTCTACATAGAAATAGATAATTTTGTTTAAAAGTAAGTCATTTTCTAATACTTAAAAAAAAACCTTTGAAGACTTAAAGCATTAATACTAAACTTTTTCATGGGCACACAATAGAAAATAACATTAACAGATAAACCCAAAGGATGAGACACCCTAGTACGCATACTAAGATGAAAATTTAGATATAGTAGACATTTTTTTCTTAATTTTGACCTTTAATATGACCTTAAAACAATATGTAGTCATTTAAAATGTTATTTTATGTATAAAGTATTATATAGGATCACATCTTATTCTTATTAATTCGAAAATACTTTAAAAAAACAGGATGTGAGGGGTAGAGAGGTCATTTTTGGAGTAGGGGGCGCCCATATATATATTTTTTCCACCAAAACACTGTTGGTGTAAGATAAATTTGCTCTTTTTAACCCACATTTTATCTTGCTAGACTTCTAACTAAAGAACTGAACTGAAGTGTGACTCTCATTAATTCAAATTTCTTTCTCTTGTATTTTTTTTATTTTTATTAATGTATTATTATAATTATTATTTTTTTAATTAAGGAAGTTTATGGAAGACCCAGATAATGAAGATGGATCCCTAATGAGATTTTAATAACTCCTCTTCTGAATAAATAAATATTTATTTACTGCAAAATTGTCATAAGTAGAAGTCGTAGGTATATCCGGCAAAAAATAAGTACTTAATTATGGATTAACTAGAATGTGAGTACTTCTTTGAAGGCATGTATGACGACTATGGTTCTAACTATGAGTGTACAATGTAGTGGAAATGAGAAAAAACCATTTGGTTATTATAACCAACAACAGAATGTAATTTTAGTTTTCTAATCATTTTAAAATGAAGAAAAAACCAGGTAATGTATTTTTTTTATTTATAATACTTATAAAGAACAAAGAAATAGAAATAAAAGTTTCTCCCTCTATTTATTTTCTATTAATAAAGCTTGTATTGTTATTATTTTTTATTATTCTTATTTTAAGTTTTGTCCCAATTACAGTGCGTATTCGTTTTGTATGGTTCTTAATACATAAATATATAATAATAAAAATAATATAGACTCTCTCCGGAAGCAGTGGGTTCTTTATTATCAAGTGTCAACGTCTTTCTTTTCTTCTCCAAACCCCCAGATGGTTTTGTAAGATATCAATTCATTATAAATATATATTCCTATTTAGGTACATATCAGATTTTTTTGGGGGTTGGAAAGATACCCCAGCATACTTAGAGATGTGAAAATTGTTCAAATTTCAAAGTAGTTGCTACTGTTTGCATTAATTATGCCTCTCCATTTTGACCATTCAAACGATATTGGGATCAAAGTGCTCAATCTATGAGCAAATATATTTTCTCTCAAAATTACCAACAACAGTAGGTCTTCAAATCGCTCAGACAACTTTTAAAGCGATTATAACTACTTTATTCTTTCAGTTAAGGTCAAATCCAGATGGAGGAGACTGCTATTTGCGTATGAAAAGTTGTCTATATCCGGAGTTTTCTTATATTCAAAGTATGTATTTTATAAAAAAATGTATACTTTTGTAAATAAGTAATTTTAAAACTCCCCGTTTCGAGGGAACCAGTGTTTGATTATATCCTTTTTTAAATTTACAGATCTTTGAAGATTTATAGCATATCTTTGAGCGAAAGTTTTTTTTTTAGAGGGACACTCAAGGGATTGAAAATTAATGTAAAATGAATTAAAAAATAAATATACAGAATAAAAATTTTGGGGCCATCTTACGATTTGTACTGACAACAAGGAAAGCTCAACAATGGAGTTCTTCCTATGAAGTTGAAACCAAAAAAGGAAATAAAAAGTTGAATTTATGGAGATTGTTTACTTTGTATTTCTACTATACGAAGTATTTTATATATTAAAAATTGGTATCTGAAAGAATGGTTACTATAAGCATATTTTAATTTTTAAGTACATATACGAGTATGTAAAGATTATTTAGTGAATATTTTTTATTAAAATATCTACTGTAAACTATTTAGGTAATTCCAGGGGTGCCAAGTACCAGATGTGGCCCCAAGTTTTAAATGTATGGGAAAGTCAAAATATTCTTAATCAGCCATGATGTTGGGAGTAATTAAACCTGATGGAAAAGCCATTTCTCCAGTCTGGCTAAATGGTAAAATGTATATAATCCTAAACAAAAGTATTTCAGCCCTTACTGTTTTTCCTGTTCTCAACAGCTCCTATGGTGTTGTGAATTGGGTATGGACTCAATATGTGTCTCCATGACACGCATCAAAGGTCACTCAATCCAGTTTAAAAAGAAAATTTGAGTTATGGAGAATTTTGGTGAAAGGAAATTTGTTCTCTGCCACCGCTGAATCCCCTTGACTACTATGTTTAGAGCGTTATTCAGAAAAAATACCTGTTCTACCCACCGCCAAAATTCCATCATCATGAAGACCTCTGTGGAGGAGCACTGAGTCAAAATGTCAAGTTCGATATTAGAGTTAGTGCACCAAAGGCTTAAGAAAAGGATTAATATTTGTTTTGATACAGAGGGATAATTTTTGAAAAATAAATTCTAAAATGCCCTTCTATTATTCGTAGATAACAGACACCTAAGAAAGTTGCCCCTACTATCAAGCACATGTAAACCATGGAATCCCTTCAACAAAAAGAAGGTAGAACCAAACACTCTATCCCTAATTCTAAGGCTTGCCTCAACTTAAATTAACATAAGTTGATATGTAAATCATCCTATTAAAAGAAACGTTACGTAAAATTAGTCTTTAAAAGTTATAAACATATTTTTTAATATAATAAAAGTGTCGGAGGGATATTGAAAAATAGTTTATATTTAATTTATGGTCGTGAGGGTTTTGAATATTTTCACATTAATATAGGTACATAATTCCATTTAAAAATTTAATATAGGTTTGGTTCTTGACAAGGAGACTATGACTATTAAGAGTAGAGACAAAACAACTTCTTCAAAAATTGGTCTGGAATTGACTAATTCCTTGACCAACTAAATGTTGGTCTTTTTGGTTTTTAACGTATATACTAAGGACGTAAGAGGGATTTGTATTTGTGGGAGAGACGGGCTAGCTCAGTTTCTTTTGTTGAAGGCAATTTTCTGTGAGTGGTGAGTCATTAAATTCATTTTATAATATATATTGAAAGGGGAGGGGCTAAAAACCCTTAGCCTTCTCCTATGCATATGTATAAATAGTAGTTTTGTTCTCAAGAACACATTATACGAGACCGAGACAAGACCAAGACTTCAAGGAGGCGAGATCAAGATAAAAATATAAACTTTTTGTATAGTTCCTTTAACCATAGTTTTGACAACGAAACCAGGACTTTCAAGGGTCGATAACAAGACAATAAGAATTTGAAACCAAAGCAAGGCCAACCCATTACAAATTGTTCTTGAAACTAGTACCATTCTCAAGAACTAAATCGCTTATGTTTTGTATCGTTCCTTATTTAGGATGGAGGACTGCAGTCTAGTCTGGTCTAGGTAATAATTTCATAGTAAGAAAAAAAACTGGCTAACTGTTACCAATTGATTTTTAGTTTTTTTCTGTTTCTTTTATAATGAGGAAAGGTTGTGAGATACAAAAAAGACTCGACGTGAGTTATTAAACAAAATGGGAATTTTTTTTTAAATCACATTTTATGACTGTCATAATCATTGTTATTAGTTTTGTTTTGTATACCATCCAGAATGATGCCGTCATTTAAAAACGCAACCTCTCCCCCTTAAAATATGTATTAGAATATCTGTTGATAATAACATAAAATAATGACCTCATTTGCAAATAATGTGTAATAATAATAACAGCTCAAGTAATTTTCTAAAGGTCATGAAAACGAAACCATTTATTATGAGGTAAAGACGAAAATGTAGGTACATAAAATTGATGTATGATTTCTCAAGAAAGGTCAATAAAGTCATCCCTTCTCCTTCTACGAAATGAATCTTCATTCTTTTCATGTGAGTAACTTTTTTTTTCTTCTCCTGACCATTATCATTATTTATTTTTCTTTCTTAGTAAGTGTGATCTCCCATAAACCTTTTAAAATTTATAATTTATCCCTTTTACACTCTAGATACTTTTACCTAATTTTAATATCTCTAAGGAAAAAAAAATATATAAACACAGTTCTTTGTCAAATTAGAGGAAAACATGTAACATTTTCATGAATTTTATTTTAAACTCATCCAACCTATACACACTTAACAAACCGAAAAAATAGACATTAACACTCACAATGATATCCTCCACTGAAAACAACACGTTAATAACCAAAAGTAAAAAAAAAGTATTGATACTGCAATTCCAAGTTAAGAGTATTTTTATGGAGTCCAGTTCAATTCTTTGGAAATATAAGGGTACTATATATCCATTGAATGACTTAAGAGTCCAAGTCACGTCGCGAGTCTTTAATTTTTGATTGTGTGATCAAATAGAGTTTCAAGTCTTCAAAATATAGATAGAAGTCTAAGCCAAGTTGCAAGTCTCGAGCTCAGGTATCTACATCTGTCAATAACTAACAGATGTTGGTTTCACTCCACAATGCTGTCGGGACAGATTTAGAGGAAAGGGGCATTGGAGAAAATTGTGAATGTCTCTTTGAAAAAAAGATCCTCAAAATATTATGTTTTCTAAAACAAGATCATTTGAAAATAAAATCTATATACGTACCCAATTGAACCCGCTCCGTTAAACGCATACCTGAATGATATTCATAATTCATCAACATCTTATAAGTATTTTTGGTCATCCTTCAATTTGATTTCTGCTCCAACTCTTCTTGAGTATTCTAAACGTGTATTCAAATTTGAATTCTGATCTGTTGAATTCTATACAAAATTCGGGATTCAATATTATCTTGGATAGGTTGGATTTGATTTCTTGGATCAAATATAACCTCAACCTAGAACTTGATATTAAAATGTAATCTACATTGGATCTCTCACTCCTTCCCCAAAATAGAGGGGTGTGGGAAAGAGAGGCCCATATTCATTAGGTAGTAGGCCAATTCATCCCATTCATTACTGTTGTACTATTCTTCAGTTACATAAACCAGGTAATTATTCCCAGCCTAACATGAACTAATTCAAGTGTAGTAGTATAATGTCCATAATGCTAATAATAAGAAGTAAGAAGGTAGAAAATTGAGTTCTGACAAAAAGTACTAAGATAATTTTTATACGTACCGCCTTGATAATTATTGATTGGCAGAATGTAAAGAAAAATAACAGTTTTAAGATTATAAATTGCAAAACGGTTAGTGCTATAGTTCTTTTTTCTTTATTCTTTAATAGATACCGGCTGTCAGAAAGTCTTGGAACATAGTTAACATTGAGCAATTAATTACACCTACCCGCTTTAAATGGAATTCTAGAGATTTTTTTAAATATTGAAACTAGTTTATTACTCATTAAAGAACATTATTTATGAATTTGAAAACCTTCAGCCTTATTGACACGCTCCACACGACCCTGGAACGCATTGCAGACGCTGAAAACGTAGTGGTTCGACATTGATTGCCACTCTTTCTCAACCAATTGCTTTAGGGACTCAATATTGCTGTGACGTTGTATATAGGCCCGTTTTTCAATTTGCCACCAGATGCTGTAATAAAAGAGATTCAGGTCGGGGCTCTGCGGTAGCCAGAATTCCTTCGGTGAGAACTTCAGAAATTGGGCACAATCCATGCACGATTTATGTCGTATGTACAGGAGTCCGTTCTGTTGAAAGAAGCAATAATCGGCTTTCTTTGATTGCTTTGTGACCTTGAAAATCTAGGGAAGCACATTTGTTTGCAAAAGCATCAAGTAATCCTTGATAGTCAATCTGTGTCCTACGGGGAACCAAATTGCCTTCATTTTGTGACATTCAGATGCAATGATGATGCCGAGCATCAACACTGAGGCCCGATGTTTTGATGGAGACACTTCACGAAGGTTGAGGTTGACTTCTCCAAAACATACGACATAATTAAAAGCATTAGGACTTCATTCAATTATATTTTTTGAATAAAGCTTCAAATTATTATCGGGAATACAGTTTTTATTATGCTGTTAAAATTCGAATTTTCTTAAGACTTGGATCCCAAAATCACAAAGGCCGAATGACAAAATTCTGGAAGCCTTGTCATAAATCTATACTTTTTCTTCTTCATGATTGACAAAAAAGTAATTAAAATTAAGATTTATATATAATAAAACTGAATGTTATTTAATGTTAAAAAATTAAATTAAATTATTACATTTATGTGACTTTGTTCGATACATAATATTTCATTTAAAACATGTAAGAATTATTCATAAGAAAAGTAAGTAATATTCAAATTTTAGGTACGATAAGTCTTAGTATGAATACATTTTTATAAATAAAAATACCTATAATATACGCATTATATTTTATACGAATGGAATTATTTTCTTTTTTTTTACCTTACATTAAGGAAGACTACAATCAAAAAAGTTAACGTATTTTTTTATTGTGCACAATTTTTATATAATTTGTAATCAAATTGTCATATCAATGATCCATATGGTCAACTCTTCCCATCCCTTTATTGAGAGCAATGCCATTTTAGGACACAAATCCTCCAGGACTGGATTATTTTCATCAAATTTGAACATCTGGTAACCTTGATAAGGACTGAGTAAGATAATAAATTAATATTGTAACCATTCTTCGCTATACAACATTGGTTGGGAAGTTATGATTATGGTTATGATAAATAGTCTTTGTTGGACTAAGACTAGAGTTTAGGATCGACTTTGAAGTAATTTCTGCCAATGTGTTTTTACTGTATACAGAGTAAGGCTTGTGTATACTTCTGTTCCAACCCTCTGAGGGCTGCTCTTAACTATTCTAATAAAACGTTATAACAACTGAGCTGCTCTTCTCCAAAACAGTCTTTAAATTGTCAGGGTTACCATGTTTATTTTCGGTTTCTTTTCTTTAGCTTAACGGTGGATAGCGTTTTGAACATTTAGACAAATAACTCTTTCTTCATTTTTCTGTCCTTCATTTCCTTCCACCTCTCGATGGGAGAGTGAATGTTCTTTCCCATTACTACCCAGACGTAAATTTTATCGTTTATTGTATTCTTAAATCCACTATTTTCTCTTTTTAAATGGTTCCAAAATAACGAAGCGGTCACTTTTTCAGTTTCTTTTACCTAACAGCTTAATACAGATTTGATTATATTAATTATTTACTAACGGGACTCCATTATTTCCCAAAATTCTGCTCTACGACAATTTTCCGGTCAAATGAAAAACCCTACCCTATATATTGTGCCTTTTTTCTCAAATTTTGAGAGTGTAATAAATCATGATTACATACTTATTACTTAAATATAAAAATAATATTCAAACAAATGTCAATATTAATGTCTTCTTTATATATATTTATGGCTAATTCCTTAAATTATGGTCCCCCCCCCCTTTTTTCATTGCTTACATTACTGATTAGTAAACAAAATAAAAGCATAATATAATAATATCTTTGTGATTTTGTAAATATTTACCCAAGAACATCATATATACTAGTGTTTATAATTTCCCGGGAAATTGTTGTCGAGCCATATACCGGGAATTTTAATCAATACTGTAAAATTTTAGTATTTCTTTTGATAAAGGATGCGACAATATAACTTCCTTTTTCTAAAAGACAATAGAACAAGTTTCATAAGTCAACAAAGGTTTTTTGTTTTTTGTTTTGTAATGATAGTATACATTTTAAGTTTTAAAGTAATCATATCCCTATACATAAATCCCTCATTGTTCATACACTGATTAAACCGAACTTTTTTATTTAAATACCCGGTGATATTTTTAATTTTTTAATTTTCTTTAAATTACTTTTCATATAA
Organism: Lepeophtheirus salmonis; assembly: GCF_016086655.4. NCBI lineage: Eukaryota > Metazoa > Arthropoda > Copepoda > Siphonostomatoida > Caligidae > Lepeophtheirus > Lepeophtheirus salmonis. The sequence continues at coordinate 66,277,459 of NC_052135.2, forward strand.
AGATTTCAAAGGGAAAGTTATTTCGTATAAACTGATACAAAATTTAATTAACAACATATGTGATCATTGTGGATAATTAGTTGATTAGGTTATAATTGATTGGCGATCCCGCAAAAGTCTTAAAAAAAGTTGAGTTTTCCTAAATAAACCCTGTTCTAATTACTTGATTTTTTTAAACTCTACATGTTTAAAAAATAGCAGGACATCAGATTTGAGGGGCTTAATTTTACTTCTCTAGCGCCATTATCCGTTCAGTTATTTTTTTTTTTTCAAGAGTTTTACAAATTTCAAATTATGAAAAAAATTGAAAAAAGCGTTTTTTGAATATTAAAAATGAAAGCAATTAACTGATTTCCATAAATCCGCACCATTACAAAATTAAGAGCTACATTGTTATTAGTTCTGTTATTATAAAATATTATGTCAAACCATTTTTGGGCAATATTTATTTTTGACAACAAACGCACGTTCTACAATCTATGTTGCTACATCTGAATTTTAATAAAAAAATTACATTTTAAAATAGTCTTCCTAATATATAATCTCATTTTATCATTTTCACTTACAGTACGCGGGTATTTGTTTTTTAGAGCCCACGGGTCCACCTTTTTAAAATTACATAATCTGATCCAACCCACAACAAAAAAAATAGTAAAAAAAATAGCAAAAGTCTACTTGTTTGTCACTAAAACATGTCTATTTTTTTTTTTCTAAGTTTAATTTAATGAAATAAATATAATTAAATTAAGCTTATATTATGAAATAATTAAATGCAGGATTTCTTATAGATGTAAAACCCCGGGAAAACAGGATTCCGAAACAAAAAACCCTAGTATGTATATGTATATTTAATTTTCCTTCTCTCTTCGTAAGAGTTTTTGAATAATTTGTTCATTTGTGATTTTAATTATTTCTTTATTTGAAACGAAGAAGATAGTCTTGCGATTAATTGTGGCTCATTTGTAGTGCTCATAATAAAATAGGTGGATATAAATTTTTATAATTAACAGACAGATACAAATCACAGAACATAGACTATAAATTTCAAATGAAAATACATTAAAGCATTGAATATATTACCTTGGTTCATTTTATAGTAGGTAAGATATACCTATGAGGATGCTGTAATTATAATTAATCCATACCTTTAATATTAAGATAAGAAATCAACTTTTATTTAGGTAGTACATAAAATGTAGTAGAGCTGTACACGAGTATGAGTCCGAGTCCTCATGCTCCAATTCCAACTAAATTTCGAGTGTCGACTGGAGTACTTCATCCGTGAATAGATCAAATTAACTGAGTGAGGACACAAAACTTGCAGTACCCTGTTTTAATTACGAAAAACGTGATTTTTATGGAATCAAGAAAAGACAAATTTAAACCAATTTTTTATATTTTTAAATACTATATTTACCTCTTTTTTAATTTAATATGTTCACACGACTCGCCGCCGAACAAATGGTAGCTCTTGACAATTAAGGCCTTGTGCACAGCGTACCAGATCATGGCAGCTCGGAGTGAATCCAAATTTGGATGAGAGGTGCGGTAGACATTTTTCTCAAAGAAACCCCAATTTACAAAGTACAAGAGGTTGAGATCAGGCATATAGACAGGCCAGAAGTCAGCCATATTGTTGCTGCAGAATGTTTGGTTTGGTTGAAAACTAGATATAGCAGCTTAGTGTGGTCACATGCTTCAAACAGATGGTCGTTAAACCAGGTTTGACATTCATATTTGACACATTTAATTGTTTATTTTGATTTAAACCAGGGGGACTACGGGGGATATATGGATGCTACACCTACCTCACATCCCCAGGGCTACGGTGGGTATAGGTCCTTCCCCCTTGACTAAAATCTTTTTGTCAAATTTGTCGAAAAGACAACTTTTTTTTCAGAATTTGAAATAAACAATGTTAATTGTTGTCAACTTGTATTTTCTATTAAAAAGGTCATTCAACAAAAAACATTCTGTCAATGTCGACAAAGTTTTGTCAGAAAGACCGACACATTCCCCCCTTTCAAAGAAAAATCATAGTTATGGTCTTGATTACAACTAGGAACAGGAATCCGGGACGTTTATTTGAAAAGGGGGGTTCCGTTCTAGATACTTTAAGTAAAAAATAGTAAGTAGAATCTTTTTTTTTTCCATTTGATCCTTAAAAGTAGTCGATATGTACGATTTATAAGTTAAATTGTGTTAAATTTAAGTTGGAAGTCTGTTAAATTGAATTTAGATAGATAGTTTGTTCAAATTTGCATTGCTGCGACTATATATAAATACACCTACTATCAGGGTATTTTACTATTTCCAACACTAATCACTCCCTTCAATTAATAATCTGTGCAGTGCATTAGGAAAACCAAACACTGCCTTCTGCATGAATTCTCAATTTTATTTCCTTCGTTTTTATCATTATGCCTAAGAGTACACGGGTTGTTTTTTAAAGCCCACGGGTCCCTGCTTTAGGAAGTTATATTTTTCGAAACATTTTGTTGTTTAGTTGGACATCATTCACTAACAATCTATGTACTGCATCATTTCCAAATCGTTAAAACTTTAAACCAAGTGATTCTTCATTTAATATTTGTTTCCACCGTTTAGTTTCAGGAATTATATAATTGAATGAAGCTTATATTACGAAATAGATAAAAGTGTAATTTCCAAAAATGTCTAAAATCCCAAGAACTTCCTAGAAAACGGGATAACGAGAGATAAACCCTTATGTGTATAAATATATTCCAAAGTAATAGTTTTTGAATTTTTATGGCTTTACCTGAAACTGACAACGCTTGGATTTTAAAAATACAGAAAATATCAAAAAAAATTGGCCTTTTTCTGAAGAATCTGAACCTAACAAAAAAAACTAACGTCATATTTGGAATCAGTTTCTTAATTTTTTTAAATTCAGACTTTTTGGATCTCATGACGAATTTGCTTTTGAATAGTAGTACTATCAATGGTATTCCACACCATTCATATGAACTAAATTTTGAAAATCTTGAAAAAAAAATTATTTTAGTATATTGAATTGTGCCTATTGATTAAGTTACAAGTCAGAACGAGGAAAATCAGTATCACTGAAATTACATAAAGTATACCTAATTAGATAAACAGATAATTTTTACAATTTTTTGTCTAAATGACAGTTATTCCAAGACAAATTTGAACCCAATTGACTCCAATATCCAAGGAAAGGTACTTAAAATTCTATGGGGGACAGAGACCTGACTCGGATTTTTCTAGGCGGGTTGACTAATTTGAGATGAATTGTTTCTTTATTTATTCTTGACATTTTTAGTGACCTTCACTTTTTTATACAAGCCCAAAATTTGACTGTCATATTAAAAAGACATTGAACATTGTACATTGAAGTCAGTTAAGAGATACTAAAAAACGATAACCAAATTTCATATATTGAAACAGTTCTAAGTTCGCAAACCATGTTTGACTGTAGTAACAATTATGTTATATTTATATTTCTCAATAGTCACAGATCTAGAAATCCTACAAAAAAAAAATTGATTATTTAGCACAAGACTGTGGTCACAATTTGACAGTTTTAGTCTAATACTATTCAATTTATGTTTAAATTTATATTTCAGTTGGGAACAAGTATTATTTTGGGGGAGAAGTTACGGCGTTTTAGGTCTCCCGTAGCTATGGCAATGACTGCAAATTTGAGTGTATATGGTTGGGAGTCCACATGGTTAAAAATTCGATTCAAATTCTAGCCCATATAAAATGAATGAAGTTCTTCACCTCTGTTATTTAGGGAGAATGAATTGATAAATAATTAGGCACTTAGAGGGGGGGGTGCAAACCAGGGTTTTTTATCGTTGCATTTATTCATTCTACCGTTTTGCTTTCAATGGGTCATTTCCGTTAGATTAATTATGGAAATTCTATTGACAATAACCTTATGTTTATCTTTGTTTGAATAGCAATTATTTGTCATGCCTCGAAGTGAAAACGGAAAATTAATCATTTGTATATTACGTTCAATCACCTTCCTAGGGCAAGTAAAATGGTTAAGTGGAAATGAATTAATTAGTCTTTATACGCGTTCTCCACAAACTGTTTTCCAAATAGGAAATTAAAAACAAAGCAAAACATATTGGTATTTTATTTGATGTCCATGATATTTACCTAGGATTGACAGATCCATATAATCAATCACAAACCAAAAATATAGTTGAATCAACATAAATTTATCTAAAAAATTATTTATTCATCTTCACCAATGAATATAAGTACACAAAATTGTGACAAGAGATTCTAACTAAACTATTAGAATAGTCAAAAATTACATCATTTATATCGATCATCTAAAAAATATTCAACTATTGCACTATCTTTATCGCAAGTACTCCAAATTCTTCATTCAACCCTCCGTTAGTGAACTGAGATATTATGCACTTCGAGATTAATGTTCTTTTGTAACATGACATGTAATTCTTTATTGATCTTGCTAATGACTTTTTTAGGATTTATTCGTATATTTAGCAATTTTTTAATGGAGGTTTAGTTAATTTAATTAATGTTTCTTTTCTTCTTTAATGTACAAGCTATTATTATAAATAATACACACAACCTCATCAAAACTAATGGGTACTCATTTGATTCACAAAATTCGGATACACTAATGAATATTTCATAATTTTCTTTCAAAAATAAAAATTTAATGTTTTTAATATAAGAACAACAAATAATATCTTGTTCAAACCTCAAACTTATGCTGTTAAGATTATTTTAAGGTAAGGATTTTTTTTCTTCTCTATTTTATGTTCATAGAAGTATTTTTAGTATTTCAATTGATATTTACAAGTGCAATATGGATTGAAAAGTTAGAAACAGGATTCAAAAATGACGTAAATATGATAAACCTTCAACTATTTATCATATATTTAAATACACTTGGTTTTTGGGGTTTATTTTTTACCCAGTTCACTTACCCCTTCTAAAAAGAATGTTCAGGAACCGATGGAAAATTGCAGCATGTATACAAAATAGTATATAAAATGAAATTTAATAATAGAAGTAAAAATAATTAAGAACTGTTGCTCAAGAGCAATAATTTATGAATTCATAATCTCGTCATTGCTTTGAGCTATTTGCGATAACAACAGACTAATAAACTTTGCTCAATTCATTTAAATTCGTAAATATTTTTAGTATTTAATTGAAAAGTGATTCTTAAAAGGTATATGTATGGAGGAGTGCTACTCCTGACTAAAATGTTGTTGTCAAATTTGTCGAAAAAACAATGCTTTTTGTTTTATTGTCAAAAAAATAAAAGCATGTTGTCAAAAAAAAAAAATTGGTCAGAATTTTCCATTTACGATATTAATTATTATCAACTTTTGTTAAATTTGTCTTTTCTAAAAAAAATAGGCTGGTGAAAAAAACATCTTAGTAACGTCCCTGATTCTTAAAGAAAGTTAATCCCATAGTATAATTCCTAGTATTATGTACACATGATGGTCCTCGTGCCAAAGACACACATATTTTCAACCTTTTGTTCATGTTGAGGCACATACATATCTTAGAGTATGTTTGATTCTTAACGAATGATGCGTACAGTGATAAATTGCTACATTTATCATTATCAAATACCCTACACTTGATTAGATTTTTATCCCCTTATCAAGAATAAAAACATTTACATCTATTCATAGACATTCTTTAAATCCATTTTTTTTTATAAATTAGCTTCAATCATATCTCAATGGAACTTCTTAGTTTACAGGTAAAAAAAACCTTTTGAAATTAATGGGTAACAAATAACTGTGATAATTAAGTAATTAATTTATACATAAACCATTTTCCATCCCTTGTTCTTAATTGGAGGTGATATTCTTGGTAAGCATTTAATCTTTCACCTTACATTAATGTATTTTTTGCAATACACACTCTATAGGAGATCAAAGGTTTGCAGGAATCTCATTTATTCCTTTGTGTGTAACTTGATAGGAAATAAATTCACTTTTAATCTACATCAGATTGATAAGAGCTCATATATATCTTTTCTGCTCTTTTAACGACATGAAAAAATAAGCATCTAATAATTTTTATGGCAAATTATAATATTTGGTGCATTTTTCTCACCTCGTAAAGACACAAGTCCATATTTTTAATCCAAACATATGCATCGAAACAGAGGGGATTCAGGGATCATTAGACACTCCCTTCTTTTTTGGGGTACAAATAGTTAAAAGTTGCGTGACTTGCGTTCCTAAAAAAAATCTTGTGTACCCATGTCAACTATTTATTTTCTACTACTTATGCTCATTATTAGTCTTCTGAACGCTGATTGGTTGAGCTTGTATCCATTGTTGTTAGGCTAGGAAAGTTCCTTCTATTAAATGAAGTGTAATCTCTTATTGGGGAGGAATAGACAAACAACCAATTGATTTTGTGCCTTCCCAAACATTCTTTTGAAGGAAAGGTTGAGAGATATATCTGATATAACAATATAAAGCCCATGGAATGTAATAATTTGTATAAACAAATGCATGTGATGTCAAAACATACATAAATGAATCATTGAATTATTTCAAAATTAAGTATTTTGAAAACTTTTAGAAAAAATTAGATCAATAAAAAGGTCGAAAAGGATTTTTAACAAATATATCTTACTGAAAAAAAAAAAAAACAGGGAAAATAACATTCATAGAACATTTTTTATTGCATAATAATGTTAGTCCTATTTTTAATATACTGAAAAATATTTATAATATACTATTCAATCTTACTTATCAAAGTTTTCCTGCTTTTTCCTCAAAAAAGAAAAGATAAAGAGACGATAAATCAGTTAGTATCAGTTAGGCAATTCTTCCCAAAAGTGGAATTATTCTTCATAAATTTGTTAGATCATTATTACTGTTCAGAGCTGAACATAAGCTAATTCAAATTTAACAAAAAAACGTTCGAATTACTGATAAAGAACATCGACGGCTGACAAAAATACTTTAGAGTTGTTGATGTATATGGGAATATCATTGTGCTAAGTATGTACAGGGTGCACAAGATATCTATGCCACCACTTATGTGCGGTCTTTTGGGAAAACGAAGGTATTCAAATAGCTGATTTTTTTAATTAGATAGATTGTTCAAATCTGCACCAGTCGAAAAAAAGTGTAATCAAGTGACGAATTTGTTCTCCCAAATATTTTAACAGGTAGGGAGCCCTCCTTGGAATCTGCGCCGGAGGCGACAATATAACAATTGCACGAACTCTGGGCCTCAGTGAGACGTTTGTTCGCAAAGTTAGAAGAAAAGAAAATGTCTCTAAAGGACTCAACTCCCTGCCACACCTAAAAAAAAGTATCAAATGGCTCCTAGACAATTTTGACGACTTCATTTACACGGATTTTTGGCCTCCAAACTCACCGAATATGAATCTAATGTTGTTGTTGTTGTTTTTTGTGCGGGGTACGATTGAACAACAAACCAGTCCAATCCCCTGTAACACCAAAGACCAACTAATCAGTCGGATCAAGAAAAAATTCTAGGATTTGCCAAGGTACCAAGTAGCGAAGGGCTGCTCGCGCTTTTGGCCTCGTATAGAGATTGTAATTTAGACAGCAGGTGATTTTATTGAATAAAATAAATCAAAATTTATCAAGCTTTCAGAATCTGTATTAATTTTTTTAATTTGATAACTGTTTGGAGAGAAAATTGCGTTTGAAAAAATCCTTTGTGCAGCACAGATAGTTTGTGCACCCTGTATGTACTAACATTTTTCTCCCTGAATTACTCGGATTTCTACCGTAAATACCCCGGAAATCCTTCATTTAATAATATCATAATAACTCTTCATTAAATTATTATGATAATATAGAATACGGAGTTTAATCTTAAGCTGCAGGTTAAGTTCTTTATTTCACAATTATACAACTTCTAGCTCAATCAAAAATTAGCCCTTTCTTTATACACTATTTAAGTTTTTAATTTAGGGTCTGATCGGGTTACGGAGCTAAAACAAAAGTGGGACTCTCCATTTCTACAAAAGAACAACCCAAGCAATATTTCTTAATTAAGTATAAATGAAGATTTATTATTTACTAACAAAATTTCATAATATAAAAAAATGTTTCCCGGGACGTTGCTCAACGACAATTTCCCGGGAAATGAGAAATCATAGTCTGTATATGTTTGTCAACAAAGATATCTTAAAGTACAAATTCATTGTGATATTGTGATTTTATATTGTTTCAATTTAAGCTCTTTCTATGTCATTATCAACGTTTCTTTTGTTCAAGATAATGATTCTAATTGTCAAGAACATTTGGAGTATGGGTGTTTAAGTCTCTAACTAACATTTACAGATAACTGTTTTTGTTTTTTTTTTTTTTGTCTTTTTTGTTTGGTTGGTTGTAAGTAAGTACTTCATATGTGGGTATAAGTAAACCTACAAATAGACATACTTTCCCAATCAACTCCATGGATTTTTTTCGATATTTCATTTAATCAAGCTATGAGGCTCAAGTTATACATAAATTAGGAAATAGATTTGAGGGAAAACTAAAGGATTATAGACAAATGAGTACTATACATTGGCATTTATGAAAATCTAAGGTGTTTCTATCAGCGGACTATTGGCCGGAAACATTTGGTCGAATGAAAATTTGCCGAACGTACTTTTCGCCAAAGGACCATTCGGGAAATTTGGTAGAAAAGTTCTATTTCATTTATTAATTTATACAATTGTTTATTTTAATTCAATTTAAAATAATGGTCTTATTAATTGAAGGTATTGTTCATATACAATATAGGTAATTAAATTAATATTAAATTCCAGAATATTTTTATTAAATTATAATTCATTTAAATACCTTTTTCAGTTTTTAATTCCATCAATTAATTAATTGAATTAATATATATGCATACTTTATGACAGAAGAAACAAATCGCAAAAAAAATTATTCGACTCTTCATGTATCATCTAATTTGGTTAATTACGTTAAGTATTGTTTGGGCCAACTCGGTGTGAAGGTCACTGTTCCTGCCTGATATAATTTTTTTTCGTCAATCCATGAGTATTTTCCAATATGAATCATTCACCATGTCGAATGACAATTAATTGATAACAGAAAAGTGATTATCACTTCTTCCTTTCGATTTGATGTCGTGTTTGATAATCATTTAATTTATTTAAAGTACTACATCGATAAAGATTCGAACCACATACTTTTTGTAGTATTTATACAATGATTATTAATTAATATAATTACTAATATAGCAACAAAAATATAAATAAATAACAATACCTATTTATCATATTAATTAAATTTAAATATACCATATACATGATTGTATTAAATATCATTTTTCGGCCAAATGTTGCAAATAGTCTTTCGATAAATTGTCCTTCGTGAAAACGTAGATTTGGCAAATTTTCCTTCCACAAATGTACGTGCGGCAAATTGTCCTTCAGCAAAATGTTATTCGAAAAATTGTTCTACGTCCAAAAATTTTTAGGCCGATTGCCCTAGAACCGAAAAATTAACCAGGGCTGTGTTGGAAAGAAATCTTTATACTACAAGTACAAGTCGAGTCTCAAGTCTCTGCTCATAAGTCTAAGTACCTGTATATTTTCATCGAATTCAGTCAGGCTCATTAGACTTCTTTTGAGCTCATTTCAAGGCTATAATTATAATATAGGGAATTAAGTATAAAATAGCTATCGAGTTCTAGTCAAGTCATGGATCTTAGTTATTGAGTCTCACAGCTAAGTTTGTAGTCTTTCAGTGAGAGACAAAGTCAAGTCGCAAGTCTTCAAAATATGGACTCAAATCGAATCCCAAATCTTGAGTCCAATGCCCATCTCAAACTAATTTTTAAAAACAAGGCTCGCCAATTCCATTCTTTATAGGAATTAGTTCAGAAACTGAAAATGGAAGAAGAAGCAATCAATCCGAGAATAATACACTCAACCCCCTTTACAACATGGTCACAGAAGTAGTTTCGCAGAATGCTGACGACATCTACGATATACAGCAGCAAGTCAAATAAAACAGAATGTGTATGTTTTTTCTTTAAAGAAGCGTTAGAATCTTCGTTCCACCTATTCTATTTCTGTGATCGAGTGAGACATCCATTGGGTCTAGCATAACTCTAAAGGCGTCAGGCTGGCTCATTGCTCTTAAATTGAGAGGAGATAATAATTTTAAAGTCGAAGCAATAGTTGCAAAGACACTCACGATTATTTACACTTGTAGAAAAAAAAGGACTCCTCTTCCTGCAGATTTAAACAAAGCAATCGCAAGACATATTGAATCAATTGACTTTTAAACCAGACAAATTATATATTTTAGTTTATAAGGAGATTGTTACCCCCATCCTTTTAATAACGTTGGAATCTTTAATGCTTCTTTAAATAACTTGAGGAAAAAAAGGAGTGGTTAGGAGCCTCCAATACTTTGAGAGCCCATAGTTTTGGACCCCTTGCTGATGTTCCCTTATAGCATTGATACTATATATTATCATTGAACGCAAAATAAATTATTTAGAATCAATTAACACTTCGTTACTGTCCAGTCCTCATCTTAAAAATAATTAATGCAACATGTTATAGTTTGTTTCCTATGCTACATACTTTTTTGGTCTTGTGAATTTAATTCAAATGCAGTATCAATTTGTTTTCAATTTCATCTAGAGAAAAATCAATAAATGTTGATATAATTTTATATATTGTTTCACTATTTATAATTAAAATTACTTAATTTTTGCTTGGCCATGGAGGGAGAGGGACATGAAATTGACAATAGTCAAAATAATTGAAAAATTATTCAGAAAATAATTATTTCTACAGACTTATTCTATTATACTAATAATTATAATATGAATGTTTCGTTGTTATTGAGAAAGATCCTGATAATTCTAATTCTCTCGCTATGATAATATCGATATTGACTTTGTTTAATATGTATGGCGAAAAGATAAAAACAAGCTGGGATTTTGTTGATGAAACAGAGAAAAACGTATTATAAGTTTTTTATTTCAATGAAAAACGGAAGAGGATCTTTTAATTATTCAAATACAATATTAAACCACTGAAAAGCTGCCAGAAAGTCATTAATGTTATAGATATTTGTTTCAATTTTTACATGAACATATTATATACCAGTTCAGTCAATTTGATCGTACAGTATTTATACTTTAAATAAAATTTCGTTATCATCAATATAATCAATTTCAGTTGGTGAGGCTAGTTTTTAACCAGATAATCCCTTTCTTCTTTTCGTTATTATTGCTATGTAAATACTGATCAAGGTACTGAATTATCCACTACCTTGATACTAATACACTCTTACTTAAAAATAATTTTTACGTCATGACGTCACAGTATCATTTATGATCAGTGTTACCAAATAATCGATTTTTATCAAGTTCAGTTAACCTTAAAAAGCGTAGCTACTAAGTACTTTTTTGAATTAGTATAAATTATAGTACTCATATCAACAGATACGTTTATCATATTGTCGCAATATTGAGAAAAAGTATTTCAGCTTGTTTTATGTTATTCTAAACTTCAAAAAACATATCAATTTATATGCATCCAGAAAGATTCCAGATGAGAAGCACATTTTTTATTTTTGTCAAAAAATTGCCAAATTGAAATTCGCGAAGAAAATCAGAAAAAACTTTTTGGCAATAATTTAGCAAAAAAAATAAGTCATAGCATTAATTAGTGTTGTAAAGAGAAACACAAACCTATCAATATTCTTTCAATATATGCAAAAAACAAAAAAGTTATGGAGAATAATGTTCTCGAAAAAATAACCCGAAATGACTGGTTTATTTTTGCAAATATTGGACAAGTTATTTAATAAAATGTTCCGGAAATTATAAATAGTCTATTTTGTTTTGTAAGAGTCTGAAATTGTATGTACAAAATGCATTTTTTTTGTGGCATTTCTTCTTAAAAAATGAAAATTGATGTTCGATGAAAAAAAAAAAGACAAGATATGATAAAAAATTTTAAAAATGATAAAAAAAATTCAGAAAATGACGTATATTTTAGTTAAAAATTAATTTTATGTTTCAAATTTATATGCCAACGAATTTCCAAGCAAATTTCTACAAATTTTATTTTCATTACGAATCCAATATTTCATTGGATGTTCATTTTTTGCACATGAAAAAAGTATTTTAACAAATTTCATTTTTTGCCCGTACCTTTTTTGATTTTGAATAAATTTAGACAACGCAGTTATTCGTATAGTTGTTTTTTGAGACGCCAATTACTTTTTGATAAATATTTCAAACCCTTATCTAGTCTCTTTGAGCTGCAAAAAACGGATTTGGTCTTTCGGGTAAAGAAAAAAACCCTTAAACCCCCAAAAAAAAAAAAAAAATCGGCACCCCGTTTTACCCTGACCAGGCTCGAAAAAGGAGCCCATGCAAAATTTCAGCCTCCTAGGTTAAACGGTGTAATAGAATAAACATACCTGATTCTAAGCTGAATATACATAACAAATCTAGACAAAATCAACTAAAATTGATTGGGAATAATCTTGTTTATATTTTTATTATGTAAATGAATGGGGGGAGGGGGGTATTGAAAATTTGATAGTGTTTTTTTTTTGTTTTTTTTTTCAATTATTTTATATAATTAAATTGTATTCAGATATGCCTAGTTTCAACCTGGTCACACTTACAATTTGAGGAATGTTTGGGAGGAGACCAGCTTGGCTGTCATGCCGTTTCATAAGATTTGCACCGATCAGCTATGATATAAAGGAAATATCCATAAATCCGACTCCGTATCTTGCAAAGAAATGAGTCGAAAATACTTTGATGTCGACCCACAATTATACTCCGAGTCGAACAAGGACTTACTCTTATAACTCTACTACAAATCTTCAGCCTTACTCTTCGTCTTACACGTGCTAGTGATAACTTTCTACCAGATATTCTGTTTTTAAAATAAAAGAATAATTATTACAGCTTTGGAAAATAAAAATAAAACACTGCTCCGTTTACAAAAATAAAAAGTCTCGCACTTGTCGAATGCAATATTTTTTACAAGTTTTATGAACACAGCCTTTTGTTACTCCATATTTGAGTCCTTCCATGACTGAACATCTTAATTGAATTATATAAATATTTAACTGGTAATGATACATAATATTTGAGCTCTTACGACAAGTCTAAATGAAAAAAGAGTAGTTCAGTGATGATGGACCTATGTGTACAGTGTACACATTTATTATGTTTTGTGCAATTTTATGGCAATTTGTATTCCAGGCAAATAAATGCATTTGCTAGGGTTGACTACGAATAAGGAAATGATTAATACGCTTGTAATCAAATAACACAGAGCCTTTGTGATTTTTATTTTGATGTCTATGATTATTAAGTAGGAGTAATCATGGGGATTGCATAGAACGGTATTTATGGCATTGGAGAAAAACAGAGAGTCGATACATAATTAAATACATATTATGAAAAAAAAAAATTGCTTTGAATACCATGTCGTGAGTTAAATCCATTACATTGAAAGCTTTTTTTTTTCATCAGTTGTTATCTATTAGGGTTGGATTCGAGTAATACTCGAACTCAAAGGTTTCTAATTTCTTATTCCGTCATTTCCATCATATAGAACGAAATAAGTAGTGATGACAAAGGGATTTCGATTTGCAGTTCGGCATAGTAAGGCTGTAGTTGATTAAAATCTTCAACAAATCTGTAACAATAAACATCAGCTATGGACAAGGGTAGAAATAAAGATACTGTAAAATATATTGAGATACGAACTTGTCGAGAGTTGGCAACAGAACGTGAGACCCACTTAATGCTTAATATTTTTAGTCATTTATTTTAAGATAAATTGCTTGGACTTACAATCTCCGGTCCAGGGAAAAATTAAACTCGTATGTCAAGGTATTTCTGTTTAACATTTTATCCCTGTTGTATTATAATTTCAAGGCCAACTTTAAGAAAGAATTTGATTGGTTAACTTTTTATTACACCATCATAGTCAATCAGAGTTTGAAAAAAAATGTGACATCATATTAAACTCCTTTTGGTAGGTGATATCTTTCCTCAATTATTTGGTCATCTTGTCTCCTCTGTGTATTCCATCATTTATGGTAGTGCCTAATCAATTTTGTGTTCCTATTTTGTGTGGCAGATTTTGTCTTTAGTCTAATTGACACCTAGTTTTTCTGATTTGTTAATTTTACAAAAAAAAAAAAAAATATGATCACCCGTATTTTTAGCTTTCATAATATGCTGTTGTAGAATATGGGTCGCCAAATTATTATCCTTGGACCAAATATGACTCCCACGAGTTCAATTGGGCCACCACGACTAAATAATTATAAAATGAACCTAACGAAGGAAAGCTTAATAGCAGGAAAAATAAAATAGTTTTCGCCGAAACTTACTGGATTAATCATTATTGGCCCAAGGGCTTGAAAGTATTTTTTTTTTGTCTAATGCCTTTACTCGAACTCGATTTGACATAATCCTCAAAAACACCAACTAGACTCGATTCAACATTCTATTATTTATGTTCCACTACACTCAATAGTTGAAGCATTTCTGACACTCCCAAAAATCCTGAGCGAGCTCCCGCTCACTAACCTATTTTGTGAATGCGCCCTTGCTTGTTTTTACAATTAATGAACGCTTTTCCTCTCTTCCTCGATCGGGAGCTCATTAAAGAGCAACTTTTGTTCGCTCACCTAAAATTCCTCTCGTTCTTTTTTTAAATCAGTGAGGGTAAAACCTTGAGTGCTGCACACCATTATATTGTCGATAGTAATAACTAAGGACGAATTAGTGTCACCTGAACCATAGGTACCATTCACTCCCTAACAAAAATACTTGTCACGGATCCCCCTTCCCACAAAAAAAAATCTTCCAGACTCCCTTCATGACGTCACCACTACATAATTCCCTCCACTTGCAAATACATTCCGGCACAGATGATGTGAATATTCGTGAAATTAGGTTAAGGGTTAATTCTTTTAAAAAACGAAACAAATTATAAATGGTCTTATTAATTATTTCTCTATATTTTGAAAATTCTAACGTATCAGCAGATATGTCGTCTCTTAATTAAAGTTGTCATATTTTTATTAAATTCTCTCAGGAGGGGTTTTATGCTCACCTCAATTTAACCAATGTTCACATCATTAGTTATACTTTTAACTCGAATCTAACACTATTATATATATATACTTTCTTTCTGCCTTTTCATTGTCCAATGATTATAATAATAACCACCTCATAAAACACTTGGGCTCCTCTGTAATTAAGGCCTGAACAAAAGAAGAAGAAGAGTTATTGTCGTACAAAGCATTATGTATTCTATTTACTCTACTCTATGTAAGGTCGAACATTATGTTTGTTTTTATTAAATTTATGACAGGAAGTTAATGAGCTCCTATAAATATATGTATGTAATAATAATTACCCCTAAATAAATGAAATACCTTATATATTTTTAATTGTTATTGGTGTATGAGAAACCTCGATTAGAGAATTAATTATTCCATCTATGACATCCACTGTATATGCAACTTAACAACATAATATGTTAATATGCAAGTTTGGCTGGCTTTTCGATCCCAACAATTAAACTATAGGATGACTTATGCCTTATATTTGACCATATTGATTTGATTTTATTGTCTCCAATAGTATGGTACAGTATTCTATTGAACATATCAAAAATTAACCAAAGTTAAAGAGATGGTTCTTGAACAAAAATGGGAAGAGTATCATCAAATGATATGTTTGATATATTACAATTTATTTCCCGAAATTAATTCAGCAATTCACAAATCTTTTGCTCTTGCATGCAAAGGACCATAGTGAAGTCCATCACTCAAACCAACCACCTCCAGCTTCAATCACAGCTTCCAACCTGGCACTGAACCTGATACAAGTCTTGATGATGTTCGAAACTGCCTCGAGAATGGGAGCCCGCAAGGAGTCAACAGTATTACGTGCAAATATATTGGACTCTCTCTCTAAGACGTCACACACATAGTAGTCAAGTGGGGTTCAGATCCAGAGAGCTAGGAAAACACATATCCATTCATTTTAATTGTGTAATGGATTAATGTATTATCCCTTATTAGTCCAAAAAGAGCATAACTCTTCCTTACAGGTATTTGCAACCCATCAGAATCCATAAAAGCATTGACAGCATCATGAACAGTTGATTTTGGCCGCTTTATAGACTCAATAATATCATTGGGCATGCACCCAGAACGGAGGCATACAAAAATGGCCACCCGGCGTTCGTATTCGGAGGAAATCAAAAGGTTTTTATATTTTTTTCTTTTACAGTTTTGTCAGCTGAATCTGACGAGAACACATTCATAGTACATAGTACTATTTCAATAAAAATTAATGAAATATAAGTATTTTGTGGCAAGGGATAAAGTTCAAAAACCCGAAGTTATATTACTCGTAAATACATAATAACCATATAATTTTAATAGATCAAAATCAAATGAAAGTATCAATTAATAGTTGGTCATTCGAATGACCAATGTTGTACTTAAATAATGGACTTTAAGACAAAGATATTGCAATTTGTACACAACATATGTAAAATATAAATAGCAGTCAAATTTTTCACAGTAACGTAAATTTATAACACTATCTTTGAGCTGTTTTGCTATTTACAAAAAATTGCCTAAACTAATTAAAATATAAATGACATCATTAATTTTTTATATAATTTAGTAAAAATAACTTAAGATAAGATATACTTAAGTATATTTTATGGGTTTTATTATCTTAATAAAAGTATTTAATTATTTTAAATTATCCCAAAATATTTTTTCTATAAATTCGTCAAGGATTGGAAATACCATCACTGTATTATCTACTTAACCCTATTTTAATGAAATTTTTATTACTAAATAATAAAAAACATCCTGCTGATTATTGAATTCTGGTGTCTTTTTTTCCAACTTTAATCGAGCTTCTTTCAATGAAAAAAATTAAATGTTACGCTCAGAGTCATAAATGTCAAATGAGCACGGATTTTGCGATTAAAATCCATCTGGTAGATATTAGTGTTGGATTCGAGTGTTCCTTGAACTCGAAAAAACACTACTACTTTGCTAATGTCGACCATTTTCTGAAAATTACTCGAATTTGTCAAAATATTACTTGAAAAAATCGAAATATTCAAGCATAGATTACTTACATGTTTCTACAACTACTACAGAGCCGTAATCACCAGGGGGGCCGATATTTTTCCATTACCAGTCCTTATTGGTTTATTAATAGGGATTTACCCAGTCACCCAAAAACGGGCCCACTTGAATATAGTTCATGTGTACTCATAAAAGAAGGAGATTAACCTTGAGGATCTTTTGCAGAGTTATAATTCTAAGTTCTTATTGGGCTCCGAGTATAACTGAAGATCGGTGTCGGAGTAAGTATTGCTAATGTCCTTGTTTATCCCTTCTACCCCTCCTCCCTTGTGACAGCTGATTGCAACTGATTTACTGAAACGTCATGACAGATAACCTGCTCTACTTCAAAACATTCTTCAAATTGTCAATTTTACCATGTTGATTTTTTTTAACATGCCCAAAATACAAACGATTTCCATTATAATTCAAAGCGTTACAAGGTGAATACGTACAAAGCGGACACGTACAAGGCAATAATGTTAGAAACTGTTTTAAATTTATAAAATTTAAGATTAAATATCGATTTTTTGAATGAAAAAAAAATTTTTTTTTGCTCTCTCTTTCTTTAAAAATTAACTTTAATTACATATTTTTTTAATTATTAAGGAAAGCACATATTGAATATTATATTAGGATGGTCCTTTCTCCTCTTTTACTCAACCATGTCCTCTTTTTAGATCCTAAAAATTGACTTAACCCATTAAAACCGGACATTTCATGAATCAATATAGATGTTTCTATGATGTGAAAAGAGGGGATATCAGGGCCTTTTAATCACCCTATATAAAAAATCAAGCATAAAAATAATTTTTTTTTCTATTACAGTTATTGGCCCTCCACTTTATTAAAACGGTACAAGGAGTCTTAATGGAGGTCACGTCGTTACCTACATTGTATTATGCAATCTTTCCCCAAAAAGAAACAGAAAGAAGAAATCATCTGGTAGTTAGCCAAATAAGTCAACTGATTTTTATCTCTGAAGTACTCCCAGATTAAATTAAATTGAATTAAAATCCTATATTGTATTCCATTCGATACTGTATTAAAATATTACTAAGTAATATTTTATTAAAAGGGTAGCTATACATTTGTAATTATATATGACTTCCAAAATTTATTCATAGAAATAAAAAGATGGTCAATTTCTATAAATACATACATATACGATGAGGGATCATCAAGAAATTGTGGTCCTGTTCTTTTGGAGCATAATTATATTATAAATTATTATAACATTTTACTTATCACTTCTAGAGTTGAGAAGTTTGTAATGAAAAAACTACCTTTAATAATTGAAAAAGAAAAAACGATTGTTGCGGTTGTTCTTTCTTATTTTTTGTTCATTGCATAATAATTAATAGATCGTCGTTATCCCCCGACCTATATAATAACTGGATACTCAATTGGCAAAGAAAAGGAGATTCAACCGTCAGCTGATATTTTATGTTATATCTATGTACTTAAAAAAACACAAGTAGTAGTAGTTATGTTGTAATCAATAGCTGAAAGACAAGTAACTTCTCCCTCCGCTGTAAACATTCTCGCATATATTTGGTGTCAATTGTTTTAAAAATGCATAATCAGGGGCATCCAGGGGCTGGAGAGGCTGTATCCCCCTTCTCGCCCTAAAATTGTTAAATTTAAAAAAAATAGACCCCAAAAAAAATAAGGAAGGGAAAAAGAAATTTAGGATTTATTTTCTAAAATAAAGTTCATTCGTTTGTGGGGAAAAAACCAAGCCCTCCTCCCCCCACCCCCGAAAAAAAAATCCTGCGGACGCCCCTGATAATAAATATATATGAATTTAAATACAATTATAATATTTTCCTGCACTAATGCTAATTTATTATAAGTAGAAAATTCTCCTTTTTATAGTTCATTTTCTCATCCCAAAATCATATAACAGGGATCTGATATTCAGGGTTCTAATTCAGGTGTACCATATGTCTCACTCTCCCCTACTTCTCGCGCTCTTTTTTTATCTATTTATTTATTTTTTTGATTACAAATGACTCAATTGGGAAGGGATAAATTGTTACTTTGTTTAATTATCAAAAAGAATAAATTATGAAATAGCCATGACGTATCAAGTGAGACGAGAGAATTGACAGCTAACACAAAAATGCTTAGGGTATTTTTCTATTAGGGAAGTAAACACCTACTTTTAATAAATGGAAGTTGAAATGCATGCCTTGAAAAAAGACAAAGAATTAAAAGTTTCGTGAATTTGTATCCCCAATAAATTAATAGGTATGTAGGTATAATTTATAAATGAATTGAGTACAAAATATTCATCGGATAACAAATACATAATTTATTATGTGATCTTTATCTTAATTATATGAAAAATTTGGTATTCTATTGTTATAATATGCACTTTGGATCATTATTTTTCGTATTTAAATAAATGAATAAAAAAACCTCAATGGTTTTAATATAGGTGGATACACAGTGTACTTGCTTGTATTTAGGAATAAATTAAAGCAATAAAACATTATTTATTTGCTGTTAAAAATTTAGCATGAGCCATTAATTTAAAGCAGTAAGTAGATTCGACAACAACAAGAAAAATAAAATAATCAAACGCCTACTCTGATAGCCACTAGAATATGCTTAAAATATATTTATTTTAGTAAAAAAAGATTAAAGAGGCTCTAAGACAAAAGGAATTATCATTTAACTATATATTGTTTTTTATAATTTCTTACAATACAAAAATTTAATAACGCAAAGTATTCATAGAATAATGGCATTTAAAGTTTGGCAAAAATTCTTAACAAAAGGTTGCGCGATGTCCAGTCAATACCTTTGTTCCGTTATGTTTTATAAAAATTTCTATTTCTATCTATGACATAATTTGTATTAAATTATTGCTACCAAACAATACTTTTTTGACTATTAATTGAATTAAAAATTAAAAATATCCTCTTCAAGATATAGTGTTTCAGTTTTGAAGAACATTGGGTACCTACTTGGGTTTCTCATTTCCTGTGAAATTGTCTTAAATGCAGAAACTAAATTTAAAAATTACGGGATTCGGGAAATATATCAGGCTCTCATTAGTAAATAATTAATCAAACATATCAAATTTATTTTTATATTTTAAGAAGAAGTAATACATTTTAAGCAAGTCCAACCCATATTTTCTCAATTCTCATGTTTTTCATTTTTATAATTATGACTAACAGTAGGCGGCTGTTTTTAAATTATGTAGCCCGATCCAACTTGCAACAAAAAATAATTAAATAGTAAGTGATCAACAAGCTAATTTTAGGTGGATAATATGTATATAAATACGGGATTTTCCGAGGGAAAAAATATTTCCCGTAAGTAATTTAAATCCTTGATAAATGCCAAGAGAACAGGACCCTGAGAGATAAAAACCTTAGTAGGTACTTTGAATATTTCTAATCTGCATTCGATTATATTTAGATTTTGGCAATTTAATATGAGAT
The DNA here is from genome assembly GCF_016086655.4 of Lepeophtheirus salmonis. Taxonomy (NCBI): domain Eukaryota; kingdom Metazoa; phylum Arthropoda; class Copepoda; order Siphonostomatoida; family Caligidae; genus Lepeophtheirus; species Lepeophtheirus salmonis. The sequence goes on from NC_052135.2 coordinate 66,298,091, forward strand.
ACATCTGAACATATGTTATCGAACGCAAGTATCTATAATTTTATTAAATACTTCTAAAAAGTAATTGAATATAGCATCATGACTGACGTCATAAATTGAATCACAATTAAAGGAGACGTCATGTTGAGGCTCAAAGTTGATAAACAAATTTCTAATAAAAATGTATAGTGACGCTTTTAATAAAGTATGACATTATTACTGTAGAATTAGTTCAGGTCTCCTATTAAACTCCATCAAATGGCTTTAAAAATAAATAAAAAAAGACATACCACCTGCATTAAGTACTAATGGATGGCAATAATCAAGACTGATATTTGAATTATATCAAAGTATTGACTACTAAAAATCACTCAAAATGGCTAAATTTGTACAATTATTTTTTTGATCAATTATGGATGAAAAAAAGTAAAGTAATCAGAGACAAATATTTGATTCTTTCCATTATAATAGTTAATTTTTATCCACAGCAAAGGAAATCTCACTTTATAACATATTCTTAATACATTTTAGGGTCAGATATATAATAAGAATAGGGAATAGAGGGATACAATTTTGATAGATAGTAAGGTTTAAGTCAATTTATTTTTTGGTCCCTTTATGACATGCAAACATTCACTATTTTCCTTAATATCAATGAAAAAAGGGCTCTCATTGTCATAAAACTTGGTTATTTATATTTCTTTTCCTTTGGTTTAGATCCCCAAAATGGCCAACATAAACCATGCCGACGTCACGTGAAAACGCTCCGGAACTCTGAGATTTCCTGAGAATTTTACGTAAGTGTATAACACTAAAAATCCCATAAAATATCGGGACTGAAACTCTTACATACAAAATAAAATTCATCCGTTTTTCATAATATAAGAAAATACTATGAGCTGTACAAACTCTTTCATTGAAAAGCAATTGGTCAAATTAAATTTAAAAGTATGATAACATGTTAACTATTTAGATAAATGAACATAATAAATTCCATTATTATGAGTATTTTTTGACAGAATATATATGTGATTAATCTTAAATCAATTGCAAGTAAATCTATTTTGAAATAGCATGTAGGTACTTATATTTTGATTTCAGATTTGTGTGTAATGAAAACGCAAGAAAATATTCAGTAGATACAAAACATTGTTCTAAAGTAATTCGTCATCATGAGAGCGATCCCCTCTTTAGGAAAAAAGAATCATAAATCCTCAACCGATAATACTCGATCTGTTAGAAGATGTAAGTTTGAAGATTCTTTTGAAATATTTATTTACCAGATTATGAACTTTTAAATTTATTTTAATTTGTCCCTCATTAGCCGCTCAATTTTCTCGTAAAAAAACAACAACAAGTTCCATTAAAAATGTATGCAAATTCATAGCATTAAAAGGAATTGAAATGCTTGTAAAAAACACGAATCTCGTAGTGGCTCCATTATTTAATTTAAATACGAAGAAACCAAATATTCAGAGCTCCATACTTGAAAAATCGTTCAGAGACGAAGACGAAAGCAACTTTATTTTTTTAGATTTTAATCCTCTCAAGTAAGTTTGTTTTCAATGTAGTCCCTCAAAACAAAAGCAAGCTATCATTATTTTTCTCAAAATTGAATGCATACTACATTTTTATTATTAGAAGAATTATTATCTATCTCTCTATTAAGAAATTATTCTTATGAATACCTTGGAGGTTCCACAAATTGCACTTAAAGTAGCCAAAGGTTAAAATTGGTAGATTTATTTTGAAGTCCATATATGAGTCTCTTAAATTAAATAAAGCTTCTACACTATAGCCAAAACTCAAGGGTATCTTAACTCATCCTACATATTTGAATACAATGCCTATAATTGACTCAAATATGTTTATGAAGTATTGGTCTATATGTTTATATGAAGTAAAAAAATAAATTATAATTTTTATCCTTTTTTTTCTGTTCAAAATTTTTGTATGTTGACGAACAACAAATACAGGTTTATCTATTTTACTGATGGAATTGGTTTCTAGAATTTCATGATTAAACTGTATGCTAATTCAATATTATTTAACTATCATTATAGGAAATCATATCGACGCTCTATGGAGGGTAAAAAAGAGGAAAAACGACATAGGAAGAGTTTCATCAAGAGCATACATTCTTTTTAATTTTTGTTAAATAGTTTTAATTTATTTATTATGAGACAATAGTTAATATTATATAATATGTAACTAAATTAAGTTGTTATAATACGTACAGATATAAGACAAATTATGTGATTAAGCCAATGTTCTTTCATTTATGGAAATATATTACTGGCTTATGTGATAAAATATAGTTGTTTACTCTTCATACCTATTATATTATGTTATGATCCACTCAGTCATACCTGTTTATCTATAAAAAACTAATAATTAAGCAATTTATACAACTCAGTCATATGCCTTAATCACACATTATTACTTATTACCAAAAACAGGCAGCTATGAAAAGAGTAAATGAAACAGGGATGGCTTAGTAGTTATTGAAAACTCCTTGATCTGTTTTAGCTGTATTGATAGAAGTGGATAAAAGTTCGTATACTTCAAGTCCTAGAGTTTCAGATCTTTGCTCATCAGTTCAAGTCTTTGCATATTTTTGTTGGGTCCTTGAATATTTTTATTGTGTCCTCAAATTTCTTTCTAGCTTATTTCAAGTGCATAGGTCAAGTTTCGGAGACTTTGATTGTGAGATCAAATAGTCACAAGTCTTCAAAATATGGACACAAGTCCAAATTGAGCTGCAAATTGGTAAAAGATTACATCTATCATTGCCATACTTAACTAATCGCAAAACTTTCTTTAAGTATTATTGAATTTTACATTAATTTATTACAGCAATACCTTAAATTTTTGATTAAATTCAAGCTACATAAGTCCACTTTCGATTTGGATAATGCATAACATGTTAGCAAATTTATATGCCATTGCATAGTATTGTAATTTTAGAGTTCCATGGCTTAGTTACTCCAAAATGACATAACTCCCGAACATAAAAAGTAAATCTGCTTTTTGTCTTTTGATATGTCCAGATGTGAAAATGCGCGCAATTAGCTAGTACAAGTTTTTATATCCCTGATATAACTTAATTGTATCATCGTAGGTTTCAAAATGTGAGTGTTTTTATATCTCTAGTCATAAATTTATTTGTAAGGAGCAAGAGCGCAGCTAATTCAGGTTTAAGAATACTACGCATAGATGGATTATAATATTTGTATTCATGTTTTTTGCATTCAGATGTAGTGAAACAAAAAAATCTAAATGCATTAATCAAGAAATGACAATTGGCTCACGTAATCCTACGGAATATCGAATGAATTAATAAAACTAGTCATTTTCAATATCTGATATACATATTGAAATTAATAGCGTTGATCAGTTAACCTACTGGTGTTTTCCTATATAAATTTACTTTTAGGATAATAAAAAAAGGTGATCAAAATGTGTCATTTTTAACAACGGAATATTAATAGTAATAAAAGTATAATTAAAAACATATTTTATTTGACATAATTAATTATCAAAGGTGACAATAAATACAAATAGGGCAAGAATTAAGGCGAGAAGAGAAATATGATATTGCAATAATATGAAAATCAGCACGTGAAGTCCATCTTTTCGGGGAAGGTACAACCTGATCTTTGAATAATGACAGAAGCTGCCCACATTCCACACTTGACACAAATATCTAAAGACTTTCCTAGCGCATATTGGGCCAAAAATCCACCAGCAAATGCATCACCGGCACCATTAGTATCAACGATTTGATCAAGTTTAAGAAGTTCAACATCGTATGAGGAGACTTCTTCTGAAGTTTTGGCAACAACAACTGGAAGTTTCCCTTGAGTTATGATTGCAATGCGACCTGGTTTGCCATTCTTAGGAAGAGCACTAATTTTCTTTGCGATTTCTGTAACGTCTTTAGTATCCCATTTGCTAGCTTCTGCATATGCTTCAGCCTCAGACTCATTGCAAAACACGATATCAGAATAAGCCAAAACTTTATCGAGAGGCTCCTTAAAGAATGAGCAAATGAATGGGGCGGATAAATTGATGGCATAGGTTTTTGAAGGGTCTTTCCCGACGAATTCAGCTACTTTGAGCATTGATTCTGGTGAAACAGTGATAAAAAATCCAGCAGAGTAGCAGATTTTAGAATTCTGTACTACTTCCCAATTCTTAGGCTCCTCTAAATGAGATACAGAAAAATGATTTGCAGCATCCAATTTGGTCACAAGTGAGCGATTAACTCCCGTAATAAGAACAGCACATTTTCCAGTAGGTAATGTTTCGTGGATTTGATACATTCCCTCTACTCCATCCTCTGCAACTTTCTTCTGAAGAATATCTCCACTCTCATCCTTTCCAATACAACCCATATAGCATGTATTTCCTTGAGGTTTCATAATCCACTGAGATACACGGATTGTGTTCTGTGTAGAGCCTCCCGCAATATGCTCAATAGGAAGGTTCTTCATTTCATCGAAAATAGCCTCATCCTCCGTTAATATGGCATCGTTGTCCTTCAGATTATACTTTTTAATCATGGATGGATCAACTTTTGAGGAGATATCCAAAAGTGGATTTCCCATTCCGAGGATATGTATAGGAGGCATCTTCTTAGTCTAAATTCACAATCGAAAGAGAATGCCAAGTGGAGCACGAAGCTATTTATACTTAAAAAAAGCCGGGAGTATATGGCGTGTATGTACGAGTATATGATGCACTGTAGAGAAACAAAACACACGTTGGTGTTCTATAGACTATGCTGCATAGTAAATCGCCATCAATTTCAAGCGCTCTTGCGCACACTCACAGAGAAGTTAATTTATAGACAGACTCGTTATATATAGAAGAACCTGCTTCTTAGTTATAGTCAGGAAGGAGTAGAACTCATTTTTAGTACACAGCTCATTTTGTTCTCAGAGCTTGATGATGACGTTTTACTGAAGTTACATAAGCATCTTTCTCGCCGGAGATATTATTAATTCCCATTGGGAAAAATAAAACGAATGTGCTTCATTATTTATTTCTCTAGCGTAAAAAAATGAATTTACTCTAACATTTGTGGAACAAATGTTAACGCATAGATTACTGAACATGTCGAATACTCCATTGTTTAAGTTATATGTGAATAAAATTAAATACTAATATATAATCTACGAATATTATGTGCATTTTTTTATCAAAGTATCCTGAATAACTCATTGATCCTGTATTACACATGGAATCACTTTTTGTCAAGGTGCAAATATTTTGCTAATTTATATATTATAATGGAGTATATTATATTAGAAAACTGAGAAACTTTGAAAGGCTAAGAATTAATTGAATGTCCCAAGTATTCAGTTCCTCTTCTTAATGAAATTGAAAAAATATATCAACTAATTACATGATATCAAATATTTATGTAGACACTTAAAGAATAAACTTATTTTGAAAATCTACTATTCTAATCATATTCATAAATAATTATTATATATTATGAGATATTGATTCAAAAAGAAGGAATTAATCAATTATAATTTATTCTTCAGCATTACTCTGTTTATTCTAATTTCAATCGGCCGGGAGCTTGAAACGCGTACTCAAGTACCACTATTAAGTCTCATTAAACTGAAACTTCAAATTCGACTGAGAGCGGAATTGAAATGACCCATGACTCGACTCGAATTCAAAGCTTCAATCTTGTAAACCTCCTTCATTTCAAATTATTATCAATATTATTTAAGCGTCATTTATCTATTTATATATTGTATAATTGACTTGGCATATTCATGATGATAACTTAATCAGATCTAGGGATTCATTTTCGAGTTGCAGTTAAGTACGTATCTTCGAACAAATTGACTCGACTGCAAATTTAGCTGAAAAACTCGAAACTTGATACAGACCTAAATAAAAGTCGTTAGTACTCTAAATCAATCGAAATTAACATTTTCAGACCCTTTTAGCAATCTTTTAAATACTTATCTCAAAAAAATTATGTATTGGTATATCTACGAAACAACTTACTTAAATTGTTTGAAGTTGAACTCTGAACATGGTGTTTGAGTAAAATTATAATTGTGAGTTTGTATATAATCTGGAAAAAGATTTATTTTAAAGTTAAATACTTTTGGATTGATTTCATTCAATAAATAAAGTATAACAAACAGGTTATTACTAAATATACTAACAAAATTACTTGAACTAATTCAAATTTTGTTATAAGTTGAATGAATTAGACTTTGAAACCAGTTAAGAAAACATAAAAAGCCCCAAATAAAATATTGACTGAAACAAAAATTGCTTGAAATCCTCACATCTGTATTTTTCATGTACAAAAATTATCAACTCTTTCAGTAAAATATATTTTGGTCTAATACGACCTCCCTGGAATTTTTCGGATCTACTATCGATTCACAATGGGATCTATGTAGGGGAAGTGGGGTTTTAAAGGGTTATTTTAAGGATTTATTGGAATTTTTTTTTTTGACAGGTTACAAATGTTGCAGCATTGGATTTAAGATATTTTTAATTCTTAAGAGACAGCGAGAACGCACCCATTGTTTTGTATAACGAGCGAGAGCACCCTCAATTTTTTTGAAGAGTGATAAAATCGCTCGAATTTTCGCACATTTATATAAATTTATATTACTTTTTCCGTTTCTGCATCTTACGTGTATGAGATAACATCTAAAAGTTTGACAGTTAAAGAATAATTCTAAAGATTGCAAGAAAAGACTGTTGAAGTTATGCCTCAAGATAAGCTAGAATCTTAATCCTATGCTGTATGCTCTCTACTGTCTTCGTTTGACGAATTTGCCTCTAATGTTCATGTAGCTGGCCACTCTAAGAAGACTCAGACGCCCGTTCCCTCAGAGACACCGCCAGCTTTTCGTGTGTGGAGATTACATAGGAAAAGAACCCTTTCTTTTTTGTAAACGCATTTTACCCAATGAAATACGATTTTCTTAAATTGACATAAGATCTCAAAATCTCACGCAAGCATAAATTCAAAAACTTGTGAATCCTGTGTTCAACCTCAAACTAATCATCAGACTCAACTGGATGATAGTGCACAAAACCTCATAATAACATTTCCCTTAAGACAGTGGTTCCCAAACTTTTTGTGCCCCAGGCACACCAAAATAAATATTTTTTTTTACATACTTAAACCAATTATTTGGATTATTATAAGCTATTGCAAATTATGTATAGTTCTCACAAATCGTACGGCACACTTGAACTTGCGTCAAGACGCAATCTGGGAACCACTTCCCATTAGCACATAATATTATCTTATTTGCATGAGGTAATGTGAACCCTATCAATTTAATAATTGTTATTCAAATATATTTGAATATTTGGCGGAATTACCGTTAGATCTAATCAAGCACAAATGTTACTTTCTAATTAATACATTTTTGTCCTCAACTACCGTTGAAAGAGATTTAAGGTGGTCTACTATTTAAGGATCGATGTTAAGAGTTTGACAGATGAAAACTCTGAATAAAAATAACTTTTGTGAATGAATCAAATATTTAACAGTGACATTGGATGAATCATTTTATAGATTTTTATAATTTTAAATATAATTCTAGATCTTTAAATTTTATTTATTATTGTACCTCATTTCTATTCCTCTTTTGGAATAAATAATATATATAAATTTCAGGAAATTATTTGCCATCATAATGAGTTGTCATACTCAAATACTACTATTAGAGCAAAAAAAAAGGGCGTCGCTCATTTTAAATTGAGCGAGCGCATAATAAAAGAATAATTAATTTGATAATTTTTGAAATTTAACGTTAGAAAATCCTTTAAAATAAATTTACTTTGATTTTGAGTTGTATACCTTAAGTCAATCCATAATTTTTTTAGGATTTCAAATATTACCCCAAAATAGAAGAGTTGCTTAATATATTACATGATGTTAATATAAAGTTACAACTTTATAATTGTACAAAGTTCATATGAATTTACCAAGTCAAATTTGTGAGAAAAAAATAATGATGTTTTTCACCACAACAGGTTGCGTGATTGGAGTTAGTGCTCCTCCAAATAGTATTAGAACTCATTGGCATTGCAGACCAAAATAATGAGAAGCACATTATCTTTGCGAGCCTCAAATAATCTTCCGTCTTGTTTTTCAATGACAATAGTGGCTCAGTATTAATAAAGAAATCAGGCGTGAATTTGAAGTGTCCAGGTTATATAATTATCCTTATAAACCGTAAATCACGAAGTCCAACTAATAAATGGAATTGATATTATGTGATTGAGATGGGTTGAGTGACGGATGTAAAAAATTAAGAGAGAATGACGTCAATCAAAATAAACAATACAGCTCAATGACGTATTATATCGGCAACAACAACATAACAAACATACTAAATCTCTACGAATAAAGGCGGAAAACCGAAAAAACTCCAAACATGTCAAACGCTGTGGCTATGCGCCAATTAGAGGAGCGGAAAGTGGACTCTGAGGTGTTGTTAGCGGTATGGAGCCCAAAGATTGACATCCTTGCCCTCTATTTCTCCTCTGGAGAAGTAACCCTTTATCGCATCGTTTGGCAAAAAATTTGGAGTTTGCAAACGCAAGATCCTGTTATGGATATTGTATGGAGATCTGACTCTAAGGTTTTAGCGCTTGGATACTCTACGAAAGGAAAAATTTCTATTTTTGATATGGAAAGTAATGTGCCGATACACGAGTTGGACTTATGCTCATCTGATACCGGCTCTGAACTCTCATTTCTTAAGTGGATTACTCTCAAGGAATATCATCATCCTTCAGATTCCATTCCATCTCAAAAAAAGTATACGCTCTCAGAGTTTTACTGTATTCGAAATTCATATTTGGGTGTTTTCATTTAACGTTAGCATTGTTGATGCCAGCAATTTTGGGGGTCTAAAAAACCAAGTTTTATTACAATAAATCCCATTTTCCATTAATATAAGGAACCCATTAGATATAAAAATGGGACCAACAAATTAAAAGACTAAAAATTATCGATTTAATGGTTAGTTTTATTATATATCAGAACCTAATTGTATTAGAATATATTATTACATCGTCATACAATCTTATTTCTATATTGTAAATGAAAAATAACGATTATAATAGAAACAATAAGATATTTTTTTATAATTATTATATTTTTACCGTCCCTAATGCATTAAAAAAAATGACCAAATTTTGCCATTATAAGAGATTTTCAGAATTAATTTTGATTTAATTCAAATATCAGTGGTATCAAGTAGCATTAAATGCAGATATTAAGTTTTATTTTGTTTTAAAAACGATTTGATGGAGTTTATTCAAAATTTACTGAAATTTTGTCTATCTTATGTTGTAAAAATATCAACTTTTAGCCCCAAAGATGGCGTCTCCTTCAATTATAATATAACTTGTGAATTCAGTGAAAACTCTCTCTTGGAGAACTCAACAAATCAGACTCAATAATTAATAAATCTTTAATTTATACTTATTTAATCGTGAAATTTGGTTGACTAAAATATGTAACATATTTTTGTTCCAAGAAATTAAATAAGTAAATGCAAAAAATCAATCATGTACAAAAATCAAGAAAATAAGAAATCTACAATTTGATTTTTTTAGTTCATAAATATAAACGGCCCAATAATATTTTATTGACATATTTGATAATAGCTAGGATGACTTGAGATATCTTGGAATGTTAGCTATGGTCGTGTTATAGTGTCTTTGTTTGATTACTAAGATTTTATTCTGATATTATGGCATATTAAACAGAATCTATATTCTTTTTTAAATTCTGACCGGTGAATTTTTCTCACAATTTGCAGCTCTTCTAAAGGATTAATCAGAATAATGTATTACTAGAAGTAGAAGGTAATTAATAAAACAATATGAATGCAATCCAGACTCACTTCTCATAAAAAAATATTCTTGCTTGTTTTTGTGTTGATAGGCCAGATATTTGTTTAGTGGCTCCCACTAAAGCGTTCAAATTTTGACTGCATAATTTATAAATGATAAAATTATTTTCATGTCCATTTTTATATAATTTTATTTTTTCCCTTATAGGCATGACAATCGCACAGACTCTCCTTGGACCTTTTTAAATAAATTCCCTGATCTAACCAAGGCATATAGTTATAATCCTTCAATTCAAGAGGAAACAGAAAACTGTAAAAAGTTGGATTCGGGAGGAATTGAGACCCTTCTCATATCAGGAACCAAGGATGGTGTGGTTAATTTATATTTCAATGGATTTCTCTATTTTTCTAGGATGGACGTAAGAGAGATTCTTGGAGGAGGACATGTAGTTAGCATCAGAGATGCTGCCATTTCACATGACTTGAATTTTTTTAGTATCATTGTTTCGAAAACAGAAGAAGAAAATGAGATGGATTTAGTTATTTATTCAATGCCACTGATCTCGATGTGTTTTAAGGAACTTGTTATTTTGTCAGAAAAATATTGCATTCTTTCAGGAACTACGAAATACATGTCAGATACGATTAAACATATAAAAGAAGCATGGGAGGAAATACTAATAGGTAATAAATATATGCAGAACTAATATATTAATCATTGTCTTTGATTTCTTAACAAGCATTTAAGTAGTTTGATTAATAATACAGTATTTGATTAAATGTAATCTTACATTTATTGCAGAAATGGACACAAAGCTTGCTTCATATGCGAAACAACTTCCTGAAGGAGGTATGACGGCTGACTTCTTAGAACTCTTGATGTTTGGAACTCCATCTGCAGAATTAGAACACTTTTTACTTCAGGAACTTACAGAAAAGGGTCTTAAAAAGCTAGGCCATTCCATAGAAGTATCTTACTCAAATGTACAAAGACTTGTTTTAAAATATCTCCATACAGTCTCTCAGTCCTTGAATTTTCATTTAGCTGAAATCGTTGGTATTGTAAAAGCTAGCGAGAAATTCAAAATCCTCGGTATTAAAGAATATCAAATTGATGAAACCCTCAAGGCTGCATTTGGCTTTTGGAATAAAGGGATTGAGCTTCAACAGGTTCTAGATGAATCCATGAAAAATTTTAAAGCTTTTTTCCGTTGGATCTATGTAGAAATACTAAAATTATCCGAGGAAACTGTATCAGAGGAACTCTGTAAGGTGTCCCAGCAAGATATTCAGTTTATTGCTGAGTTTTTAAAAACGTTTGCTGTTGTTTCTCGTCCTAATGAAGACAGCAGTTATGGATTAGAAGATTCCTGGTACTCGGCTCTTCTCAAATATAAACACAAATATCTTGAGAAGGTCGGTCAATATATAAAGTCAAGTAAACTTTATCAGCCTGTAGATCGAAGTAAAAATCCTTGGTACAACTTCTTGAAAGAATCTGGGCTAACTGATTTCCCCTTAATTACTCAAGTGAATGAAGATTCGTCTCTCATTGATGAACATATAAACTTGAACCTTACTTTGAATAAAATCTTCACTAAAATGAAGCACAATATGACAGACAAGTGTCAATTAATAGCTCAAATCCCTATTTCTCGCAAAAACTATGGAATCAAATTGGTGGATTCAGTTCCTGTTCGCTGTAGTCAGTTCAATGTTTGGGATAAGGGATTAATTCATGGGGTTGTATACTCCTCCAATGAATTGCTTCTATATAGACTTGTATCCAATCAAAAAGGGATCAATGAATTGAAGGCACTTAAAATCCACGCGGGAAATAATACCATCACGTCTTGTCATTTCTACACCGGTGACATCCTTTCACTTCTCGTTTCTGAGTCTCAAGAAAAACAAAAAATAGTACAACTTCCTCTCGGAACAGTGTGTGGATTTTTCAAAAACATTTGGTTAGACGGTGAAACTAACTCAGAACTTAGTCTAGAGTCAATATCAAGTGTTAATATTTTCGATTTATTTGGACAGGTATTCTATACTTATATTTATTTACTATATGAAATATTTTACAACAAATCGTCCAACGGTTTTCACCCAGCTATCTCAGAAATAGTTACAATTTGATATGGAAATATTTTTTCGTCGAAAAAACTCCCAATGATCAACTCTCAAATTATACATAAATTTCTCTTCTTTTTTTTGCAAAGTTTGTAAAACATGAAGTGCACACTAAAAATTCTTCTCCTTGTATCTCTTGAACCAAGTGTTCAAATTAAAACAAAAAAACATCAAATTTCAAGCTATGTCCTTAGAATAAATGAATAGATAAAATAATTGAATATTTTTTAAAGATAGTACAAAAATAAAATAAAAAATATTGACCCTTTTGTTTCCAAATACACATTTGTTCAAATTGAAGCAATGAATAGTCATGTATTAATGTTTGAAATGACTATTTCCCAATGCAGTCACTATGTAATTTTAAATGAAGGACTTTAAATTTAAGAACGAGTAAATTGAAGGTATTGTATAGCATTTCTGAGTTGTTGATTTTGACAGACGCATTGGGTTTAAAGATTTGAGCATTCTGAGACATGAAAACGATTTATGAGTGTTTTGAATAATTCATATTTCTTTTTTTTAATTTATTATTTTTAATAAAACTAAATAGTGAAATACTTCTATAGCTAAAATGCCCATAAAGTACAGTTGTCACTAAATCCCCTACGTTATTCCAAGGGATGTTAAGAGGAAAATGCTAATGTATTCATATTTTCTTTACTTGTCGATTGTCATCCGATTACTGAAATTCAAAATTTAATTAATGTGTCTCCATTTAAAATTATAATTTAAAAAAAATATCAAAAAATGTTTTAATTTGTCGTTTGTAGTTCAAAATTTACATGTATTTAATTTCATTCAATTCTGAAAGAGTGAGGTGTTAAATTGTTGGATATGTGAAAAGGGCTGAAATACGGATGAGTGTAAATTTCTATAAGCAAATATATTTTTTGATAAACTGTGATATTTGTATTAATGATTTCTCCATATCTTAAATTTCAAACGTATTTGGATGCAAGTATGACTATATATATCTAAGTAGATATTTCGTTTCTCGGAGTAACCATATTTTATAATTTTACGCTCACCGTATTTTCGACCTTTTTCATATCTATAAGAATTGTCATTTTTGTGGTCCAATTAGACGCAGAATATCCCATATACAGATAGACACAGTTGTGTTCGTTCTATATATTTTTTCTTCAGAAAATAGCGGCGCAAGCCTAAACAAGAATAATAATATCGAAAAATGATATTAATATATTAAGTTCATTTTTTCATTATCCATAAATGAATTAAAAAAATAGTTAACATACTGGCTGGTTTAGGTTTATTTATTCAAATTCCAATGCTTATGTTTTTAGGAGGGCCGCCGGAACCAATTCAAAAATAGGGGAGGCTGTTTAAAAAAATGACGTCCTATATTAATCACAACATAATCACCCAAATTTTCATTGTTATTGTCTTTCAAAAAATGGAGGTGTTGCCAATGACCATCCCATTGCAATTTCCCTGTTCAAACGTCTATTATGATCCATAAATCAATAGGTATCCGAAATTATTGATGCCCATTTTGAGTATTTTGCAGTCGCGAGTCCTTTTTTAAATGTCAATTATCAATTTATTTTAATCTTCTGTCTGGAAGAGGGAAAGTAAGTGTATTAAAAATCTTGCAAGGATTTGATATACGACCCACCCGTTCCCATCGTTAGGAAAGCTTTTTTTATGATTATTGTTTTTAATCTTTTTTGAGTATCATTTATACATAATCTCTTCATTCAAAAGTGTGAATTAATTAATTACCAAAGAATGAATTATACAAATTAAAGAAAAATAAGATAAAAATAGCTTTCTAATTGAATAATTAATTAAAAAGAGAGAGAAAAGTTTATAAATAATATTTGGATCTGAACTTTCAAATTCAAGCTAGAGCTGAAATTTTATGTACTTAGATCATATTAGTTTGGTGTATACTTTCGAACATGTATGGGTAGAGTTCTGTCCGATGGTAAAATATATTTTCCATTGAAGTAATTATATCTTCTATCCATACAAAAAATATTCAAAATCTACTCGGCCGAAAGACTTTACAAAGTGACATTGGATTGATGTTACATTTTTGAATTTCACTGGTTTATGAAAAATATAAATTGACTAATTACCTACAAAATAATCAACATAAGAACGATTTATTTTAAGGAAGGATCTTAGCTGAATAAACAGTCTTTCCACTATTGCAATAGAGTTGCCCCCTAAAAGGATTACTTAAATATAAAAACCCATATAAATAATTGATATACCGCGTATAGCGCGCACTGTCTTTACCCTTTATTTATAACTAGTAGTAGTATCCGGCATAGACCGGAGTTATTAGGCTTCGAAGAGCATACAAATTTTACTTTAATAATATAGAAGATAATTCCCACATACACACGTAGCTACTTACTCAATACTTAGACGTTCTCTCACCAAGAATAAGAACATTCAGAAAAATAAATAAATAAGAACTAGATAAATATTGAATGATATTTATATATAAACGAAATCCGCATATATAATAGTTTTATTTATCTCTTTCAACATGTCACCATTGTATATTCATGCAAATAAATTAGTTTGTTACTATGGAATAGTTATTATTTTGATTCATAAAAGATAATTTGTATTTCTATAAATGACATAAAGAACAAATGCTACAGATGTAAATGCACGTTGTTGTTTTTTTGCAAATTGTATAAATCAAATTTTTTGCATCATATTGCGATAATTGATTGTAAATAGCAGATTCATTTCTCCTCTAAAAAGAAAAGAATATGAACCAAGACAACATAATTTTGTCCCATTGGTGTAGGATTGGTCTAGGATAGGATGGTGTCCAATAGGACAATTGGAAACTAAAAATATATTATTCGCAAGGTGGTGTGACAGTTTGTAGATTGAGGACGTAACATAAATTTTTCACATTGCCCTCAATGTGAGTAATATATCTATATTTTATAGCAAATACTTAGACTTAGGATTCAGGAGGGATTTTTTGGTGAAAATGAGCAAAAAAAGAGCACTTAATTTTTTAAAAGAACACTTAAATATCAAATTGAGCAATTTGTATTTAAATAAAAATACAGTTTTATAAGGATAATTTAAAATAATAAGTGTTGATTTATATTTTTATTATAATGTATTCATAAATTTTGCCATATTACATGGACAAATCAAGATTTTAAAAGGATACCGTTTTCCCTTCGAACTGAATAGATAGTTTTAAACATACTAAAAGACTGTTCCACGCCCACATTAGAAGTTGGAGCAAATATGAAGTTTGTATGATCTTCAAGAGTCTTATTAGATGGAGGCATTTCATCATCACCACACCTGATTACAACTTTTTGCATAAATAGAAGGATTTCGTAATTTGGCGCAAAATTATTTATCATTTGTGGCAAGATTCAAGGGAAATGATTGAACTGTCAATTTTGCACCAAGATTTATCTTTCCTCTAATTGGCTATTACCGGAATCTTGCTGTCTCTCATATCCAATCATGTAATCATAACGCTGATTGCGTCATATATATAATTTTACCTCCAAAATGATAGTTTAATGATGGAGGGTTTTTGCAAGTGGATTTTCCCTCAAAAATATCATCAAAAGCTGTTGTGTAATCTAACTAGACCCAAATTTTCTCTATTTATTTCATACCAGTTTAGAAAAATGAGCAATTTTCATACAAAAAGGTCAAAATGAGTAGTTTTTTGAGCGATTGAGCGGTCGCTCACAAATCCAAAGTCTATAAATAATATTATCACTCGGGGAGTTGTACTTATTTTGCTGCAAGACCGCACCACTGCCACTTTGCTTTCAAACTAATATAAGTACACAACGCTTATACGCCATTTGTTTTTATTATTTTCAATTAATAAATTTTCAACATTTTCAGAAATGATAAAATATTCACTTAAGTATTATTTAAATGTAGCCCATACTATAGGTTATCAAAATGTCTATACTTTGCATAAAACAAAAGTTTTATAGATTTATTTAAGTGATTGTATGTTTCTGAGTAATATATTAGGGGAAAAAATCTTAATCAAAAAAATCATCCAAATTAACCCAGTAAGGCTGGTATATACATATATATATAAAGATTTGTGAATAAATCTTTTTAATTTAGGATGTAAATAATAGAGAAAAATATTTCCCCCGAAAATGGCGTTCCTTTGGGCGAGAAAAAGGGTTTGTCCATATGATCACATTAAGCAGATATGAGTACATATTAAAACTGTTTATTTAATTTCTGCATTTTTAATCTTAAACCATAACGTAGTACAAAATATAATTATTTAAGTTCTGCGATAGAAGAGTATTCCAAATCTATTTCAGTTAATTTGGTCAATATTTGTGAATAGTAGGCTTGTCACGATAGCACATATTTCTGTGTGATGAATTGCCCCATAAATTATTGTGATAAGCGATAATATTGCCGTTTTCACACCATTTTCAACTTATATAATGATAATGACATAATAATTCAAGTACACCCTTTTGAAGATCAATAAACTTTTATTTTTAAAGAACACTGGAACTGCATATCCTGAATACATTTAAAATATCCAGAATTAATTAACAAAACATCCAAAAACAATAAATAAAATTAGTTTAACCAAAAATTTCCTTGAATTAAAATCAAAAACAATAAATACAATTTAAACACTAAATAAAAAAGATGTGAACCAAATAGCACTTCAACAAAATAATAATCATTATGCTGAGACATACAGACAAAACTGCCTATGTGGACCTTTGTGCAAAAAAGTGCAAACTAACAACAAAAAAACATGACTAAAAATGGATGCCTCAACAAGTCATATGCAAATCTGTAGCTTCTTTCGTCTTGCAGATTCCGAGCAAGAAATACCAACACCGGATTAAAAACTTTTGATATCCAGCGTTCGGATGGAATTTATTGCAGCCGGCAAAAAATAATTGCTCATTTTAATTTATCGCGCAAATAATCGATTTATTAAAAATTATATTAGCTACGGTAGATATTATTATGAACTGTTGAAATTTTTCAATGATACTTTTTGTAGAAATATAAAGTATGAGGGTTTTACTTCTATGTTCAAATTAAAAACATTAATTTAATCCGACATTCATTTAAGATTATAGATAACGGACGTGTTCATATGATCACGATAAGCGTTAATGGATTTAAGTTCCTGTAAAAACCAAAAAACAAAACAAAAAAACAAAAACCTTTTTATATTAGTTCATTCAATACCGAACATAATATAACTTCCGGAATTTTTCTTATATTAATTAGGTTACCCAACAAATCAATTTTCTAACGTGGGGTAAAACGGAACTATTATAAATAAAATGAAATTAATTTATTCATATTAAAAAATTGACAGTAGCTCTATTTTTAAAATTGATTTCTACACAAAATTATAAGCTTAAGCATAATCAACTTTTGTCTCAAAATATAGTTATCAAACGAAAAAGTTTGACGACGGGAGTTTTATCATTGGGATGGGGTCAAATGGGTACACCGCAATTTTTTGGTTGTGTTGAAACATTTGAGATGTTATTTATTTTCAAATGAATACTGCCTAGGTGAAATTGATAACTAAGACCTGCAATGCTAACATGAAACATTTGAAAAATGTATTTTGTTGAGACAACCATCCAAATACAAAAATATACCCTGTTTGACCACCACAGCCCACTATAGTTTATGTATCCTAAATTCTAATAATGGATTATGTTACTTTTTATTTAGGGCTGTTATAAAGAATTGGAAAATATTTGTGAGTTCTCTGTTTCTGGTCCAAGGAAAGTGGCTGTGTTTATCTTTAACCACAGAAAGCGATTACGGATTTATGAGATGGAAGTCGAGGACGATGACGATGATGACGAAAACGATACTACTCTTGGAAACTCAAACATTTCTTCTGACTTGAATACAAGTTATTAATGTTTTCTATAAATGATTATTGAATCTGTGGTTTGATGACTATATGTATTATAATTATAATATGAAAATTTCAGTTTCTTGGAGTTCATTTTATTTATTTTTTTGATTAATTATAGTATTAACCAGGCTTGAATCAGTTCACACTTTTTCTGTTCATCTGTTCATTTCTGAAAAACTCGTGTTCATTTGTTCATTTTTTTAAACGAAACGACGATCATGTGATCATTATTTACTCAAATTTAGTTGCCTACAAAAAAATTAATCCTTTGCAAAATGCTTATTTTGAGATACAGCAGATAACTATATAAAAATGGAGACGTATGTAATTTTTGATTCTATTTGCAGAGTTCACATTGTTTAATTAATAGAAGTTGCGCAGATAGTGGATATTGTAATCCATGGCGCCATTAGTTGACAAAAGCACTTATTATTTAGCCAACTAAATTTAGAAAAAAAATGTATCATGTGGTGATTGTTTCCTCTCATAGTTTAGTTTTAGTTTTGGTCCTTGGATAATGGATGTATTTGGAGGAAAATATAAAACGATTAAATAACTGAACATAGCTCAACGATATTTCCGTTAATCTTTCTATTTTTCCTTTAGACGTGAACAGAAAGCATGGGGGACTACTTTCTGCTCATTATCCAAGCCTGGTATTAACGAGATGTTATTTGTGTTGTAATCGTAGGAAAAATTCCCTGGGGAACATTTCCCCTTCAAGAAAACTGCCCCCCAGGAATAACTTGAAACACAATTAATAAAAGACTGACTGTACTTTTTCCTCCGATGCCTCCCCCTGGAATAATTTTCTGAAATGAAATATACGTTCTTGTTTGTAACATTTATCCTATAATATGATGTCTATACTCTTAATGTACCAGTGGTTTCCAACGGAGGCTACTATGAGCCCTGTGCTCTGCGGTACATCGCCAAGGGCTCCGTGAGAGATTTCATAAATAATGTCCGATTTTGAAGGTTTTAGTTATTTATTTTTACTCTCAATATGGGATGGTATTTTCCAGACTCGATGTTAGAGGGAGCATTGAGCTACAGTAAACGTACTAACATATTTGTGATTGCAAGATCATTACAAGTTCGAGACGGAAAGTTCACTATGCTTTTTTCACCGGCAGAAAGTTTCACTTCACTGTCGTATAAACGAATTTTTTGGAATGTTTTTTTTTTAAATTAAATAATGAGTGATTCTGTACCTATTTTAAAATTTTGTTTTCATATAAAGAATAAATTTTTCAATATACCGATTAATAGTAAGAGTAACGAGGTAAATTACTTGTTAGAAGACATCAATTCTTTCAAATACATCATTACAACACTTAATATACCAGAGGTGGAGTTTAAAACTGGGGTAATAATTAGCTATTTAGATCTTATAAATGTAGTTTTTCTATATTTTAAGATACTTTTGGACCTCAAACTCTTACTTCCAAACTATTCCATCATAGAAAGAATTTAAAATTTATATGGAGGGACCAAAAGTTTGAAGTTGGTTTTAGAAGCAAAGTTAATTTATTTACATATTAAATATATAAAATTTACAGTTCATATGTACGGAGTGGTCCGTTAAAATATGAACACTTTGAATTTTAAACTTCAACAAGATATAATTTATTAATTAACATAGAATTTAAAAAAAAAATAGATGCGTGTCTGAGCTCTCTTAATAATTTATGTCGCCGTCCTCAGCGGCAATGATGGCTTCCAGGAGGATGCGGAAGGCCTTGCATCCGCTCCTGATGCGGTCTTCTGCCATGACGTCTCAGTGAAGGCTAACAGTGGCTATGACGGCCTTGGTGTTTGGAGGACGGATATCGTGGGCCTTCCCCATGACATGTACCCAAAAGGTGTAATCGAAAGGTTGGCATCAGGGCTGTAGGGGGCAAAAAGTGTGTCTTTCACTGCTGGGTGTCAAAAGTAGCCTCTCCACCCTCACAAGGCTGTTTCAAACCACTTTTTTATATCTAGACAGTCCCCCGAGATCTCTTGCATGGGCCCTATGGACTTGATGGAATCGGCCTGCACTATTTCTTAAATCTTCTAGAAAATAATACAATGAAGAAAGGTAGGATCTTAAAATACTTAAGCAATGACAATGCCCAGCCCTTTGTTCTTAGATATTTAAAAAATGGAAAGTAATTTTAATAAATTGTCCTGGGTTTCATAGTCTAACGTCAACAAGAAGGTTGTGAAATTCATCATGAAAACTGGACATGCTTTTCGAATTGTAGAAACATCTGGCATTTATTGAGCTTTTGAATATCATGAACCCTACTAAGTAAGTCATGATTAGGAAGGTACTCATAGCAAAATTAGATAGGCAATTTCAAAAAATGACCACCACAATTAAGGAAGACACAATTAAGTGGAACACAAAACTACCTTCCATATCTGGAGCAGTGGACACAAAAGCTATTTAGGCATTGAATAGAAAAAGTTATAGTTTGGCCTGCCGAAGAATCCGAGGATCCCACACCTTTCACATTGTTATCCTTAAAATCCTTAAAGAATGGGGAATTTAATGGAAGACGATTGCTATGGTGACTGATTACGCCTCGAACTTTAAATAAGCATTCCGTCTTTATGGAAAACAATCTTTGGGCTAATAGTCTCCAAACTTTCCAGCTGAAGAATATGGAAAAGTGGAAGATGAAGACGAGGATGGATGTAGACCTTGACGACCATATTATCCTGAATGACACCACAGAACTAGCTTCGGGACTTCCAATGCATTTTAGGTATGTAATTCCTAATACATGTTTAACATATCTTAAATCCTTTTTTTTTTAAATACCAAAATCTATGTCTAAATAATCTGACAAAACAAATTTTAATTAATATATAAGCAGTTTTTCATATTATAAGATAAAATTTAGACAATCAATTTATTTCCAGATGTGCCGCAAATAGCCTCAATTTTGTAACAACAAATGACTACAAGAAGGCTCTGAAGCCAAGAAATGGAGAATATGCGATATTATACTATCCTACCTCCGCTAAGCTGACAAAGACATGGAATTACTACAACCAATCCACCAAATTATCCGACACCGTCAGCAAAAACTTCTATAATCCCTGCAGTAACAAGGTGGAACAGTGTGCATGATTCTCTCCAACGTATTAGGAAAATTAAAGAGAAGGATCCCTCTTTCCAATCCGTCCTAGCTGCTGCCAGTGTCGGACCTTTCACGCCCCAGTAGTACAACTTCCTGTATGAATGTGTAATTGTAATGAAGCCTATGGAAGATACCTTAGATCACCTGCAAGGGGATAAACCTATGTTTTTGGGACACCTCCTTCCGACAATTCAGTGTCTTAAAAGTTACATTGTAGAGACCAGGGAGAAAGTTAACAAATCCAAAATGTTGGTTGATGCTGCGATGGAGGGACTAAAGAAGCGATTTGATCCCTATTTTGAATCCAGGGAGATACTTCTTGCCTCAGTCTATCTTCCTGAATTCAAAGTAGAGTTCTTGGATGAACATGAGCACAGAGTCCGGCCTCAAAGATATCTAATTGAAAATCTCAGAGCAATGGATAATTCAGAATCTGTGTCCAACCACACAGTGCAGACAGAATCAGCTTCCTGTAGCTTTTATATCAAAAAGACGAAGGAAACTGACATTTTTGAGCAAGAAGTCAACTGATGAATCAAGTTACATTTATTCTATACTGTAGTACAGGAGAATTAAGAAAGTGTTCCTTAAGATGAATGCCATCCTCCCGACAAGTGCCTCAAGTGAGAGGCTCTTTTCCAAAGCTAATTTAGTGCTTCGGTCTAACAGACGGAAAATGTCTGATAAATACTTCAAGATTCAGCTACTTTTAAATGTCAATGACTGTTTATAAGTATAGACGTTTATTATATAAACTAATTCTAACCGTGCTAATTTAGATATACAAATGAAATATACCCAAATTAAAAAATATGATTGAAATAAAATAAAAAGATTTAAATTCATATAAAAGACTTAACTAAATACTTTAAAAGAACATAACTCATACATGTATAAGCCGTTAGATAAGAAAATTTGAAAAATACCAGCCATTTAGTGGAGGTAAAACAGATTTTCTATTTTATTCTAATTATTAAAAAAAAAACTGGATATGGTAAGTTTTTGCAGTGACATGCCTTAAACAGTTGGCTGATGGACATGTCGGACTGAAATAATTATAACAATGGTTTGATTAAGGAAAAATTTAATACAATGAATTTATAAAAGCTCCGAATTTACTGGATTTGTTGCAATATAGTCGTGAGAACATTCAACTTTATCTTCCCCACACAACTTTCTCCTTCCATGTTTTTTTTTTTTTTTTTTTCGATGTTAAAAATGAAGGAATGAACGGAAAAAAAGTGAACGAATGAGGGAATGAACGGAAAAAGGGTGAATGGCTGCAATCCTGCCATCTACTAATAATTCTCTAATATAAAATGTTAAAGGTAACAAAAATTTTTACTTGAGTGCTTGGCTTAGTTGAGCAGACAAATAATAAGAAACGTTCCTAGGACTGAATTTTTCTATCAAGAGCGGACGGATAGGACTGCAGTCTTTTTAGTTTTAGACCGATCCAACACTACTTTCACCCTTATGATCTTTCCCTGTCTATGAAATCCATCTCTTCTAAAAACTTCTATTCAATACAAGTCTAATGGATTTTATAAAAACTAAAAATGAAGATATAAATAATTTCTTGAATTAATTATTGAGAGTCCCATAAAGAGAGCTCAAATGAGATTATTTGTATTAGCTCAACAGCCCCAGCAAGTTCATATTTCTGTGCCTACAAAATGAATCCAACACCATCTGGGCTAAGGGATTCATTGTTAATCAAACTGACGAAAACACTTTATTTTATTTTATGATAATATTACAAGTAATTGTATGTTTGGAGAAGAAACCCTACATTCATAAACTTATTAGAATTATTCTTGATTATGATACTATCTGAGATGCAACTTGTTTATAACTTAATAAACATAAATTTTGCTCTCCGTGTCTTATTGCCATTTTAAATACACATATACATTTGACATGAATCCCTATATAAATTGTGAAAGCTTTACTTTAATTATTTAAGGGCTTAATTAAAAACAGCATGGAACATAGTTTTTTAGATCCCAAAAATATTTTTTCATTATCTTGTCTTTTATGTTGAAATAATGAGTACATAGTTGTAATGGAATACATAAAAGCATATGAAGTATCTCATATTGTTACGTTTAAAGGTATCTAGCAAATTTTTAGCCGAAAAGAAACAAGAAAAGGCCAAAAATCAGTTGGTAGTTAGCCAATGGTTTCAAAGAAATGCAATGAGGCAAAAGATGGGCGAATGATTTAGCAATATATATTATAATTTAACCTTGAATTGCTGGAAGATTGCATGGTCTGACTGGAGCTGCTCGAGTTCAAGTCTGTAGTGCTTGGCGACACGCGAATGACAGGTCTGACTTCACTGTCATTGACGATTGCAATGGATCTTGCATTGCAACAATCATCGAAATGTGTTTGCAATTGACATCATATATATTTGTTTTTCTTTTCTTACATTCATAAGAGACAAATCCAATTAGCAAATATAACTCATTAAAAAAAGTATTCAATTAACTTTTTTTCTTTAGCTGATATGGAAATTTGGGTATACCTTTATAACCAGAGTTCAAAATATATACAGTAATATCTAAAAATAAGAGTAATAAATGCTCCTAGTATGTCAAAGTAATTTATTTCGAAAACAGTAGAGCTTAAAGTGGCTCTCGCTTTTCATTCCAACTCTCCACCAGCTCGTACCTGAATAAAAATTCGTATTTTGGGGGAGTCATATCTCAAGTTATTACTGTATCTTTGTTTTTACCGTTTAGCATAGCTAATGTTCATTGCTGCAGACAGAATATTTTAATATACTTTAAATTTTGAGAGATCCAGGTCACAAAAAACGTTAAAAACAAATAATTGACCATAACTTTGGAACAAATTGAGATAAATAACTCAAATTACATTATA
Organism: Lepeophtheirus salmonis; assembly: GCF_016086655.4. NCBI lineage: Eukaryota > Metazoa > Arthropoda > Copepoda > Siphonostomatoida > Caligidae > Lepeophtheirus > Lepeophtheirus salmonis. The sequence continues at coordinate 66,322,012 of NC_052135.2, forward strand.
GGTGGAGGTTTGCGCTCGACCGAGTTTCAATTCTTGTGATGAGTTGTGATGGATTTGAAAATCCGCTAGGAATTGGGCCACAAAACTCAAAACAATTGACAAAAATCAAACCACCGAATCAATAAAATGTGATATGGACTCATTTTTTTTAAAATTTTGAAAATCGACTCTCCCTTGGGTTCAAGTTAAAAAATCATCGACTTGAATCGAGTCAAAAATGACAAGGGAATTCTATCTTAATGAAACTTTTCAGGATAGATATTTGTCTGAGGGAATATAAATAACAATTGAAATATGTAAAATGTATCCAAAAAATTTACCATTGTAACATACGACCCACCGTTTATTTGATTAGTGATCTAGAACACTGCTCATGAATTATTGTTAATTAATGGCAGTCGTAAGAAATCATAGTTACTTTAATCATTATAAAAAATTTGTTGGCCACTTACTCGGAATCATCTAGATAATACGCCATAAGGCTTTTATGGGAGAGTACCCTTAGTGTAAGCTCATCTAGATAATACGCCATAAGGCTTTTATGGGAGAGTACCTTTAGTGTAAGCTACTATCCTGACAAGTTTAATAAATATAAGTATTTTGAAAGTAGTAGTGCCCCATTGTGAGTCGATTATTCTACGAGTCGACACAAAACTAACTAATAAAAAAAATAATCAAATATTATTTATTCCATGAACATAGCCCAATGTCTCAGCTTTCTTGGACGTCGATAAATTACCCCCAGCTTATCTAACATAAACCACTTGGACTTTTACCTCTAGGGAGATTAAGAAGGCAAGACATGCGCCAAGTCCCATCGATCCATGATTCCTTTGAAGGCTATCATCATGAGTGAGGCCAAGTAGCTGGAGTCTACACCAGCTTCAGTTACAGAGAAAGCTACCTACGGTGGTCAAATCGAATAAAATGTTATTTCTACGGCCATATTGTTGAACAAAGGCCGTAGACCTATATTACGCTACTCTCGTTATTGATATTAATGAAATCTAACTTTGTCAGGATTTATCTGTTACACTCAGTGTTGGGCAAGTTACTTCCAAAATGTAATATATGTATTTCCTACTACTAGTTAATTGCATTTGAAAGTAATACACAATATTACCTTCTGTGTAGCGTAATAAGTGACTTATTACCAGGCTTCCCACTAGAACATAAAGTGCACCTTACTGCGAGGTTCTTGTCTATTTCTATGATAAATTGAAAATAGTGTTAGTATAACCACTTAGAAAATGTTGAATTATCCTTCGTTGTTGCCATCTTGAATTATCCAAACCAAATCGTCTTCTTGTGTTGATTTAAACCCGTCTTCTTCTCCTCTTTATTTACAGCTGTTGCGCCTATGTTGTTTTTGCCAAAACACCTCGCATGTGAGGCAGCTCGGATTGTAACGCGCATTACCAAACTCAGTAACTGTACTAATATTACCGTAATATATTTAATAGCACGTTATATTTATCCATTACTGCCTAATGTAATATATTATAGTAACGCGTTACGCCCAACACTGGTTAGACTCTAATATTACTTTTATTGATTGGCATTAATTTTAGTTGTATTTTACTGATTTCTTAACAAGGGCTTACATAGTTAGTGCTAAAGGACTCCAGGCAAAGAGTGGACACTCAAGGCAATGAAGGATAGTTTAGTAGCTCTCAATTCTGATTTGCTTAAAATTAGAAGCTGCTACATGTTCCTCCAGGTGAAAAGAGAAGAATAAGGGCGACTACGTTAGGAACATATTCTTCCCTGTGTTTTAGATTGGATTGTTTAGTTTTCCCTTGACCGCTCTTTCCCTAGAGTCATTTAGGTAGTGGATCTCATCGCCCCTCCCCCCAAACAATTATAAGAAAGCATTCGTTAATTTGAGTTCATCGTACAAATTTATTATAATTTCTCATTTAATTTAATAGTATCATAATCGTTAATGTTCAACAGCTTTGATAGATAAAGACAATGCTTAGGATTAGCTTAAATGCAAAGAGAGAAAAATAAAAGAAAACGTTTATTATAATTTATAACTAACCCAATTATTTTCATTTTTCATTACCTTTTTTATGTATGTCCTATATTGTACATTACACAGAACGTGATTCTACTCATCTCCTTAGTAAGGATGGAACCCTATAGATTTTTATATTGTAGATCTTTTCAAATACAATCATATCCCAGCTTTGGGCCTTTCACTTTATAGGTCTATGATAATTATACGTATACCATTATATTATAATCTAATCCCTCTCTCAAATAGTTGATGTCTGTCAACACACACAAATGGATATATATATTTTTACATTGTTCAGCTCTTCTCCTCCCAAATACATCTTTGGTCACCTAGGAGCGTGTGGGAGGGTGATAAATTACATCACACGAGGTGTTGAATTTCCTGTGTAGGGAAGGACGGTTTTTGGATAAGCAGAAGAATATTTTCAAGATGGGACAGGGTTTAATACCTGTGTGTGTAGCGGGGGCAGGAAAAAATAAATGTTCACAAAAATAAACAAAGCACTTTTACTTATATATTATGTACAGATGATAGATTTATTTCAATCGTTTCATTTGTTCAATGGAAAATTATTTAATTGGATAAAATATATATGTACGGATATTTGTATTAAAAAACATCTAAGAACAAAGATTTAAAAAGCTTTCATGACAAATACAATTTTATAATTTGTATATTAGGGTGTCACAAGACATATAACATAAAAAAAATACCAAAAATTTGAAATGTATACCCCCATTTTTTTTTCTATTTGATCTCAGCTACTCAATTATGAGAAAAAAAATCTCTAAGACAACTACTACAGGTGCTGACGTGAGCTTCATGTCAATTCGATAACTTGATCGTAGGGTGAACTAAGAATTTTAAATTCAAATGAAGATTACACCAAAAGTACTTCTCATAAATGAATTTTAACTAATTTAACTATCAGTATATAGAAGTATGTCTGTTATGTAAAACTTTGGTCTGTCTAATTTGAAGATTTTTTGGAAAAATATAGATTCCTTCAAAAAATACTCTTTAAAATCATTAGTACAATGTAACTAATCATTTTCAGAAATTGAATGTTAAAAAAATAGACCTCCTAGTGCCATGTACCAAGCTTCTTGGATGGCCAAAGCAACTATACTCTCTGAAAATATCTTTATTAAGTTACCAGCTTTAAAATAAATGAAGACGATCAAATAGTTTTATTATATATATATGCTTATTGATTGTAACAATATACGTTAAGCCTTACCTTCAATGTATTTTAGTAGTCAAAGCACCATTTAATAACCATTGAAAGCTTACGAAAAAATGTACAAAACAATATCAAAAGCTGCCCTTTCATTTTTCCATTATGATGTCAATCAAGAAGCTAAAGAAAAAATTGTCGTAAATTTGAATAATGAAAATATCTCGGGACATGGCAAAAGATATGTTGCATTGAATGGAGCATTTAATGGTTCTTGGTTTGGTGCGTCAATGTTTTTAAATCTAGTGATAAGTGTATTTATTGTTTCATTAACAACTCGTCTATCATTATTTGAAATTTGATTTCAGGTAAAAAAAAATATGTTACTTCATATCGTTGGAAAGCATACCACTGTTTTACGGTTTCAAAATTGAAAATTATTTTCTTCATGAAGCTCTATCTTTACGGGATAGTAATTCTGCTTGGATTGAAGACCGAAACAAATTGTCAATGCTTAGAGCAGTTAATGTTACGGCTGAGATATACTTCAAAAGCTGACGAAAGACTTCCATGGTTTAATTTCAACGGATGAGGAACAAAAGCAATTTTTACTACGTTGCGTTCAGGAACACAAAATAAAACACTTAAAGGAAAATATATCCAAAAACGTTTCTTGATTGGGTTATCAAGTAAAAATGATCCTAATATATGAAATAGAATCCTATCATTGATCAATTCTGAAAGATAAACTCAACATTATCACTTTATGTAGAGTAAGGTGGACTGGAGAACGTTGAAACACGTTTTACTGCATTACTTAGAGATACTTCAAATTAGACAAAACAAAGTTTTACATTACAGACATATATCTATTTACTAATAGTAAAGGAAGTTAAAATACAATTATGATACGTACTTTTTGTATAATCTTTATTTGAATTTAAATTTACCGGTCCACCCTACAATCAAGTAATCGAATTGACTTTAAGCTTTTTTTCATAATTGAGTAGCTAAGATCCAATAGAAAAAAATAGAGGGCATACATTTAAAAAAAAAATAGTTTTATGGGACACCTTATTGTATATAGTACCTTATTTTTTCCATCGATCTCCTTGTCTGATAATCAATAATTATATTAAATAATATTATTTAAATAACAATATTGTGATTGAATAATCAAATTTAAGAATGATAAATACGTTTTTCAAATAAAAACAAGATCACTTGTAAAAAAATATAAGAAATGTGTTTCTCACAAAATGTCATTAAAATATGATATTTCCTACAAAAAGCTCATTAAAAAAATAAAAAACCCAACTTGTATTCGAAATTACTTGATTATTGCCTTGATAAAACTTGAAAGTTTATCATATTTTATAAAGTACATACAAAAATGTATCCATGTGGAAATTTAAATAAAAAACTTCAAACTATTTTTGTTGAATTTGAATTTATGGAATCTCAAGTGTATGTATATCAATGTTATTCAGCATAATTTGTAAATTTTTATATTTAAGTAGAAAATACTTTACAGAATAAATAGTATTTAATTTTTTTTAGGAATTTGTAGAGTCTAAAATGTTCTTCAGCATTACAACAAATACATAGTTAAGCGAATAAGGAATTTTTGGCTAAACGTGATCTTTGTATTTATATTTTTTGTGTTTCATAAATTTATTTTCTTTCGAAATATCTTCATAAAAATTGTCAGTTCTACGTTTTGCGCTTTGTTTTATTTTACGACGTTTTGTCTTTGCTCCCTTCTGTAGTATCTACATTATTATTGGTGTCTAGAAAGCTCACCTTTGGAAAATGCATACATCCTTCATTTCCTCGTGCTCTCCTACTATCCGACCTTTGAGTGCCTCCCCAAATCCTTTCAGTGATTTACCTCACCATATCCAACTGCCTCTTTTCTGATAAACCCTGGTTACTACTCATACCTAATCTAATGTTATGCTTGTTTGTCCATTCATGAGCCTTTTCCAATTTGAATAATTCATCATGTCTAGAGTCTATTAATAACGGATAATTAATTGATTAGCAACTTCTTCCATTCGAATTGCTGTCGTGTTTTTTTATTTTTGTATAATCTTATATTGTTTATAAATTAATATTACCTATTTTGTCTCTGTTTCGAACTCATTAGTCATTAAATAAGTGAGACTATTACGTTACATAAAATAAAGGAAGACGATTTTTACGCCTCATGAGCTTTACGAATTTTCCCGGGGAGTAATCTCACAGCAAAGTTTCCCAGTGTGCGTTTTCCTAGATCCATTGTTATTATCAAATATGCTCTCCAAATGGGATTGTTGCTTTGCAACTGATCCTTCTTCCTACTTTGGTCAATTTTCTTTAATTTGAGCTCTGATTTATTTTCCCTATACTTTTTATTAATAAGCCGGGAGATTATATTTCCCAAGTTTAATTCCTGTGTGGCAGGTAAACTCTTAATTGCATTTTTCTGTTGGGAGGTTTTGGTGCATTTCAGAGATTTTTCAATTTTTTCTAACTCCTTATGAAATTTCCACTCCTACCATATTCGAATTTGGGTTTTTACATCTTGCAGTTTTTCCTGAGGTACACTGTCCTTCATAATGATGCGGTTTCGCATACATCTTTTGTTGTGTCTCCTTTCAATTGTGTCTACAAATTCTTTAAGAATAGGTTTATAATGTTTGGTAATACATTTATCTATTTTCGATGGTTTGCATCCCCCATTACTCCCAATGAAGGATGATCATTCTTACTAAGACAATCTCCACAGTCGAGAATCTTCTTTTCAACATAATAGCTCTGAGTGCAGCAAGTGTTATATAGTTACCTTTCCTCTCGGCTGTTGAGTCTATGTTCTTGATATGTACGTTGAAATCCCACGCAAAGATCAATTCCCAATTCTTCACAGGCGGAAAAGGCACTCTAGAGTAAAACCCAGGACTTTCCTTATTAGGGCCAAATATTCTAAAAAAAAGTCAAATGAACGAAAATTATATTTTATTTGGAATACCCATAAATTTCCACGTATGTTGTAAAAGACGTTACATACTTCAAAAATATTCATATTTATATCATTTTTTATAACCCCAACAACAATTTTATACAACAAAATAGTCAAAAAACTGAATTCAAAATTGGTTTATTACAAGAATTTCTCCTAACACAAGAAAGAAAGAAAATAAAGTCACTGAATTATTTTAAAGAAGAAAAGAACCTATTTTTACATAGGTATTACTCCTAATACTTTTCTCCTAACTTAATCTGTTAGAACACAAGTAAATACATAGAAAGAAACGTGTTAAAATTGAATGAGGTCACACGATACAGCCTCTAAGCTTTCAGGTTTAAGTATACTATATTTAATTATGATTGTAATGTAGAAATATCATTGGAACAAATCAACGTATTATTCTCCAATTAAATATATACATAAATAGATCGAGTTGTAAATCTTAAGCATTTTTAGCGTGCCATTTTTTGTTGTTGTTGTCAACCTGAAAAGCAAAGTGCTGCTAAAAATTCTTTTGCAAGAGTAGGAGCCTGCTCATTCTTTTGAATAAGGAGTAAGGTCACGCTCACCATTTAAGAAGAGCCATAAAATACCTCGAATTTTTGCTCATGTATATAAATTTGTATAACTTTTTCGGTTTCCACCTCTTATGAGATAATATCAAAAAAATTGAGAGTTAAAGAATAATTTAAAAGATTGCAATAAAGGTCTACTGAAGTTACGTCTCCAGATAAGCAAACTCAAATACAAATAATGGATATTGGGATTGATATATTTGTTTTTCGATTTGATCTATTATATCAGCCCACATTTAGTTTTAGCCAGTGGGCGTTCCATGAACTGAAATTTTTGCACAGTATTATTCTTTGATTCTTGAGGAGAGAACATCGAAGTATAAAGTGATACCACTAGTGTGTCTATGGTCATGGATGACGGAGAGTAACAATGAATATTTGTTAGGGAGTTATGATTGAAGGTTCTTGTTACACTCAAAGTAGAATAGAAAATCGATTTCGGAGTTATTCCTGGTATGTCCGTGTTCGATACGGAGTATCGAATTTCAAGTATTCCTTCTACTTCTAGGTGCTTGAAGCTTGTCTAATGTAACGACATAACAGCTAAGATGCTCAAAGATATTCAAATTGTCATGGTGACCATGTTATTTTTTGATTTCTTTTTTATACAAAACAACAAATACTAAAAATATTGAGTGTGATAACACTGGGTGTAGAATTAGTAGAAGAAGAAGCTAGATACTAAAGTTTTTTCTCGGAAATAGAGTGGGTTGCTTTCATTCGTTAGAGCAGTGATGAATGTGGGTTTATCTTCTAAAATAAATATACCCAAAAAATGGTTTGACATGATATTTTAAAAATTAAACTGATTTCGATTTCTTTACTAAGTTTTTATATGTAGGAATTATTTCTTTAATTTCGAATAATAATAAAAAAAAACCACAATATTTTAATTCATTTTGATAATTTGAAATCTGCAAATGCTTTGAGTGTAAATCGTTACGCATATGACAATCTGTCCAAATTGGGTAATCGGAACCAGAATTATTACGGGAAAACCAACATTTTTTAGACATTTGCAGAATCACCAATAGTCAATAGTCCCCATTTATAAAATAAGAAAGGTTGATTATATAATTTTGAGTCTTATTCTTTTTTAAATTATACCCGTAAAACCTTTTGATGAAATTAAATTTAAAGAGAAAATAAAAATAAAGGTCTCCGGGTATTGAAATACTTAAGTTTGGTTTGTTCAACAATGGAGGAACTCACCCATCTGATAGGATTTTCAAAACTGTGTAAAACATAGTTTTAATGTGTACTATCATTATGGATAAAAAATAAAACTTTTTTAATCTATAAAACTTGTTTTATTGTCTATTGGAAAAAAGGAAGTTAAGTTCCCGCACCCTGTATAAAATACAATATCCACATATGAAAAAACTCATATAAATGGTTAGTTAAATGTATATACTCATAAATTTTTAATATACCTACTCGTAGAGAACCATGATTATTAGTAATCCTCAAATGTTTAATATAATATTATATATATAATATGTGTACTTATAACATAACGTATTAGTTATTTAGGCTCATATATGAATGTATGTAAATATCTTTAAATTTACAACTTTCCTCTATTTTTTATGATATAAGAGTATTAAATTTTATGACTTGTACATGCATAGAAACGGGATGTGCATCGACTCGTGCCTTACTTTCTGCATATTATCTATAAATATTCTACATATCTGTCAAGTCATTTTATTTAATAAATGAACAATAGTCGTTCTACAAATTTTATAGGTCATATCGTTAAAAATAGCCTGTTTTATAGTTAACTTGAATTTGGAGAATGGACAATTTTTGGATTGATAAAGCCTGTCACTTTTTATAAGCATGTACTACTGATGTAAAAGTTGTTTCATCTAAACGTTCGCAAGCTGAAAAATAAAAAGAAGATGCTCCATTGACTTTATTTGTTAACTAATATTTTAAAATTTTTACAAAAATCAACATTATAACATAAATTCAATCAATAAAATTGCCGTTAGCTCGAACCAAACGTTCACAATGTTCCCGGAAACGTCCCACTGATTGTTCTATTCGGGCGAGTTATGAGGCCAAGAACTAGGTTGGACGTATATCAGATTCTCAGAATCAAGAAAATGCTTTTTCTGGCATGACGGGCTACCCTGCCCAAGGTTGGCCTTTCGTGATGCTGCGGATTGAGGTGAAGACTTTGGTTCGCAGAATACTGATGTCGACTTTTTTCTCCCTTTTGATGGGGTTAGAAGCTGTCCCTTGTGTGGTCCATAGCTGTTGTACTTATTTATTGCACATTGGAAATTAAAACGGACACTTCGTCGATATTGTCAGCGATTGCATTGATCGATTGGCTAGGATTCTTCTATTTTTTTAAATGTAAATATTCATAAACAAAGAAGGACTTAGGATGATTTTGACAACTTCCGGGAAATCATCGTCAGTGTGTCCTCATCATCCTACTCGTAACGTTTCCCGAATTATTCTGAATAATCGAGTAGTGCACCCGTCCACTTTACCCAAAATTGCTATGTCTATTTTACCATTTAAATTACAAAAATATAGAAAAGTGCACAACGTTTTTGTTCCTGATTAAAAGAAGACGGGTCGTAACGAACCATAATGAGTAACTGACGTTGTAGAGTAACATTTGCAACGTACTTACTCTCTATTGGTACGTGGACAAAACGTCGAATGGACAAAATGTCGAATATACTATACGTCGAATAGACCAAAAGTCGACCAGACAAAACGTCGACAGACAGAAGGTCGACCGTAGAATATAAAATTAAGGGTTACTCCAAATGGTGTTGCCATATATCCCATTCAGACATTTCCTACCTGAAACATAACCCAGAAGCACCATTTCTATATAAACTACCAGTAAGGGGCCCTCCCAATCCCCCTTATACATGTTGGAGCTGTTTTTAGTCACTGCTGTGCCCAAAATGGGATGAACCCACTGCCACTATTTAAGCAACCACTAAGAGCCCCTCACAGCCCATATGTACTCTCCAAATGTTTGAGCTATTTTCGGGTACGGTCTGGACCCAAATGGGATGAAACCAACCACCACTATTTAAATATAACCCACCTCCATGACATAGGACCACATCTGCAACGGGTGCCAAGCCTTCCACTTGGAAGCCAACATTGCCGCTAAGGGCAGTTACATTAATGATTAAGAGAGCTCAGGCACACATCTATTCATAGTATTAATTTTGTTGAAATCCTTTGGTTATTTAATAAATTATATCATGTTGAAGTTTAAAATTCAAATTGTTAAGATTTTAATGGACCACCCGGTATGTGTACTACACAGGCTTGAAAAAAGGATTATTTTTTTGTACAAATCCTTAACAAAACTTTTGGAAGCTGCTTAATATCCTTTAAAATCTATATTTATCGATTTTGAAAGCTTAAAAAAATTTATTAGGCTAATTATGAGAAATCCTTATTTAATGTAAAATTGCCAATTTTTTTAATTGGCTCAAAAAAAAAAAAAAAAAAATCAAGTGCAACAAATCAACACAACTTAAAATTTGAAGAATATTAAACAGCTTTCAGAGTTTTGGGAACGATTTTGACAAAAAAATCATGTTTTTAAAGTTGTTTTGTGCATTAATATTAATAAATTTTAACCTTTTGAAACTCAAAAAATATCAAGTCCATGATCATAATACTAAGGATTTAGTAATGGCATGATTAACTAATGACGTAGTTATTATCTAATCTCTACGTAAATTATATTGCAAACTTTCTACATTTGTTTTATAATAAATACATTGATATGAAAGGATATATGTTTGACATGTAATGGAAATTAATTCCGTATATTGTAGATTAGTGGTTTCACATTGAATGTAAAAAAAAACATTCATAGCTTCATCTATTTTATCCAAATAGTTATATACACAAATACAGCCTAATGAGAGCCTGGTTGAGAATTGTTCCATCCATGGACAAAGTAAAAAAATTCTCTGTACATCTACTATATTTTTTGATAATATATAAGGTGCAGAAAAAAATATCAATTATTTTACCAATAGATGGCTTTCAAAATTGATGCAATCTATTTACACTAGATAGCGTTAGAAAGAACAGATATTTTTTAGACAGTTTTGTGATTGTTTGATTCAGTTTTGTTTTAACAGTTTTGTTTTCGTTGATTCCGTTTTGATATTTTTGATGTGATAGACGTGCCGTGCTACTATGGAAGGCCAACTGTCCAAAATGTATAATAATGTAAATCGTCGAGTCCCACCGTCATGTATGCATTGTTTTAATTGCCCAAGAGCTAAACATTTTGGAAATAAATCTAAAATAATGAATCTCTTGTTGCTACACCTTGGACAATCTTAGAAAAATCTAGCCAATATGTTATTTTCAAAAAAAGGTGGTTATTAAAATGTGTGTCATTTAACATATTTTCGAAAACAAAGTATTTCAGTTCGGGATATATTAATTTATTTTTGTAACATTCTTTACTATGAGTTCCTTTTGAATAGTTTTCAATAGAATATACGTGGAAAAGAAATGATAAATTTATCCATTTTCCTTAAAATAACTAAGAATTTTTTTGAAATATCATACATATTTCTTTAAAGAATACCTTTTCTAAAGCCTACTTTTTTTATTCTATTAATTATAACTCCGAATCCCCTCATTTAGAATTTTAATTCTATTTTAATAATATTAGTAAATTAAATAATTTTTCAAATACAAAATCGTGTTATTTACTAAAAATATACTTCTTACAAGGGTGTTCCGAAACAGGGTTGATGCTAACATTTTTCTTTGGGACATAATATTTTTTACCTTTAAAAAATACAAATAATCATTTTTTGCAAAAAGAATTATATATAAAAATTTTGAAACAAAAAATGCCATCTTTTTAAAAAGTTTGAAAACAAAGATTTAAATCCAGGCGTGTAACATACTTCCATACTCCTCCCTCCGTAGTCACGGGTCTGTCTAAATATTTTTTGTTTGGGGCGGGGGATTTGGAAATTGCTGCCGTTTTCTTATATTTAAGACAATTTTTATTATAGATTCTACAAAATATAAAGATGCCTATAGGCTATAAACGGGTACCTAAATTTATCAAGAAATTATTTATTAAATAAATGGTAATCTCGTCTTTTACTCCCGTTCTACAAAATGGCTATCCATCCATGACTAGCAATGACTATATAAATGATTTCGGATTTTGAAAGTGGTATTTTTTTTTGTATTAGTTAGTTTTTAGTCTTTTTTATTAGAGTACAATTGAGAAAATTTTATCTTTTTCTGACGATTATTTTAACCAATGTTTTTATTTGACTCATTGACTGTACCTTTATTTATTTGTATTTCAGTCATTTATAAATCCTCATATCTAAAAAATCATTTTTAAAATAGTTTCTTTGAACAATAATGCATTTTAAATTTTATCCGTAGACAACAACGCTCATTTTAAACTATTGAATAAAAACTTTTTGATTTAATCGGTTATATTCACACTCACATTACCATTCAGTTAAAGCCAATTTGTTAGAACACAGTTAAAACTGTTTATAACCCAAATTCCTGTACAAGAGGAATAACTCTGTAGTTGGAAGGAATTGGCTAACTATTACCAATAGATTCTGGGCCTTTTTTTTTTTTTTTTTTTTTAAGAAGAAATATTAAGAGATACAATAAAGATCCTATTTCGATATAGTAGAGTAGATACACTTATTTCCAATTGAAATGTCTAAACTATTTATGGTTCAATTTAGAAACACCATTTTAAGAATTGAATTATTTTCATTTTATGTTAAAAAATAGCTATTTGCATGTCTTACCTTACTTACTCGCTGCTTGAATAAAGTATCTTTTTATCAATAAACCAATAAAGAGTTACTAAAAACTATGTACATTGATGATAAACAATATCACGAATAAAAATGTCTTATATCTTTCTAGTAGGTACATAAAAAAAATGTTCATATTTTTGAAATATGTAAAGGCAATAAAAGTGATTTAAACAAAATTTGTGAGTAGTTTATATAATGTTTATCTACTAGCAAAAAAAAAATCGATAATGTCAAATGGAAAATAAATTGTTTTCAAGTGTTGTTTTGGGATTTTTGTTCTTGATTTTTTGATGATGTAATTATTGCTAAAAGTATACTTATGTGTTCATAGTATACTAGCAGGAGTGCATAAGGCAAGATCATTTTCCAACAAATATACAAAAGTACCCTCCTGTTTAGATCAACACAATCCGGACATGCCACCAAGTAATTATCACCTGTTCCTCTCTATAGCGAACGATTTTGTCGGTGAAAAATTTCATACTGCCTCTTTCATAGAAACCCTCGTCTCTATTAGCTCGGTTGAATGCTTCTTATATGTCCACCTTATAGTTTAGACCTGTTCCCCTCTATGGCGAACGATTTTGTCGGTGAAAAATTTGTGTCCCAAGGAGCTTTTGAAAATCAACTTTGAGGCAAATTTTTCACCAACAAAATCATTTGCCATAGAGAGGAAGAGGTGGTAATCACTTGGTGTCAGGTCCGGATTATAAGGTAGATGTATAACAACCTTTCAACCAGAGCAAATAGAGACGAGGGTTTCTATGAAAGAATGAGTTCAATGACCATCCACGACTAAGAACATCTGTAGGATTTAGCTCTCTAAGAACATATTTTGAGCAAATTCTTCCACTCAATTTTGAATCTCTTGTATTCTGTTCCCCCAAAAAAAAATCCAAGTTGTGTTAGGCTTACAAATCTACCAGAATCAGAGTGCGAATTACACGAACCAAAATGTAAGTTTAGATCAATAAAAGCATCCAAGATTGAACAAACCATTGGAGTACACACCAATCCAACCAAAACCTTGGAAATAACTAAAGTTTTTCGAGTCTTGTGTATTACTCGAGAATCACTAATGATACATTTGGTTTCAGCTTTTTTCTCACAAACGAAACAAATATTAACATTATTATGTAAGCTCGCTTGTATCCCAAAAGACATACAATTCAACTTTTTGATAAATAAATTTAGGTAAAAGGCATCTACCAAATTTTTAAAGATATCGCAGCTCCTTTTCCCAAATTTTAAAACAATAGACTGAATATTTTCTTTATCCCTTTCTACAAGTAGACTTTTATACACCCCTGCTTAAATGTATTCCTCCTCTACAGTTGTATTTGAATTTAGGAGCTATTGATAACTTTTTGATTAGTTAATCCTTGAATGGGGACACACTGATGTTTATAAATGGGGTAATAATTGCCATATAATTAGTGTTGGCTATTGAGGGGAAAATATGTAAAGAAACCAATTCAAAAAAATGTTGAATACATTGGGCAAACTGAAAAAAAAAAATAACCTGTCAATTTGGACACTTTTTCTAAGGGTCTTTACCCCTTTTATCAGATCTAAAAAGATTGCATTATCAAAGATTTATTCCCTAGTTTGAGAGTCTGCTATTGTTGAATTTTAAGACACATTTTTGAAATTGGGAATAAAAGTTAAATCTAAATTGCACTGTATTTTTACATTTTACAATCTTTTACAAGGAGTAAGGTTGTGGACTTAGTCTAAAAATAGAATAAGCAAGTGAGATTTTGTATGTCGACTGAGAGCGTTGCTTGCGTAATTTCTAGGTAGAAGGTATTAGTGCATTTGTAATCCAAATTAGAGAATACAATCTGCGTGGAATAAATACATAATAATATATGCTTCTAAGTAGATTAATAATTGACTTATGAAACAAAAAGTGTGGTTAAGTTATAAAATCGCCTCTGATTTTGTGGAATATTGGGGTAAACTGAGATTTAATAAGTACAACTATATACTACGTCATTTTTCCCTAATCTAACATTTCTGCTTAAAAAGTAGTTTGTTTTTTGTATTTTTACCATATTGAAAAAAAAAAAAAAAAAAAAAAAAAATGGTCCGATCATTGATGTCAATTTTTGGGGGTTTTGTTTGGTTTGTGAAAATATTTTTAAATAAATATATAATTTGCGAATAACTAAAATATTTATACATAGAGATTCTTAGTAAAAAATTTATTAATATTTCAGTATTTCAAGTTTTATTAAAAGTCGAATGAAATTCCACTTAGTCCACAAAAAATTAAACATATCATGAATTTATAAAAAAGTCTTCAAACATTTCAAACAGGATGTAAATGGCAAAGGTATCCTTTAGTGACGTCATTATCAATATATCTCACGTATCTTGAGTCCAATGCTTATAAGAATAATACATACTTCAATTGATAATAAATTATGAATAGTGATAAACTATTCTATGATATGAAATTTTTTAAAAGAATTCAATTGAAATACCAAAGTTCTTTATTATAATATTAATAGTAGTAATGCTTAATAGAGGGCGCTATTAAATTTAGAAAGCTTTTCAATGGTCGATAACAGTGAATGAAGTACTTGCTTTTTGGGATAGAAAAATAAAATTTGATTTCTTTCCGGGTGGTTTTATCTGTAAACTCTGTCTGATTTATAACGATTTAAAAACTTGTCTCAAGGACTGGCAGTCCTAAGGACCCATCTAAAGTTAAGATAGGATCGGTCTTAAGACTGGACTAGACCGAATAAATAAGGACAGACACAACACTACTCACAGTGAATATAATATAACATCACGGCTAAGCTCCGCCTATCCGAACATTTTTCAAATTGTCATGGTTATCATTTCATTTTTTGGTTTCTTTTATTTTTACAAAATGCCAGGTCATATTTTATACAACTCTACATAAAATCAGACATATTTACATGTCAGTAGATACTTTAGCATGGAATAACTTCATATAGCTCTTATAGTTTGACTATTTTTTTTTCTTTTAAAAAAAACTTGTCGTGACAGAACGGAATCAATTTACAATCTCATATTAAGAATACATACAACCCAAAATATGTCCTTTCAAAATCATATTACTCCCTTTGTTTTTGCTCAGTTAATTAACAAATTTTAAATATATATTAATGTTAATTCATCTATGAAAAAACTAGTGAACATTTGTGAGTAAGTTTGCTCTTATCAATATAGAAAATATGTTTGTTCAATTAGTATATACAAATATGTAAATAAATAGTTCGTTGTTTAACAAAATATTTACATATATATGTAATGAATTAATTAGATCTCCCTCATACAAACTATATATTTAATGCCTCATATAGAATTTCCTTATTTTAAAAGTACTGTGTTTAATTATACTCCTGCCTAGAATGGAGGAGTATATTTTTGAGGTATATTACACCAGTAAACAACATTTCAACTTTTTTTTGCCCTTTGATTGATATGCTGTGTTCCTTACCTATTTACAATTATATATGAAAATGATCTTTACAGTCTAAAGTCTATGTTTTTGTGGCCCACAGAGTGTGTTTAAAAAAAATCACGGGATTTACGTGAATTATTGTTCTTTTTAGAGTTGAAAAATACAAAAAAAAACATAGAATTTTGTTTGTTGGTACATGGTTTCATATTGAAAAAATATTTTTATTGTTGCTGTATACACTATTGAATCTGAAAAAATGCTTTGTAAGAACAAAAAAGTAACAAAAATTGACCCATTCTCCGGAAGTATAATTAAAAACTCAACGAAAAACGATATAGGGAAGTGTCTATGGGGAAATAATATTTTTTAAAACATATATTAATTATATGACTGGATTAATTTATCAGTAAATTGATTAAATTCTACGATTTTAGGGACTTTTAGAATAATTAGTAACATGAACGGTATATTAGTTTTTTGAAAGACAATATCCAATTATTTACAATAGCAAAAGAAAACACCAATCAGATTAAAAGCATTTAATTAATTAATCATTGTATTCCCAAATGTAGAACTTTTAAAAGTGAGTTCACCCTTAATTAATCTTTTTGACTTTGATAATGTAATTTATGGTATATCTCATCACTTTTAACTGTGATACCTATCATTAAATTAAAAAAATTATATAAGATTTATTATCAAAAAACTACAAACTCACATAAAATTTCATCCATGGCCTATCAATCAGCAATTAAATAGTACTTAATTGCAATTTAAAAAACATAAACATTGATGAAAAATTCAATATCTCAAAATATTGATACATTAAGCAATATTGACCTAATTTGCTACAGTGATTAGAAGAAATATACAGTTGACGAAATTTCCTTGATTAATACTTTGTCTCATTAATAACTATTTGAATAGTTAATTTTAAAAGGAACTAGCGGATTAATCAGTAGTCAATTTTGATTCATTTACAGGGTGTTCAGATCGAAGTTTCGTCTTTGCAATAACGACATTACTCCCAAGTAAGTAAAATTGTGTGCACAAAATTAAGGTAGCGTAACAACAACACATATAGTTATACTCATTCCATTTTTTTCATCCATGATCACATTAATAATGAAAGTTTAAATTCAATGAGAATGATTGCCAGTAATACTTCTTTATCAATACTAATTTTAATATTGATAACTCCACGATCGCTGAGTTCACTGGAATGCTCATGAGGACCATACAAAACATCAAGAATGGCTCCCTTTGTCACGAAGGGTTCTCAAGTGGTCACGAGAAGGGAAAAAGAACCAAGAGGACGTTAGAAATGTTATTTCTAAGAATTAATGACGAATATAACTCCTACGAATATAACATAATCGACTATTAGCAATTTTCTATGGTAGTTTTGTAGAATTTAACCCAAAGAATTTGTAAATATGTCGTTAAAATTGACGCTTTCACCCAAGGAACCTGGTTGTAAAAACCTGCGAAAGTTTCAGAGGCTGTATAGTCGATATTTTAAATATCCTTCAAATATATGTTATAACGAACATTAGAAGCAATTTTCAAATAGATTTTATGGCGTTATTAAGGTAGGTGGTAGTATGTGAGGCAAGCCCCCAAAAATGTAATAAAATATTCATTTGAGCTTTAAAAAAGTGACGAGTCATTTGAATTTCGATAATAGTAGAATTTTAATTTAATATTGTGTTCACAATTGTCTCATCTGATCATCTTGTTTTTAATTCCCTTCATTGTATGCCTATATTATAAGCCACATCACATTTGTACATACTTGTCTTTTGCTTGTTTCAATAATTACTCTCTGGACCAACGCTAACTTAATAAATGACAATAGGATTAAGAATGAAATGTTTCTCTATTACAAATATGAAACTTTGGTGGGAAATATAATAATTTTTAAAAAGGTGGTTCTCAAACATATATTTTACGAAATTATGCAATAATTTTTAAACATGGGCCCCTTTTAAGTCGTGGTTCCGGAGCATTTACAATTTTTCCCTCAACTTAGTTCCACTTCTGACTGTTTACATAACCATGTACTTTACATTTCAATTTGCATTTTATTTAATGAGGCTAAATAACTGATTTACAATTACAAAATTCAAATTTCCTTGTATATAAAATCATTAGAAGATAAAAATTTTAGCCCTTAAAAATTTTCAAATACCAAAAAGCACCCTCTAAATATCTTGTCTTAGCTACGCCCTGAGGGTTAGTCGGACGAAAATTGGCTCTAAACGGCGAGTATTGGCTTATCTATGTTAACTTTCTTTTCCTAACCACGATTCAAATTCAATTAAATCAGTGTAAAGTAAAATCGCAATAGGTTATAACTGATTGATATTTTTGGCCATAAAGAAAATTAAATTCTCTCGAGAGTAAACTACAAACGAAAAATGAAAACCATACACTCGATTATATGTAGTAATAATATATAATATCAAATTAATCTTACAATGAAATGAGGCTCTTTTGAAAAAGAAAAAGAAATCTTAATTAATTAAACTTCTTTCAAAAGATAAATGGGCAAAGAAAAAAAATCTAGAAAATTCCTAATATATATACTTTTTCTTTTAATTACATTAATTTTTCATCTTAGTATTATTTTTTAATGTTTAACTTTTAAAAATATAGAAATGTACCATGTATTTGCTCGTTTAAGATAATTAAAATTAACATACTTTTATTTAAACTGTAAACATAATAAAATAGAATGTAATAAAAATCATTTTAAACTTCAATTTTTTTTTTCAAATTTTATTCTCCCAATAAATTTAATTAAAAGAATTGCATTGAAACGAGAGGAAAGATCAATAAAATTTATTTGAAATATTAAACAAATGTATGCACATTTATAATTTGATGTTCGAATGTAATAAATTTTAACTGTACATTTATTGTATAAATATATGTATAAGGATCCACTTATGCAACTATTTTCTAATATAAGATCATTTGCTCAATTATGTTGACCCATTATGTTTTAACCAAATTGTAGTCTCTCTTGATCCAGTTGGCTGTGGTACCTGTTGAAAACAGTTGCTGAGGTCGTTGTACATAAGAGGCCTTCCCCAAATCTTTCACATACATCCTCAAAGTCTAACATCCAGAGCCTTGTCATACTGCCTCATCAACTTGGTCGGACTTTTGGTAATTGCAGTGTCTACGTTCTCAATGACCCCAATTTTTCAGTGTCTACCACTGCCAGGAGACCAATTAAGGATATGACTTGAAGCCACCATGCATTTAATCTTGTAAATAAGATTCTGGGAGGGCATTAGAGCCTTCATAATCTTCTCAACACTCACTTACTTGGGCGAGGAGAAAATTAGACACCTTTTGCATTTTTGCCTCTATCTCGACAATTGTTGATTTTTGAATTTGTTTTTTATCTTGTATATAACCAGAATGGTCCTTACTTTTAATAACGAAACCTAGTATTTTGAAATATTCACTGTAGAGTAATCAAGATTGATCTATTATCAAGTCCATAATTTTACCTCGTACTATGTGTACTAGTCAACAAAATTTCAATTTTTTTTGCCCTTTGAGACGGTTTTTTTCAATTTGCTTTTAACTCGATAAACATTAAATATTTTTTGAAACAAAATTCTTACAACATTTAATTGAATTAGTAGTGGAATTCTACATACATAGAAGTCTATTGATGTTATTTTATTATTCTGTTTTCCCTCCACTTGAGTCATAGATCCTCCTTCTTATAGGCACTTACTTTATGCCATTATAGACGATAATTATTTGTTACAGTTAGAGACAATTCAAAAGTTAATTTACCTATTTATAATTCAAATAAGTAAATTATGAAAAAAATAATTCTGAAAGGATCCATGTAACTCAGTTAGGGTCTCTTTAACTGATTGACCTATTTATAGTATAAATGAATATAAATGATTAAACACTGATCCAGAGCAATAAAAAAACCCACAAAAAACTAAAGAAAAACGTTATAACTCTTCATTCAGGCTGATTTCCTGAGTGTCTGCTGAAACGAATAGAGCCAGATGGACCGCCTCGTGAAATACATAATTTATGTTAATATTTTTAACGGGTCTAAAATATGCTGATAAAGAAATGTTGAAGAGATTTGTTTAGCTGAAGGGCATGATTAGATTTTTTCTTTGACTAGCTTATAATTTTTTATTTATATGCTTGAATTTTTTAAAATTACTTTTAACATGATATTTTAAATGAGTTATTTTTGGTTTAATACAAATCTGATGACATTTGAAACAAATTTTAAAGTTTGAACGAATATTTTGTTAATATTTTTGAAATGTGTTTTTATAAATGACATATTTGTTATTTATTTTATTTTGTCGAAAAAATTTAAAACATTAATGAAGCAATAAAGCACAAATGGACAAACAGTTATGGAAAAGTTATTCTCCTGAAATCAAGTTGCATTAGTTCAATACTTGGTAGCTCCTAGAGACGATAATTTTCATATAACTAGTGATGAGAAAAAATACAGAAAAAAAAATTGATTTGAAATTTATTATCTTTCATACGCTGTATAATTGGTTGATGTTCGTCATCAAACAACAGCAATGGAGGCAAAAAAGCAAATTTGTCTTTCCCCCTCCCATTACTGTGTAAAAAAGGTAGCAAACATGAAATTTCCGTAGGTCATGAGCAACATGCACGGGAGTTGTTATTCTCTTGAATTCAATATGTATTAGTTCTCGCTCTGGAGATTCCTAGAGAAAGAAATATACTTTATGTATATGGATTTCACCAAAAGATTCCTAGGTTAGATGGAGTAAATTTAACACTATAATGTTTACTTAAACTTTATCAGTACAACTCCATCAAAACAATTAAAGGAACGCTAACATTAGCAAACATTGTGAATTACTCTGTTGATCTTGTCGGTAAAGTACGCGGGGAGAACCTCACCAGACCAGGAAGACAGAAGTGGCACATCAAGATTATCACTGAAGACTTCTGGTTTCTTTGGGAGGTAAGTTTGGGGGAGGCAAGGAGTGCCAAGAGGTAATATAAGAGGTTTTGAAGCCGTGGTTAGATGGGATTACTGCTAGCAACAAGACTCAGCACCTAACCCAAAGACCATAGAAACACAATGGTGGTGCAAGAAAAACTCACCGATTACTGGTTTCCAAACCTGTGATCCCCTCATCATCGGATTTCTTGCTGTTGAATTATGATTTTTGTAGGGAACAAGGCCCCATAGTCAGCCTCTTTATAGAAGGAGTATAATAATTGTAAATATTATAAGGTATAAATATAATTTAAAAAAAAATGCTCCTGGTACTATGTAAATGATGTTCTAGAGGAACTTGATTTAGATCTTACTATCAAAAACGATAGAATTTGCTTATGCACCACGTAGGTTTGGGTAAATTCAATTATAACTATAAGAACATATATTAGCTCTTCATGAGACGTTTTTCCATCTTGGTGGTTTTTATGACATCATTTGCAAAATGAAATGACAAGAATTCTTCCATTTAATTAATTTACAACTATTTAAAAAGAAAATAAATTATAATAATCAATTAAAAATACATATAAATGTAGAGTGAGAGTTATTAAATGGTGGAGGCCATTAATTTAAATAGTTAAGTATTTAATTAATTATAAACATTATTGATGTATCAAAATAAGTTATATAGAAAATTCAAAGAACAACTTCTAACTCTATAAGAAGCAGACTCCATCTTCTATTAAGGCAATTTACAAAACTTTTTTTTTTGCCTTTTATAAAATGATATACATAGATACAAAATAAAAAATTGATTTTCTTCATTTTTTATTGGCTTATATGTATAATGAATATATAGCAAATGAGCCTCAAGTAAAATGTGCATGATAACATATTTTTTTCTTCAATATATGTATATTAAGACGACAAGATGAATAATTATATGAACTATATTAGTCTAGTTCAGTATCCCGGTACTATAGTGGTACCGGGATACTGACGTATTTAATACTACAAGAACGATGCTATAATTAATGATACTATTTTGACTTAGCCGTTCAAACTCTGACTTCCAAGGTATAAAGTATTTAAAAACTATATACGTCTGCATTAGTTTACAGAATGTTAGACTGTTTAGTTATCTTTGAATAGTGATTGTACTACCTCAGTGCACTGAGCAACCAAACAAACAAGACTCAAACATAATTTTTTTGTTGTCCAGCATAGTTTTGAAAGTTTGGTGGGATCATTTTCGATACGAGCAGTCCGTGAAAGGAAAGTGCTATACTACTGTCGTTCTCTAGTGCGTATTCACTATTATTTGCTCAAAATAAATTTAAAATGTTCATTAAATCTTTTCAAAATAACTTTTTGGGCAAATTTATTTATTTTCATGGCTTAAAAACCGGTGGGTTCATTTTTTTTCTTAGGACTTGCTATATCATTCCTTAGTAATGTCAGTCCTTGGGACTGGACCTGACAACTGTCAGTACTTGAAGTATTCAAAAATATGTCAATGCAGCTAAATAAGGTATAATACATGCTCTGAAAAGTCCCAGGCTTAACAAAAAAATACGTTTCTTTACATTCAAAATTGGCTTTATTCAACAATATAATCTGCATCAAGAGCATAATTCAGTCTTACAATTTAATGCAACTTTTATAGAAAACTGTATCTTTTTTCACAAAAGAGGCTTTAGTTTAATCCATACACTCTTAATTGGAGCGGAATTTCTTATCGGCAAGCATTTTTTTTTTGGTCCACGTACAGCCAATAGTTGGTGTGAGCCAAATCTGAAGGGTAAGATGGATGCAAAAACATGGCTAAACCCTGCATAGAATTATCAACATTTGTTTGTTTTTAGTTAACAGTGAGTAAACGCGGCACCCACTTTGCACAAAGCTTTCTCATCGACAAATGCTCATGCAATATAGAGGAAACATGTTTTTTTTAATTTCTATACGACATCAACTAATTTATATGACTTCAACTCCGATCATTCAAAAAGATTTAGTGGATTTTTGTATGTTATATGTTGTTACCGCCTCATTTGGATCTCCACTGCGTTCTACATCACTGATGTCTCTACAACCTCGTTTGAAGAAAGCAAATCAACGTTTAGTTGTTTTTTCCTGATGTAAAAGAGTTACCATAAAACTTTTCAAGCCATTGTTTAGCTTAAATGGTAGTTTCCCTATCAAGAAGCAGTGTAAAATTTAAAAACGAAATTGCTTTAGAAATTACAAAAGTAGCGTCACATTTAGCACAAAAACTCACTCACTAAAAAATAGATTGTCATGATATTTTGACAGCTGTCTTTCGAAGATTGCGACTAACTGTAAATGAGGTAAATTGAATATATATAAATATATGATAGAATTACTTTACTCAAAATTTAATATGTATTACATTTTAATTTTTCTAAGAATTATCGTTAATTTTTAGCAACGAATTATTCTAATTAATCCCATGGAAGCACTTCAAAGCCAAAATTGATCGTCACCACAAAATAATGATAAATGGAGAAACTTTTTTTTTCAACATGTCATATCGGGGCCAATATATGTTTCTTAAATCAAATACAGATTCTATTCTATAGCTCAATTTTTTGAGTATATCAACTCATCCCTCAAGCGGAATAGAAGGCCTATACTTCACTTAAATATTTTTATGTATTATTGGCCAGTATAAATTCAAATTTTCTTCTTTTTTTGTTTGTTGATGATTGTTTTTATTAGAAGGGAAGGTGGGGGGGGTGGGGGTGGGGGGTGTTGTCATAATATAAAAAAATTGAGCAAATGTAATATCATCACATTTTTTCTAACGACTACATATCTTTGGAGTATTATGGTAATAAAAAAATCAATCTCGAAACCCCCCTACCCCGAAAATTACTTTTTCAATACTTAATGCGTGGTTATTTAATCAATTTTAAAATTAATAAAAAAACTCGCAAATGTTGTGATCATAAAAACTCTTTTATAGTTGAATCAATAGCTTTATTATTATTTTAAACCAATAAAGTATATTTAAAAGCTCATTTTAATGGTCAAAGGATACATAAAAAGTAAACTTAACCAAATTTTATATAAGGAAGAATACGAGGGTGTCCCATTTTTAATGTGATGTGTCAATTTGATATTCTGTTCTATATAGATAAAAAAGTTATGTTTGGAAAGTTTTAGTCTTCAATGTGCGTTTTTGAAACCTCTATAGTAACTTGAAAATGACTTCTTTAAACTAAATGATCTATTTCAAAGTTATGATGGTGCATATCAAATATTTCCTTAAAATTCATTTCCTCAACAGATACATATAATTATAACATATAATTTTTACAACCGATCATAACGGAAACTGTTTCTCAAGTAAGAGAAGAAATCAAAAATATATTTGGTAGAAAAACTATTCAATATTGCTTAAGGATATCAAACTTTCATTCAAATGATATAACAAGTATTTTTGATACTCGTTATATATATTTTGAGATTGATGTAGCTATATTCAAATTCATTTTTATATATTAACTTTGAGTGAAAGTGTACCATATACATCAATAAAAACCCACTTCCATAGTGAATACAATGAATTTTGACTTATTCAGCATATAGTTATTTTTTTTAAAGGAACCGTATTTATCATTGGAAGTAGATCCCTTAATATAATCAATATCATAAAGCTTGGGGTATAAAACTAAACTGCGGGTTTTCGGTTCTAACTAAGGATTGGCAGAGTAATTACATCATCGAAAATTTGTCCCGTTAATAACATTTCCCCTCAAATTGAACTATAAAAGTGTTGTAAAGTAATCGTAAAAGTATCAAAATATCAATACTAATTTACGTTTTGGTACTGTTTAAATTTTTTGGTAGTGCTGGCTCCATGCACCGTTTTTGAAAGAGAAAGGACCAGTAACTGCAAAAAAAATGTTTTTTTGTAGGGTATGTGAGGTGACCAATTTTTTCCTTTGCTCATACATATTTAGAATATCCAGGGACTTTTTTATCAATTCATGAAATGATTGGTTTTTAATGAGTTGATAAAAAGTCCTTTATATAATTATTAAATGGGGATTTTCTATAATAATTTAAAAAAAAATCAATGTTTTTTATTTCATTGAAACAATCTAGTATTATAAACTAGATTCAAAGATTTATCTTAAATTTTATTAATTTGAAAATATTTAAGTATATCTATATAATAATTGTCAATTTTCTTAAAGTGGGGTGACATGACCCCTCCCTATTGCACGGTCTCTGTTTCGTGAAAACCTCCAAAATATTTAGAAAGTTCTTTTCCAAAAACCTCTCTCTAATAAAAATGATGGATGGCTACAAAATATAGTAATGTATTTTTCTTCTTAATAAAAAAATTAAAATTCAAGAGGGATTCAAAAATATTTTATCAGGTTTATATATTTGGCTAAAAAAACATAAATATATATAGACATATACATTCTACCGACATACAAATACATTTACATCTGTATGTACAAGTACTTAGATATTCTCAAAGCAAATAAAGAAAAAGATACGTGGCTCTCTCTTGCAATGCATGCATATATTTATCAAGTTCTAAAAAAAACAACAGGAGTCCCTCAGTATTGTGTTGTTCTTTTAGTCCCAAAACGTATAATTCAGAAAAAAACTTGGAGCAATTTCTGCCTTTGACTCTCTTAACATATTTAATACATCCTTATTTATATAGAGTTGTATCAAATATGTCCTAGCAGTATGTAAAAATAAAAGAAAGCATAAATTACATGGTAACCCAGACTATTTGAAGAATTCTTTGGGGGAGAGCAGCTTAGCTGTCATGAAATTTTATTTAAATAGTTGCGAAAAATGAAATAAACACAAATCCCACTCTGTATCTAGCAAATCCATAGAGAAGAATTAATAAAATATTGATCATCAATTTGACTCTGAGTCCAACGAGTACATACACTTTTAACAAGAGTTCTATAAAATATGACCAACCGGTATTTAAAAATAAAATTAATCAATCAATGATATGATAACCACATCAGCTTAGCTCTTATAGTGTTTTAATATATTAGCTGCAGGAAGCTAGGAGAGGAAGAAACATCAACAATTTATTAGAAATTAAAATACAAATCAATGTGCAAAGTTTGTTTTTCCTTTGTGACTTTAGAGCATGCTTAAAAATAAATAATTTATTTTTGTGCATTACAAAATAGAGAATGTTTTTGACATCTTGAATCTTTTTTATCAACAATTTTTATTTCAATAGTAAATGATTGGGGAGTGACAATTCATTCTCAGAGTCTACTTTTTTAACATGCATTGTTCAAAATACATAGTTTTTCTCATTTCCAGGAAATAAATTTTTAAATTTCGGGATCTCATTGGGAAAAACAGTGCGACATAATAATCTTCATATTCTAAAAGGCTATTATACAAGTTCTATACATCAAAAAAGATTTATTTGAGTTCCATAATGATAGTATACATTTACAGTTTTATTTTACGCAGTTTTTAAAATCAAATAAGTGACATCTTCTATTGCACATACACCAAACTTCGGTGTTTAAATATCAGTTTATTTTTTTCATTCTTGTGTTCTTCTTTAAAAAAGCTTGCACGGAGATGTTTTAAAGATATAGTTTTTTTTCAAAAAATTTGCAAAATTTCAAAAACAATATAACTAAGCAAATAGCTGTGAATAATTAGTTGCACGTTGAGCAGGTAATTCGATATTGGCCAATCTGTAAATGTTTTAAAAATGTAAGGTTTTTGAAATACATCTGGTTTCAATTATTTGATTTGAACAATTGCATCAACTTAGATCTGGTGCTAATTTTAGCTCTCAAGCTTTACTATCTGTTGTGGTTTGTGTACAAAGAATTTAGCAAATTTGAAATTTTTAAAATTTTGTAATCTTATCTGACTGACAAAATCAAAAAATTTAGTAACAAGTGGTGAACGAGATCAATCTTTTTTTTTTTTTTTTTTTTTTGGGGGTGTATAATTGTCAAAAGGAATAAAGATCTGGAATTGCCGTAGATCATCGACCCGCGCTCGGGGAGAAATTGTTCTCCTGAACTCAATGTATGTAGGTTTACATCAAGGTGATTCCAAGAGAAAAAAAATATACTTTATGTCTATGGATTTCACAAAAGATTCCTTGGTTAGTTGGAGTAATTGTGATACTATAATGTTTATATTTCCTTAACCAGTGCAAGTACATCTAACTACTAATACTAATAAAAACCTGATAAATCCCTGGACAACGGGATCCTGAGAGAGAAACTCTAGTACATACCCTAGTTATTGAGTATCTATTTAAATATAGTACTATAATATAAGTCTGAAAAAATTAAAACAATCCACTTATATTTCCACTTTTATAAATTCACTTTTCTTTCCTGTGATCGACAAAATTTTTTTGTAAAATATTCATGGAATAATTTTGAAATTAAAGAGTGACTTTAATAACAACAATTGTGGAATTATTTTTTTTTCTCTTGGCCAACAAGGCTTATCTATAATTAAATTTAAGAGTAGGATTATAAAAAAACTAAAATTATTGAAATCAATAATATATAAACGTACACACGTCTACTAAAACAAAAAGACAAAAAAATGTAATCAAAGACATAGACAAAGACAAAAATTAATATATCTCGCAAAGATTACAGACAAAAACTTGAAAAGAACATACTGAACTTAAGATTTTGTTTATAACAAATAAAAATCCGTTTTAAAACACGATGGTGAAGTTTCACAACGGATAAAACACTGGATATACCATATTCTGAGGAAGCAAATCGTATACAAGATATGCTGAGCCTTTGTAATAGTTCCATTAATAATTTTCTCCTTTTTTCAAGGATAAAAGGCTAAAAAATCATCCTTCTTCATGTTATAAAAATCAAAATGTTCCTCTAAAAGTATGTCGATACTTTTTAAATTGGAAGAAGCGTCTCGCATTCAAATAGAAAATGATTGCTTGTCTCGTCGTTGGACTTACAAAAGCCACATATTCTTTTATCTCCGTATAAAAACTTTGCTCTTACTTTTAGAGTACCATATAGTATTCTATACTTTGCCATTTTTCTGATGATGATAGTAAGTAATTATTTATAACACTTATGCTTTTCTTGATATATTAATTCATTGCCTTTCTTTCCAGGTATTTAACGGTAATTAACTCCCAAAGGCTAACTTGTATTGTTCGAAGTCCAATCATATAATTATCAAGAATTAAAACAACTTTTATATAATTATTATTACGATAACATAAACGCAAGGTACACAGATCAACCCCTAAAAATAATTAATTTTTACGTTGAGTTACGTTACAATTGTTTCAGTTATATTTATACTTTCATTACATAAACATTATAATCTAAAAAAACACTCTATAGTAATTCAAAAATAGGAAACAAAAAATATGATTGTTTTATGCTTAGAGTCTTCTTAGACAAATTGTAACACAGTTTTAATCCATTCAAAATAATGAGCAAACGGTTAAAAACATTCATTATTAATTTCAAATAAGTTTTACAATGATTGGCTCATTCATTTGTTTAAATTTTTGCTAAAAATGGATAACTCTATTGCTTATAATTTGTAGATATTTTTTGTTTAAAACTCAATAGTAAAATTTACATTTTTTGTCGTTTTTTTGTACAAAATTTAACATTATGTAATTTAATACTAATAATTCTCTTTTTTTATGAATAAAAATAACAATTTTTATAGTCTAGGTTCTTTTTGTTCTATAATATGTCAAATATGGTTCTTTCAAGATATCATTTCTAACCATAGTTATAAAGCATAAAACGGATTAGAAGGATATAAGGGCTGAGAGGGGAAAAATCTAAATACACAAAAAATAATCAAGCCTATTCAGACTACTCTCTAAAAAACTATTGAAGTCCGTGCCCTTCTGGCCCTTGGAGAAGGCGACCTTGATATACAGGATTGATCTCATCTAGTGATCTACATTTTATTATTTTCAATCCGGAATTTTATTTGTTAAAAATGACGGAGGATGACAACAAGACATCATATCTCTGAATGGAGTAAGCTGGGATAGTTAGAAAGACCAAAGTAGATTCTAAATTTTCTTTAGGGCAACAAAAATTCGGTCAAAGTTTTGCTCTTTTCTGTTGATTCCACTGTGAATAAGCAGAACAGTCGCTACATCAAAACTGAACATCCAGACAATGTCTCAGCTTCAATGAGACATGTCTTCAGAACAAAAAGTCTATTCATCAGGCACAGACGACGTCTTCCCTCTCATTTTTTTATAGAGGAAGAAGTGGCTCAATGGATATGCTCACATCGAAATTATGGATAAGTAAGTAATACTTTTGGCCAGAAAAAAGTTCGGTAACAACTTTTTTTCCCTCAAGATAAATCTTCGTGTCAATACACTGCTAAGGGCGTTTCATAGGGGATTCTTTGATGCACTGCCTGTTGTTTTTAATCTTGAAAAATTGAAAGTAATAAAATGTTTGTAAGCCCCATTTGCTAATTTTTCTAAACTCATCTTGTGAAGCTGCCATTGTCTGGTGTGCAATTTAGAATATGAAGACTCATCTTGTGTGTCTGGTGTGCAATTTAGAATATGAAGAAGGTTTTTTTTATGCCCCGTCCGCGGATGGGAAAACTATCGACAAATCTTTAAATGGGTCACACCCATATGTAGATGGGGCAGATTTGTAGATGACGGACAAAAAATTTAGTATAATTGGGGTAATCCTCTGCGCTCTTTCAAATTCATTTTCCTTAATAACATTATACAAAGATTATTTTCTTTTGCTGGATATTGAATACTTCTTATTACATTTTTTTCTTCTTCTCCCTTCTTAAATCTCATTAGGATTCAAAAAAAAGAAAAGCTCCTTAATTAGGGAGGAAAAAACCCAAACAAAACACGAGAAGGAGCTTACTGCGTCAAACAGTTTAGAAAGGACATACTATTTCTTTTTTGTTTTCTTTGATACTCATCAGTCTCACTCATTGTATCTTGCCTATTCTTTTGCGCTTTCTTGGATAAGTAATATGTATTCTTGATTACCTTCTTACTATTACCTAAATAAATGCATACATATCATTATGCTTTCTTTGTTTATGCATGTGTAGGTATATGCCTTTGTTATTTATAATAATTAGATTCTATCTCGTTGCTTTTTTTAATTTAAAAATACATGGAAAAATCTGTAAAATAATTGTAATTAATTTTCATTTAAGAAAGATTAAGATAGAAGGAAAAATTGTAAGAAAATATTATTTCTAATATTTAATACTCGTGTTAATATTACAAGTCTAATTAGTAATTACTAGATAAATGAACTTATATTATCCTTATTGTATAATTATAATTATTAATGAGTTTAACCACGCAAGAAAATAACATTGTACATAAGTAGTTATCAATCCCAAAACTTACTATCCTGCATTCAAATTAGACTCTAAGGACGTTCCAATGAACAAATTTCCCTTCTCAGCTACATCTTTATTCACGGAATAGTATATACATGTTATGTGCACACTTATTTTATCTTCCTTTTCGACCTACTAAGTAGTATTTGTTTTTCTCTCTTACAATTAGTAGAATAGTTATGAAGTGAAATTATTACGTGTTTCATGTATGAATTATTCTATGAATTGTCATAGGTAGATCAGTATAGTTGACATTACATTTCATTAGTTCAGCTAAAAGGACCTATGAAAAATAAGAAATAAACACAAAACCCACCACGTATCAAGCAAGGATATAGACATGAATTATTCTGTTGTCGATCCTCAATTGTACTTTAAGTCCAATGGAGACTTACACATATAACTCTATAACAAATCTTCATTGTTACTCAACCTCATTCACGAGCACGCCCACTTTATACTTAGATGTTCTCTCCCCCCCCAAAAAAATGACAACAGCTTTATAAAGTTAAAACACTGTTTATGTAGTAACAACAAACAACTCGCTCGCTAAAAGTGATTATAATTTACAAAGATAGTCGTAGGTATCAGCCTGCGATGTCCTTTTTAATCTATCTCGTCTATCCTATTCCCATCCCAAAATAAATATTTTAATTTACCCTTAATTACAAATGATGG
This sequence comes from Lepeophtheirus salmonis, assembly GCF_016086655.4. Lineage (NCBI taxonomy): Eukaryota > Metazoa > Arthropoda > Copepoda > Siphonostomatoida > Caligidae > Lepeophtheirus > Lepeophtheirus salmonis. Next base: position 66,353,146 of record NC_052135.2, read on the forward strand.
TTGAAGCTTAAAGCTATACTAAACTAATTCAATTAGCAAACCTCTAAGGACCCCTTTTAAGTCGAAAAGTTTTCTAAATATTAATAATAAGGATAAAGAATGATAACAAATTGCTTATTATAAGTCGTATTTTAAAAACAGATATAACTCTATAGGTCGTAATACCCCCCAAAAAAGAAAAAAAAAAGTACTACTTGACTATAATTCTTATTTATAAAGTATTATTGAACGTCTTTGAATCAAATGTTTAACAAAACAAACTATGTATATTAAAGTATCCAAGATAGAAAGATGTAAAAATAACCACAAACTTAAAATCTTTTTGGATACAATCTCTTAAAATGTTTAATTTGTTTGTTAAAAATTTATGTTTCGATAAAAAAAGACAAATTCAATCTGGCAAGTTAATAAGTAAGTTTTTTTTTTTTGAAAAACAAGTTAGAAAAACGAATCAATACAATCCAATCATCAATGTTTCATAATAGAATAATACCTAGACTTAAACTTTATTAAACATAAGTTAACGACAGATACAAGGTATTTAATATTGTACCATATATCCAATTGATTGATTGAAATATATACCTACTAAATGGTAAACAAACAACTTGATAATATATGAAGTCTAAACTTCATATGAGTAAAATTATGGAATAACGATTTATTTCTTACTTGCAGAATAAATATATAAAAATAACAGACACATGCAAGACAATGTTTCGATGTTATATTTTTTAATTTCATTTTGTAAAGAATTTCATTAAGAATAATAAAATTGTATTGATTATGTAATTTATATATGCAAAAGAATATATATTTTATTGATAATATTAAGGTAAAGCATTAAATAAAGGTGGATATTATTTTAAAAAAATTGACAGTTATATACAGTAATTTTTTTTATATATGTAAAAACCAAAAACCATTTCTTCACGTTTTTCAAGATATTTCAAAAAATGAGAACTGTTTTGTAGATTATGGAAATACTCAGGAGTAGATGATTGAATAACACTTGTACTCAATAAGTACCTGGAGTCCTAAAATTAAATGTCTTATTCGTTGTAAAAGCTTCAAGCACGACCATATATATAAATTCTATATTAGCATACTAAAAATGTTTCGTTGTGCTATTCAATACCTCGGAGAGCTTTGGACTACAGTTGGTCCTGAGGTAAATTTATCTTAAGATATAATAACTAAAAAAGTTGAAAATAGTTACTTTGAATTAGCCAAAAAATTTTAAGAATTAAATGTTTCGTACCAGTTAAGAGGATTCGTGCTAAAATTATTGTCTTAAAAAGCGTCAGTGTTTGCATTTTTTAAATTTTTTTGGTACCTTATATTGAATATTTTTTCATTTTTTTTCTAATAAATATAATTTTTAAATGCATGCTTAAATTAAATCTTTCACATAACTATGTATAGATATAAAAATACCTTGGTCTAACAATATAAAAAATTTAATTGAGTCGTATTGTTGTCATATATAATATTCCTACAAAGATTCACCAACATCGATTTGTACCTTATTCAGTAAAAGTGATTACAAACCAACTGAGGTGAAACCATATCCCCCTTTCAACTTTATTGGGAGAGTATAAAATAATTTATACTAATAAATTATTGTACTAATATCATTGTATTGATACTATTGAGTCTCCCCTCTATCCGTTGAATAAAGTCTAAATAATTCAAATTTAGTAATATTAACAATAAAAAAAATACTCAAAATAAAAATTTCAGGAATGAAGGGAAATTCATTTTATTAAGAAAAGTATAATATGCGAAAATTCGCTGTAGTTAATGCGGCAGGAAAATTTTCTGCGTCATTATTATTATTTTATTTTTGTGTGTGCTAATTAAGGCTAACATCAGGATGGCCAAGGAGAATGGAAAAGGAGTATAAAGAAAAAAAGTGGAGAAAATAGTTGAAGTGATATGAAACATTTTTAAGTCCCTAGAAACCAAGATCAAGGAAGATCTAACAGCATCAATTCGCTGATTGGATGAAAAGAGCATTGTCAGGACTCCAAGACATCTCCTCACCAACAGAATGTACGCTCTAAGGCTTGAGAGATGCTTAAAAGTCCTTACTTACATGAAGAGTCATACATCGACTGTGAAAATCTTCTTACTTGAGAAGATTTTCGACCAGGTTTTGAACCGTACACACGACAAATTTATAGTAGAATTACCTGAGGAAGTCCAAAGTACCTTCAAGACAAAACATCTGGCCCAAACAATGTGCTTAGGAGTTGTGGCCTCTGATGGGAAGAAAATGGACTCTTTCTTCATCAAGCCCAATGAGAACATCGGGACTGATGCCTACTATAAGGTCCTGAGGTGGAGAATCTTGCCCTCACTAAAGGCTATCTATCCTGAGAATCACTATATGTGGACCAAGACGGTGCTCTCAGACATACTGCCTTGAATACTCAGAACTTCCTCAAAGATCACTTTGCTGACTTCTGGGACAAGATCTTCTGGCCCCTTTCCAGTCCTGATCTCAATCCCTTCGACTTGAGTGTATGGCGGCCATATTGAATAATTCTTGTAAAGTTTGATTGCTAAAAGGTTTTTCAATAACATTTTTCATTATACTTTTCTAATAAAAAGTTATTAAGGTTGTGGTTTTACTTCTTGATCGCAGAAAATTTCCATGTCGCACTTTGTATTTTTATTTTTAAAAAAACAATAAAGAAAAACAAACTCAATCCATTTCATGGGAAGAAAGATTGAATCGTAGATTCAAAGGCTATCAAAATTGAACATATATTCCAATCTACAGATATGTTACTCAATAGATGGAGCTTTAGAAATTATTTTTATCTAATACCTTTTTTTTAGTCAACTTCAAATGTATATATTTTGTATTAGATTCCTTTTTTTCAAAAATAATTCTAAATAAATGATACTTTATATTTAAAAGATTTTTTTGTTATCTTAAAAATTTTGAATTTAATTTCATTAAAGAATTAATTGAGTATTAAAGATGATTGGGGTGAATTAATCACCACTATCGGATCATTAAAGTTAATCATACTTAATTTATAATTGATAACATTATTATCTTATGATAAATAAATTTCTTTTTAAATTCTATAGAAATGTAACGAAATTGTATGATTCTAAAAGTTAATTATAATAATGAGTGAAGCAATAAATTATAAAGCTAAGTTAATATATTTTTAATTGTAATATTTTTCTATTAAATAAAGCCAGTATTAATAATACTTCTTTTCTAAAATTACAACAGTGCCATCTACACTAAAAATTAAAAGAAAGGGGAAAAGTGACGATTTCTCCATTAATATCATACAAATATACTTTTATATGACAATATATGAAAATCTAATTTAATATTTTTGACTCTTTGTATCATCTCTAAACATTGAATTTCTGTAAAAAAGTTCAAAATTAACAGTTGTTAGTCAGTTAAATATGTTCACATCAAAGTAAAAAGATATCATTCGTTCCAACAAATGAACTTTCAGAACACTTAGAAAAAGAAAGATAATGACCATAAGAGTGATATATCTTCAGCTTAATATATTTTCCCTCTATACAAAAAAACCTTGGAGACAATGAAAATATGATATATGATTCAAAAATTGTAATTTTGATGTTCAAATCAATTCACATACAATGATAGGGCTGTTTTTGTTTAGGATTTTTGCTACAAATTAGATGAATTTTATCTATAACATAAAAATTTGATTCATGTTTTTTATAACGGACAGTTTTGACAAGCTGCGTCATTATGGGGACTTTTTTATAACAAAGATGAGTTTGAAATAACATATTATATCGTAGAACCGTGTTAAATGCGTCAGTGCCCAGAGACCAATTACCGGTATACTGAACATTACTATGATATGTTTGATAAAACAAGGAGTCGTAAATAAATAGAAACAGATAAATCGAAGGCTGACAAAAATCATTTATGAGTTTTTGTTATTGGGGCAATACAATTTTGCACAAAAAAGATGGAATTTATCATAGAAATTTCTGACTCATCCCCTGCTAGGAAGTTATTTACGCAATTGACTGCACTCAATTACGAGATTTCATATATACCTTGCTTACAAGATTGTAAATAAATGCAAAGTAACGAAGGATGATAGCCTTTATGGAAAAAAAAGTAACTTTTTATTGAAAATATATTCCTTGTGTTATAAACAAATAAAATATTTATTTCCGTTCTATTTCCGCAACGATTCTAAGTGTATGAAAAAATAAAACAACATCACAATAAGGGCATCACTCTGAAACTTGCATTTAATCCAAACAATAACAAGTTTATATATTTAGAATGATTTATTCGTTTTGTCCAAGACAATATAATAATAATAACTTCTATACAAAATGGTTGAAGAAGTACATTTAAGAGTTTGAGAAATTTTGTTTGAATTAAAATTAAAATTATGTAATGAAATAAAGCATAAAAAACTATAATATATATATTAGGGTTTCTCATTTCCAAGAAAATTAATTTATAAATTTGGAGAAATATTGACATCCTGTAATTGAATTATAAATCTTGGAATATTAAAGTATTTCTTTTTATATTTTAAGAAAAAATAATACATTTTTAACTAGTCCTACAAACAGCTATAACCCAAGTTGTGAAAAAAGAACACGTAATTGATATTTGTAAAAGGTAGTTGTCGTAGCGATATTTATTTGACCGTTAAGAACGTAATATGTTACTCCATTACGAACTATGCAGCCTCTCTGAATTTACCATTTTAACTGAATTAACAAGATGACTTCTGGAAAAAGAAGAAAAGTTTGCATACGGCAGGAGGGAAAATTAAAAAAAGGATAAAACTATGTCACTTGTGATATAATAATAAGCAATATCTTCCATGGGAAAAAATATATCAATACGACTAGGAATGTACTCCAGCTAACAGGGGTTTTTACCACTTAGTTTGAATGCTTTAGTTCTACCTAAAGCATTAAAATAAATAGGTGCATCAAAGACTATTTCGTCATGATTTTTTATTATTTGAATGGACTCGAGATGCATTTTATTCTACCAGGGTGCGCTCATGACAAACACATAGCTAAGTTTGCTATTTGAAAGCGTAATCTGCTAAAAAATCGTATCGTTTTGTCAAAGCAAAGGGAATTTAAGATGGCCTCGTGTTTACCTCTCATACAGCAGAAGTAGTTACCAAGAGTGAAATTGCACTATAAAAATAATAAGTAACCACTTTAAAAGTCAAGCTGATTAACAATATTTTCATACATATATTTTCTTTGTATACATTTTTATCAAAAGTAATATTGGGGTTTCCTGTCGCAAGTGAACCTTTGTCAAAGGTTTAAAATAAAGTGACATTTAGTAAAAATGTCCCTAATATAGTATATTTGTTTATTAAAAATTAATCAAACGTTCGTTATTTTTCCAAATATGTCAAAATTATGTCTCAATTACGCCAGGCTTAAAGAATGATTGAAACCTATCTAAAAATCAATAATAATCAAATAATTTTTTGAGGCACTCAATGTGAATCAATTAAAGTTCATGCAATTTTCTTCACAATTTAATTTATTAACATGATTAATACCGTAAGTAATAAGCCCTTCTAAAAATACAGTTTTGAATAGGTTTTGTTGATTAAATCTTAAATTTCTGACTATTTTTGAATAGCTTAGATTCTATGCCTTTGATGGATGTACATGCTGTAAACAAAAACTCTGTAAATGTCCCGATGGAGGCAAGAAGACAAAGGCAATTTAATATGCACTAGGAGGACTACTTTGGATATCTTCAAGACCTTAAACTTCAGCAAGGCCACAGTCTGTTGGATCAGAAATCGTTTAGCTGATGGGGAAAACTTTAAGGATAAACTCAAGAGTGGAAGATCAACCAAAGTGAACCCTGAAGAGATCATGGAGGCGTTTAAGGTGAACCGAATGATGAAGATGTCTGAGTACGCCGAGAAGAAGAAGGTGCATCGGTCTACTGTGGGCAAGACCATCTGAAAGGCTGGAAGAAGGCCACTTAGAAGAATTGAGAAGCCCTCCTGTCCCAACGTTAAAAAGAACCCGTCTTCAGAGATGTTAACAACTCTTGAATGATCAGAAGTGCAACAGCTACTGGATAATTTTTTTTCTCTGATGAAAAGACGTTTACCGTTGACCCCGTTTACAACATGCAAAACGTTTGGGTGGTATGATAACAGCATCTGGACAGACCCGAACACCAAACATCCGTCCTCTTTGATGATATTGGGGGTTGTGGCATCAACTAGAGACAAAATGACTCCAATTTAGTTCCATGTTTCATGTCGGATACTAGTTATCCACACCAAACTACTTGATGGTGTTTAAGAAAAATGAGGTCCCATAAATAACCAAGACCACGAAGAAGTCCAACAAGGCTACGTGTGTCCTTCAGCAGCACAAGGCTCCGAACCATACTGCTAATATTCTATAAGAGTGGATGGGTAGCAACATGAACTTCTGGTCTAAGAACCTTTGGCCCCCATAGAGCCCAGATATGAATCCACTGGATTACTCCTTTTGGTGGAAAATTGAAAATAAAGCCTGCAAAGTCTGCCACCTTAATATTGATACCCTGAAAACCTCAGTTAACCAGCCGTGGAGGATCATGAAAAAGGACTACGTTGATGTGTAATAGGGGTTCCGGAGGCGATTGGACGCTGTCATTGAGGCTTATGATAGCCAGACTCATAATCAATGTGCATTGTTATAGTAAAAAATATTATAAATTTTTTTTTCTATGTACAACATATTCCTGATCAATTATGAATATTTTAATGACTACATAGAGGCAGGTATTTGTACTTTTTCTACACCCAGTAGAGTGAAACTGATGACAAACTTTGTTCAACCTATCATAAGCTATTTTTTTTAGTATTCCTCTAATTGATTAGATGGAGTTGCACTGATTAAATATAATTAAAGAAGGGATGTGTTTTAAAAAAATATCGAAATATAGCGATTAGAAAAGGAAAAACAGTTGATACGTGTGCCCTTTCTTCTTTTTTGTTCATTATGTAATAGGTCATGGGGATGTTAAAATCTCCCTCTAAAAGAAGAATTATCCCCTATCTTTGGTGTAAATTGATTTAAAAATGGACAATACAATAAATATATATGAATTAAAATATAATTATAACATTTTCTCTGCACTATTGCTATTTTCATTGTAGCATTCCTCCTCTTTATAGCAGTAATTCAGTTTCTCCCTCCAAAATCTTAAAACAGGTAGCTGATATTAACATAGGTATTAACTCAGCTGTACTATATGCGTTGCTCCCACTTTTTCCTTGCGCTTTTACAAAAAGCTTATTGCTAAGTATAAGTAAACATTAAAGTATTACAATTACTCCATCTGACCTAGGAATTGTCTTTGAAGTCCATAAACATTGAGTATATTTACTTCTCTAGTAACGACCAAAACGAAAACTTACGAATATTGAATTCACTTGAATAATTTCTCCGGTACGTGTTGCCAATTGAGCTGCGTCGTTTCATTGTTAACCTTTTCATGCTACTGTGGATGGTCCTCATGAACACAAAAATGATATTTTATTTTTAAAAAATATCAATTAACCTCGAGCATAACTCCCATGAAATTTCAGAATAAGGAACAAAAATTAAAAAATCACAAATTTGGGTTTTTCAATGTGATAGATATCTATTGAATATGCAAATTTAATATTCAGTCCTAAAATAAAATACATTTGAAGTAAACAATAATAAAATTTGTATTACTATGTAAAGATTACGCACAATCAATAAAGTCATCGACTGGAGAAAAAATAATTCCGTATTTTCCCGCCCTTTTTTTAAGTAAGTATATATTATTCATTATTGGTCACAACAGATTATACGATAATGCGTTGTAAAAGTGTAAGTGTATACTACAGACATTTTTTGGATAGTATTGCACTTGTCCGGCTTAGTTGTTAAGCATCGGGCATCGAGTAGGTCAAAGGAGTATTGGCATACTTTACATTTTTACTAACTGAAAGGGAACAACGCGTCGAAAGCGACCAAGATAATTTGCAATGTATGCGGGACCAATACTCTTTCGGTTCGTCTTACAAAATAGTGGTTCGAGGGATTACGTTCTGGTGTAGTAGAGGTAAAGGATGTACCACTCACGGGCAGGCCTATCGTTAGAAATGTCGATAAAATCATAGAAAATATTTAGATAGACCATCATGTTAGCAGTCCTAACATTGCCCCGGAGCTCAACATCGGTCAGAAAACCGTTTTGAACCATTTGCAGAAGCCTGGATACAAAAAGACACTCAAATGGGAGAGGAATTGCGTTTCATCATGATAACGCCAGGCCGCAAAATCTTTGATAACGCGCCCAAAGCTCCGGGAGGAAGAATGGGAAGTTCTTATGCGTCCACAATAAAGTCTGGATCTAGAATTGAGTTACTACAACTTGTTCCTGTTTATGGGCAATACACTTAAGTGTACAAATTTGGCCTAAAAAAAAGACGTGTGGAGCTTGGTTGCCCAAATTTTATGCCAATTGGGACAAGGGCTTTCACAAAATGGGCATCATAAAGTTGGATTCTCGTTAGCATCAATTTATCGAACAAAACAAGGCATACTTGCATATTCAATTAAATGATTGTAACACTTCTTATAAAACATTGAAATAGAGCAAAAAATCCGAAATTACTCTTTCCCCAACTTAATATATGACATCTTTTGAAGTTATCTTACAATTTTGATGCTAAATATTAACTTTTTTGAAAAATATTGTCTAATCATTATATAGAAACATTAAAAAAACCAAAAATGTCATTGGTTAAGATTGAATGATGTAATAAAGATTCCATCCCGTGACTTTTATGCAGAGTATTTTAGATATTTGACATACAGAAATTTTATAACAAGTAAGTATAATAATGTCCCAAAGAATCTGGCTTATAACATATGTAGATATACCGGAATATTCGAGAAAGAATACAAATTGGTCATATACTATTTTTGTCAATATGTAAATAATGGATTGTGTTAATAATAAACTATTAAGTGTAATCCAAACCGAACCAATCCGGATGAAACGGACGATTGCTATATACCAACTTATAGTCATTCTATTTTTCTATATATATATAAGCACATTAGTATATGTATGTATGTTTTTCTTTCTTTTATTTTCCTGTAATCCCTATTCAAGAAATCGATAAATAATTACTTTTCTTCAACCTCGACAACAATCGTTAGGAAAATGAGGTCATTCTTATATTATATAACTCCTTGTAAAGTAGAATTAAGCTTTTACTTATGAAATCTTAGAACTAGATTCACTTCATTATACACATATGTATAAATTAGAGTAGTATGAAAAGTTCTCGATCTGACACAACAAGAAAATATTTCCTATAGGTGCAAGGGGCATACCTTTTTGACTAGTTTCAATTGGTTTGTCCATGTAGTTTGTCTACATGAACTGTTTCAATAAACATCTTTCGTATTTTTTGTTAAAATATATAAAATTGAATATCTTGTAGTTATAAAATTCATCGTTTTGGATGTATTCACCCAATCAGAATATCCATCTGAAGTTATCGTATTCGGCAATAGACGTGCAAGATAGTTGATGCTATGGGGATAATTGTACAAAACATATTGCAAGAAGAAGTAAGGATGTGAAAGCTCTGCGCAAGATGAGCGTGCATTTGCTGAAAGTAATAGCAAAAACAACTCTGCTAACGATTTGCCCTGCAATATTGGAGCAATTTAAGAGTGATTAATTGTCAAGTCGAGAACTTTTCACTTTGCCCAAGTATATATGATTCATTCCACGAGGAAACAAATTTGACTCAAATTTGATATGTGGTATCATTGATAGTAACCCTTCTCATAAATGAAGTTTTGTGTCTTTACCTTAATTGAATCAATACTGTTTTTTTGTGAATATTTCTCATGGAATGTCCCATATACGTTGGTAGGGATGTAAATATTAGCTAAACTGCAGTGAGCGTGTATTAAATTGTTGCTAAGAGCAAAATATAAATTCTCTTATTAATTATTTCTCTCTGGTTTGTAAATTCTAACGTTTCAGTGAGCCTGAAGCAATATACTTCATTTGTCTGATAAAAACTTTTAAATCTGCAAAAAAAAATTGTTTTACTTAGACACAGCATAATAATAAGATTTTTAGAAAAAATTACAAAAATAAAAATCTTTTAAAGTACCACGTTCTGAAAAAAAAAAATCATTGGATAATAACAGTAATTAGATAATTCGACACAACTATTAGATTATGTCTCAAAAAATGAAACAAGACTTTTTTAATAGATTTATCATAAAACATCTTATAATTACAATCAGTCAGAACTTGCATTCCTGGCCTTAGGCTTTACTTATCATTTTCTCTGCTAATGAATAATTATATTTTTGCCTGAATTTGTACGTGTGTTTGCTTGAATTATTTATTTGGAGGTCCCCCAAAATAATTATTAGGATTTGTTTTAATGATGTATGCTGGTCATTTTTGAAGCCTAAACAATCAAATTGTATAAAAATAAAACCCAATTTTTGATAAAAATAAAGAATAATTGTGAACTACTTACATGTATTTGGTTGTCAAAATGAGAATGACAAAGGTAAGATTTACATACATTTAATCAAAAATCTATCTCATACGTCTAGCTTTATTATTAGCAAAATTAAATGGAAGGAATTAAGTTGAATAAAAAAATTTTATGTCGAATAAATAGAAAATAAACAATTTACGTTCAAACGGCAGAATATCTTTAATTTTCTTAATTTTTAATTTTTTTGTTAGGAAATACTAGAACAATAATAAGATATAATTGAATATAATTGTCAAGGACACTAAAAAACTCAAATCAATAAATAGTTCTTAAAGTAGGAGACAATGTGGAATTGACTGTAGGAAGAATCACTCTGAGTTTTCAATAAGGAAATGTGGTTGAAGGATAGACTCTGATTGATGTTCATGAGCACTGAGCGACGTTCCACGAAGTTAGAAGTCATTGTCACAGACCTTGATGCTAAAAGTTATATCTACAATGATTTAGGTGAGATTCACCGAGTAAGAAATGTGATCCTCTTAATAAAAGGACAATATCCCTGGACATCAAGCTGAAGGCGTGTAGCTGGATATACAAATGAAAAAAATGAGGGATGCAAGTCCATATACTGGGAGACCAACCTAATTAATCAATAAAACTAGAGGACTAAACTGCCTAGGTATTTATTCACAATTTACACACTGACCATCTGCAAATACAATACACGCTTCAATCTTTTCTCTTCTCTTTTACTTATATCATTTTATGTAGTTAACCTCGGCAGCCTTTCCTTCCTTGTTGTTTTAGTATTCATTGACATTGGACACGTACAAATATTATTTTGATCATAACATATCATTTTATGGCTGATGATACAATGCTTTCTAGCGTGACAGGGCTTCTTCCATAAGCCCAATAAGATTTTTTTCGTTGAAATCATAGTTTTTTTAGTTACTAGAGTTGTTGAAAAGAGGAATTCTTGGCAAGCGTCGAGCACTCAAAGTCTCTTATGTGGCTATCCTGCAATATACCCATACACATTTAAAAAAACAGCAACCCATTGTTAACGGCAGTTTTAAAGATTTACACATAATCCTAGAACATGTCATTCTCTGTGAGAATCATATAGTTTTTTGACGTCATCATGGTAATGACTTCTTTATTTACTAAGAGTTCCTGGTTTTCAAAAGCTTTATTCATATAAGTTATATGTAATAACTAGAGATGGGTGTTTTCTGGAGAATGAGAATAGACAGGAGTTATTATTATGGTGGTTCAGGATAACTTATATCAGAAAAATAGCGTGTCTTGTTCACCTTTGAAAATCTTGTGCTACTAATAATCGAGATGAGAATATTTGATAAATTTTGGTGAGAGTAAAAAATACTTCTGAGATAATGCTATAAAAAATATGGACATTTTGATAGATAATATGTCTGCTGACATATATAACTATACAGCATAGTTCTCATTGATTGCTGATATGTTATAATTTTCAAGATAGGGAGAAACAATTCGTACGTACGTTCATATTTTACTTTTATCAACAGATATCTTGTTTTTGAAAATTTTAACTCACTGCAATTTAGTCAATATTCACATGCCTAATTGTTAATTTTTTCTCTATATTTTGAAAGTTCCATTGTTATGAAAAGACAATGAAAAGCTATATTAATGTTTGTCTGTAGTTACCATATTTATTTATAGCATTTTCTCAGACGTTGATTTGACGCTCCTCTAAATTGAACCATTTACAGGTCAGATATGTAATTTTAGGGGCAGAATATGCACTATTGCTATAGAAAGGATAAGTTACACCATTTAAAACAACACTAGTAGAAGGATAATCATATAACTTTAATTTTATTTAGGTATATGTTATCATTTTATCATATGCCTATAATAGAATTTACTACAATGGCAAGTAGGATATTTCAGAAGATGTTGTTATCATTACAACAATCTATAAAATAATGAACATAATTTAAAAAAAAAAATATGGTACCAAATGATTTTCTTTTTATAACTCATTAGTGATCTTGCTTTCTAATTTGGAGCAAGATTTGAAACTGTGAGTATTTTTCACCTTAATTAAATCTTAAGTGTCGTTACATGCTCCTCTAAAATTTCCCATTAAACTGCTATATCTACATTTTTTTACCCTGTGTAAACCTTTGAAGGAAGTTGAAATCACGTTCAAGAATTACTCTTCTTTCATAAATTTTTTAAATGGTATCAATATAATAAACTTCAAGTTTTTGATTTATTTTCATGCTTAGTAATGATAATTTTATGGTTTAACGGTTCTTTTAATAACAGTGATCACCAAAGTTTTAATGATTTCCCATCCTTTAGATAGAAATGATGTCTTCCTTATTGATTTTACTTCGAAAAACATAAAATAACCTTTATAAAACCGAATTTCTGGTTTTGTCGTCTAAATAGGTTTATTTTGAAAACAAAAAACTTTGAAATATTTAGATGTTTTAATGTTATTTTTCCACTTGAATGTAGATTGTAGGTACATCTTTACAAATTTAAAAATAATATTTTTGTATCTGTTTTTGAACAGAAGAAAATATCTTGAACAAAAGAATGACAAAAAATAGACTTTTTCCTTGGAGCCTAATACATTCTTTATTTTGTATCTCAATAACAAAAATTATAGTTTGTCATAAAAAGAAGACATAACAATTTATTATAAGAAAAAAAAACATATTAAAAATTTAATGTTTTTACAGTTATTTAAGATTTGTTACTTTGAAAATATTTTTGAATATTTATCAAGGCCTATTGATAGCATATAAAATGTTACTCTCTTTATGCAACAAAGACATAACTTTTGACATATACAAGTTATTTTGATTTTTCATATACTATATCAATCCAAGGGCAAATATTTGTTGACTGGTATAATTCTTGCATTGTTTTTTTTTATTTATACTTACAAATAGCAACAATTAATATTTAAATTTTTATTTGAAGAAATGAAAAGCTATATAATTCTTTTCTTTTTATTTGGAAAAGTTTTGGATATGAATTTAATTTTCGTACATAATATATTCAGGGGTTTCTGGATCAAAAAAATGTTTTTTTGTATCATAATATGGAATAATTTATTTTTGTAGACATCAGGTTTTCTCTTTTCCGGCAAACATTTTTTATACTGGTTAGAGTCTAGGAAATATTGGGATCTTGTTAGTAAACAAAAACAACCGTGAAACTTGTGGACTTGTTATTTTTTTGCCTTCCAACTGGGGGTAGTATTACTTTGAAATATACTAACCTTCTTGTGAACTAAAAGTCAACTAGCGAATCACTAAAATACATTTAACTTTTTTTTATAACTATTACACATCTTAATTGAGACATCCTTTAATGATTAAAAAACAAATTATATTCCCAATTAGAAATGTTAGTGCCAAAATATAATTTTTTTAAAATAATTAATCCGACGCATAAATAATGTAAGTAGTTTTCAGGGTTAATTCATTGTCCAAATATTTTTTTCAAAGCATCAAACTTTAAATCGATTCATTTTTCAATATATGATTAAGATTTAATTTAAGAATGTTGATTATATAATGAAATAATTAAATGCTAACCTTCCTGTATGAATAAAACCCTGAGAAATATCAGGATCTCAATAGGGAAACAAAAGTGGATATATGGGTATATACTCTGAGGCTTCAATTGTCCTATTTCTGGAAATGCCTCGCCAATAACGTACTTTTTTCGTTGACCAGACCATTGATACCTCAGATAACATCCTAGAATTCCTCTCTATTCCAACTCTCATTGTATTTGAGATATAATATGGTACTCATGTAGAGACCAAAGATTGAATAAATTGTTTTTTGTCGACTCCAGCGTGAAAAAGATCGACTACTCAAAATTTCCACTGCTCCTGAGGAAATCTTCCTTCTAAATATATTATATATCTAATTCAAAAACTTTAATGTTCTTTCATTGGATTCTTCTTTCTCATTGTCTTCCTAAGATTACTTACTTATTTGTTCATTTAATATTAGGATAATTTTAATATTATAATATAAAAAGTCGTAACTTATTCTAATCAAAGTTAATATAGTTGGATATTAATGAGGAAATTAAAAACTGATATTTTTTTATACAAAGTGCCTATCCGTATCATATTTGTCTTTGTTCCAGACAAATACGTAAAGCTTTTTCTTTCCTTTTTTAGAATTTGATTAAAAAATATAATTTCACTATTTAAGAAATAAAATATTATTCGGCGGCCTTTTTTTAATAATTAACTTGAGTATGTTTGCCCCGCGTTGCCTGGGACATTAGGACACTAAAATTATTAAGACGTCTTTGAAAATAAAGACTGTAAAATTGTAAGAATAATTATCATGTTGGTTTTATGAGTGAGAGTATTTCTTAGAATTTGACGGTCTTTACTTTAAGAGAGTGTTCAATTAATTTTAATATTTTATTATCCCGGTGAATTCAGGGCACACCTTGTTAAGATGCTGAACATGCTGCTCCCCTGTCTCCCTGGCACGCAATGAGGAAGTGTTTACTCTGTTCTGGGTCAAACACCGACCTCACTGTTTCTCTGTCTCCAGGAGACGCAATGAAAAGTGGTTGCTTTATTTGGGGTCAGATGCCGAACTTGTACTTTTGCAGCCGCTTCCCTGAGCAATACGGAACCCTACTAATATCCACAAATACTCTCAGGTTGTACAGGTAAAGTACTGGACCAAAAGACAGTTTAAAATCTACCGACACCATTTTTCTACACACCAAGGAAATCTTCTAATATTGTATTATACACCTCGACCCACAGGTTGTACAGGTGAACTGTTCTGACCGAGTCAAATTAAATTTCTCTGTCACCACTTCCTTTAGTATCTAGGAACCCTCCTAACATCTCAAAATACACCCCAGCTCTCAGGTTGTTATTGTGAATTACTAGGTCTCAAGGTAGTATTAAACTGCCCTGTGCTGCATTTTTAAGCACCAGGAACCCCTTCTAAGATGCTAGAATACACCTATGCTAACGGGTTGTGGGCTGCTGGTACTTGAGGCTGGCCAAATTCTTGTGCAACCTCTTCCCTGAGCATCAAAAACCCTTATAATATCCTTAATACAGCCTGGTCCACAGGTTGTACAGATAAGTGCTAAAAATGCTATTTAAATGCTGTCATGAGCTTAAAAAACAAAAAAAATGTTACCAAAACTATTTCAGGAGAATTAAAAACCTACATGAACAATTTTAGGGCAATTCCTGTATTGTTTTGGCCGTGATTGAAGGACAAATATACACATACACACACATAGACATTCCCTTTTAATATATAGATATTCATATTTTTTACAAAATAATATTTTATTACATTTTTAAAATTCTTCTTAATTTATACATTAAGATTTTTATATATTTCCAGAGCGGGGCTTTGGAGGAAGTACCCTCCTTAAAACCAACCTTGATATCTATAAATAATACCGCCTCTGCTTACTACATATTATCAGGTATATAGAGGTTCTTAGAGACATGTTTCCATACAATCGATGAGGTCCCTTGAATTATAATATAGGTATGTTACTCATATAGGTAGAGAGCGCCTTGAAAATTATTCATATCGAGTGTAATTATTTACTTTAGTCTACTTCAAATGAATATGTTAAGTATTTAATTAAAAACACTCTATGCTACTATGTATTTTAAAGATTGTGTAATGTTTTTTTTTAGTTACATAATTAATTTATTCTCTGTACATTAATTTCATATATCTATATATTCCAAAAAACACATAGCAACTTCATCACAAAATAATATTAATTAATTAATATAACAATAGTGATAATCATTTATTATACATTGTTCAAACAAAAAAAAAGCATGGGTAAATGAAGAAGGATAATAACATCTTAACGAAAATCTGCTAAACAATTAAATTAAAAAAGAAAATATGGACAATTCCATTTCCATTCATATCGAACCTCTCCAGCACTTTGTGGGATCTTAGAAGAAGTCTGTTCAGTAGGTATGCAAGAGTTCTTACTTCTTGCCGTGTAGAGAATAAATGGGCGCTTAATTATTAAGTATTCTAATTTGAAGTGAAATCTATGTTTAGGCGGTAACATTACAAGGCAATCCCCAATCTTTACTTCTGAATTGTTGTATTTCCTCAAAAACTCAGTGGTCATGTGCACAATGTGAACCCCTTCTAGGGAAATCCCAAAATAGATGTCTTGAAGTCTCTGAACTGGACTTACAGAATATGCAGTCTCTCTTTGTAATTAATTTGTGAAAAGGGTTGAAGTAGCCATTCCGTAGCAGAACCACTTTTCTTTTGAGTCTATGAAAGAGTTGCAATTTTATTGGGTGTTTTTCAGTACATCTGCCCTCAGTTTATAACCTAATCAAAGAAAGCGTATACGCACCAAATTAGCCGGGGAATCCACAATTTGGCGTTCCATGGCTTTCTTGCAGACATTTGAAATAAATATGGTTTCTAGAGCAATATAGCATATGATTGGGGCCTATACAACTTTGTATAATCCGGCTTAATTATTTTTTTAATTCTTGAAATATTCAATAAAGTCGTTGGTGTGGTATCTGTTTACTCGATCCACAATTGTCTAATTACTGAAAGTCCTGATGCCATCACGAATTCATCCTTAGTATAAGGGGTTCCGGAGGCGATTGGACGCTGTCATTGAGGCTTATGATGGCCACACTTATAATCAATGTGCATTGTTATAGTAAAAAATATTATAAAACAAAATTTTCTATGTACAACATATTCCTGATCAATTATGAATATTTTAATGACTACATAGAGGCAGGTATTTGTACTTTTTCTACACCCAGTAGAGTGAAACTGATGACAAACTTTGTTCAACCTAGCTTAAGCTATTTTTTTTTAGTATTCCTCTAATTGATTAGATGGAGTTGCACTGATTAAATATAATTAAAGAAGGGATTTGTTTATAAAAAATATCTAAATGTAGCGATTAGAAAAGGAAAAACAGTTGATACGTGTGCCCTTTCTTCTTTTTTGTTCATTATGTAATAGGTCATGGGGATGTTAAAATCTCCCTCTAAAAGAAGAATTATCCCCTATCTTTGGTGTAAATTGATTTAAAAATGGACAATACAATAAATATATATGAATTAAAATATAATTATAACATTTTCTCTGCACTATTGCTATTTTCATTGTAGCATTCCTCCTCTTTATAGCAGTAATTCAGTTTCTCCCTCAAAATCTTAAAACAGGTAGCTGATATTAACATAGGTATTAACTCAGCTGTACTATATGTGTTGCTCCCACTTTCTCCTTGCACTTTTACAAAAAGCTTATTCCTAAGTATAAGTAAACATTAAAGTATTACAATTACTCCATCTGACCTAGGAATTGTCTTTGAAGTCCATAAACATTGAGTATATTTACTTCTCTAGTAACGACCAAAACGAAAACTTGAATAATTTCTCCGGTACGTGTTGCCAATTGAGCTACGTCGTTCCATCGTTAACCTTTTAATGCTACTGTGGATGGTCCTAATGAACACAAAAGTGATATTTTATTTTGAAAAAATATCAATTTACCTCAAGCATAACTCCAATGAAATTTCAGAATAAGGAACAAAAATTAATTCTTTGTCTGAGCATTTCAAGGTGGTATAAAGGTAGTTGGTTTTTTAGAATTCACTGCATTTACATTTTTTCAATATGAGTGTGCGTGATATTTCTGAAGAAGCTTTCGATCTCATTCTTGAGGAAAACTCTGATTCCGAACTGTAAGGAGAGGACGTGTCAGAAGAAGAAGATGAGGAGGACTACAACCCAGACTCTAACGAATTATCATCAGAAGAAGAAACCTCAAATGTGGAAAGATATACTTTTATCTCAAAAAATAGTTCTCTAAGGTGGTCCTCAACATCCTAAGACCACCATGGAAGGCATGCCGAACAAAATGTGATAAAAATGGGTCCAGGACCAACGAGATATACCGTTTCTCGTGCCAATGATATTGTTTCGACCTTCAACCTCTTTTTGACACCCAAAAATTGAAAAAATTACCCTGGAGATGACTAATAGAGAAGGTTTTCTAAAGTATGGAGACGGCTGGAAAAAAATCGACTCGACAGACCTGCGGGCTTATCTAGGACTACTAATCTTAACAGGAGTCTATAGATCTCGAAGTGAGACAGCTGCTAGTCTTTGGGATGGAGAGAGTGGCAGACCAACTTTTCGAGCTACAATGCCCCTAAAAGTATTCCACCTCTACTTGAGACTACTTGGATTTGACGACTGCCAGTCAAGACCGGCAAGACATGTGTCCGATAAATTTGCAGCTATAAGAGAGGTTTGGGACAATTGGGTAGAGCAGCTACCATACTTCTACAATCCTGGGAGTGACGTAACCGTTGATGAGCAATTGGTTCCTTTTAGAGGTAATCTATTTTAATCTTCGATTTCTAAGACTTTGTATGTGCCACTAACATTGTTTTTTCTTGTTCTAAAGGTCGTTGTCCTTTCCGACAGTATATGCCAAGTAAGCCAGCAAGATATGAGGTAAAATTTTGGGTAGTTATGCTTGGAAAATCCAGGTATATACAGGAAAGTTGTCCGATTGACACCTAGAGAAAATCCAGGTATATACAGGAAAGTTTTCCGATTGACACCTAGAGAAAAACCAAGGGATGCGTGTTGTACTTGATCTGACCAAGGGGCTGAGGGGTCACAATACGACTTGTGATAATTTTTTTACCTCTTATCAACTCGGACAACAGCTCCTGAAGAGGAAGATTACCATGGTTGGTACGGTTCGTAAAAACAAGCCTGAGCTCCCACCCGCACTGCTTGCATCAAAAGAGAGAGAAGTCTTCTCATCAAAATTTGCCTTCACACCCACTACCACTTTAGTTTCTTATTTACCTAAGAAAAAAAAAATGTAGTTCTTCTAAGCACACTGCACAGAGACGGGAGCATTAGTGATCGTGACGATGGAAAGCCAATCATAATTATGGACTACAATCGAAACAAAGGAGATGTGGACAATCTAGACATGGTAATTGGAGCATACAGCTGCAGAAGGATGACTGCCCGCTGGCCCCTGGCCATCTTTTGCGATATCATTGACGTTTCCTCTTACATGCCTTTGTAATTTGGAGAGAGATCAATCTGACCGTATGTTTCACAAGAGCCACAAGAGAAGAGTGTTCCTGGAACAGCTAGGAAAGGTAATTGTAGCTCCATTCATTGAAAGAAGGAAAAACGTCCCCCGAACAGAGGCCTCAGCTCAGATTGTGAAATCTTTTCCGAGTGCTGGACTTCCGGATCGACCTGATGATCAAACCTCAACTTCTACTTTCAAAGCAAGCAAGAGAAAAAGATGCCAGTTTTGCCCTAAAGAGAAGGGCAATAACACGAATAATACATGTTTTAAATGCAATAAATGCATATGCAAAGGCTGTTCCTTATCATACTGTTCATCATGAGCTCATTAGATGAATTTATTTTACTATTTCTATTATTTTGTCATGGGTTTGTAAGTATTTATAATTATTTAGAGTAAAATTGAAAACAAATATAGAAAAAAATTGCTTTCCCATATTTTTTTATTATTATTTTAGCTATAAAGTTGATTTGGGCAGGGTAAAAGCAGTCATTCAATGATATTTTTTGTGAATTAAAATGTGGGTTTTCTGGCAAACTGAATTGTAGGCGTTAAAATATTAAAAAAGTCTAGTAATTTTATAGCAAAGTATAAACGGGTCATTTTGACACAAAGGGCAAAAGGTGTGTACAGAAAATGAAGACAACCAGAGGGTTAATCCTATATTATAGAAAACTATTGTGGTTAGGTCATCACACATTAATGCTGATTTAAGCAGTTGGTATAAGTTCTATTGAATATTAGACAAGTTTTTAGATTTTTATGGTTATGCTAGACGCTATCATTGATTTGTTGATAAATATAAATAAATTAATCTCTTTAATAAAATTATTTTTTTCATCAGATGAAGGTAAACTTACTATAATTTATTTATTGAAGCTGCAACGACGCCATATACATTAAAAATTAATAATTCAGAGAATAAGAATCAACGATTGCTCTAGATAAGATAATGAATTCTTCGTAAGTATCTTAATGTTTTTAAAAAAAAGTAATATTGCTTGTAAACTATACCTTAAGGAAATACATATTCTCTACATAACTCCAGGCCTCTAATTAAATATTTTTGACTCAAATCAACATAGCAATTTCATTTAACAAAAAAAAAAGTATCATTCTTTAAAAATGCCAATAGACCATTATTTTTGTCAATATATTTTTGTAGATATACAGTATTACCACACGGCACACGTGGGTACATATTATAAATATGTATGTACTTTGTAGATTGTAATATGTGATTTATTTCTTGCTCCACTTAAGAAAGCTGAATAAACGTAATATGTGTATACTTTTATGAATAACAATGTACACAATCCACAAAATACGACGACATTCTTCTATCAATACTAAAAAATAAATATATATGTACATTAGGTGAACTATTTTTTACAATCTCTTTTTTCCTAAATACTATTTGATTGAGTGTTAAATTAAATTTGAATAAATATTGAAATTGTAAGAAATTAAAGGAAATAAGATCACGCATAGTAGGATTTCAATTTAATGTTATTAGCTTATATATGAAAATAGTTTTACTCATAGACATAAGATTATAATTATTTTAATTAAAGAATGTTAAACTTTACAATACAGTATAAATTATTAAAATCTTCAAAAATCGAAATTATTTGCAACACAGTCATCAATAAAATGAATCTCTGCTATGAGTTAGATTTTTTACGATAAAATGCTTACAAATCTTATTATAATGTAACATAGTAATATTCTGCAGATTATAATTATAATTTTTTTAAATTTGTTACTCAACTTTCTACTTATAAAAGATCCATTACCCACTTTTTGGGTCGCCGCCAACCTATTGAAAATATGTATCTAAAACACTCATGAGGATAGTAATAATATTTTATAGGTATAACGATTTAGATACATGCATTACAAACAAAGGGCGAACGGGCGTGCTTCCATGTTAGGTACTATTGTTATTTGAAACAACTTAATTTAAAAAAAGTTCTTAGTCGAGACAATATATTAGATATTGTTATATGTTAATAAATTTATATTAATGACATTTAAAATTGTCTATGCGTGATTTTTAAAAAAAATTGAATCAAATAAAAATAGCTTGTGTCTTTTTAGGTCAAAGTAAATTTTATTTTTACATGGGAAATGCATTTTGAAAACAAGTCATTAACCTAATGTTCATATGCATGAATGGATTACTCGATGTATAAAATTATATTCAAGTCTAAATATAACCGTGTGCATATATATATATATATATATAAATACGTATAGTTAGGTTTCAGTTTCCTATGGACCTGACAAAACTCTTAGGCATATATTGTACATTAGAGTGGCTCTTAAATATGTAACACCTTAAAAAAGTGTTAAGGAGACATGAAACCAAAATCTGTCTTTTGTGTAAAAAAATAAAGACGTATATACAGTTTGAGCCATATTGATCAATGTTTAGAGGTTGTAGATTGTCCTTGAAATTTCTCAACTTTATAAATTTCAAGAAAGAAATAGCATTTTTGCGCAAGAATAGTCTATATAAGTATGAATGGAGGATTTTAAAAGATATTTAAGTATGAATCAACAATCTTTTTAATGTTTTTCACTCCCACTTTTGAATTGCCACGCTTGTTAGTAATTAAGAGAGCAGGAAGTGAATGATTTATAATCACATATAATGTAATCGTCTTCAAAATAGATTATGACGTTACATAAAGCGATGAACTACCTTGTTTGCTTAGTCATTACTTGAGAGTTGTACATAAGAATCCATATAAAAAGAGAAAGATTCCAAAGTACCTGTCAATATTGATTGATATAGTTGTAACCATATATAAATTAATCGATAGAAACGACAAACAGATTTTGATTTGCAGTTTGGCATAATAAGGCTGTAATAAATTACATTGTCAGTCTACAGGAATGAACATCAGCTTTGGCAATGAACAGAAATAAAGAACCAGTAATATCTTGAGATATGAATGCCACGAGATACGATTTATTATTAAGATACAAGCTGTTCAAGAGTTTGTAACAGAGTGTGTTAACCACTTTAACTTTAATTTCTACTTATGTAGTTATTTCTTTTTGGATAAATTGCTTTGAATTATCATCTCCAGTAACGGAATGAATTCAACTGGTATTTATAGTTATTACCTTATATTATTTTATATCAAGGTATCATGATGTATCATAATTTCAACATCAACAAAAATAAAGTAGTTGATTTGTTAACTTTTTATCACAACATCATCAATGTCAAATTACAGATTACATTGTCCAACAGCAAAGATGGTACAAAAACATTATATGCTCTATTTGATAGAATTTGATTCCAAATATGTCCTAATTTTGTTTCTCATAGCCTTGTGGCCTTCAGAAAAAGGTCATACATTTATTGTTATTTTTGACTATTTTTAAGGTTCAAATCAGTTTTAAGCCCTCGGTGTTAAAGATAGGGATAAATTATGTGAATATTTTTTAAAGCCGAATATTAAAAAATTCTTAAACCATTTTTAAAATGTCTGCATCATACTTTTAACTGGAGTTATCTTTGTTTAAAGTTAAAAATAGATGCTTTTTATTAAGAGGTTCATAGTTTTGAGGCAAATAGATTCAAAAAGTTTAAAAGTATTTCATTTGATAGCTGAAAGTATGATCTTGAGTTAAAGAAAAAAGATCCTCTCCAAAAACACTCTATATTGTTGTCAATTTAAGATAAGGTCACGACAATATTTCAGGGATAAAAATCATTTTTGAATTGATCTCATAATAAAAGTCATTAAGTATTCGCATGCCCTAACTACAAGAGATAGAAACAAAGGGAGAGAAGAAGAAATGAGATAGAAACGAAAAGAGGGAAAAAGAAAATGGATTTGCTACGAGGACTCCCTTGAATGTCCGCTTTTTGGAATCCCTTACTCACTACGGGTATGCAACGAGTCCTCTTGTGTCCATGAAGCTTGAAATAATTTATTTATACAGTTTGAGACATGAGGCTTAATGTTATAACAAATTTTATAATATATTTTTTCTTCTTCTCCTTTTTCTTTTTCTCTCTTTTTGTTTTTGTTTGCATACGAATACTTATTGACTTTTATCATGAGATCAATTCAAAAATGAGTTTTATCCTTGAAATATTGTCGTGGTCTTATCTTAAATTGACAATTTAGAGCGTTTTTGGAGAGGCTCTTTTAAAAATAATTAAAGATCATACTTTAAGCTATCAAATGAAATACTTTTAAACTTTTTGAATCTATTCATCTCCAAACTATGAGCGTCTGAATAAAAATTATCTATTTTCCACTTTAAACAAAGATAACTTGTGTTAAAAGTATGATACAGACATTTTAAAAATGGTTTAGAATTTTTAACAATCGGGTTGGTTTAAGGTATATTAATATAATTTATCCCTATCTTCAACAAAGAGGGCTTAAAACTGTTTTGAACCTTAAACATAGCCAAAAATAACAAAAAATGTATGGCCTTTTTCTAAAGGCCACGAAGCTATGAGAGAAAAAATAAGGCCATATTCGGAATCAAGAGCTCAAATTGTACTAAGTCAAGCATACGCTGTTCTTATCCATAAAAAAGTGTGATTTGTTGGACAGTGTTATTAATGTAAGAAAAACAAACAAATATGACGTCATACTATGCCTTTTGTGTTAACTGATATATTTGATGAATTATTGAGCATCTTGTCACCTCTATGTATTTCTGTATTTCTGGCAATTAGAAATGTCCGGGTAAAAACGGCTACTTTATACGAAAAACAGATCCTTATACGTTATAAAAATTTTTAGATACCGATAAGTAATTACAAAGCAAAGTTCATTTTTCGAAGTTAATATGCTAGTATATTTGGGTAAGAGTTCATGAGTAAGGTAAGCTTGTAGTAAATCCTAAATATAAAGTACCTTGCATGGTGCACACTTTATTCGTTCTCTATGCAGAAATATTATAGGTAAAATTTATTATGAAATGTGTTTAAAATTTCTTTTTTTTGGACAACTCCCCTAAATTTTTGAAAAAAAATAAATAATAATAATTAAAAACCTATCGTTTGGACTTGTACATAGACAAATTTGCTATTCACAGTTATTTATTTATAAAAAGAAAGCAACACAATGAAATAAAGAAACTATTAAATCGCTTTTCTTCTCAGGAATCAAACAAAGTCTACGATCTAGACTAGAGTTTTTTTTTTTTGGTACTTTATAATAGTCCTTGAAAATATTAAATGAGAAGTGGCAACTTACGTTAATAGCTATTAATGGTCAAAATAATAACTCACATAAAAATTGTTAATTGCAAAAAAACCTATTTTATTAATCATACACCCCTTTGTTTTTTGGGAGGATGACTAATCTAGTTCACTTTTTTGTAAAGACAAGGTCACTCCTATGAGGATTCACTATTTGTTAGATTTGGATGACCGTGACCTATTATTATTATTACGTTAGAAAAAAATGGAATATTATTGATTACCTCTTTATGTGTAAATATCAAAATTATGCAATATTTAACAGGAAATTTGATTCGTGGGCCCTATAATTTCTTCCCTAATAAGAATGAAGCTCGAACAATTATTAAAATAAACCATTTAAATCTATCATTTAGAATGGATCAACGACCATCATTGGTAGTAACGAGAAAAAATAGTATGTGGCTTGGGTTTTTTATATTTCTTAACCATAACTTCATATTATATTTTGAACCCAATATTGCAAAGGCCCTTTTTCTGTTTGGTATTTCTACTCACCAGTCACGTCATTCGGAAGAAGAAAGCGCCATCAGAGTTGCTTTTTGAAACTGTAAAGCTTTTATAGTTCAGTGTATTATGGGAGCAGCTCCTTCCCATACCAATTAAGCACAAAGCATACACTTTGTCGCTGATATTTCGTGCTTGGCAATCGTTTGAACCGCTTCACTGTACTTACACCACTATCTTTTTTGGTAGGTGTTCTCGTATGTGACAATTTTTCATTATCAGTCGCCATACGCTTCAAAAATGGATACATTTCGTTACAGAATCCTAAACGATCAACTTCTAAAATTTGGAAATTTGACCCGCCCTAATATGTAATCTATTTATATGATACAAGAATGAAGAATACTTATGCAAGCAAATGGATTGGAGGAATGATGAATAAACATTATATACTATGTATAATATTCATTATTATATATTTCCCTCATTTCTTCTGTCAAATTATTTTTCGATAATGATAAATATTTGTGTTCATAGTTGTGCAGTCGATACCTTATATAGATGCCTAATGGCCCATCATAAAAATATTAACAGATAAGTGCATGTACAGTATTTTTCTTATGGAGTATTTGAAATTATCTTAGATAATTTGAAGATAATTTCTCAATATAAAAATACCAAATTTTATTAATAAAATTTTAGAAAAATAAAGAAAGAAAAAATTTGATAAAAAACTCTTTCTAACAATTTGTCGGATATATATTTCTTTAGAAAAAACAAAATTTGTGGACAAAACTTTCTTTAAAAAAATTATACGAAAACATATTTTTTTAAGTTCAACAATTTTGAACCTAATAACCTTTTTTAAGAGGTTATAAATTGAAAAAAAAAATAATAAAAAATACAAGATTTTGGATCCATGATATTTTTGTTTTAACATTCTGACAGGCAAAGATTAATTATTGACACAAGTAGTTTTCTTTTTAGTAAATTTGGCAACAATTTTTTGTTAAAGTTAGTTTTAAACAGCTACAGTTTCGTTACTGAGAGCATACTATATTTTTAGAATGTAACAGTCGACTCAAAATAAGTTCCGCCCAGTCTTAGTGTTATTGGCCATTGAAAAAGTCCCAATTTTTAAAACACTCTCTACCAGACATAATTTTTACTAACATCAAAATAAACAACCTCTATAAACTATTTGAATTTGTTTATTCAAACTTTAGTTAACTTTGTAGCACGAAAATAGTTGGAGATTCTTTTTAATTTAGGCCTAATTGAAGTAATAATTATTTATTGATGAAATAGGTAAATAGTGTTTAATGATGACATCACGGAAAGACATTAAGTTTAAGACAGTACTTTAAAATTTTGATTAAGATATATTTCAAATAATTTTTGACTGCGTTTAAACTGAACGGTTAAATAATTAGAGCTCCTTATTTATCGGAAAATTGCTCTAAAGTAAGTTTTAGAATATTTTAAATCAATATTAGAGGAGTTCAATAATCTAATAAAAATCTCGCATTACTATTTGAATGATCAATCTGATACTATCATGATGATCAAGATATAAACCTGAGTAATCAAAAATTTTGAAATGTGTGTTCAAGATTTTGAAAAATCAAAACTAAGACAAAAACGAACAAACATTTCAAACAGGACCAAGTTTTCACTTTTTATAACATTTTAAAACTGAAACAAAATTTTATAATGAATGAGCTGGCTGACATGCTTACTTTTTCAACCCTTCTTGCCTTAGTTTTGTGTTGATTTTGAGTAGAAGAGACATGATATATATATTACATTTCAAAAAACAGAAAAAACACAACTTTAGAGGGATATTAATGGGATTATTTCTTCAAATATGAAGAAGCATTTAGTGATTATATTTTTTAACACTATTAAACATGTGATATATCAAATGCTTTTTGTTTTCACATTAGTAATAATTGACTATTGATAAAATTAATTTTTCTCTTCTTTTAATATGCCAGCTTCTTATATTATATTTGGTTATTAGTAAAAGACAAATAATTGGATAGCTAAAGATCATAAATTAGACCAAGATGTTTGTAACTCACATACTGTATCTAAGAGAAAATATATTTAGTTATGTGTAATCTGCTTTCTAGTGGGAATTCCAATTTACTTCTTTGTTAATCATGACCGTCCAATCAAGAGAAACTATTCTATATGAGCTGAAAAACTCTGGTACTTTCTTTATATATATTTTAGTTTGATATACGTTCTACGCTTGAATATACCCTTTGACCATGCCAATTACGAATACATACATTTGACAAACTAAGGTCGAATAAAAAACTCATAATTTTTTTTTTGAAACATTATTGTAAAAGTTATTTAGAAGAAATATTCACATTCATGATGTTGAGTTTATTTAGCAATTTTGAAAGTGTTTTTCCCATATTATATAGTTTATACGTAGACCATCATTGTGGGTGAACATAAAAGTCCCTTGAGATGACTATCTACTTAAGATATAAAAAATATATTTTAAATTGTTTATTCCTTTAGGATGTCTCTTGAGATACAAATGAAAATAAACCTCTAGTATCATATATTTTGATGGCTTATTTTCGAATAGATATGTCTTCATTTAGTATCCATCAAATATACTTTTACATAAAGGGTAGGTGTTTTACAAATCAAAAATATTGATATAAAAGGATCTCTAATGATTACACTTTAAAACAAAAAAACAAACACCACGAAATATACTGAACTTAAAAAAATTTAATCGCCTGATCACAAGTATGGCTTTGGTTATTTCTATTAGGCTCAAAGGCTTCAAAACCATATTAAAGTTATTTATTTTTTCTTTATTCTTATGATTCAACGCCTTTTTAAGCGATGTGATATCAAGTCTGGATATGAAACATTTAAATAGTATAAAAATATGTATTAATTTGCTGAATAATGAAATAAGTCGGTTATATATGTGCTGGAGGTAGTAATCAAAACATAACATGGTGCAGTTAAGACATTGAGTATTCATAAGACCATCAAGAAAATCTGCGTTAAAAAATAAAATATTAAGGATGCTGACGAAGAGCGAATTGGAAATAGAAAATCAAGCAATTGAGTCAGATGAAAATAGATTAAATGAAATTTACGAAAATAAAAATAATCACATGATAATATTGGATAGAGTTAATGAACGATAGATGATAAAATGGTAAAGTTAAAGCAGTGCCTGAGACAGTAGCAATAAGTTACTGTAGCATGAAAATAAATGATAACTAAATAAAAAAATAGTGAAAACTCTACTATCAGGTTTTAATGGATTTTAATTAGAAATTATTGGAAAATTCAGAATGATTTTAGTATTACATTCAGTAACAGTGTTGAAACTGTAAATAAGATTATCAGCGATACGCAATTCATACTATCAGAAACATATCACTTACCTATAAAGATGTAGAGGAAAAAAATAAATTAACTTAATGGAACGAATGAAAATAATAATTAAAATCGGTGATAAAGTAGTGGATACGTACCATCCATTAGTAATTGTGCCCAAACCTAGTGGATCAACAGAAATTGAATGACTAAGTTAAGAAGCCAATCCATCCTATAACACATTGCGATCTAGTATCAAATTTCCAACAAAATAAAGAGTATTTTACAAATTGAATGCAAAAAAGGGATATTAACAGAGTGAACTAGAAGGAAAATCAAAGAAATGACTTTAAATAAAGAGAAAAAACTCAAATTATCTTTTTTTAAAGATGTAAATAAATGCTTTTGATTCAGAGACCTGTAGCTCCAAAAATATTAAATCCAAAAAATTTAAATGTATACCTCATTTGATAGTTGAGAGTCTGAAATTTAATTCTGCAAAAAGGATCTTGTCAAAAAAGACTCTATATTGTTTTCAACTGAGATAAGACCGTCACAATATTCTAAAAATAAAGTTCATTTTTTAATTTATATTATACAAAAAATCAAGTTATTTGTAGGCCATAGGGGGGAAAACGTAAGAAAACAAGACAGACAGCTAGAAAAAGAAAGAAAACGATTATTTACAATATATATTTGACAAAAAAATATTAAAATAAGTTGTATGGAAAATGAAAAATAAACACTTAGCAACAAGTAAATATTTTGTAATATCCTAATTTAAAAAAATAAAATCAATTATACCTTTTTATTTTATTTCTAGTTTTATAGTGTATGTATTTGT
Organism: Lepeophtheirus salmonis; assembly: GCF_016086655.4. NCBI lineage: Eukaryota > Metazoa > Arthropoda > Copepoda > Siphonostomatoida > Caligidae > Lepeophtheirus > Lepeophtheirus salmonis. The sequence continues at coordinate 66,382,744 of NC_052135.2, forward strand.
ATAATGATATGATCAATTAATAATTTAAATTCCATTCCTTATTGATTTATTTAAATAAAAAAAACCAACATCAGGTTTTTTTTACTATAAGTAAGAACACGTTCCTAAACAAGAGAATTGATATGGTATGTACGGTATCCACTTTTTATATAAAGGTTTTTTCAGCAAGGCTCGATATAGCCCAGAAAAATACAGAACAATGGAAGAACAAAACATGTCAACAATGACTGATGACGCAATTTTATAAGAAACTTCAAAGTTATATTTTTACATATAATTCCATCTATTTTTAGATTTATCATCGGTTTTCTCCATCTTCGTCATCTACTTCGTGTTTTGTTAACTTAGGAATCAATATTTTGATTATAAAGTCAAGAACATTCGTCTTCTGAAGTAGGTTTATACTTTTTCTAAAGAACTTTGAAAACTTTGCAATGTACCTAAGTCCCTCACCTCTAGGTCTCTAGCTGTGCATGTCATTCTACAATCACGATAATGTCTTCATTTTACAAGGGAGTGATACATTCAAATCTGTGGAGGTTCTTTGACGTCGTAGTGAAGCATATGAATCAAGGTACCCAAGGAGGATTACTTTCAGTTTTTAATATTATCCCTAAGTGATCTCATAGTGAACCTTTCGACGTGTGTAGGAACGAATGTGACTTATTTCTTAGATGACTTGTATGAATCAAATCAAATAGTGAAATCAGAAATGAAATCCTTCTTCTTTAATAACTCTGAAAACTTGTGCATATCATTTCTATAATTCAATTCTGGTCATAATATCATCAATTCATTGGTATTGTATTAACTATGATTTTTTAGGACTATCAACCCTTAAAAACCCTTGTCACCAAAGATAAAATAGATATTTTTGGGTTATGTAGAATGGAATTCAACAAGATATCTTGTTAATTATAGAAGTCATCTTGATAAAGTTTCAAATCTTTGATAGATTCTATTACCAAGAAGAAGCCTATATTATTTGTATACTTTTGTCAATCGATAATTTACATTATTTATTTTTTATACAAAATAGTTTTAATAAAACTGTCAATTTATATTTAAATCTTGGGCAATTTCATTTTTAGATCCAAAGTAAAATTACATTAAATATCTACTTAAAATTGCTTAGATATATTGAAGTTATGATAATAAAGTTATGTTTCAAGTTTTATAAAGTCATTATATATTTATTACAGATCTAATTTGTGCGTCGAGTATGGAGGTCTCTAAGGAAGAAAGTTGCCATATTTTACGTTTTGACTACCTGAAAGGGTAATACGTGTTGAAAGCGACAACGAAATTTTGCGATGTATAAGGGGTGATACATTTTCGGTTCGTATTGCACAACAATGGTTCGAGCTATTTCCCCCTGCACAATTCTGTCCTTTACAACTCGACCGTTTGATACTAGTGAAGCGGTCATCATGGGTGGATAAGAGACATCAAAATATATAATCAAGGCAATGCCAGGCTGCACAAATCTTTGATGACGTCCCAGAAGCTCCGGGAGCTCAGATGGGAAGTTCTTATACATCCACCCTACTTTACGGACCTGACACCAAGTCATTACCACCTGTTCCTGTCTATGGTCAAAGAGCTTGCAACTACAAATTTGGCATCAATAGAGGCATGTGAAAATTGGTTGTCTGAGTGTTTTGCCAATAGAATCAAGGGCTTCTACGAGAAGGGCATAATGAAGTTGGATTATCGATGGTAACAACTTATCGAAAAATTAAATTGGAAGATGGTAACACTTCTTATACAGCATTGAAATAAAACAAAAAATACAAAATTGCTTTGTCCCCAGCCGATTATTTATAATATCTTGGATTATTGGAGCGTTTAAGTAATGCTCATATGTGGAATAGAGGATTTAAAAATAATATTGTCATAACATCTCGATTCACAATTTATGGAGTAATGCAAGGAGTGGACAAAAAGAGAAAAGAAATAGAAACCGTCTTTTAATTTATTTTGTTGAAAAAATCAAAACTACTTTGAACGTTAACCAGACACCTACCGACCTTTTATTCCCTAGGAATAATGATGGAATATTTCATAACTTTTTTAAAGTTTCATAAACTACTTTTTATTTTACGACAATATTGGTCTTATTCAATGAAAATGGTATAAATTCCTTTATTTATAAGATATGGTTTTTATCCCAGATTTTCATATAAATTGTACAGGATTAGTACCTTGACATCAACCAAAATCTGATTTTGAATGGATGCAACATATAAGTATAATTAGTCAACTTTTAATAGTTTCTAGTAAATTAATACAAATTAAAAATGTAAATATAATCATTAAGATCTTACTATGAGGTATGATTAAACTGATAACATTTTATGTAAAATTTAAATATTTATTTTACATATTCAAATGTATTTTAAAAGTTAAATAATAAATCAGAAAGCATTCACATGAATAATAAAATATGTATATAATTATTATTATAGGAACATTTACAACTTCTTCTTAAAAATAATTTATAACTTTTGAAATAGATTAATATAAAACATAGTATTTTTTTATCAGATTAATATTTTCAACAATGTATTTTCCAAAAATTATTTGAAAATAGGCATGATTCGTATACATCATCTTCTTTCCAAATAGGATATAATTCCCAATTAGTACAAAAAAAAAATCAAAGTGAGAAATGTAACAAGAGAGTTAAATGGGTACTCAAATATTGATTATCGTTGTTTAGGATCCATCATTTGTAGCTCCTTGCTGGATCAAAGATTTCCAGATTTTTGATGAAATCTTTTCAATGTTGTAGTAACAATCCAAATCATGTGCATAAAAGGAATAAACTAGGTATTATAGTCAAAAGGATCGTTTATAATATATTTCTTTTTCATTTGGGATATCAATTGTACTCATGCTCATAGTTTGTGCCTACAAACTAAGCCACATCGTGAACAGATACAGAAGATTATTAGAGGGTCTATGATGAACTTGAATTATGTCATCTGAAATTCATTCATCTTGGCTATCCTTCTTGGATTACAAGGCTATTCTCAAGTATTGGTAACATAGAGCCGGGTTATTAAAAGACAATTGCATATCCAAGCCAGCCGTTTATTATTTCCTAAAAGGAGGGAAATTATATATTTGGGTTGTTCATCTCATATTCTGAAGAAACATTTCACGTTTAGAAATTCATATACAAGTTATCATTTTTACTATAAAATAAGAATGAATAATGGAGTGAAATGAATTATCAGACTGAAACAACATCTGACTCCAGTCTATTTCTCTAATAGTCCATGAGTAAATTATATTTAAATGCATAAGTTATGAGTCTAAGAAGCTCACAATGCCCTTGCCCTTCATTAAGTATATGTTCGTATGAATAAGTGTGACGTTGATTCAACTCATTATTTCCTAACGTAACTACTAATTAGTAATATAACAATAAAGTTCAAAACCTCAACATAAAATATACTCGCTGTATCGATTTCACTATAAAAAGCAAATCCAAAAAATTTCAATAAAAAAAAGCTCGTTGTAATCTATGACAGCCGATATACTCTTATATTCTTTCAAAATTTAGAAAAAGAGGAAAATTAATAGAAAATCAACATTGATATCTAATTCTAATGAAATGACAGTTTTTCTTTTTCTAATATCAATTAATTTTTTTCAATAGGAATACTATAATAATAGCATTGAATTCAATGTTCCAAGAAATAGAAAACTAATTCATAAAATAAAAATTATTTAATTAGTACAAATATATTCATTCTGTTATTGTTTAATCACTAAAGATAATCATTTGTTCTAATTTGGGGTATAGTCAACCTATAAAATTTAATGATTTTTATATTTTCCCCCAATAATTAAAAAAAAAAAAATAGAAATATCTTTAATATAGAATTGTCTTGATTTAGTCTTAAGCCGTTTTGAATTAATAGTTCTTTCGTAGATAGTTAACAATGTTATATGTATATATCTAGACAAGCGTTTCTCAAACTTTTTTTCAGTGAGAGCATATTTCAAAAGTGTATAAAATCTCAAGGCATCCCAATGTAATATATGATTATCGATGATACTGTAAAATGTCTTGTTTATAATAATTATAGGTAATTGTTGTATGTCCTCTTTTTAGCCTTACTACTATCTACCCAAGCAACCTTTGGCCCTGACTAAGAGCAGGTGGACCAAACTTCGCATGCAGTTCCATTTCGCAGTCAATCTTGTTCAGTTCTTGTGGGGCTTTTCTTTTTAGAAAACAATCCGTGACTTGTTCCTTGTGATTCTAATGTTTATTTGAGGTAAATAGTATTTGTTTTTTTGCTGCAAACTACAGTCACGCTGGCATCACCAGTCTATTGCCACGACACTATATTGACAATGAGTACTTGAGACACATTTTTATGGTTAATTTGAAATATTTACTTTATCTAAAATTTAAGCATGGATACTTTGGTCACTATATAATTTCTCAATAACGAGAACAGAAATGGAACTTTAAAAAAAGACAAACTCTGTGTTTTGAAGGGAGCAAGTCATAAATGGTTCAGTTAAAGTTCCTTTTTTAGGTTGAGGGACAATAAAAATAGTCTGTTACTTACTGATTACACAAGTCAACGAAATTTTAATTCTCAAAAAATTCCCAATAACTTGTTAAAAAATCATTATTGATGTTGAATTAGATACAATGATTTTAGTAGTAAATGAACAAGCTTACACTTAAAATAAATCGCTTTGGTTTATGAACAAAATACAAAGGTGATATTTATTTTTATATAAAATCTTAAAATGGGAGAATATATATTTTAAAAATAGGATGATCACACATAAAACAGCTGTTTCCTTTTCTTGGTTTAAAAAAAAATGTTTGGTTTGTCTTTAATTAAAAACCAGATTATAGTCATTATTGCCTAAAAGTAGGAAATTATAAGCCTCGAGACAAAAAAGTAACCTTTTTTTTCAATTTAAGAACTAGATACATAATTCGTAGAGCTTTTAAATAAACTATAAACCTTTGTTTTTATGTATAAACATTTTTAATTAACTTTTTTTTATGTTGAAAATGGGTCTAAATCTTTGATATGCAAAAATAATAATAATAATTTTCAAATTATTTGACTTAAAAACAAATATAAAACTAGGTTGCACCCGGCAGAGCAATCCCTTGTGCCTAAAATATTCTTTTCTTAAAATCAATATTAATTTAAAATAATACTCCACTTGCGAAATGGTTCACGTATCGAGTAGTGACAGGAACAGAGGAGGTATCAGGATACGCATCAGATAACCCTAATTGCTGTTTCTGCAGTTCGGAAAGAGAAACAACTTCACACTTTCTGTGGGAGTTCATAGGTTTAAAAACTGTTTACTTTACTCTTGGAGATCTAGTAAAGGAAAGCTTGGGAGACTCAGTGAGAAAAAATGATTTTTTCACACTAGCTTCCGATAACAAATTATACCATCATGCAGTGATTCTGTGTCTACACCATGAAAGTATGAAATAAGTTCTGGTTATGAAAAAAAAACAAAATTTCAGATAATTATTTTAAATTGCTCCAAAGTTATGGTAGATTATACGTTTTTAAAGTTTTCTGTGACCTTGACCTCTTAAAATTTAATGACCTCTTACTGTTAATATACATAACCTTACTACAAAGTTTTATCAAAATTCGTTAGTAAATTTTCCCATAATTGTGCCTATAAACAAACAAACTAAGGCAAAATCATACTTGGTTGGGAAAGGTAAAATCATTCAACCGAATAGGGTAATTTTCATGTAAATTAACATTTTAAGAAGATCGTCTATCTATTTTCTTATGAATTAATGTTTTTTTTTCATACTCAAAAGTTTGATTTAATTTATAAAAAGGAGAAAAAAATATTCAAAAATTTAAGTAAAAAATTATCAGAAGCTATTTAATATGAAAAATTGAATTCCAGATTCATAATCAGCGAATCAAGCAATACAACAATTAGATGTGGAACTAAAAAGATATTTGTATTGACTTGTTTTATTCTCAAATTACATATAATGTCCAATTTAATCAGCTTACTGATACACATATAATTCGATGTACTTTAGAGTTAATATTTTAGTCACAAATATTTTTACGGTTGCTAAGAGAACACAACTTCTATAAATACGTACGAAGGTTTCTCTCTCAGGATCCCATTTTCCCTGGATTTATCGGTTTTTCACACCTACGAAAATTTCCTATGAAGTCTTGAATTTAAGTTTTTCATTATGTAAGTTTCTTTTAATTAAATATCATTAATTAATATGTTCATATCTGGTCAAACGTATTTGTACTATAATATATGCTCTTGGAGTAGTATGTGATGTGATAATTCATATATCTGATATTTTTATAAAAAGATTAATATGGATTTTAGTGATGTGCGTAGGTTGTTTTGTCTATTTCACATATAAAACATCCAGTTGCACTAAAAATTAGTTTGTTCATCACTTACTATTTGAGGATATGTTCTGTTTCGTGTGGATTTGGGTAACGGAATTAAAAAAAGCGGTACAAACAGATTCTAAAAAAATAACCCACGCAACATTAGGGATAATGATAAAATTGGTAATATATGAGAATGAATACCTTAAAATTTATTGGTTCTACTTAATTTATATAAATAAATAGTTAAATTTAACAGTATTTATTATTTACTTACAGGATCCCAATATTTCCTGAGATCTCGTAATCTTAAATTTTGTTTACTGGGATCCTGCTCAATACAATGTACTGGAAAATTATAGAATTTAATACATACTTAGGTGTTTAGCTGAACATTAGTAAAGAGAGTCTTCTATTCCCTATATTTTTTTCTCTGCATTTCAAAATCCGGGGTTTCTTTCAATTGTACATAGCATTGCCGATCTACTGTATTTTTGTACTACAAATATACTATCACATCATCATTGCATCAAAAAATTATATCCCGAATCCATAATGATATTTTTTGTATGAACAGTGTCTATTGACCACAATCACCATTATGCGTTGTACCCCCTTTAGAATTGAACGAATAAAAACAAGAAATATACTCTACCCACACATAGACTTGCGCCAAATAATGCAAAAAAGAGATTATATATTTTTATGAGATAGAAATATAAGGATAATTTACTCTGTGCATTTGGAAATATTTTGTCACAAACAAGGATGCAAAAAAAGAACTGAGATATTATATATAAAAAATAGTAATAAAAAGAAGCATTTTAGAACGAAGTAGATTTAATTAAGTATATACTTACGAATAGATGTATGTGTTATCCTGGTTCTAATTGCAAAGTTTTTGTTCTGAACATGCGGGGACATTTATCAATGTTTAGATGTAAGAACAGTCTTTGAAGTTGTAGAGGGTAGGGCAGCAAAACGTGAACTCAAGAGATGAATTTAGAAATACATCAATGATTGTATATTTTCAATAATAGAAAAAAAATAATGTTAACAAAACATGTAGACAAAGTTTTTGCAAAAAAAAAAAAAAAAAATCACTCAAAATGGCCGCCTTCATTATCAATCAAGTCTTTCAACTTCGCCTGAAGGTCATATATGAGTTGATGGATGACAAACTCCTCGGACAACTTGACGTTGTGGCTCATAGGCCACAACGTCGAGGGCCATCGTTTGGGCCGGATATTTGGTGTGGTAAATCCCTTGGCCCTTTTCTTTTATTTCTGCAAGCCAGCAGTCGTTCCTGTGGTTGTGGAATTGAGCAATTATGAAAATCTTCTTGTCCAAGAAATTTTTCTCAATTTACCCATTTTCTTCAATCCTTTTGAAGATTTTCTTGCAACTCTCGAGTCTCCTGGCTTTCATGCCCTCTGTCAGAAGGTGGTGTGGGTTCTTTGTGAAAGTAACTAATCCCAAGTTTTGGTTTATAGCCCTCCACTTCCTGACATCCTGGTCTTCTCCATTTTTGTTTTATCTTACCCAACTTAAAATCTAGGCTCTTTGAACTCTTAACAATGTTAGATCGATGAAAAAAATCAGAGCCTGATGTATTAGGTCATATTTTTGACAACTCTATTTTTATAAATATAAAATTATGTAAAATAATCATATTTCAACGTATACTTATATGTAAATATCAGGAGGGACGACTCCAACGGTTTGTTATGAGCCTAGTAAGACTTGCATGCAGACATAATTTTATTCAACACATTTATTTAAATGCTTATATATGGCATAATATGTTGTATCAGATGTTACACGAGAAACAGAATACATTCATATGTATGTATTTACTATGCCTATCATGCAGTTGATTATGTCTTTTCTTCACTCAAAGGAGATTTCTAAATTCTGCGTATATTTTCATATTTACAGACTCCTTATGCAGTATATATAAATATGTATTTTTTGGTGGCATGCTATGATGCATTTTCGCTGATGTCATGGACAGAATAATAAGTTGAAAGTGACGTCATTTAGGAAGCATGACTGTTACATATTTCTGTGTGGTTTTGATACACGAATATTAAATTTCAGCTCCAGTTCTGTTCAAAATTTCCATAGAATAAATAATTTAAAGTTAAAATCGGTCTTTGACTGAGTCTCAACATTAGTATACACATAAAAAATTAAATAATTTATGAAAAATCATAAATAAATGTAATTCATGTGAGGCTTTCAACATAAATAGGGGCTATCCTTGATTGTCAGAAAGAAGAAAATGATTTTATTTTTATGTATATTGGCTGTTTGTCACCTCCAACATAGCTGATTTCCTGAATGATGACAACATTTGAAAACACTCCATAGTTGACATTGGTAAATTCATATTCGGGCGAATATTGAACATACTTTTTAGATGATTAAAATCACAATTAATATTGATTTTTGTTACAATGAAAACAAAACGCTCAATGACTCAACTGTATATGATGATCTTCCATCAAGTCTGAACTTTGATATTAACACTTTACATTGGTTCTGTGTTCTGATATATCTGCTATACAGGATACAGTACACATATATACAGGGTTGATCTTATCTGGGGGTACACATTTTATTATTTTCAAGAGTAAAATTTAAAGGAAAGTCTTTTGTTTTATTCTACAAAATCATTTGACAATAATGTTTGGCACAACTTTTATTTAATATGTGAGCCCTCAGCTCTAATAATTGTCCCAATATGAGACCTAAATTCTTAGGAGACCTTGATTATGTAGTTAGACTCGAGCTTGGTCCACTCCTTCTTGATGGAAGCCTCTACAGACTGGACACACATTTGAGGAATATCAAACACCCTATCCTCCAGACGTGCTAAGATAGATTAGTCCAGGGGTTTCGCATATGGAGAGGATGTTGGCCACATGGTGAAGTCCCAAAAGTCAGAAACGTTACCTTGCAGGAAGGCCTGGGTCTTTGCAAACCAATGAAACGGAGCTCCGTTTATGTGAAACAAAGTTGTCCTTGAACTTTTCTCTTGGTCAAGGTAGTACTTTCTTATTGATAAGTTTTATACAAGCATCTTCATTTAGCTACTCCCACCTCTCCACAGAAATGGGAGACTTCCCCTGTTCTGGCCACTTATTTTTTTTATTCTGAAGGCATGTCTCACTGAAGCTGAGACATTGTTTGAATGTTTGGTTGCGATATAGCGACTAGTAGGATCAACAGTGATTTTTTTTTTCGTCCTAAAAGAGAAAAAACTTTGTTGCCCTTGGAAATATTTAAAATCTTCAATGCTCCTTCCAAAGGTAAGATGGGTAAGATGTCCTGTTGTCCTTCTACGTGATTTTGCACCAAGTTCATTCCGGATTGAAACAAATAAAATGTACACCACAAGATAAGATCGATGCTGTATATATGTATTTTTGCCAAATAATAACTATTAATTATACCATGAGGCAAAAACATTGACTAATTCGGTTTTTTTATTTAATTGGTTTCTCTTTTTTATTTTGCATAGGAGAAAAGGTTAAGAAATTCGATCAAATTTACATATAATTTTGTTCTTTAATATATATATTGTTTTTTCTGTTTTACATTCATCATGTATCACAACGTTACCTCACTAACATAGTCTTTTGTGGTCAGTACTATGAGTGTTGAATGGTTGAGTTTGCATTATATTTTGTTAAGGTGCTGTCAAAGTTCCCAACAATTATTTTATAATAATTTCATAGTTGAGAATAATTGGTTAACTGCTACCAACTGATTTTGCGCCTCTTTCTTACTTTGTTTCTTAATTAAAAAAGGCAACGGGTTGGTATAATATTTTTTTGTTGTTTTTCTAATTGTGATATATTTAGAACTGATATTAGCGGGAATAATTGGCATAACTCGTAATTATTAGATCAAAAAACAGCTATTTTTCAGATTAAATAGTCTCATAGTTCTAATATATTAAGTGCACACTTAAAAAGGTTGCCTCCACAGACAAACTTTGCTTTATTATAAGTTAGCGGAAGTAACCGGCATTACTCAGGATTATAAGGCGTTGCTAAACGAACCAACAGATAAACTTTTCTTTGTTAATACAGCATATATTCATTCCCTTTTTATTTTCTTCTTTAATATCACGAACTGAGCTTTAGCTACTCATGCTTGTTACTACATTGTTATTTTTTCGATAAGATAGCCACTCAGTTCTAAGATATTTAGCATTCAATTATGTATAACCAAAGAAACGGGCATACCTTTCCATTTAATATAAATAAATATGTGACTTTATGGGGTAACCACAGACGTAAAATATGACTCAAATTAATGCTCATTATATACTGTCATTATACACAATATAATTTATGATTTATTAAGATATTTTGGTCAAGTCCCTGATCTAAGACCTTCGTAAAAGGATATTTAATCAGCTTCAATCGTGCCATTATTTTTCTTGGTATCACTCTACTGACTAATTTTTGTGAACAGATTTTGTGGTCATTGTCAAGAATTTTAATGCCTTTACCAACAGAAAAAAGAACCATGAGGCTACTGATAACTTTAAAAAAAATAGGAACATTATGTTTACAATTAAAATGCCCATAAAATCCAATCGAGTACGAAGATTGTTTGATGCAAAATGCTAATGTATTTTTATTTTAGTTGTCGATGGACTTGTCTGATATACGTCTAATGAATGATTTGGTATAATTACTACGATTGAGCTATGACTTTCGATTTTTTTACCATTCAAACGCCATTATAAGAAATCCTTACTTATAGACAAATCAAATATATGTCCATTTCAACACGTAACCTTTTTGTAACTTCGTTAAAATGTACAATATGTACGTACACCTTTTACCAATTTTTTATAATCGATATATATATATATATAGTCATTATTTTCCACTTAAAAAAAAGGGACAAAAGAAAGTATTAAGGACCTTAGCAATAAGTTATTGTATTTTTTCCTTTTTCACCGAATCTATTATTGGCTGACCTTTTCTAAAAATGCAAAAGAAGGGGAGAAAAATCAGATAAAAATTAGAAAGGAGAGGATTTGAGGAAAACATACGAGTATCTACTGGGGGTTCTCCTTTACCGGGAAATTGTTTTTGAACAGGATCCCCGGAAATACTGTTTTAAAATTTTGGGATCCCTTTTCTTAATAATACAAACTGTTAAATTTAAGTATTTCTTTTTATATAAAAAAAAAAATCCTAAATTTTTAGATAGTTTTTTTCTATATTTTATCATTATCACTCATAGGGCTTTGTTTTTTAGAGCTCTAAAGTTCTAATTTTTGGATTTCTATAACCTAATCCAACCCACTATAAAAAAACTTAAATAGTAAATAATGACAATGCTATTTTTTGGAGGAGCTGGGAGTTGTATAATTGGAGTTGGAATACACAACCCGAACTGCGGGGTAAAAATTAACTTCTTATGCATATACAGTCAAATCTAAATATATATTCAGCCGTTAGGCAAGGGAAACTAGAAACTTAACTACTTATTAAGAAGACCTCTTAAACAAAGGTTGGTATTTTTAAAATTTTCTAAAGTTAAAAATAGTTCATAAAATATACAATGTACGTCTGGGGAGTAGGATAGACAGAAATAAGTGGGAAGCATTCATATATGTGCATATATAGATATTTTATTTATTAACTCGCCAAGCGAGGGCCTACAGCCTGTCACTCTTTCTATGTTTTTTAATCCACAATATATGCAAAAGTGCCCGTTAGAAGCAGGATAATATATAAATCTATGTATTAATTATTTAATATTTGTTTGACCGCTGGAGAAATATTACAGGGACACGCTTAATACTGATTTTGTATGTTAAGAATTGTCTGCGTAAGAGTTAGATATGCCCCCTTAGTTTACTGACGTTTGGACCAGATTTGACTGTGTAGTTGTACAATAATAATAATTAAATGAAGCTTTTATTATGACATAAATGAACGTGGGATTTCCTACGGATATATAACTCTGAGAAATCCCGGGAGATAATTCTTGTACCTCTACCATCTACTTAGTATTTATGTCTAAATATCTATAATGGTACATATTAATGCTTAAAATAAAATTGGAAGTCCATAATAACATTATGCAATTTCATCGATTGCATGTTGTTTGTAGGAGCTTATCCTTTGATTTGAATGCATATAGATTAGATAAATTGATTATATATACACTTTATATGTATTTATACCATATTAATAATGTAATGTTCGTAGTTAAAGAGACATATAAAACAATACCGCACTATAACAAAGCTTAGAAGGATCAAATCCGGAATAAATCAAGCATTTTAATCATATTATCTAATGATTTTCTTCCTTTGGTCACATGATCATGATCATAATTAGTACATAATGGTACCATTAACATCCCAAGTAGTTGACAGTTCGAGAATTTTAGCATTAACAACTTATATTTTATTATCTTAGTTGATTTTATTAGTAAAATGACATCGAATTAAAAAACCACTCATATCAAAGCTATAAAACTTAAATTGTGCCGGATATGGTCCCTTAAATAAAATCTAACAAATGTACATATTATTTTTTTACATCATATATAAATACAGTTCAATGTTTCATAGATAAATAAAAAAAAATTGGGAAAACTTTTTAAACTTATTTGATGAATGAAGATATACCAGAATGTTTACTCTAATTTAAACCCTTCATTTGATTAATAAAACTTAATTTAACCCTAAAACGGTACCTTTTAATTTACAATTCTTTCATAATGTGACGGTAAATTTTTATTACCGTAAGTGCAATTTACAGCGTCTCCAAAATAATAAAAAGAATTATGTATAATAATTACATTAGTCAAGAAATTTTTCCCGTGGATTGAGATGGTGTGCCCAGATTGCTTTTACCTTAAGAAATATAAAAATGACCTTGATAACCCAAAGTATATAGCTTTGTGCCCTATAGAGAGCATCATTTCATACATAATAAATAAACATTTATAGCTTACTACTCGTAAGTATACAAAAAAATATATATTCAGCAGGAATTTTTATAAATAATTGTTGAATAAATAATTTTTTGAGATGCTTTATTTTATTATGAAGTGGTCTGTCTTCACTCTACAAGAAAATGTAGGTTTTATTTTGATTGAAAATGAGAAAAAATATTAGACTTTCATTGAAAAGCCCCAATTTCCCGTCATTTTTTTTGTATCAACAAGTCATTTTCTACAATTCAGAAACCGATACATAAACATTTGAAAGGATTTTTGAATCTGCAAAACTTTTAGCTACAAATTGTATTACTCTTTTTTTCTTTTACTTAGATTTTTCAATGTGAAAACCACAATTAATCGTGCAAATGTTCTTAAAAATATTTTCAAAAAAAAAAAAAAAAAAAACACAATTACCTACAAGAAATAAATTTTTTGTTTTGTTGTAAAGGTAATTCTCAGGTTTTGGGCGTAAAAAAATCAAAATCACAACATTTTAATAAAAAAAAGTTGAATCTTTTTTACTAATTTATTCGTTTAAGAAATCAAATGTTAAACAGTCTCCATTTTGAGAAAAACCGTCTAGCTTTCTTTTGTGTTGACGGCCCATATCATCCCTTCTTCATTCTTATAAATATTTGTAAAGAGGCATCCATGTTTGTTTGCTCCATTTCTTATTGAATATATTATATTTATCAAATGTGACAAAACCAAGCGCCCATTCATTACCTTTGATAGATAAGGAATCAAACTGTATTTTTCTATTTTTTGAGGATTTTTTTTTCTATTCTCTACCTCTCTTTTTGTAGAACTGCTCATACATCATCAAAATTTAATAGAAATATAATATATTATTTTATGGTCTCTCTCTTTCTAGCTTCAATATCTATAATAATAATAATAAAGGACTCATAACTTATATATATATAAAGAAGGAAACGTATAAAGAAGGAGAAGAAAAAGAAAAAGGGTAGAAGTCACGTTCTTCTTATAAAAATGATCTGGATAACAATATCTTTCTCTTCGTCTTCAACGGTTGTTGTTGTCCTTATAACTCAAATACATAGATACACGGTCGAGCACTTTGATGTGTATGCGTTTGTGCCTAAAAATATATGCAAATTAGGTTAGTGACTTTTATACAATTGCATATGCCTGAAATTATTTAAAATTAAATTGTTATAACATTTGAATAAAATTTGACTTTTAGAGTAATATGATCAAAAAAAACCATGCATAAAATGGTTAAAAGTTTATTTATCCTGTTATTGATATGCAAAAAAAAAAAATAGAAAAAGGAAATTGTCAAAAAAAAACAAAAAAAACTCTCATGTTGATCCCCAATTTTACTCTTAGTCCAACAATGACTTAAAATAACTATAACTCTGCTACAAATCCTCAAGGTTACTCTACGTCTTGTATGAACACACATAAAAGTTCAGACAGGTTTTTGAATATCATTGAATGTGGTAAGAATGGGAATTTGCAACAAAGGAGTTAATTAATAATGACATCAGTTAAGGAAAAGAAAATTCATTCTTCTGATTACCAATTCCCAAAAAACAGGCGAGCTCAATATTAATAAGATTAACATCAAAAATAAAAATATTATTTTTACTTTTTTGATTAAATCTCTACTACCAATCTATTAGAGATTTGTGACCAAATTTTGGGTTGCCGCCAACCTATTGAGAAATATTTATCGACCACCTAATAATAATATTCTAAAACTATAAGAAATTTAGCTATATTTATTAAATTTGTGAAAGAACGAAGGGCGAACAACACTATTTTTATCTAAAAATCACAAAATTAAAAAAAAAAAAAATGTAGAAAACAAATTTACTACAATATTATTCTTATCTTATAGTACTATAAAGTGTACATAGAAAAAAGAATTCCATAAGGAAATCAATATTTTATTGGATTTAAAAACAAAACAAAAATCAACAACTTCTTCGCAATCAAACAGTGGTTACGTGACGGTCAGACTCGGTTACTTCCATTATTTGATACACATGTTCCACAATTAGTCTTCCAGAGTGTTGTGCATCTCTAAGATCAAAATTTTCGGAACAGAATCGACGAAACCAAAATTGCACGTGATTGACTGGTACAATATCAAAACCGTTAACACAATTTACTTTTTCAGCCGCCTTCCTTGTGTTCTCGCCTTGTTTGAAGAAAAACTGTAGATATGGCGTATTTTATTTTTGCTTATGTTCATCTTTGACAACTACTCAAACAATACTGAGTCAAACAAGCTATTGCAATTATAGAATGTGAGATACACATGACTAAATCCTTCTCTTGGAAAAAAAGTGAATTTATTTTTACTACACCTATTAAATCAATTGCCTATAAAAAGATTTATGCGTGACATTTTTTTAAATAATAATCAAAATAAGATGATTTGCTGATTTTTAAATAAATTTGAGTCAGTAAAATTGCAGAAAAATAGTTTGTTTAGTAAAAAGTTAAAACGTCAATACCCTAAATGTCCTTTTATACACAATACAACTCATTAAAGCCTATTCTTGTGATGTATCACGTCTTTCCACAAACACTCAAAATACATGCATACACTTTTTAAGTAATTATTGTCACTGCATTGATATATTATAATGCCTTTGGGTATGGCTATCAGAAAAGCAACTTGGATTATTATTTATGTTATCCATAAAAATTGATAAATTATAATTGATCCATTAAAAAATAAACCGTAATTAAATGAAATATGAACACATTTGATTAAAAACACCATCATACGGCTTATCATTTTATAAAAAGAGCCATTGGGTTGACATTACTCAAAGTGTTATTAAGGAAGGGCCTTAGAATTTAATTTTGTAAAATAAGTCATTTTATACTAGAGTAGGAAAAAATAGAAAGTAAATCGGAAAGTTAGAAAAAATACTCCAACAAAAAAAAAAAAAAAAATCATCAAAATTTTGCCTCTACCAATTTTATTTACAATTATGGCTAATCAATAATAACAATGTACATAGATATTTTATAAACACTTCAAGTTAACTCATTAACAGAAAAAACGTGGAAATTTTAATTAAATATACAAATGCAACAAAAATAACAAGGTAAACTCTCCAAGTGCATTCATATACATTATCAAAAAAATAAATTAAATTCCTGATTCGTTTAAAATAATATTTGAATGAAATTTATTTGTTTAATCATAGATAACAAAAAAATGTGCTGCCTTTTTTTTATGGAACTAATAAAAATTTGCATCTCACTTCTTTTTTATCTTTAGGTTTTCTAATTCAATGTCAAAATATTTATTGCATATTCTAATGAAATATTCAGGCAAGTTTCACACAGTAATAGAATTGTGATAAAAAGGGTAAATGTAGATACCCTTATTCAGTGTAAGACTTTATTTATTAAATATATTTAAAAATTTTGATTAATTTAATTTAAAAATGCCTGAATTTCTAAGCAATAACTTAGTTCTATCCACTCAGAAGAGCAATATCCATCGATTAAGGCCTACTTTTGGAGCATTTAGGGATCCCTTTAAACTAACATTGCTCTTATTTATCATGAGAGGAAGAAATGAATTCAATGAAAGGAAACATCAAGACCTCATTCCATTTGTTTTATTTTTCCTCAAAAGTGGCTCTCGTTGTTAGAATGGTGGATTGTATTATCCGTGAAAAGTACGGCGAAGAACTCTGCCCTTCAGATTGGCTTGTAATAAGGTCTTCAAAATACAAACAGAACCTGAAAATTGAATATATGTATTATCTCTCAAGTCCAAGGGAAAATATATGAGGTTAAAAATGAAATATTACCGATTCCACCAAGGCTTGAAGAGTATGACTCCACTCATTGGAGATCCTAGAAGCAATAAAAGCTAGGTAATTCTCTAGATTAGAGAGATTCGGGATGGTTCTTCTGTGTTATTACTTATCATTATATAATTCAATGATAATTGATCGATACTACGTTATATAATATACTGAGTGATATATTGGAGGAAAGGAAAAGAGCAAGCGAGGAGTCTATTAACAACTCACTTGAAAACCTCACTTCTTGATCTGATTACTTATCTACCGGTTTTTCCTTTTTCTTTTCCTCCTTTATTAATTAAATTTAATATTTCAAATTCTTCATTGTTTTTTATTTTTATAATTCTTATTTGGATGATTTTATCATTTTTGACTGATGTGATATGTGTAAATAGTATTTAAAAAAAAAAAAAATGAATGAAATTCTGGTAAATTTTTTTAAACCTCTGCCAACGAAGTTAAACGGTGATTATGGTTTGTTTCGGTTTATTTGCAATCAGTAATACTGAAAAAGTTCAAGATCGATTTTGGTGGAACTTTGTGTAATGTTACATCTAATTAAAGTATGCCCCATTAAATTTGAAATATGAAGGTCACACAAAATATCTTTTTTTTTATTTTTAAAGCAGAATTATGGATATACTTGGGAATTAATTTTTGTAAAACTCTGCAGAAAGCTTATGCATTTTCATAGTAAGAGGCTATTAAATTTTGAGAGGTCAACTGCAAACAAAACGCGGCTATTTAATTTTTAAAGCAGAAATACGGATAAAGTTACCAATCGGTTTCGGTAAAGTGTTGTAGGAAATTTATATACGTTAACAGTAACAGGGCACTCAAGTTTGTGAGGTGAAGGTCACAAAATCTGTTAAAATGAGAAATCGACGATAACTTTAGAATAAATTTATATGTATAACTCAAACTAAATTTCGAGTCAATGTCAAATGTCAGGGTCCCATAAAACAAATTGCGATATTTAACTCAAATTTGTTGATCTTTTTTAGGGAAAACGATTTTAAGCGGAGTTTTGTGCTCTACCGAGTGCCCATTCTAGTCTTATCAACAGATAACATGCTACTTGAACATTGTTATCTTACATTTTTCAAAATGATGGGAACGATATTATCTGTGCTCACAGGGATATACCCTATGGAAGATTTTATATTAAGCACCTTTCACTTTACTTGATGCTATTTTTATTTTATTTATAAAAAAAACCTTTTTTCTTCCTTTTAAAAATTAAAAACAATGCTGTTCTAATTTGGTTGGCTCATTTAGCATTTGAATATACTGTCTATGTTAAGAATGTTTATCTCTTCAAAGACATTTTGAAGACTTTTTTATTTCAAAAATAATTTTTTATATAAAATATTGTTTATGACTAAATTAAAAGATTACTATGCAAAAAGTCATTAAATTAAATATTAAAATAGTGTAACAAAGGTCTCAAAAGGTTTGACCTTTTTTCGAAAAAGGTATAAAAAAAATTATTTCCTTCATTTGATAAATATGAACAAAAAAAAAAAATAATTTAGAAAAATGAAAAGCTCACGAATTTAAAAAAAATTGATATCAGTGGGAAACTTTGTAAAACATATTCAACACCTGCCTTCTCTGCAAAAAAAACCTAACATAGGCCCTGCTTATGGAAACTTATTTGAACTTGCTAGATGTCATCATTTCCCCTTTTCCTCTATAATAGATCATATTCAATAGTTTCAGCGGCATTGTTTATTTTCAATCCTTACATGATTTAGACTATGTTGTTATCTGTCATTAATATGAAAATTAAAATACATACTAAACCGGATCCATCTTGTTTTGTTCCATATCTATATTTGGTAGATGAAAAATGTTACAAATTTTAAGGCATCCTCTGCGAAAAATAATTGTTACTTCGATAATATTAAAAACATACTTGAGTTTTTGAAATGAAAAATTTAATTATCTTTCATTGTTATTTATTTTGGAACAAACAAACGAACAAAAATAGTTTGCTTTTATTCTCAATTAAATCATTCATTTTTATTATAGAATGATGTTTATGATATCTAGGAAATTATTCAGCAAAATTTGTTCCACATAAACAGTTAAAGTAGTTCTAACAACAAAATGAAAACAAGGCTAGTTGGTGCACAGGACGAGCGGTGCTTAAGTACTCTCTTGGAATAATTAATTATTAGGGGTGCATTATAAGGGATAAAAATTGTATGTATTTTTGGGAGGTTGAAAAAAAATCAACAAGGTAATCCTGCAATTCGAAGAATATAGAGTAGAGTAGCTAAGCTGTCATGAGGGGTCATTGGATCAGCTACCATCAGTTGTGACAAGGGAGGTGGGGGAGAAGGAAATCGACAAAAAAAGTCTAGAATCACTCCGATGTCGATCCTCAAATCTACTTTGTACTAAAATAGAACATATAATTATGACTCCGCAACAACCCTCTATGTTACTTTTTATTTTAAAAGTAATCACAAATGTTCAGTCAGGTTTTGTATAAAAAAAATGTGATCTAAAAGGAATTTAATACTCAGAAGTTAAATTATAATGAGTAATATAAAATTTACTCTTCAAATTACCAATTCTAATAGAGTTGGCCAGCTAAGAAATACTAATGATTTGCACTACTTTGTAATATATATATTACTTTTTGAGAGTAATGAGTTCATGCTATTCGGAGCTATTATATTATTCGCTTAAATTATATTCATTTGAGAAAATAAGTAGATTTAATCAATTGATGAGTAAAATTGATTTATTTAAACTAATTCACTTGGAATTACGCACAGTTGTACCCAGGATAGTTAGCCTTCTGCCACGGCAAGATTCTCTACCTCATGACCTTATAATAGGCCTCATCCCCGATTTTCTCATTGGGCTTGAAGAAGAAGGAATCCATTTTCTTCCATCAGAGGCCACGATTTCCATGCATATTATTTGGACCGTTTTTTTTGTCCTGAAGGTGTCCTGGACTTCCTCAGGTGATGTTGCAATAAATTTGTTGTTTTTGCACTTCCAAACCTGGTCAATCTGTTCAAAAGCTTCTTGGTTGACGAGATCCTTACAGTCGACAAATGACTTTTAAATTAATTAAGCACTTTTTTGCTTCTCTCAAGCCTTAAGACCTTCATCCTCTCAGTCAGGAGATATCTTGGAGTCCTGACAAAGCTCTTAAGGCTGAGGTCATCATGAACTGCCTCCTGATGGTGATCTCATCCATGTTGAACTCGTCAGCTAAGCGGCTCATTGATGCTATTGGATCTTCCTTGATATTGGCCTCCAGTGACTTGAAAAATGTTTCATATCGCTATAAACCATTTCCTCTACTTCTTCCCTTCTTTTTGACCCCTTTCCTATTCTCCTTTGCCAACATGATGTTCCTGACTGTCCTCACGGTCACGCTGACAATTTTTGAAATTCTTTTTTGATCAACATCCGCATTGAGAAGATCCAAAACCCTCTGCCTTTTTGATATATGTTCAATTATTGTTGTCCAAATTTTTCACAATTGAAATATGAACCCGAGTTGGTTTATTACTATTCTTGTTAATTTTAAGGCAAATGCGCACAGCAACATTTTTTGAAAGATTTTGTATTTCGTTAATAAAAAGTTTTTTCTTCACACAAGGAAGAAATAGGCATTATCCGAGCCAGAATGTTTATGTAGATAATATTAATTACTAGCGGAAGTAAGATATATTATTTGAAGTTATTAGGCCCCTTCCAACAGAACAAGAAACTTTATAAATGTGGTTATGAATGATCTGAATCATTGCGTCAAAAGTAGATTGGGTTTCCAAGCTCCAAATTTGGATATATACTCTTAAATACATCGTATATGCTTATATATATATACGTACTGTACTCCCCCATTCTTTTCTTTTTTGATATGACGCGTTGAGCATTAACGACAAAAGTTGTGCATTATGTAGTTCTAAAATGCTGTCTGTTTGTTTGTTTAGAACCGAGATACAACCCACCACACCGGAACTTAATCCGGTATCAGCCAGTAGAGGTTCATCTATGAGTTTCTTACTTTATTATTTTAAAATAATTCATAATTACACAACATATTAAAAATCCTCAAAAGTTGCTCCTCCATTAATCTTTTCTTTTCACTGACTCCATAGCAAGTTCAGTCATTTCCTGCATTGTACAGCCACAGCCAAAGATAAAATGAAATAGTGATTCCTTATCTTCTTCACAGAGTCGACAGATCAGGCTCAGGGTTTTACCCATTTTAAAAAGATGTCTATTAAGCTGTATGTGCCATTAACCATAGCCACTATACTTGAGATTTGATGTCTCTTGTATTTGTAACTTTTGTTCCGATGTATGGCTCAACAATAAACTGCTTAGGTTTTGCCGCAGCTATCCAACTGTTACCAGATAGTTTGCTTCTCATTCAATGTGGCTTTTCTGATAGCCTTTTTAGCCTGACACACGAAATCGGGGATAGAGACACCCTCCTTAGACAAAATATTTGCAAACTCGTTCCCTGTGCTATTATTAAGATCCTTGATCCATCCAACTGTGATATCACTCTTGAAATTCGTGAAGGCATTTTTACAGAAACAAATTTCTTCTCTCAATATGCCCTCTGGTTTTATATTTAAATTATCTATAGCGGACAGGCTATCAGATAATATTAATACCCTGTTGCCATTCGTTTTTTCAAATGGCAAATTACTTGCTAGATTTCTTATAGCTACAACTTCAGGTTCAGGTTGGAATACTGTGTTTGTATCATCAAGTCTTAATGAAAATTCCCTAATAACGGTGTCATGTTGTGTTAGTTCCCATCCAGCACCTGTTTGATAATTTAATCTTGGTCCGTCAGTATATCTAACTATATCATATTCTTCTACATTCCATACCCTTGTCACTTTGTACCGTCGTCTATATTACCAGGACTGTATACATTGGCTTGGGTTGGGACTTTATACCTCGCTAGGTATTGTAAATCCTCTTTACATGAATGATCGATCCATTTGAGTGGATTGTCTATTTTTGTTCGTATTCTTCTTAGGGAGGCACGTTCCCTTACATATAGATGTATAGGAATTACTCCAGATAAAACTTCCATGGTTGCTGTTGGCATCAACTGCATGGCTCAGTGATTCTTGAAAGACCTAATCTTTGTTGCTTGCGAAGCTCAGTTTTCATTAACTTGCTAGATTGGAGTTTACCTGAGAAAACAATCACACCATAACTAACTACAGATAAGTTTCATAAGCCCATATGTACTTCAGTGGGCTTCTCTTCGTCTTTGCCATGGCATATTTTAGGTTTTCATAGGCCACTTTATGTCCACCATCTATAACAAACCAAACATATTTAAAGGGTTTAACACTCTGTATCTCAGTCCCGTTCCTGTAAGAGGTAAAGTTGTAATCTTTTTTTCTCTTGGTAAATAAAATACACTTGGTTTTGTTACCACTGAAAATCTTTCTTGGCCTTCAGCCCATCGTGAGAGCCTATCGAGAGCTCCTTGTATCAATTGTGTTAGTGTTAGACGATCCTCCCCTCTAAAACATATTGCCAGGTCATCCGCATATGCAATCTTATAGATTGGTCTGTCTATAAACTGTTTCTTGAAAAGAATGATTTCAGCCCAGTGTGGAGAGGATCCCAAATTGTGTCTATCCTCTTGTTGGTATTGCTGATACGCTCTGGCCACCAAGCTTGGCAAAAATAGTTCTTTTTTGCTAGAACATTACTATACTAGCAAGTTTTTGTTTCGTCAACACCATGCTTGTGCATGACATCAATAACATAATCAAAGTGGGCTCTGTTAAAAGCACCTTCTATATCAAGAACGGCCATTGAGACTTCTTCCTTACGATGAAAACTGCTTTTGCAGCAGTCGATGAAACTGCTAATTGCAGTGTCAGTAGATTTTCCTTTTGTGAAGGGATATTATTTTTGCAAAACTATGTTAACTTTCTCATAAATTCTCCATTGTACCATACGTTTAAAGAATTTTCAAAGCCAAATTTTAAATGTGATTGGTCGGAAGGCTTTTGGGTCGAAGTAGTCCCTTTTTTCTTCTGTTTGGGAATGAATATTAAATTGGCTTCTCTCCAAATTTTTGGAGTATAGCAAGTACTGTAAACTGCATCGGAAAGACATCTCAAGCACTCCACCATGCAGACAGCAATATTTTTGTAAGCCTATGCAAGAATTGGATCCAGTCCGGGATTTTTATTCGGATTTAAGCTGTTTATAGAACAAGTCCTATATCGAAATAATCCTCATGATGTTTCAGCCTTTGTTTAAAAACATTTTCTTGACAGCTGTCTGCATCCTAATCCATCGAATCGGGAAAATGAGAGTCCTGAGAAGCATTTTCAGACTCTCGTTTTCGCTCTCAAGGTTGCCCAAAATGCTAACACGAACGCTTGTTTGGTTTGTTCATGCCTTCATTAAACAGGATATGTCTTTTGGATCTTCCATTGTGCTAACCCACTCTCTAAAGGCCTCCCTATTATCCCTGATTTTCAAGGTTTTGTAAAGTTGTTTTTCGGCTGTATATTGGACTATCAGTTTTTTTTCGTTCAGGATACTTCACTTTGCGGCTTTATTATCTGAGTTTGTCATTACACCATGGATTTACTTTTCTGAGGATCCCGGATCTTATACTGCAGGATTCCAGAAGAATAGTAGCAATACTGTTGGCTTCTAAATCAATTCCATTGGTATCTAGAAAATTATATTTCGTGGTCTGTTCAAAAGATTCGAGTTCATTCTTAAAGTTCTTCCATTTTTCATTTTTTAAATTAATATCACTGCACATAATTCTAACAACATTTATTTCAATGGTGCAAAACCTATGATCTGATCCAAAATACTCCAAGTCAGTTTTCCAGGCTGATACCAGATGGTGACTCCAGCGATTTGTAATCGTTAGATCAATTATTGATTCTCGCCACCCACGAATGTTGACACAAATCCTCCTACATTTTGAAGGCCCAGATTATATGTCGCCATAAACTATTCAAGCTTCTAGCCCCGAGGGTTAGTTATTGCATCTCGCCATAAGTGAACTTCTATCGCTAAAGTCCCCAGCAATCAACAAAGGTTTATGATTCTTATTGCAGTATTCAACAAGAGGTCTTATTTGTCCACAAACATCCTCTAATGTTATGCCGGCATAATAACTCGCAACATTCAAGTCCTTGTTGTTGGTTTTCAACGTACAAACTACAATATCCCTTGAGCAAAGCTTAGGAATCTGTCAGGCCACCAGGCGTGGTGAGACCAAAATTGCCGCCCTTGGCTTATGATTTACAAAAGCTGATATTCCTGTAAAATTAACAACATTTGATCCGCCCCTGATTAACGGTGGTTCAGTTGCCAATATCAAACAGGTATCCCTACCCAATGAGTTCATTAATTTATTTCTTGGAACTGCTTAGAAACTAAACAACTTTGTCCAGCATACCATGTTTCTTCTTTTTGACTTCCTTTTCATCTTTAACCGATGTGAAATTTAATTTTTCTCGTCCTAGTCAATAATACTCAACTCAGTATTCTCCTGGGGTGTAAATTTTTTCTCTTCCTCGTTACTTTGCTCTCTTTTCCTTTTCACATTTTTGTTGCGTCTCTCCTCAGTTACAGAGTCCTCACAAGCCTGGATTTTTTCTGGAGGATGAGGGTTTGCTGCTAAGTCTATCACTGTCTTGATCATCTCATCATTTTCTTCACATATACTGTTGTGAGTATCGTTTCCAGTTTCAACTCCTTTTTTCCATATTATATTCGTGTTCAGTCTTTTCATTGATTATTCCTTCATTGGTGATATTTTCCGTGAATTGACTACTTTAAATAATTTTAAGTCTTTTTGAAATCCACTTCGTGTAATCTTTATAACCTTTCAGCCGTAGATTAAATTTAGTCTTTCCATGTCCAAAATTAAAGCAAATTGAACATTGCTTGATGGCATTTACAAATTCCGTATGAAAGATCCTACCGTTTATAGGAGGAATGTTGGAATATTTTTAGGTGAACTCTTAACTAAGACGTTTAATAAAGAGCTCAGTTGCTTTTGGAGATGTGGAAATTGTTTCAGAATGGATGCACTTCTAAGCACCATTACCTCATTAGGTTTTGCCGAGCTACTTTAATTCTTTCGACTCTAATAAAAGGAGCTAAATGATTAGCTACTTCATCATAAGTTACCGTGCCACAGGCATTCTTCAATCTGATATTGAAGTTTTGGTATCTTTGCATCATGTCAGTTCAATCTCGATATTCTATTTTTCCATTAAAGAGATTGCATTATTATCTTTTAACTCCGTGAGAGGGAAATATATTCTTTCACCCGGGAGACTGAGTGATTGAGGTTTAATAAGAACTATTTTCTCTTTGTAGGGGTTTTTACAGGGGACAGATCTAACAACCATTAGATTGAGACCTAAAGTATCCCTTGCAATGAAAAGCAACGTTTTCCAAATTCATTTGTTTGAAGGTTATTCTTCTACAACTATTTGCATCACTACCAAATAGTGAGAACTTAATCCAACCACTGCCAGAATTTTTGATGATGTCTATTCTATCACACTTAAATGCCTGAGACACAGGCAAATGGGAGGAGTCGTTTCGTTTTATTAATTTGTTTTTCTACCAACAATATCAGAGTATGAGCATGCATTACCCTCCTTATCTATATTTGTGGGAGTATCATAAGGTTAACTTGATGCAACGTCTTTCTTTGATGTTACATCATTATTTTTGTTAACCTCTCCTCTTTGATCCTCGGAGTCAAGATTTCCTCGTCTAATGCCGTTGGTGTATGGATTATTCATTGCCTTAAAGATATCCATTCTCTGTTTGGAGCTTCCTCTAAATCACAAACTTAGTATTATCACTAATATCACAATAAAAACACAGAAGTAACTTAGTAAAATCGAAATAAAATGAGAGCACATTTTAACACATATTTACACTTAGAAATAAATTAATCAACCTCTAAACTTCTAAAATGTTAAGTGCACCCTCAAAAATGAGGCATTGCCAGATAAATATTGTTTTCTAATTGTTTATTGTTAAACAAAGGGAAATTGCGCATTCATCTTGTAAAAATTAACTCCTTCTCTCAATTTGTATATACAAGGTACAATTTGTACAAACCGATTGAACAGGGGTATTTTTCGGGTAAACATCGTTTTCAGGTTCTTCTATTCTAAAAAACCGTCCTCAAAAAATATCATTTAAGATTTTTATGTAAGGCTGGTCTCGAGTGAATCGAAGGTCAATATGACCTTTCCTAATAAAACGTTTTGTCAGTATGTTAATATGAAAATAGTTTCTATTTCCTTTGTTTTGAAATTAAACAAAAACAAAGACAATATACATTTTTCTTTATAAGCTGTTCTTCAATGCAGTGTTTTCCATTTAAGTTTATAATAAAAAGAAAATGTTTTGTTGCTTAACTGTATTCAAAACATGGCATGAATGTCTCATAAATGAAGGTTTATGATATTATTTAACTTTATTACATTGTCATACAATTCAATTAAGATAAGAGAAACAACACCTTTGTTTATAAAAAAAAGGTGCCTTTCATACTGAATGCAATAAAAAGTTGATTAAAAAATGTAGTTAAGTATTTGTTCAATTAGACTATAGACGTATTTAATTTATAAAATCATTAATTATTCCTTGTAGGCAAGGCTTAATGTAAAAAAAGTTACACCACTTCACTGGACAGTAAAATCATCAAACATGGCTATATCGACAGTAAAGTGGAAAAATTGTGAGAGGAATATGATCTAAAATAATGATCTTTTAAATTCATTGGTGGTGATTTAGTTCAAAAATTTATCTTGAAACAAAAATAAATCCAGAAAATCAGAACCATTATGAAAATGCGTCTCTGGTTTGTCCTGATAGATCTGTGAATAAATTTTTCCTTTCACTAAAAAGTACTTTAAAAGAGAGGATCAATAACCACATAACTCTGCCTACTTCATCAAGCTTGAGGCTTATCAAAAATTCAGTGTGATTAACAAAACTATCAATGTGATTTGAAAAAGCAATCAAAGCCTATCTCATTTCCCATTATATTTGGTTGGTAAATTAGAGGCTCATTACAGATTTGCTGCCTACAAATAAATGGGTGAAAAAGAACGGTACAAATATTTGCAGGCTGTGTGAGGAGAAAGAAGAGGATAATATTTATTTATTCCTGAAGTCAAAATAAAATAAAATAATTTTACTACGACAATATTTTGTGAAATTTGATGAGTGGGATATCATCTACTTGTCGTCGGATTAAACGAAAGCTTATATTGATACACTGAACTTTGTGTCTACAATTTATAGACTACAATCGATAAAAAAGAAACCAGAAGCTATGAATGGAAGTTTGATTGACCATGAATGACCTATTTTAAACAATAAACTAATTTAAGATATGTAACTACATTCTTTTAACATTCCTTTTGTTTTAAATATCTGTATATAAATTATTTATCTATTTGTTTTATGAAGTCATTATGTTGCTGTTACTTTTTTTGTGTTTGCATTGAGGATACTAAATGACCCGAGAAGAAATGAGAAATGAAAGTCTTTATTAACCCCGGAGAACTTTTAGAAGTGGTGGTCAATAGTTTGGATTGTTTCTAGAATCTTATGTCAGAATTATTGGGAAAAAACCTAGTTCCCGTCTTACAGCACATGGGCAGAGATGAGCAACAGTATTGTAATCCCAATTCTTGATTTCAAGATGAGACAGGATAAATGGATTAGTGGAGGGGGGGAGGGACCATTCACTCTTCAGGAGAGAACATATAAGTATTGAATTACTACCGAGTGGGACAGGTATATTTTCTGGAATCAAGAAGCGAAACTAAAACTTTCATAACTTTTTATTAGAAAAGTATAATGACAAATGTTATTGCAAATACTTGTAGCAATCAATCTTGGCTAGAATTATTCAATATTGCCGATTCCAGCCTCTATCACAGCCTAGACACGAGGCCGGAACTTGGCGAAGGTTCCCACAATATAATCGGCCGAAATGTTGGCCCATTGCCTCTTGGTGTTGGCCTTGAGCTCTTGTACATTTCTGTCTGATGTCTTCTCAACATTGTTCTCAAAGACGCCCATGGAAAAAGAGAAAACTCAATTTTGGGTTGATTTACATCTTACCAGGATGGGAAAAAGTCTTGAGAGGATTCGGATCACTTTTTGTATAAGTTTGTTGTGGTGGATTAAATTCAGGTTCAGTCAATTAACTGATAGCTTAGGTTCCGAGCTTTTATTTTGTATATATAAAAAAAAAAAAAAAAAAAGAAGATTTTCACCATGAAAAAAAAAAAAAATTGCATTTGTGTTCTAGTCAGCACCCTCAAAACCAAGATTCTTTATTCAATTCAGTCTGTAATCCTTAATATAATCACAGACGCCGAGTGCTTGGTCCTAAAGAGAGTCCTCATGTTGTTACTGATATTACCAATGCAAATTACCCAGTCATTTTGCTTATCTATCGAACTTTATAGCGGGGTTATTATTTTAGACATTTCTTACCTTTTTAGGGTTTAACTTAGTTAGATATGAGTCTATGTTGTCTATGTAATTAAAAAAAAAATCTATTCAGAATTTTTTCACTATACGTTGTTTGTCTTACTTGTATTCCAGAAATTCTTATTGTATGGGGAAAGAGACGTAAAACCACTGGACACATCATTAATTGTTTGTCTTCAAACTAACCGACAAAGAGTTTCAATAAAATCTCTATTATCATCCGCACTTATAATGTAGTGTTGTGCCGCTCCTAATTTGTTTGGCTCAGGACCAATCCTTGAATAAAACGGAATAATATTAATTCCTAAGGAAGATTAACCTGAATAACTTCATAAAGGATTTTTTTAAGGACTACAAAGTGGGACTAGACTAATTGAAGTAGATGACATTCCTCAGTCCTAAACAACGAAGGATTTACAGTACTTGGGATAAGGATCATGCAATTATTGAATATTTTATGGATGATAGATACGTTAATGGTGTAATTTTTTGGCTATTTTAATACAAATTAGTAAAATATAAGTATTTTGTGCTCCATTATAAAGTTCAAATGCCTGCAGTTATAATACTCATAAATGCATAATTATCATCTAATTTGAATAGATAAAAAGAAAATGATATATTGAATTAATAGTTGGTAATTATGTAGAATGATCCTTGTCGTAATTAAATAATACATTCTAAGACCAAGAAATTACTACTGCTACATACATCAAAACTTGTACACATTTATATGTATATGTATGCATAAATCCACGATATTTTTTTGTACAGAAACTAATATTTATTCATAAATTATATAAAAAAATATTTTAGGAAATAATATTTAAAACAAAAAAATATATGTATTGACACTCCCTCTGATCAATAGGTTCTTTTTACACTTAACACCTTCTCAATTAAACTTTAACTCAATTTCACCAAAGTAAAACCATTCCTCCTTATAGTTTTTTAACCATCCAAGTGCAATAAGTCTTTTTTCTACAGAAATCTTTACTTTTGGTATATATATATACAATATAATATGGGCATTTGATTTTTTTATTTCATTATATAAGGAAAAACATTTCAATGACGTCACGTTAAATTGATTTTTTCCCTTCAAGTGGGACTGGACTGAACTGAATTGAACCTGAATGGACTTAATTTCGTTTCGTGGTCCTAATTAAGGACCTACACAACACTAAAATACCTTCACTCATACCAATTTTGTATCGTCTGAGAGTGAGTACCATCTCCTTGATGGTATAAATATCTTACCTAAAGTGGGAATTTTCGCAGGACTGGAGGTTTTTCTCTAAGAGAGTATCCACATACTTAATGCTGTTAATTTTATCTTCCTAGGGCACAAAGATAAGTTGATACTTTACCAGAAAGGCTGTTTGCCACTAATACCCTCACTGACTCTATTTTTTTGTATCTAATAGATATTGCAGGGTGAATCAAACCTTTTATTGTCCAAAATCCAATCGTTTTCTGAAATTGAATATAGCCTCAATAGAAACAGTTTAGCATCAGTAAAACAATGCCCAGACTTCCACAAATTGAGAAATTTCTTGCTTCTCTTTACTTTATTTTCTCTCGTATTTAAAAAATGACCAATTAAGGTTTTAAGCAAACTTTATTGACAGTTCATCAATAATTTATCACAAATACTTTACATTGAGATCTCTTTATGTTAGTTTATGTTTTTACAGTAGTTAGGGTCCACCCTGAAAATATTATAGTATAAAATCGAGTTTCTGAAATTTTCCTTCCAATAGGAACTTATAAAAAACTACAATTTTCTATTTTTTTTTTCATTAGTGGCAAAAAGAACGAGGTTAAATAAATCCATAATATTTGAAAGAGCTTGTATTTATTGGAATATAATATGTCCATGTAGCTACATATATTAATAATAAAAATAAACAAGTTAGGTACTGTCAATCTCATCCTTCTGATATGCTATTACGTTATTAGTTTTCTTTACATTCACTTAAATATAACATACAAAATGTATGCTAGAATAGAAAATATATTGTGAAATTAAGAAGAGAAGAAATGCTATTAAAAAATAAAAAGAAAAAGCCCCTTTTTAATATTCAGTTATATTAAATGGGATGAACATTGTACATATTACATAGTTTGTATAAACTACTTAAAATTACAATAAATATTTACTTTCATATAATGTGTGGAGATGTATAGTCTAAGCACTTTCAGCATGTTAAAAAAAATGACATGGTAGCAATATATATTTATACATTGCTATGATAGAAAGCAGATTAGCTGCCATGACGTTTCCTTGAATTAAGTGTAAGCAGAGGAAGGAAATAAACACAAATCTCACTCTATATAAGCACATGGGCCAGAAAATGCTGTGATTTCGACCCTTTATTTGATTCCAAGAAGGCCTACTAGTAACGGGTGGGATTTTTAATTTGAAAAGGAAAATCGGTTGGTACATCCGCTCAATTTTCTTTTTTCTTCATTCATAAATAGATTGTAACGTTATATATTTGTACTTAACTTTTATTTTATTTGTAGGATCATATAACAGGCAGATGATGTTAACAATGATTTTGCGCTCTTCACAAATCTTTTCCCAACTTAACTATTTTTTTAACTCCCCAACAAATCTTCCGTGTTACTATTTGTCATTCGTGATCACAAGCACAAGACGTCGTCATTGACCCGAGTTTCTTTTATGGTGCAATTTTTACGTTCAACTGAAGTGGCACCTCAAGATTTAAGATGTACGTCATAATTTTGGTATCTATACACTTCTAAGAAAATATGTTATCCATCCATCTTGATGATTAATCAGAATGTAAAAATAGAGATATTCAAATGTGGAAGAAAATACAGAAGAATCTGATCTAAGAGTCACCTGATTTATACATGTCACGGCACTGAGTGGCCATAGCCTTATTCGGTTCCAATGCAGGAATTTCATAACAAAAAAACTGTATCCAGTGTGTTCCTGCAATCTACGGTCAGCACTAAAAAAATTTATTGCAAAGGTACTACATAGGTTCATAGATGAACCGTCTTTTAACGATCACTTTTATTTTTTTAAACTTACATAGACTTTTGAGTAAAAAAACAAAGATGGAGGGATCAGTTATGAACGGTTTAATAAATGAAATAAGTATGCAAATCAAATATTGGCCGAACCAAAAGTTGTTGGAAAAATTGTAATCTATTTAAAAGGTTACTTTTTGAAAATAAGATGTTTTAGCCTCTAACCGCCTACTCTTAATCATTTGGATCGACAAAGCGGATTTTTTTTAATACAAAATTATTCATTAATGTCATTTTTAGTCTATACAAAACTATACATAAACAAAAACAAATTTATATTACAATTGGAAGGGCTTATGCAACAAATTGTCAAACTTAATTTGACACGGTCACCAAGAGTGCAGTCAAATATTCATTTTCAAAAATTCATACTGATAAGTTCTCCCTGTTGAGGAATTTCTCTTGAACAACAAAACTGCTATACATACATACACGAGTTTTATACAGGATGGTCCAGAATTAGAGTCCCACTAAACAAATTAAATTACTCAGTCATTTTTTGTATTAGAATATGTGTTAATACTTTTTTACAAGGTTAAGTATTGTCCTTTGTCTCATGCACAGTTGTTTACTCTTGTTCTATACAACTTGGTAGAGACTGAATCAGTCTCCCCTTGGACCCTACATTTTAATGTCAAAAAGTTAAGATCAGTTAAACCGAGAGGCCAAAAGCCATTTTTTGAAAACGTGCATAAAGTTGGAACTTTATTTGTGTTCCACATAATCCCTACTCTTGACATTAAAGTTAATGGTTTTTAAATTCTGGAGAAACTGCTCACTTCATTTAAAACTATTCATATAATTTTATAGGTGATGTCAAGATTATATTAGTTTACAATCTAGAAAAAACAACTCAATTTTGAAAATCCATTTGTACATAGAGTTTCCTTATAGTTTTATTTTTGAATTATTTTTGTGTGTAAAAAGTCAATGTGACGGCGAGGTTAGTTGGAATATATTCTACTATTATTTAGCAATAACTCAAGTCAACAAAAAAAAAAAATTATATTCATTGTCAAATATAGTAGTAGTTAGCAAGCTAATTACGAATTTGTACTGAGTTTATTCGTATCAACGTAAGTTTTTTGGAAATACTTAGTTGGAATTTTTTCCAGCATTTTTACACCTTTGATATGATATGTTTGAGCAAAGTTTTGAATATGAAAACAATCAATAATTTTGTGTTAACTTTAAATATGTTCCTTACATTCCATCCTGAGAAAATGTAATATATATGTTAAAAACCACTATATATTGAGGATTTTGTTTCAAAATAAATAATGCTTAGGGGTTTCAATATTTTAAAGTCAAAGAAGCTTAATTGAAGTTTGAATAATTAGGGTCTTATTAAAAAAAATTAATTTGGATATGAGAAGTCTGGTTCCGTAGCAATATTAATTTAATTTGAGTTTGATTGTAGAAATAAACCATAAAAGATTGATATGATAATATATAAAAACTTAATTGCTTACTTATAAAAACTTCA
The DNA here is from genome assembly GCF_016086655.4 of Lepeophtheirus salmonis. Classification (NCBI taxonomy): domain Eukaryota; kingdom Metazoa; phylum Arthropoda; class Copepoda; order Siphonostomatoida; family Caligidae; genus Lepeophtheirus; species Lepeophtheirus salmonis. Next base: position 66,416,010 of record NC_052135.2, read on the forward strand.
ATTTTTTGTATACAATATAATTAATTACCTAGGTGTTTAAAATTTTTTAGCACTTTACTTCGAGAAAGTTTTGCTGCAATAAAAAAATATTCAAAATGAATATTGCAGCGGAACAAGGCATTCTAGAATCACAGGTATTTTATAAATGAAACCTTGATTATTTACGCTGTAAATAAGTTTATATATATTCAAAATAATTGACAAACTGAGGCTGTTGTTTTTTCCTGGTCAAATTGTATTTTCTCAGTATTATAATTAATTGTAAATAAAATCAAAGAACTTATTTGAAATAAAAATAAAATTTTGTCAAAAATAAACTAATTTCTATATAGATTATTGATATTTTTATACTTCACAGTAGAAAACCAGATGTTCTACTATCAAACTATTTACCCATTCGAGGTCAGATTGTCAAGTACAACTAATTGAATATGCTATTTAATGTAGTTAAATGAACGATCAAAGAATAGATTAAATCAGTTCATTAAAATTAACGTTAGAAAAAGCTAATGCTTTCTAATTTGTACTCTTCTAAAAAATGACCGAACATAACCAAAAAAAAAGTACTTCATTAATAATTTATCGAATCATCAGTAGCGACGGGCATTTTCGAGAGAGCGAGGAGAAAGCTGGAGTTATTATGGAGACAGTACTTTTCAATTAATAAATAATAATAATTATTTTTGATCTCGATTAAAATTAGCTACCTGTTGTGTGATTATTTTTTTTATTAGGGGGGATAATCAGATATTGTAAAAGTATTGGTTAAACATCACAGACGCTACGGCTCCTACAATGTTTATAATTGTCTCTAAGTTTCCTATATCTAAGGATTGTGAGCTCCTTTCAGTACTAACACATATCGTTAGTAAAAATACTGTATATCATAGATTACACTTTATTAAGAGTATTATTTAAACAAATATATATTTTTGACTCATGTAAAGGTTAGGAACAAATGAGTAACAAATTATATATAATCATATTCTAATTTTTATGTAAATCTTTTTTTCTTCTAATGCTTGAGTGCTTTATCTTCAGAGATTTAATATATTTTTCAACCTCAAGATTTTTACCTACTTATAAATATTTGAATAGAAGCAAAAATAATAAAAAAATAAATAACTAATGTTTAAACAATCCCAAAAAACAACAACTTTTATTTATAGTTATAGATGAAATCATTTGAATGCTATCTTAGATTTTTCCCGTCAGTCTCATGTAACATGTCAAATTGTTTAATATATAAATGATTGCATTGCTACAGAGTTCATTCTTCTTGAAACATTTCTTGTATTTGAGTCTTTTTATCAACATGGCTATGAATAAACTTTTTAAGATCGTTATAGTTGAGAGAACAGAAACTAAAACATATATAGAAACACTATTTTTGGAAAAAAATAAATGGCATTGTTCCGACTGATACAGGGCTATTTTTTTCTAATATCAACATTATTTTAAAGTTCCTAGGAACTCTAGTAATCGATGTAAATAAACAAAAAAGAATTCATTTTAATAAAATGAGAACATTTAAAAACTATTCTCCAAAAAATAAAATAATTTTTCTAATAACCAATTATAATATAAAACCCTGCAAATCATTCTTGTCCTGGAATATTTATTTAATTAATTTAAGTACAAAATCTTGTAAAAAGTAATTAATTGATTGTAAATTCAAGTAACATATTTTTTATTAAATAATATTAAAAAAGTACTTAAATAGACTATTGATTAATCGAGTATGAAGGTAAAAATTACTTGGTGAGAACAAAAAACTCCTTGCTCTAAATAATTTATTTTCTATTTAATAATGTGAATAATATTTCTTGTCCTTATGGATTCTAGATTGATTATTGTTGCCCTTTTAACAGAATTCCTAGTCATAGAGTGAGGTAAATTATGAGTATTTTAAATCAAAGAATGATGCAAATGATGTTGGTTAGAAATATTATAACTCAAGTAAGGTCATACTTACACGTGGAATCTGTAATATGTTTCAAAGAGAAAAAAAACCAGTTGCTTGTAATTAATTTAATATCTGCTGATAATATTTTTATAAATAAATTGATTTAAGTAGTTCAAACCACAAAATATTTAGGTTGATATAATAGGAACAGTTTATATTTTTCCTTAGCTATATAATTTATTCTACGATATAAGAGAAGAATTAAAAAAAGTAAAAACATGGCCTAAATATCGCCTAAAGTTCTTGGCTCTAAATAAGGACTGACACAATACTACTAAGCAAGCGTGTTGATGCCAATATTTGTCATTATCATATATATGATTTCAGGAGGAGAAATTACTTCATTACATCATGTTTAAATGATGAACTATTCTCAGATTTGTCAAGTATTTTTGATTAGTAGGTATGAACACTCACAAGTAAAAGTTTGGCTAAAAACGGAATTTCACTTATTTTTTTAATTACCTATGACTTTATCTTCAGATATCATAGTAATTCGACCATTGATATGAAGAAAAATAAGGTTCAATATGCGTAAAAACATTCATCTGTGAAAAATGACAGTATTTTTGTTTAAATTTTTGCTTTATCAAGAAATCCTTCCTTGCCGCTATAACTCTTCTACAGATTTTGTGCATTCTTGTTGTTAGCTTTTCAAGATAGGCAGGTGTAATATCATTCCAAGCATTTTTCAAAATGTAACACTCACCTGTGGGTCACTTTTCACGAACTTTTCTGTGTAGGTGTTCCACAATAGCTCTATTGGGGTCAAATCAGGTAATTGAGCTGGCCATTACATAGTCGATAAGATGAGAGAGGCTTCTTTCTTTTCCAAGAAGTTTTTGGAGAGCTTGGATGTATATTTTGGGTTGTTATCTCGTTGAAAAAAAACTTCCCTCTCATTAATACCTGTCCAGAAGGAATGGCTTACTTCAGAATAGCATAATAACCATTCTGAAGGAATTAACTACCAATCTCTCATACATGCGAGGAAGAACAATTACATATGAAATTAACCCTGTCTAAATATTCTATCTATAGTTTCCATATTTTTGTCTAAATAAGCTCGAAATATGCGAAATTGTGGAACGAATAATATTTTTGTAATTTTTTAAAGAAACTATTCAATTAATACTAGTTTTTATGCTTTTACACCTCTGTGCCCGATAGATTTTTGGTTTTTCATCATTTGGAAAGCAAATACAAGAGACAGTATCATTGTACCATACCCGATATGCACATATGTATTTGAAAAGAATATTTTAGTATTAAATCTTTCTCATACTTTAAAATATATAATGTAAATATTTCTTTATTTTTTCATGAATAAAACCTTTTATTAAAAAATCCTCACATTCAAATTTCATTTTTTTCTATAGTTTCCATATTTTTGTATAAATTATTCCAGGACATGATAAATACGTCTTTTTTTAAATGTATATTTTTAATAGAAAGGGGTCAGAAAGAATCTTTGACATGACATTGGAAGTTGTTACTGCTGCTCCCACAAATGATCGCAGTAATATATATATATGAATTAAGGGTATAAATATAAGTTCACCCATGTGTTTTTCATCAATTAAACTGAGTAACATTATTCTACATTGTATTAAAATAATTTAAATGTATTTGTGTCCTGCCTAGAAAAACAATGATAAAAACGCATTTATTTCAAAAACGGAGACATTTACAGACTTTAAACATGCAATAAAAGTTGTGTAGAATTTTGAGTTACGTACAATAAACTATATTTAATTCTGATCAAACCAAAGTCCTGGGATCTGGAAAGTAAGTTTGATTTTTTTGCAAATAAGTTTATTTTTTTCATAAAACAAGATCGATTCCCCGTGTCTCAAAGTTTTTTTAAGGTATGAGTCGTCAATTCGAAGTGGACTAAAAAATAAACGAGGAGGTTTTACAATAAAAATTTAGATATTATATAATTATAATTTATAGGAAATCGTTTTAATTTAGAATTTTAACATAGATAAGCTAAATATATCAAATCTTTTTCATTGGGTATCTTTAAGATTGCGTGTTCGTGCTAATATATATTACTATTTTTTTTAGATAAAATTTACTGCTTGTGATATTCAAACATTCATATTGCTACTAATCTTTAAATTACATATATTGTACTAGTTGTGCTTGACAACCTGTAAACAAATTTGCATTAAAGTATCTAATCTGCTTCTTGAGAATTTGATTAATATATCCAATGCGATTATTTCACTAATTTTAAAAAGTAATTAATATTTAAGAAGGATTAACCCCATTTTAAATATGTTTTATATCCAATGTATTAGATTAGTACATATTGATTAAATGTATGTAATATAATCGACTTATGTACATTTAATTTCTGAACTTTTGTTGTCTCTAAAAATTAATTACACTTTTCAATTATTAAAATAATTGGCTTAGTTATATTTCATTTCGAAGGAATTTTTACGCAACTTTATATTGCATGTTTATTAAATATTCTAACAAAAAAATTAAAGGTTAACTAAAAAAACAACCAAAATCAATAATTTTATTATGACAAATCTTTTTTAATTATTATTTAACTGTTATTACTTAGTTCTAGTTATAATGTAATGCAATTGAAAAAATATGGAAAAATGTTAGTTTCCAAATAAGACCCTTCATTTTTTTTAATTTTTGTAAATTAGACCCATTTGGGAGGAACTATGCAGTTAAACATTATCTTAAAAACTATTTTATCTTTCGATTGCTGGAAATTTTGGATAGGTAAGTTTAAATGAGGCCGTAGGAGCTGCCAAAGGGAATATCCCAGTTGTTTATCAAAAGAAGCGACGATTCCCGAAATTGTAAAAAAAAAAAAAAATCTATAACCCCCACTGTGCGATTGTCGACTGAAAGTGCGCGAGGTAGCTAACATTGTAGGCATTGCAAAAGGTTGGGTACATCCCATATTATCTAAAAATTTGAACAAAAGAAAGTTGGTTGAATTTAAGTGCCGTCTTTGCTCACACTTGAGCAAAAACAATGTCGTGAATAAGTTTTGATTACAGTAGTTTTACATTAATGAAAAATATTTTTGGAAAAGTTGTTCTCTACCTGTCCCCGCATCTCTCTACCTCCTACTATAGATCAAAAAATAAAAACATTCTTCAAGTCCACCTTAATATCACTCTTTAAATCATGGTAATATAATTGGGAATCATACTTAGTTACATTGCGGTAGCTCCATGACTCTCACGATTTATTAGAAGAATAAATAATACAACTTGCTCGCTAGGATAAATTTCAAACTCCGCTTATGTATAGTTATTACTACAAGATGAACCATAATCAAATATACATTTATGATTTTGTTGCCGAAATGAGTGTTCTACGAAATGACATTCTGCAAAAGGATTTTACCTAAATATCCTGGAATTGGTGAATGGTTATAGGTAAAAAAGAATTGAGTATGTCTTTGAATGTCTATCATCTTGAATAGTAGTTTAATTACATATGAATTTTTTGTACAGAAGTTCAAATTTTAATGATCTCTCGATCAAAATTTGATGTCATATAAAAAAATTGGTATTTATTCTTTTTTTTCTTCAAAAATATACAACAATTTAGATGATATTCAATATATATACAATGCACAAAAAATGGGATATTGCAACATATCTAGGGGTTTCAACCCATACTTTCCACAGAACAATCAATAAAGTTGGTAGAAATAGCCTAATGATGGTGGAGAGTATACTTTTGACATCAGCAATCTCCATCAGTCTCTCAATGTTTCCATATTTTTATTAACGTTGTTTCAAGAGTAATTTTTATATTCAATGTAGTTTTCCCATTATTCATATGCCTAGTCATGACAGCTAAGCTGATATTATCCCATACATTCTTCAAATTGTCAGAGACATTACATTAATTTAGGGTCTCATTTTTTTACATACCTAAAATTAATATTTTTTGCAACTCTCTTTGCTAATGTTAAGGGTTATTATCTAGGAATGTAAAACAATAACTCTTTCATTTGCATGGATCTATATACATTAAAGTAAGCTAAAGAATAAATTAAGAAATTGATAGTTTTCTATCTAATAAAATAAATGCAACTAAATTTACAGTTTTTAGTGAACACTCTTTCGTAATTGAGTTTTGTTTCTTTCCCATACGATCCACTATAACTAAATATATTTACATATATATAGTATAACTTTTTGCATTGTTATATATTTCATTGAAGACTGACTTATAAATAAAGGATGCATTAATTATATAATGTATAAATTTATTTTCCCACAAAATTTAATACGAAAAAAAAATATTGAACAATTGAAACATTTTATGAATAATAAAATAGAAATCATAAAAACGAATTAGTATTTATATAATTAAACCATTAACGAACTTTTATGTCCTAGTAGAAGTTCCCTCTTGATTTTTAAAATTTCATTATAATAAAATTTTAAGACACAAATGCGAGATGGAGTAATTTTTTCCCAAAATGGAGTCTAGATTTCAGGAATGAATTGGTCACAAAATTTTAACTTCCCGCCCCGCTTGTTTTTAATTTTAAGGATAACTTCGAATTGGACGTTAAAACCGTACCATAGAAAAATAATTGATAAATGATGGCATCATAAATTTATCTTTTATAATTTTAAATAATCAACTTTATACTTAAATAAGGTCTACAAGGTGTCCACGATAAATTGGAACTACTTTAAACTTCATCCAGATCCATAATGTGGATATTCGGGGTTAAATCATACTAATAAAGAAGGTTGCGTGAACAATACAATATAACTTCCACCACAATTGTTTTGACAACAAACAATAGTCATCATGGAACAAGCAAGGAGAGACGCCATCCTCGAATTGGCTCGCGCGGGACACAATCCTTCTGCTATCTACAAGCTTCTTAACTACCCCAAGACCACGGTGTACCGGATCTTCAATGCCTGGGAGGTTGAGGGGAAGGTCTGCCGCAAGGCCCACAACATGAGAAGTGACCGAATCCGCACTCCCCGCTTCCTTGAAGGCCTCCGGAAGTCCATCAAGGCTTCACCGGGGACTTCCTTGTCAAGGTTGCCCAAAAACCGTGGAGTGAGCAAGCAGCTGGTCTCCAAGGCTGTGAATGAGGACCTTGGGTACACGTCATACCGAATGGCCAAACAACACATCCTCACGGTATCCATGGAGGCCACCAGGCTCACCAACGTAAGCGTCTCCTCAATGACCAGAAAAGCCATGGAGGAAGAATCATCTTCTTCTCCGACGAGAAGAACTGGACTGTCAACAGAAGCTACAACGTTCAGAATGACAGGTGGCTTGCCAAGGAGAAAGAAGAGATCCCTGCGGTCTTCACCACAAAGTTCCCGGCCTCCGTGATGACCCTGGGTGTCATCTGCAGCACCGGTGAGGTGATGCCTACTTTCTTCTTCAATCCCAAGGAAAGGGTTAACGCAATAAAGTACTGCGAAGTCATGGAGGAGTTTGTCATCCCCTGGATGAAGGATACGGCCCCTGGGAGGGAGTTCATATTCCAACAAGACTCAGATTCCATTTTTATCAAGCAGGTTGAATTTTAAGATACTTCCAATTTATCGTGGACACCCTGTAAATTAAGAATAATAGCAAAACAAAACGTGTTTTAAAGATACTTAAAGTCTTAATAAATTAATTTAAATGGTAAACTGAAATACTTACTTTATTGTCTCTACTATTATTTAAAACCTTGTCTTGTAGAGGGTGCTTTAAAATTCTTATTTAAAGACATCGAAAGGGACCAATTTCAAGTCTCATTTTAGGGACCGAAACAAACACAATATACATATGTATTTAATGTTTATATTTCTATGGCTCTTAATAAATTGTTATGATTAATTCATGTGAAGGCACATTTAACTACTCTTGAATGTATGTTTATTACCTTTTTCTCGCAGTTGCTTGCAGCTGATCTAATAGAACGTCATAAAAGCTAAACGGCGTTTCTCCAAAACATTATTCAAACTGTCCGATTGCTACGTCATTCTTTATTTTTTAACATACTGCCCATATTTTATTCGACTCCATATATTTCCTTCTCTAGGAGCAACTGGCATTTGAAACAAACATTAATTTTAATGAGAATTACATAAGGTTTTCCCGGTACATGAAGTAACTAAAATTAATTATGAACTATTCTGCTTTATATAAAACAAAAAATAAAAATGCATGGTGTTATATATCTTTGCAGACTTTTTTAAAGGAGATTATAAGGTTTAGAGACGAATAAATATTCAAATGGCGACTTTTATATTATTATGAAAAATCCTTTGTCTTCTTATCCCTTGTCGTTTTTCCTCTCTAAACCTTATAAACTCCTTAAACGAAGTATGCAAAGATTCATAAAAGCATGTAGCGAAAAATAATTTTTATAATTATACGGTCTTTATTTTTGTTCTATAAAAAGTAGTCGTCTGTTAGTCAAAAAATTTGTTTTTAGAAAAATGTTATTTTAAGGCCGCCATGTGCTTAAAGGACATACAAATTGTTACGATTTTTTTTTGAGCCTTGAAAACCTTCTTAAAAAATTTCAGCAAAATCCATTCATTGGTTTGGCCGTGAATCCCGGACACACACATACACCCACCCACACATAGATATTTGCATTTAATATATTATTATGTATATCTTTTTCTCAGCACGTTATTTACTAGGTTATAAGTAGAACTGTGAATTATAAAGGTTTTTTTAGAGTAGGGTATTTTTTCGATTGTAACTGAATCATTGTTACTTGTTTTCTAAAGATGTTATTATCACTATTTTATTATTGAGCAGATACCATCTAAGTATGAAGCTTAACCACGAGTATGTGCCCAGCCAATACTGAAAGTAACTGTGTTAATTTCTGGCAGAGTCTTATGTGTAAATTCATGTTAGATTTTCGAGTAGGATTAAGGATAAACAAGAATAATTCCTGGACATGTTCAAACTATATAAACTATATCTAAATTTTTCATTGGTATTGGTATGTACTATTTTTGTTCTGTACCTTCAGTATCAAAATAAATTACACTTTTTATTTTAAAAAAAATAAAACTATTTAAAGTTGATTGAACTTAATCGGGTAAGACAACTTGGACTATCGATGGAGCAACTCGAACAACATTAAAATTGTTGTCATAGTTAAAATAACATAAATTATACTATGAAAATTGTGCGAAAAGTTTTACGAAAAAAACCTCCTATATTAATTTTACTCCTACTAGCTGAGTGATTTTCAGAAAGGGTAAAATTGCACTTACTAGCATTGCTTTTCCTTATAATAATATATACTTATTTAAAAATGCACTTAACACCTATTCAATATCATTTTTATATGATTTAATGATCTTCTATGAAATTATGATTGGAATAAAAAACAGAGTAATTGTTTTTAGCTTCAAAACAAGCCCTTAACCCTATTTTTAGATAACTTATAAATAGGTTTAGTGAAACATATTTCAAGCTGCTATTTTAATTTACGTCGATAAGAGTACTCACGACATTATCAAACACCCGGAAATCAGCCAATTTACGGCTTATTATGTAGGTAAACGCTTAGAAAAGGAAAAAAACCTTAAGAATCTCCCTCTTTGAAAATGGTCATCAAACATGATTTAAAGACAATACAGCAATGTCTATATGCACAAAAGAAGTCAATTTGCTCCACCATCGTGTGCAATTATGTCGAAGCTGTCGGAATTAAGTCCTTTAATTACTTAAATAAGTTCTTTCTGTCTCAAAGCGGCAGGAAACTCTGTATCGAACGTGGTCTGTGATTATTGAATTTTATTTAGAATCTAATAAATTTTGTTTATTTTTCTCTGATGAGAAGACCTTGGTATTGATCTGATCATAAACTGGCAAAGTAATCTTGTCAGGAGTAATACAAATTAAATTTGCCATATATAGAGGACAAAATATCCTGCATCAGTAATGAGGTTAAGTAATTTGGTAACACCAAATGTCACCAATCTAGTTTGATAAATAATCCCTATAGACAGTTGCCGACTACTTGGTGATCTTGGGAAAATCGGGTTGCCCATGGATCTATAAAATTACTTAGCAGTCTCAAAATTTTAGTGGAGAATTTTCATTTTCAGCATTCGGAAAATATTGTTCAAGAATGATTGTGAAAAATTATGAAGATTTGATATAATTTTTTTGGGATCAACCCATTGGACTACTTTGCAGGCTGCAGAGTAGTCCAAGCAAACCTTTGTCACTACTTTGGGGCACTTTCTTGGCCAAATTTAGTTATTTAAGCAGCTGATTTTTGTTTGTTAGATAGAATTTTCAAACTTGCACCAGTTGGAAAAAAATGGAATCAATTGATGAATTTGTTGTACCAAATATTTGGAAAAGGCACGGATTATTTCTTGGAATCTGCTCCGGGAGCGAGACCAAAACAGTTGGTAGAACCTTGTGGACTCATTGAAACGTTCATTTGCAAGGTGAGGATCGAATTGGAGCCCTCTAAAGGACTCGGCTCCCTGCCACACCTCGAAACATAAAGTCTCAAATGGCTACAAGGCAATTTGGACGAATTCGTCTCGCGAGACTTTTGGCTTCCAAATTGGTAGGATCTGAATCTGATTGATTTTTTTTTTTGTATATGGTGCAATTGAACAACAAACCAACTGACGAACTTATGAGTTGGATCAAGAAGGAATTCCAGATTTTCCCAAGGGACAAAAGTGGAGAAGGTCTGTTTCTCGCTTTCGGCCTCACATAGAGAATTTAATTGAGGTTGGAGGTGATTTTAATTAATAAAATAAATTAAAATCCATCAAGCTTTAGAATTTGGTTTTATTTTTTAGTAATATTAAATTCATCTATCAACAAAGGATGAAAAAAATTGAAAAACCGTATTTTATAAAGTTTGTTAGACCTTGTCTGGCGGTCATATTTGAGGCCAATAGAGATCATATTACTGATCAAAGATGATTTACATATGTCAAAAAAAATATACGAAAAAACTATGTTAAACTTCATTTGTATGAATTGGGTTTAATAAATTAATATGATCGTGAAACGTGAGAAGACTTTTTAAACACAAGTATCTATGCTAAATACCATGATATGATGGCAAAGTCTTTAAAATCTCAACAAATACCAGAATCAAAAACAAATATTACTCTGATTTAACAAAATAATCGTTCAATTACCTTGAAATTGTTCTACCCTCAATTATGAAATAAACCAAACAAAAAAATCATATTAATTTAATATCGATTAATTCACAATAAATACGTACTAAGATTTCTCATTTTATAGGAAATTTTCTTTAGAGACGGATTCCGGGCACAAACTTTCAATAATAAACACTTTCAAAATTAAATATTTCTTTTTATATTTTAAGAAAAAGTTAATAGATTTTAAGCTAGTCCTAACCATTTATTCTCAATGATCATGTTCTTCCTTTTTATCATTATCACTTCGAGTGCAGGGGTTGCTTTTAGAGCTTGTGGTTCTAGATTTTTGAATATCGTAACTCGATCCGTCCCACAAAAAAATTATTTATTAAATCATGAAAAAGTTCATTTTTGGAGTATTATATATAATCAAATAAAACTTATATTATAAATTATTTAAATACAGGATTTCAAGGAATTAACTATATGGGAAACTCTGATAAATCTCTGGAAAATGGGAGAAACTCTATTATTTACGCAGATCTATATAAAATTGTATGCTTTGTTTGTAAAATAAAAAGAAAAAAGAATAATCAATGGAAAATCCAAAGTACTAAGGAAGTGGAAAGTTTCTAAATCAATTACTTTTCTATCAATCAAGGTTCTTGTAAATTATATAAGTAAGCACAATCTATGATAAAAAACATCTATACAATGAGATAAAAGAATACGATAAAGAGGCCATAACGGACCTTAAATGAACCGGAACAAATATAAAATAAGTATTTTAATAATATATACATAATGATCACATCGTGAAAAAACCCAAAGAGGATTTGTTTGCTGCAAGAAACTTAGTTGTTCTCTAATGAGGCCTTTGGCCTATTTACGTCAGAGGAATTTTAAATATCTACTCAAAATCAATGGATTGTCTTGCTCTAGTAATATTTGCCCTTTGGGTCATGGAAAGAGAGAGAAACGACCATGGAACGACGTAGCTCAGTACAAAACGCGGTTGGAGGAAATTATTCTTTTGAACTTTATGCGCGTAGGTTCAATTCATGGTTGCTCTTAGAGAAAAAAATATACATCATGTATTAAAAGATCATTCCTATGTCAAATAAAATAATTGTAGGTCTATGATTTTCATTTATACTCAATCAGTGCATCTTCATGTGCTCCGTTAAAGGAATATTAATTTTAAAAAAGTCAGTAAGTTTCAAAGGATCTATAGAATAGCCTGACTTTAGATGTGTGTATCGATGGGATTAATACAAAAAAATACAATGGAGATTATTAAGGTACATTTCACACATAGTGATTTTGACAGCAATCGACAACTGTCGTTAAATGCCATTATTTGTATTACCTTGTACTTTCATAATAAGGTTGTATTTAACTCACTTTCCTATGTTTTTACCTATTTATAATATAGTATTTTATATTTAATTTTAGAAGTAATATTTGCTATAAATAAATATCTTTGCCTTGTAGTTTTTGCTGTACTTTTTATAAATGTGATGATTGTGCTTTGAAAGATAAATGTAATCTCAACTTCTTGGATATATGTTATACGCACGGGTTGCTCCATTAAATTGCAGTTTCTGTTACCTTTGGGTTATTTACGTATTTATATATGCTCTGTAGATTATATTATATGAAAAAAACATAGGTTCTGATGTGTCAACACAAAATATTTGATTAGTAAAAATCCATTTTTTTGGCCTTTCCCTAAATATATCCTAAATAATATAATATATAATTAAACCCAAACATTTAATTAAAAGATAGTCATTTACAGTTGTTATTGCATAAAAGAATATTTTTTATAGTTTAAAAAAAATAATTTGCTACTTATTTAGTTAATAAGGTTTTACTATAGAAATGACTTATATATATTATACTGGTTTTTAAATATATTATTTTATCAATGGTGGGGGAGACATAGTCAAAAATAAACCAATGGAAATATTAAGTTTAAGCCATATTTTGAGGTTGGATACGGCCATTGAAGTTGTAAATATCAGAATTTTACCAAAAATAAGTCCACATAAGTAATATATAAAAATAATATAATTTTTATTTTAATATTTTTTTATATTAAATTATTTTAATATTGTTTTCAACAAAAAATATTTCTGTACCGCGTAAAGCATAAAATAGGTTGTCTTCTACTGTTTAAGATTGAAAATAAAATTACTTTTTCTAAAATGGATAGTTGTGTTATAGTCTTGTCATAACATAAGTGGCATATATTATAGTTACTTATGACGTAAAGAGATGGAAAATACTATATAACAACAGAGTGTTATAGTACCTCTGATTTTCTTTAGTGATACTCTTCGATGAGAAATACAATTTAGATTTCATTAGGTATATATAAAATAAAAGTATACACTTTTTCAAAAAAAAAAAAAAAATTGGACTATGACCCCTAATATTTCAAAAATTAAATCAATTTAAAAACCAGTCTTTTGAACAATAATATTAAAATGAACTAATTTTTTTTTTTTTTGATGAAACCCTCTGTGTACAATGTTAATTGTTGAATGAAGTTTTTTTTTTTCTCAAGCGGTTTGATATTGCTAGAAATTAAGCCCAAAATCATTACACTGCCAGAGTTCCTGGTCTTAATCATGTATTTGATATTGGTAGGGTCTTCTTCTGGCCTCTTGAAATCGATATTGTGGCTGTTGTGTGGGCGATTGTTTCATCAATCTATAGTAACATTTTCTTATGAAACTTTCTCTTGAAAAAGTAAAGATCTTTCTGCCTCCTTCAAGACTATATTTTATGGCCACAGAGCTCATGAGTTCTTCTCCCTTGACTTTGCTCATAAGGTTTTTTTTCTTGATATTGGCTCATGGAGTAGTCTTACATCTCATACTTCTTAGCCAAGGTTGACTCATGATGTATGGGAGAGCTATATTTTACTTAAATAATTTTAAATGATCCGGGTTTTTTTTTGCATATCATACGATTAATGGTGTTTCTTTGAACAACTTATTGGTGCTGTAGAGAGTATTTTTGCTTCATCCGGGAACATAAATAGACATTCAATGTCAAGCTATGTGATAGAAAATTATGTATTAATGTCTTCCGTTTTTCCTTGATGCACTATATTGTCAGCTTTTGTGTAGAATAAACAAATATCAAAAAGTAACATTATAAATTACTTAAGATTGAACAAATAAAATTTTTTCGTCATGTTTTCAATTATATTTTATTCAATTTCATGTGAAGCGCAGTGCCACAGTTACTTATATAATATTTTATGTTAATCTAAAAGTGCTCAAGAATGAATAAAGGAAAGAAATATTTTGTAATCAAAAACTAAATTAAAAACCACAACCTCAGTTTATCAATAAATAATGCATAGTTTTATAATGAATATATACAGTTTTATCTAAAATCAATTGTTTCACATGATTACAAATTCGATTAATCGTTTTATACTCATTTTCTTTAATAATTATAATAGTTTAAAAAATAACATTTACCGATAAACCTTAAAGAGGATTTGAGAAGTTGAAAGTACAAATAATATGGTAGTCTAGCCACGCCTTGCTGATTAGCAAATCGTAAAAAGAAGAAAAAGAAGGAGACAAACAAGCATAAATGAAAGCAACATTTATGCCTTCAATGACCCATCGCCTGATAAATTAATAAACGAGACTCTAAAGAAAGATATAGACTAAAGAAAACATGATTTGTCGATGCGATATTTAGCAATACATTCATATTTTAAGAATAGTGATGAATCGAATCTTCAATTTTCATATATGCATTGATCCCTAGGTAAAACATTTTTACGTTTAGATTGAGATACTGTGTGCCTGATTTTTTTTGCCTCGGGAAATATAAAAATATATTTTATAATCCAAAATGTACTTTCAATAAGCTTTGATAGTTTAATGAATTTTTGAGGAAATATTGTTTCAAGCATTAAATCTTATATATCAATAGAAGAATTATTTTTTTATGTTTTCTTTTGTTAAATATATATATCTTCACTTCAGGAACAAATATGATATGTATCGCTGATATCACAAATAAGTAATTTAGTAGACTTACAGAGAATGAGTTTATTTTTGTACTTACACGATATTGTCTCTAATTTATAAAAATATACACAAGAAACAGTATAATAAATATTTTTTGAATCTCGAAATATGTACATGCCGACATTCATTATCTTTTATTGAGATTTTTCAAGGGGAAAAATAGAACAAAATTATAAAAATGTTCTAAAGTATGTTTTTTTATATAGCATTATTGGGATAAAAATATATTTTATTATATTATATATTATCTCAATCCAACGGGAAAAAGTTGAAATTTTGTTAACTAGTGTTATCAAACTATTTATGAAAAATCATTTTATGTATTGAAATAAAATTTTACAAATTGGAACAAATATTTTCGTATGGGTAAAAACTTCAGATATGTAAACATCCTTATTTAACTTATTCATGATTTGTTGGAAAATATTTAAACTTCAAGCTATAAAACAAAGTGATAAAACATGGAGATTAGATTGAGAATATTACTGATCTACAAGGTGCTATCTCTATTTGCCAATCAATCATCCAATTTTAATTAAACCAATGGCAAATGACGGCTGACTTAAATATTTATTATCAATTTTCAATATAATCGCCCTTGTCATCAATAATGGCCCGACCCCATCTCAGAAGGATGAACAGGTTTTAATGACAGTCTCATTTGGCAGATTCCGGAATTATTTTCGGATCCTAAACATCAGTTTAGTTTTTGTACAGCAGGATAATCTGTTGTTGTATTGGTCAACTGCTTCCCACGCAAAGAAGTACATGGGGTTAAGGTCCATGAGCTTGGAGGCCAAACACTTAGTCTAACAATGTAAAAAAAATATTTTGACAACCAAGTCACTTTTTTTTTTTTTTGCAGTGTGGCTGGAAATACAATATTGCTGTCACATTCAAACTTTTTTAGTTCCTTCCTGACTATCCAGACAAAGGACCTATACAGGCTTAAGAATTTCTCAATTTCAACATTGTATTGTTCGGCGATCGCAACAAAAACATTCAACAATTGTGGAATAAATACAAAGTTAATTGATGTCATTATTTTTAAATGCCACTCCACTAAAACAACGAACAACGACCTACCTGCGTATATGCAGCTGTCGCAAGTGCTCATAGCTTTGTTGTTCAATAATTAATACATTCTGTATAATTCTTGTAAGGGATTTAATAATTCAACATTATAAAAAGTATATTATTATATTCTTTAAAAAATATCATTTTGTCTGTTTGTCATAATTTATAAATCCATTTAGATTTTTGAACCATTAAGGAACCTCCTCTTGCTACGAGAACAGTTGGAACATTTAACATGTAATATTCAAATGCAGTTAGTATAAATACGACTGATTGGTAGAGTATTTTAATAGATTCCAACAATGACAAGTATAGGTTGGTATATTGTGTTAAAAATAGGAATGTCTAAATCAAACCATTTGTAAAGTTTATTTAAAAAAAGAGTGGTAACTGTTTCCGGGCTTATTTATGCTACTTTCACCACCCCTAATGTAAAAAAAAAAGTATTGTTGTAGCCAGCCAAATTTATTTAAAAATGGTATACGTGGGCATTTTTTCGCCGCTTGGCTTATGGCTTTCGTAATACCTTCAAATAAAATAATAGGGATGTGTGAGAGACGGGAAGCGGGGAGGGGAAAAAGAACAGGGGAACCCCTTCGTATGTACATAAAAAGTGAAAAAAAAAGTTTGTCTATGCCAACAGTATACTTATATAGTGGATTATTTTTTTAAGAATTGTTTTATTACTTTTAGATGTTGATAAGATTGTAATAATGATGAAAAAAAAGTTTTATTTAAATATATTTTAAGAATTTTTGTGCTAAGATTCGATACAAATTTTCTGATGTCTTACTCCAAATCCACCAAAAAAGGACACAACTCCGTCTCTGCAGCCCTGCTTACAAGGTATTTTCACCGATTCAGAAAAAAATACAGAAATAATTATAATGTTTATTAGCACTCAAAATGTGTATCTATAAGCAATATTTCATGGTTCTATCATTAGGAACAAGTTATTGAGAACAAATATTGTATCAAAACTAGATTCGTAATAGTTCATATCATTCATACTTTTTCTTCAAAACATTATCAGAGAATTATTTTGTTGTTTCAAATTGACCGTGATTATCAATTATTTTTTAATTTATTTATTAAAACAGTTATTGAATGTATTGTCATATTTTGAGAGTGAATGATAAAAAAAATATATAAAAGAAAATGAAAAAAAATTTAAAAAACAAACACAAGAAACGACAAAAAAAATCATTTTCACTATAGTAATAGTACCAAATTTAATCAACTTAAACCATTTTATCGAATTGCATGTAGCATATAGGAAATTTATTTTCCGAAAAATCCTTTTTTATGAATAGCTGTAGATTTTTCTATTTTTTTTCCAAAATATTTAATTTCTTGCGGAAAAGCTTTGGATTTTTGTAATTTTTTGAGAATAGCTATGGATTTTTGAAATTTTTCAAAAAAAATTATTTCTTTCAGAATAACTATAGATTTTTGAAATTTTTTTCCAAAATATTTATTTTATGAAAATAGCAATAGAATTCTGTACTTTAAAAAAAAAATTGAGTTATTTGAGAATTGTATTAGATTTTCAATTTTTTTCTTCAAAACATTAAATTTTCAGTGAACATTTGTCGATTTTTCAATTAATCTTTTTTTAATGCAAATTATTTGCAAATAAAATTGAATTTTCAAATTCTTTTTCTGAAAAAATTTAATTTTTGAGAGTAGCTGTGGATTTTTCCAACATATTTAATTTCTTGCGGAAAAGCTTTGGATTTTTGTAATTTTTAAAAATAGCTATAAATTTTTGAAATAATTATCATAAAATTTGAATTTATTTAGGAAGACCTCTTGATTTTAATTTTTTTTGAATTTGAATTATTTGAGAATAGCTATGGATTTTTGGAATTTTTTTGTCAAAATATTTAATATTTTTGACTAATTGTAGATTTTTAGAACTAACTTCCCCCCCTAAAAAAATATAATCCTATGGATGCCTTTGTATTTTTCTGCATATTTTCTTGATAAATATGGAATCCGATATGTGCTTATTTCTTTCTTTTCATAGCTACATAATTTACTTTTACATACCGAAAAGGCTTATAATTTACAAGCATAATAATCCACAATAATCACTATTTGATATTTATTTATTCAAAACATTTCAGAGTTTATGATAAATGTATTTTTAATAAATAAGATCCGATAAATTTTTAAAACATATAATTTTTTTTTTGATATGGATAATAATAAAAATTATAATTAATAAAATGCCTAGTGAAGTCCTAATTGATTTTTTTATATAACTTTTTTAATAAACTTAATAGCTTTAAAGCATTATAATTATTTTTGAAAATAGAGTTAAATATATAATTTTGTATGAGTTAAAAATAGAAAATTATGCAAACACTTAACATTGGCTTTGCATTTAATATTATTTTTTCTAATTATATATATAAATGAATATTTAAATTTAAAGTATGGTTATTGGGTTATAGGCAAATTTGCACATTTAATTTTTTTTTAGTAACAATAAGAATTGTCTGTTTTTCCTGCTTCTTTTCTCTTTTATAAAGATTAAAAATTTATCATTTGTCTAGACGTTAGACTATGCTGCTTCTATCACATATTTGTCGTAAAGGGACACGCCCCCTAAGCTGCTCTACATCCAGTGATGATTTATTATATGTAACATTATTTTCCTTTTTATTTTTATCGAAGGGGGAAATGATTACACTATGCAACAAAATGAAGGTCTTGGAGTGCCCGTAAGTAGAAACGCACATGTTTTATGTTATTTAAGCCGTAGAACACAAAAATGACCATTACAAGATTCAACATTTAAAGATTTGCCCTCTAAAGCTTTTTTTTTAAATCAAGTTTTTAGGGTATAACTACGATTGATTGAGTACCGTATTTTGACATGAATAAGCCCCGAAGCTGACATATACATGGCACTACTAATAGAGAATGCATACAATTTATGGAAGGATCCATCCTTCATACGCCATGTGTCAAAATTTCAACTGATCACTTTCTACAAATTACAGAGCTCTAAGTGACGCTACTTTTTTATTTCAAAAAATATGGAAAAAACTGAATTTCGTGTTTTGATAAATCATTTCTTTTTGATGAGAAAAAATACCGGTACAGCAAAAACTTAGCTTGGTAAGGATTATCCGGGCTCTACTCCATCGAGAGCCACAGTGGAACGTTGGTTTGCTGACTTCATACGTGACCGAACAAGCACCAGTGACGCTGAACGCCCTGGACGTCCAAATGAGGTGATTATACAAGAAACTATCAAAAAAGTCCACAAAATGATTTTGGCGAACCATAAAATGAAATTGTATAATGTAGCTAACATCTCAAAGACATCAAAAGGCAGTATTTACACCATTTTGAATTAACATTGTCCATGGAAAACGTGATTTCCAAATGGGTACTGCATTTGCTCACAGTCGATAAAAGCAACAACGTGTTAATGATTCCGAGAGCTGTTTGGAGCTGTTTAACCGGAATAAAAATGATTTTTTAATGGGTTATGTGACTATGTATGAAACTTGTATATATACACAATAGTTAAATGAATCTTGAGCTAAGTGGAGAGCATCCGGAGAAAGCGGTCGAAAGTGAGCAAAAACACAAAGGTCAACTGGTAAGGTTTTGGTCTCCATATTTTAGGTTGCTCAAGGTATTTTATTCAGCGACTAACTTGAAAAAGGAAGAACCATTAATAGCAAATATTATATGGCATTATTGGTGCGTTTGAAGGAAGACATCGCAGAAAAATGGCCCCAAATGAAGAAGAAAAAAGGGATGATTCATCAAGTCAATGCACGTGTCACAAGTATTCAAAACAATGCAAAAATAAACGATTTGCCTATGGAATTGTTCCTGCACCTACCTTATTCTCCAGATTTTACCCCAGCGACTACTGGCCCTTCTCAGAACTAAAAAGATATGCTCCAGGGTTAAAGATAAGTATCGAACGATGACGTAATTGCCAAAACTGAAGCCGATTGTGAGGGACTTGGCAAATAATACTATAAATAAAGTCCCGAAATGTTATAGAAGGGCTGGCCTGATTGTATTGCTGTTGAAGGAAACTATTTTGAAAATTAAATTATTTTTTTGTCTGTTTTTTTTTTGTTTCTGATTTTTTTGAAAGAAGAACACCGTTTTATTTGTCAGCCTCGGACCATATTGACCCACCGAAAATAACAAATTGATACATACATTTCAGCATTTGAAAATTAGTTATAAATTACTTTATTTAGATATATAATTGATAAAAAATGTGTATAACCACCAAATAATCAAGTATATTGAAATACCTTACTTAGAAGCTAATATCTTTTTTTTTTCAAATGCTTTATATCCAGCATACCTTACATTTTAATTTAAAAAAAAATCCTTTAAAATGGTCGATTTCGATTGATTTTTGGTTAATTAGTTTTTAATATTAATTCAGGAATTTTAATAAAATAAGCGCGCTAAGTTGCGTTGAATATAGGTGACAATAATACTCCGAAGAAAAAATATGCATTATATATTAGCCTCTAAATATGACCCTTCATTTTACTTGATTTACGTATGATTGAATCCATTTTGTAGGAGCAGTATTCAAGATAACATACAAAATATTTTATCTTTCCAATGTTGGAATTTTTTAAATGTATTACAGACAAAAATTTGAAAATTTGAAGATTTTTTTGTTTTAAATGACTTAAATAACGATAATAATTTTAAGTTTTTGCTAGTCGGTGTTCCAAGGCCTGAATTTTGTTGAATAGTTTCAATAATTAAATTGAAATATACATGTTATTGATTATCTGGTAAATGTTATAATACAAAATGGAGCGTTAATTTATTTGTACTAAAGAGAACAATTTATCTCGTTTACAATGTGTACAATGCTTATATGCGATGTGCATGAAATATTTGCTTATCTTCGTTAGCAAACATGTTTATAATTAGTAATATAATTAAATAACTGCATTTTTAATATCCTTAGTTATTAATTAATATATATTTATGGTAATGATACTTCTTTGAGATTATCCCCCGGGATCTCAAAATATCATTGTTATTTTATGTACGAAAATTCAATTATTTTCTTTTGCTTTTACGAAAGTTTAATTTATAACGTATAGTAAAAACAAACCCAACACAAATTTATTATTTTTAATGAATAAAAAAATGCAATAATGAATATCTCAATGGCAGTCAAATTAGCCATAACATGACTATCGCACTTGACAATTTCTATTATTATATCAACATTTTTGCCATAAAAATTACCGAAATAGAATCGAAAAAACCAAAATACACGTGATTGGATGTTGCAATACCAGGATCATAAAAACCATTAATTATTTCAGTCCCTTGGCTTTTGTTTTTGCCTTTATCAAATAAAAAAAAGTTAAAGATGCCATATTTTCTATTTGTTGGTGTCCATCTGTGACGCGAACTAAAACAATACTTAGTCATACGAGTACAATAACAAAAATGTGTTAGACATTTTTTGGTAGAATTTTTTTTCTTTCTAACACCCTCCAGCATAAACAGATTCCCCTTATACAATGCAATTTATACTTCACTAATCACACCTATTTGAAAAATAATGGATTTACTTTTTATTATGCCTGTTATAGAACTCAGGATGGAAATATTATTTTAATTATTTATTATTAATAAACTCTATACGTACCCTGAATAAAAAGAATGACAAAATAATACTTTATGGTATGGATTGTAATTTATTTAGTTTGCTATTTATCACAACTTACAACATAAATTTGTCATATGAGTTCTGGTATATTATTTTAGCTATAGCCTGTATTAATGTTATTTTTTTGGTTATTATATAATCATTACGTAAATTTTACCTTTTAAAGCCCATTCTTTTCAAAATAAGAATAAATAATTATTTAAGGGGATTTTTGGACCTTATTTTGTTTTATTTTTCATAGGTTCGAAATATCAGCTTTTGTTTCATGAGCCTAAACTTTGATGAACATTAAAAACTTATTTTATTATATTTAGACTACAAATTTACGAAATTAAAAACAAACAAACACATAATAATGTGTTTTTTTTTTTAAATTGATCTCAGTTAAATAACTTTTTAAATTTACAAAACTTTGACATTTTTATTAATTTGAATTTTTTTTCTCAATAATCATAGCTTATAATAACTTGAAAATGATACTTTTTTTAAATTTATCCCTAAAAATGAGATATTTATAAGTTTTAAAACAAATTAATGAATGTTTACACATTTTTGCACAAAGTAAGCTAACTTTAAAGTTCCAAACTTGATCTAAAAATGCTAATAATATTTTTTTAACCTTTGTTTCTTTTCATGCTGAAAAAAGTCTTTAATATTTATTACTAAAAGATAAAAATTTATTCTGTATACCACACATGAAAGTTTTTAAATTAAAATTTTTATTTTCTAGTTTCTTGACATTAAAATTTAAATGTGCCATTAAAACCCGGACGCAAAAAAAAGTTTAAGCCATAATACATATATTTACGGGTATCTAAAAGTTTTTTTTTTTTTCGTATCAAGCAACATGAAATAATTATATTTAACCCATAATACTTAAGAATCAAGCTATAACATTTTGCTTGATATAATTTTTGTTATAAAAGAATAATTTATACCATGACTTTAGTAGATCAAAGAGATAATAAGTGTTTTTCAAACTAGGTTATGTTCGAAAAAATGCTTTATTATTAAAAATAGTTGAAAACCTTCCTCTGAATATTATAACTCCAACACATTAACTAAAATAAATAAATATGATTCCTAAAAAACTAATCATGAAATATAACTCCAATGTTTAACATTTTTTAAATAAAAAGACTTTGAAATATTTCAAAATAAGCTTCAGCAATCCAAAATTGTCAAGGCGTGCTTATAGAATGGCTTTTTATCTCACGCCAATACCTGTATCCTGCAACCTTTTAATCGAAAAAAAACAGAAAAAAATAAGTTAGAAGTTATCTAGTTCTTTCCAATTGTGGAATTATTATTCAATAACTATTGGGAAATATAGACAGTTTAACAACATATCATTCTAATTCAACCAATCAGTGGTTTAGGGCTGATTGAGGAAAAGAAGATGCTAAAAACAAAATACAATGTATTTTTTTTATTCAAGTGAAGTAACTCAGTGATTCGTGACAAAAAGTTGTAAATACGAGGCATTATTTTCAAACAGAACTGAAAATTAATAATTTAAAAAAGATAACTAATGTCTATAAAAAAATCATAAAAGATTGTTAAATAATTTTAAAACTAAAATGATTTAAATATGTTTTTCCAGCATTTTGTTTCATATTTTTTAGTAGTTTTTTATTATTTTTTTTAGATTTGAGCCTCATTTGAGTATGGAAAAAGAAAATTAATATATGAAAAACTTATTTCCTCAAAAAATGTATTGATTTTTTCTAAAAGTTGTTTAAATTTCATGCGAGACTATCCAAATAAAACTGAAAGCAAAGCAACTTTTAGCCATAAAAAATATTTTTTTCTGAATTCTCCATTACATAACTGGAGTTTTATTTACCCTATTTTTTGTGTCAAAGTCCTAGTTTTGATTCTGAATTCACTGGCATATAATATACTGTATAAAATACTCGTTTTATTAAGAAATAAAGCTTTATATCACTATAATATCCATTTTAATCTTAGAGTGGATAACCACAACGAGAAAATTAATCGTATTATGATTAGATAGGAAGGAAATGAGGGTGAAGATTTTGTTTGCTAATGCATATTTCTTAAGTTATTCATTTGTTTAAAAGCGAAGTATTTAAAAAAATCAGTTCTTAATTTATGTAATTAAAATGAACAGGTTTAATTCAATAGAAAAAAAAATCATTTCAATTTTATTCTTTATTCTCCCACTTTATTTAGTAAGATAGAGCTGCACTGATTATGTTAAAAAGTAAAAATTATAGTATTAAATGTATTCCATCTGACTGAGAACTCTTCTTTGAACGTAAAGTATCTATCTTATCTAGTAACGAATGGAGCGGAAACCTACTTATTGAGTTTAAGAGAATAGTTTCTCCTGAGGGAGTTGCCCATTTAACTATGTTGTTCCATCTCCAGGTTATTGATACATACAATAAAAAAGTAAGAATTACACAACTTTAGTTAAAAGTAATATTTCAAAAAATTAACTTCCCGTTTTATTAACATATCGATTAACTTTTTTATAACTTCTACTAAAAAAATAAATTACTTAATCAAAAACAACAAACTGTAGAAAATACCTACAAGAAAATTTATAATTTTGATATAAGGTATATATTTCACTTTAAATAGCCTTTATTAGTTGCAAGAACAGCCTCCAATCGTTTTTAGAAGTCCTTATAGACAGTCTTGATATATGCCTCGGACATTATGGTCCATTTTTCATTAACGATATTCTTAAGGGAATCAATGTAGTGATGACAAAGTCTACATGTTTTTTTATCAATTTGCAATAAGAAAGCATCATGTTTGAGGTCTTGGCTTTAAGAGAGTCGCATCAACTTTTTCGCCATTTTTATGCTAAGAAACACACACAATGCCTTCAATAACTTCTGGCCACTATTGAGGTGTAGACTATAACATCATCGTGCTGTAAGACTTTCTTCATGTTTTGTATTACTGTGATAGACATAAAATCTTGAATACATTGAACTTATGTGTATGTGCCCGCCTATTCTTAAGTGGAACGTACAAGACTACCCCCTTTAGGCTTCTTGTGAGACGAAGAATGTGTAAACATATCTTCCTCATTTTGATATTAAACGTTCGCCCTAATTGTTCCTACCCGACTGACGACCAATGAAAGAGTAGGTATTTTAATGCAGATTCTTTTGTCAAGTTCTAACAAACATCTTTGATCTGAAGAATATTTGTTGTATAAATGTAGTTAATGTCAAACAAGTCTCATTAATTATAATTAAAAACGTAGACTTTTTCTTTTTTATAAAAAAATACCTAAAAATATTTTTTCTGTTGGTATCTCCGTTTTACCAAAATTTACTTTTCTTTGTCTGCTCTCTTTCCATGTATATAAGTAAAAGTTAATTTCCGGTGTAGAAAGTTGATAAAGGGAACAGATAGCACTATTTAACAAAATTTGAAGTATCTTTGTTCCACGTTTTTGTTTTATTTATATTTGCTTTGTTATCAAACAACACAAAATTTAAGATTTTTTAGTGCATTTGTAAAGATTTACACTCAATCTTCAACATGAAAAAAGTGAGGAAAATACATTTTGAAAAAAAAGAAGAAAAAGGTCAATATTTATGTATAGAATTGTAAAAAATATGCCCCAAAAAAATGTACAGATTTTTTGTGGTTGGCAATCTGAGTAATGTTTTCATTTTTCCAAACTGTTATATTCTTTAACTCTTGAGAAGAGAACATAAAGTAACCACGTGAACTAATGAAATACTAATAGTCAAACTGATAAATAGTTGGAGAAGTTATAAGTGTAAGTTTTTTTTTGGAATCTAATTAAAATTGAGGATTGACATCAGAGTCATTCTTACTAATGATAGTAAATGTACGCTATACTTCAATAATTGGATATTTAATAACTATAATAATTATATTTTCTCTAAATGTATAATATATTCTAGAACTTTCCTTAAAATTTTAAGATTTTTTTTGGCAATATGCCTTTCTAAATTCCAATATTTACTTGAACAATATTTACTCAGCGTATAAATCTATCTATAAATTATGCTTCACAAATACACAAAAAGTACGGCAATAAGATGTTGTAATTAGAAATTAAAGAAAAAAAAAGAATTTTTGTTTGTAGATAGATGTTAACAGATTTAATTTTTTTTTCTATTTCTGAATATTTTTCTGACTTAGAGAGAATACAAGTACCTTGTTGTCCATTCAATCTGAACAATTTGAATATTAAACTTCAACAAGCTATAATTTATTAATCCTCAATAGGGTTTCACCAATATTAATACTTTAAATAGATGTGTGTCTCAGCTTTCTCAATAATTAATGTAGCTGCACTTATCGGTAATGATGGCTTTCAAGCGACGGCAGAAAACTTGGTACAGATGTAGTCCTCTGTCATGGCATCCCATTACTGGCTGACAGTGACTTTGAGGGCCTGGATGACTGGCACTTCACCTCAAAATGTAACTAAAAGTTGTAGTCGAGGGTGTTGGCATTGGGGCTGTAGGGGGCCAAAAGTATCAAAAAAAGTTTGAGAGAATTCAAATGAGTCTTGAAACGAAGGAGATGGATTTTTTTCATTGCTGGTATCAAAAGTAGCCTCTCCACTATTACAAGGTTTTTCCGACCATTTATTGCATGTCTCTTGCATGGGCACTGATTGAATTGAGGGATCGGCCTGTACTCTTTTCTTTTACTCTTCCGTTTAAAAAAAACGAGCTGTAAACTCGGACTCGAGGTGCACTTAAATTTCCTTAAAGTAATGCACAGTTTGGTCTTTTTGACTGAGTACTTCTTCCTTTCCATCGTTTCGGACTTTCTGACGGCATAGAAGGTGGTCATGGAGACGCTCAGTTGATTGGAGTGCGCAAATGGAAATTCGTCGATTCACGTTTCTCGACTTGTACGTAGAGGTCTGATTTGTTTTATTTTGTAAATAATTGCTTATGCTTTAACATATCGAAATATGAACGAATTTCATTCACTTAAACTTCATTAATTATTGAGTTAGTAAGGATTCAAATTTCAAACCAGCTGATACAAAAATAACAAAAATTAACCTCTTCTTTAAAAGTCTTAAACTTCTTTATTTTTGCTCAGAATGGGAAGATTCATAAATAGGGTATGTCTTCATGTGAGGATATTCTATCCCATAATAATAAAAAAATAATATCTTATAAATTATTTTTGATATATTGCATGAAAATTGTTTATAAATACTATATCAAAAAATGGCCTCTGTTCCCACAAAAGCAAGAACTTCAAGTTATAAAAGTTATTTCGATGTTTTCGAGGAAAAAATACCAAGAAAAAACTGGGTCTATCCATGGGAAAAAATTTATTAAATAATGTAGTTAGGAGGTGTCTATATGTGTATTCCTAATTAATTAATCTAATTAAAACAAATCCTTTCTTCAAGAGCTATCGTTTGATATAACAATCTATATGAGTAGTTTTCCTTTTTTTTCTTAACAAAGAGAAAGCATTAGAAGAATAAATCAAATATTAAGAATAATATGAAATAAAGTTTGGAAATATGTTGTTTTTATTTTTGAAAATCCTACAAACTTTTTTAATTTGTAGAAGAAATATTTATTTTATTCAGACTTTAAATAAACATCAGTGATGGATATATTTGTATATATACGATGTATATTAAAATTGTGATGAAAGAGCGATATATGAAGTATTTTGCATCATATGTCAATGTAAACCAGAAAATCATAATTTTTAAAATGAAAGGGTTTCAAGGTACCCATTTACAATATGGATACGACAGGTTTTTTTAAGAGAGTATTTACATATATCATCCATGTATATTAGGACAACAATAATTTCATTTCTTTTTTGGAAAAGTAAACGGCTTAAGTCACAAAAACGATCCCTAATTGTACAAAAACAAATTTACATTTCCAATATAATTGAAATTATTGTGACCTTAGAGTACATGTATTTATGTGTATAGACAAAAATATTT
Source organism: Lepeophtheirus salmonis (assembly GCF_016086655.4). Classification (NCBI taxonomy): domain Eukaryota; kingdom Metazoa; phylum Arthropoda; class Copepoda; order Siphonostomatoida; family Caligidae; genus Lepeophtheirus; species Lepeophtheirus salmonis. The sequence goes on from NC_052135.2 coordinate 66,443,905, forward strand.
ACAAGAACTTTACACATTATAACATAATCTCAACAACTCTTCCTTTGAAAACGAAGAGGTTTTGTTATTCAATGTCTGTTTTATGTAAGTGTGCAAATACTATGATAAATTAAATTTCGGAGCATCGAAAAATTTATGTGATTTAAACCAGATACTTTTTGAATTTCAGAACTTCTAATTTTGGCACGAAGAGATGTTTGAAGATTATAATATATATATTGTTTATAAAGTAATTACCTCCGCAACGAAGTAGAACAGAGGTTATGTTTTCACTTCTGTTTGTTTGTTAGTCACCAGGATAACGCCAAAAGTTACAAATAGATTGTGATCAAACTTGGTATGAAGATTAATTAGGGTCACAGTAAGAGGGCCTCAAACTTTGAGAGGTCAAGGATAAAATACAGGTAATGCAAAACGTAAATAATGCATAATTGGCCATCACTCCGGAACAAATTAAAATAAATAACTCAATTTGATTTTAAGTCGAAGTTTTGTATTCTATCCGATGCTCATTTGAGTTAAAATAGACATTGTGAATTTTTGAATCACTTAAAGTAAAGCATAAACTTTTTGTTTAATTCCTGGACATGCCATATTTATACTTTAAACAAGAACCTAAATTACTCTAATATAAAAATTATCTGTACTAAACAGCAGACAATGCATTTTTTTTTCGTATTTACAGACTATTTACACCATTAAATCTTTGTTTCTACATAAAATAAATCTTATTTATTTTTGCAATCCTTTAGAAAGCCCCCTTTTTTTAATGACTATATACAAGCAATTGTATTAAACTTTACAATATCAATTTAATACAAACATATATAAGATTATGAAAAGACTTTAATAACCAAAAATATTAACATGTAATGCCTTACAATATCGCTTGCTGTGTTTTTCTATCCTCTTTGCAATTTCGGGAAAAATCGTTTATATGTACAATGAACATACATGTGTATATTGAACAAACATTATGTGTATTTAATTTCTTAATGGCTTAAAATGAAAATAAATAACCTATGAAAATTTAATCAATACAAGCAATGTTTATTATTCTTTCATTTATGCTAAAAGGCTTATATACCTACAATGTACATATAATAGGTGAAATAAAAAGTTTTGAGCATTTTTTTGCTTTTTTTTTTGACAATAAAATTCAAATAGTTAGGATTATCCGAGTTTGATCAAATATACTCCGTTTTGTCGTACAACTTTTGTCCATTTTGAAGGCAATTTCAAAATTCCGTATCTAAAAAAGTCTTTGTCCCTATTGGTAAAAAACTTTACCCGCTTCGAAACTATATTAGATCTATAAACAGTCCATTTTTTTATACTTGCTGCCTTTTCACCTAACTTGTAGTGATACGAAAGAATGTATCGAATTTTTCTCTTTTTTAAATTCCATTTTGGAACTCTGTAACCCACAACTGGCTTCATCAAAAACAAAACTGTAAATGAACTTTTTTTAAGCGTATAGTTAAACTTTAATCATAATTTAAGACGTTTTTTTATGCGAGGAATTAATCGTGAGATTTAGCTCAGTAAAGACATCTACCGAAAAACATTTTACTTAAACTAATACCGGGCCTTGCAGAACTATTTACCGATTTTTGTTCAGAACATATCGCGGACAATAATAACATTTCGAATGACTTGAGAAACAATTTATTCATTCATTATTAGAATAATAAAATAGTTTGTGATCAAATTTAATCAATGTAGCCACCATTTGACTCAATGACACTGGTCAGGCGACGTCTGAAGCTGCCACAGACTTGCTGGATGTAATCGGCGTCCATGGAGGACCAGGCCTTGTTGACTGCAGCCTTTAAGGTATTTATGTTCTTGTGTCGTTTTTTGCAGGCCTTGGTCTCCACGTGCGCCTAGATAGAGAAGCCTAGTGGGTTTAGATTTGGGCTCTGAGGGGCCAGTAGTCCTTGGGCCAAAAGTTCATGTTGTCCTTGAGCCACTCCTGAGCTTTCTTAGAAGCGTGGGCGGACCTTGGACGCATAATCCTCCGCTGTTAATCTGTAGCCAGTGGGGAACCATACTGGCTTCATGGCCTTCCCGTTGGAGGCCACGAGACCCAACATCATCACCGAAGCAGGGTGCTGTGTTGTTGCCACATAGCAATGCTTATCTTGCACATCTCCAAAGCTCACAACACGGTCATTTTGCCTGTTGAAAACAGGATTGGCCATAAAAGTTTTCTCATCTGAAAAAATGATTATGAGTCCAGATGAGCTCTTGATATCATTCAAGATTTTCTTGGCACGCTCAAGTCTGACTTCTTGATGACGTTCAGTTAGCAGAGGGCGTTCAGTACGCCTCAGGGACTTTCCTCCAGCCCTTTTCAATGCCCTTGAAACAGTTGATCTCGACGGTCCTATCTTTCTGGCCATGTCGGCAATGGACCTGTTGGGAGTCCTCTTGAACACTGCCTTTACTTTCCAAGCGCTTGGAAACGTTGTAAATTGTCTTCAACGAGACCCCAACCTGTTCCTTAATGTTGTTATGAGGCACTCCCGCTTGGAGGAGGACTGCAATTTCGATCTTCTTTGTTTCCTGATTGGACATGGTCTCAGGTGTGGAAGTTGTTACGCTCTCACAGGAAGGATTTTTGTTTATTTTAACAGTAAAAATACGAAACAATCAGATTGGTTGCCAGAAAACCTCTTAAAAAGTATATTTACATTATCGGTAAATAATTTTGCACGGCCCGGTATAGTAATCAAATATTTTGTGAAATACTTAAAAAAATTCAATATATACTGGCCCTTCCTGTAAAAACATGTTATATCTACATAACATAAGATAACATGTTTTTACAGAAAGGGCCAGAATCGTAATATGATATCGTCAAACTTAAAAGTTCTGACTTGAATAAGAGTGAATTGAGAATTGCATTTGGAGCATCTCCTGTCTTTGTCCTTGCTAAATAAAGAGTAGGCTTTTCCCCCCCTTCCTCAAATATTTCTGCTTGTAGCGAATCTAATAAAATGCTATTACAGCAATCCTATTTTTTTCTGAATAAACATTAACACCTCAACTTAATTTTCTGTTTCTTTTTCTCTTGCATATACAAATAAGGCATATTTTTATACAACTCTATTTATATGTGTATTTTCTTCTTCAAAAGGGACTGGGATTCAAGCTCACGTACCTGAATTTTTGTGAAAAAAACTTTTCTTGACATCGTTTTAAACGAAGTTATCCACAGTGGGTGATTTATAAGTCCTTCCTCCTGTAAGAATTTTTACAAGTTGACTTGTACAATTCAAATTATTTACGGTTAAGCCCTTAATAAAGAATATTCAAACAGCTCATGAGATTGACGTAATTGGTTAGTTACTTTATATTTTTGTTGATTTTTTAATTCTATCTTTTGAAAGAAAAGATGAGAGATACAAATGAAGATTGGTATACATATTTTATTAGACATTTATGTAACCAATCCTGTCTCACGGTTGGTTAATCGAATTTATGTTAAAAGTGACTAACATTTTTCAAATTTCATTTATTTTTATGTATTTATATTTGTTCAAGATTTTTAATAAAAAATAATATAAATTAATCTTCATGAGGTACAACGACTGTAAAAAAAAAGCAAATCTCAGTATTATGAAATTTCAAATGAGTTTTAGCGATGTAATTTACAAATAGAAAATACTTTAATTTAGAAGGATAAGATATGTTTAACTTTAGCTTTAAAACCAAGTGGTGTAACGGAACTTTTTGCTTGAGTAGATTCCTTGTCTTACTAATATATACCCCCCCCCTTGCACCCAAAATGAAGGTTTTCATGATACCACAGATGACGTCCCTTTGTCAATTTCCCCTTCATGTATATACAATATTTTCTTTCGTTCGTAGAGTTCACATTTTTCATTCAGGTTACATTAATGGAGACTGCGCTTCTTTGTACAAATATAGATCACGTGCTCTTATATTTGCTAGTTGCTTTATTGATTTGGGATTTGCTAAAGATACAATAAGGCATGCCGCGACAAACCTATCCTTGGAAATAAAATATTACCTTGAATCGTGATACGCTTAAGTTTTTCGACTGTGCTATGTTAATCATTTGACTTCATATATATTAAGATGAGGTTTTGTAGATAATTACTACAGTTAGGCGTGCTGGCAGTGTACAAATGTTACATCCCTAGAAAGTTGTTGATGGAGGGTGTGTCCATATACTTTGCATGTATGTTTTTTATGGTCCTTTAACTGGTAAGATGAAGTTTCACTTATTAAGTACTAAAATAGGTTTGCCCAGACATTAAAAGAATAAAATTCAATTCAGAACTCTTTTGCTTCATATAAAGAAGAAAGTAAAAAAATAATATTGCTGCATGTTGTTTGAATTTGCAAACTTTTTTTTCAGAAGATTATAAGGTTTAGAGAAGAAAAAAAAATTTCAATTTGAACTATAGTTTGCTCAACTTTAATATTATTTGTTCAAAAAACTTTCCCATATTCTCTCTTCTTCCTTGCTTCTCTAAGCCTTATAATCTCATTTTTAAAAAGTGTGCCAAGATACATACCAACGTAGAGCGAGAATAATTCTTATATTTTGACAGCTTTATTTTGTTGTTTCATGAAGTTTGTTAAAAAATTGTTTTTTAGAAAATTGTTTTTTAGAAAAATACTATTTTAAAGCACCCATAGCGTTGAAGGGCAATTTTTTTTTACTAGAATCAACCATCTCTCAAGCCTTAAAAACGTACATGAAAAATATCAGGCAAATCCATTCTTTGATTTGAGTGTGATTCCAAGACACCCACTCACACACAGACATTTGCATTTAATATATAGATAAGTTAACATTATAGTATGGGTTGTAAAAAAAGTAATGATACCTCATAAAAATACAGTTTTGAATAGGTGTTGTTGATTCAATCTTAAAGTTCCGATTATTTTTGAATAGCTTAGATTATAAGGCTTTGATTGATGTAAATATTGTAAACAAAATTATGGATATGCCGCGATGGAGTCAAGAAGAGGCATCATGGGCAATTTAATCGGCGTTGGAAGGACCACCTGGGACATCATGAACTCCATAAACGTAAGCAAAGAATCAGTCTGTTAGGTTATAAATTGTTTGGCTTAACCTGAAGGACAACTTGTGGAAAAATAAAAGAAAATAAATTAGGTAAATATTAGAACCTTATATAATAACTTTTTGTAGATTTTTTTTTTACAAAAGCTCCCTTAAACTTTAAAAAAAGTAAGATATTTTCAAAAACTTTAAGCTAAAAATTTTAGAAACTGTTTTATACTAAAAAAAATAAATCATAGAATCGGGATCAGATCGAAATTGAATAACATTAATTATTGCAATATTTTTTGTTGTTGACTTGTGCAATTATTTAAAGCTTCAGAATACTTTTTTTAATTTTAATAATCATGATTCAAGCACTAATCAGAAGTAGATTAGAATAAATAATTGACAGTTGACAAAATAAACTTTTTAAATTATCTTTTCAATGCGATATTGGGGTATTTTGAGCTCACATGTTTCATTATTATATGCAAAACTTCTAGTAGTCAGATGCTTTAATAACAAAAAAATAAAAATAGAATGTTGTTATACAATTCTAAGTTATGATAATGTCACTTACAACCTTTTAGTAAATTAAAATTTACTAATAGGATAATGATGAGTTTAACGATATTTTCACTAAGTAATGAGGGGATTTCCGAGTATAGTTAAAAAAAATTATGTAATTTATTTTTGTCGTTTCAGTAATACGTAGGTTGTTATTTGTCTTTCTAGTCTACTAATGAAAAAAAAACAAAAAACCATAGAGTTACTATAGAAGTTAACTTTTCTTGCTCTTTTCAAAATATTCTTCGGGAAGATAAATACACTTCCACTACGTTTAAACAATTTTTCAAGCCATTTTTTCCGTTCTGATTGAGTTAACTCCAAAGCATAGCTTTTGAATGCATCAGTGGCTTCTTTTAGTAATGAAAAATGCTGACCACATAATTTATTTATGATGTATGGGGATAGAAAAAATCATTGGAGGCTTTATTTTTTGTATATACAGCGGATGATCAATTATTTCGATCTTTTGGCTACCCAAAAAACCTTTTGTTTGAGCCGAAGTATGAGCACTTACATTGTCATGATGAATAATGATTCGCCTGTTCTTCTAGATTTTTTCGGATTTCTTAGAAGACTTCTGGTAGACAAATGGTAGTATACAGTTCAAAATGAACTGTTCTACGTTACTCTAACACCATTTAACCTACGTGCCATATCAAACTGAAAAAATAACACAATTTATTGATAAGAACTTTACATATTTTAATATTTAAACCTCTACAGTTCTCCCTCTAAAATTAAGAGGGTTTCAGATTTAAATTGTGTTTGTAGGAGTACAAAAATCTGTATAAATTAAATTTTGGAAGTAGAAATTTTCCCCATCGGGGCTTTTTATCTCCCCAAGGAGGAATATTTTAATGACAAAACCTCTTTAATTTTACAACAAAAGTTGTGAAAGTTTAATAATTATGTTATGGAAAGTTCTTAAAAATATTTTACATCTACACACGTGATAGGTTTGATCAAACACCGTTATACTTTGTTGGAGCAACTCCATCTAAATAATATAAAGAAAATAACAAACAAGAATTCCTTTTCCTCTCGTTCGAAACAAGTTATTGTTTGTTATTTGTATGTTCCAATAGTTTTTATTTATTTAAAAAAATATACTTTCCATTATATTGTTGACCTATTTACAATAATTTTTTTTACAGCATTATTTTAAATTACATTTTTATCACTTTACACAAGCATTATCATTCTATGTCAAATTGATTTGATAAAAAATTATAAATCAAATATTCTACAATTCATGTATCAACATTTTTCACATTTGCTGATTTGACAGTTTTGTATATCAACAATTTTTTTTCTTTTTGCATATAATGCAAATGAGAAAAAAAAAACCAACGTGTACATGTTATGTCCTTAGTCATGATACCTGTGTACACATATGTTTGTTTCCCAAAAATATCAAAAAGTTTTTATTTTTTACTTTCAGATGTTTAAATTTAATTATAAGCTTTATGTAAATAATTTACTGATTAATTTTTTTGTGAAAGTAATTAAATATGTTAGAGAAGATTTTTACTTCTCTATTCTTTAAAAAAAATAACTTTTTAGGCAAACTAATGGAAAAAAAAGCAAGCAATAAAGACTTAATTTATAAAAACAAAGAAAAGAGCTCAGCTTTTATGTCTGCTAACTATTTACCTTAATGAACAAATAGAATAATAATTATGTAATTATCCCTTTAATCAAGCTTTTATCTCGGTTATATTATACTATAAATTCATTCTATATTTAGTATTAATTTTTGTGTTCCGTTTGGGATCCCGTTTTCTCGAGATAACTGAGAGTTTTACATCTTCTGGAAGTTCTTCATTTAATTTGATTTTATATATTATACCAAAAATTAGCTTTCAAAATTCAAGGTAATCATTTTTTTGAGTCTCTTTCGAAATTTATATTGTTTCTTTAAATATAAATAGAAACATTTAAATTTTACATTATTTACTAACAGGATCCCGTAACTTACAAATTTGTTTTCTGGGATCCTTTTCAATTATAATTGACTGGGAAATGAGAAACCCTTGTATTAACATTTTTTTATAAATTATTGAGATTATAAGGAAATCTTAAATTTGCTCATTCAATAATTACGGTAATAATAATTCGAGACAATGATGTGGTTCAATACTTTACGAATAATGGGATATCAGCAATTTAGCCATTATCGTCCAATTATAGTACATTTTTTTCTTCCCAGTAAATATAACAATTAAATATGTTTAAAAGTTTACTGAAAAGTGCATTTGGGCACACAAGCCTACTTTAATGAAGTTTAATTGATAATTTAGCCATGTTAATATGAAATTTAATTTAATTTTCCTATTATATGTTAAAAATCGAATAGAGAAGATGATTTTTTATCATAATTTGAAGTCTTTGTTAATGTCAAAAATTATTCAAAGAGTCTTTACAATATTAATTTATACAAAGTTAATATTAGCAAATGAGGAACAAGAGCTTTTTCATAAAACCTGTTGCTCTGAAAAATGTCATTTTCAAAGAGAAATTATTGTTAATTAAAAAAAAATGAAATTTGAAGTATTATTTAACGATAATGTTCTGTTTATATACATATTTATATAAATTATAGCTACATCATGTGATATTTTTATAATCTTTTTCATTTTGTGGTAGTATTTAAATATTATTTCATATGATTGTTACAAAAAGTACAAGGATGAACATATACAAAATTTGAGACATAATTTCATGTGTCCTTAATAGTTAAATTTGAAAAAAAGATGTTCAGTCAAAAATTGTTTAAGTTATTTATATCAGGTCGATTTAACTAAGAAAAAACAAAACACATGTAGTTTTAATCTTTGGACTTAATAATTTAAACACTTATGATGTTTTTTTTATAATATAAAGGGTGCTTGGACAAAATCTGCTGTTTAAAAAACAACAACAACTACAAGCTTATTTTATAATATTTATTGATAAAATAAAAACAAATATCTTTATTAGGATATAGAGCAGCTATTTATTCAATGTAGCCGCCGTCTGCGGCCAAAACCCGCTCAATGCTGCCACGAAACCGAGAACAGGCATTTTGGATCTGTGCTGCTTCTATCTCACTGAATTTCTCCTTGATGCAGGTGATGAGAGACTGCTTGGTGTTATGGGAGGAGCGGTTGGTCATGTTCTTCACGTAGTACCAGACAAAGTATTCCAACGGGTTCAAATCCGGTGATCATGGAGGCCAAGAGGAGAAGGGTACGAACGCAAAAGCATTGTTTTTCAGCCATTCTTGCGTCCGCTTAGCTTTGTGGGCTCCAGGGCTGCAGGTAGATGTCCATGTTCACCCTGAGGGCTGTCTCGAAGGTATGGGGCGGCATGACATGTCCCTCACTTGACACGACCCCGAAGACCATGACAGTGGCCGAAAACTTGGTCTTCATGACCCTGGAGACGCCTCTGTTGTTCACGGCAATCCAGCGATGGTTCTCGGAGTTGTGGATTATATCCTGAACAAAATTCTTCTCGTCAGAGAAGAACCAGTGCATGTTTGGCGACTTTGGGTTCTTCAAGATGTTCAGCAGCCTGAAGCTTTTGAGCAGCCGCAACCCTTGAGTCTTTTCAGTCAGAAATTGGGCTGTCTTACGCCTGTACGACTTACACCTTAAGTCCTCCTTCACACAAGCTCTCACGGTCCGCTCGGCCACGCCCAGGTCCCTCGCCATGGTTCTCATGGAGCGCTGGGGGTCCTCGTCGATGATGTCCCTGACCTTGTTGATGAAAGTGACGTCGCAGACAATCCTGGTGCTCTTCTCCTCCTTTTTCTTCCTGTCAACAACGTCCAACGGGTCCGAGGACTCCTCCAGCTGCTTCCTGAGACTTCTAACCGTTCTAACTGGCATTGACAGAAGACCAGAGATGTCAGCATTGCTTAATTTCATGTGATCACTAAGCATAATCTGAATAGCAGCGCACCTACCATCTCTCTCATGCAACATAATTACTTTTCTTGGGCACTTAAAATGATGCTTTCCCTACATGTAGTAAACAATAACTGAATCCTGTGTCCCGGGGAAAATTTAACACCAAAAATAGACGGATCAGCCATCAGCTGATGGAGTAATGCTGTCTTTATTTTGTCCACGCACCCTGTATATATATATTTTACCGGGTTCCACGCACAATTAAGAATTTTCGAAACCAGGACATAAACCTTTATATTTATTGAAATTGTGGAGATAAAGGGGTTTTCATTAATAACGCTCACAATTTTTTTTCTTAAATAAAACGAAAACGGTTTGAGATATCGACGATTTCTTTATTTGCCATTAAAATACATTCAAGTTAATTTATAAATGAAATTCGATGTCGTTTGAATGACTACTACGTGCACGTTTTACGAAGTCCAATCGTTGAACCCAATTTTCGACTACTTTTCGGCATAAATTGGCTGCAACTGCAGCCATTTTGCGTTGAATATTTTTTCTGAGCTCTTCTAACGTCGACAGATAATTAGTGTAGACCAGGGCTTTCACGTGACCCCAAAGAAAATAGTTTAGAGGCGTTAAATCGCACGAGTGAGGCGGCCAATTGAATGGCCCATTTCTGGAGATAAGACGCTCACGAAACTTACTCTTCAATAAATCGATTGTAACATTTGCTGTGTGTGAAGTGGTACCGTTTTGTTGAAACCACATATCGTCCAAGTACAAATCTTCCAATTCAGGGCAAAAAAAAAAAGTGTTATTATGGCGTGGTAACGATTTCCATTCACAGTAACGTGGCGATTGTCATCGTCGACGAAAAAGTACAGCCCAATGACCCTGCCAGCATGCAATCCACACCAAACAGTATTTTTGGGGATGTAATGGCGACTCATGAATCATGTGTGGGGGTTTTCCGGCCCAATAGCCTTGATCAGGTGATCTTTACACATATTGTTCACTGCCTCAATAATGGAGGCTCTTGGAGAAGCCAAATTGCTGTTATCATGCTTGTTGGACTCCCTCTCCAAGACGTCCAACAGGATATAATCCATTGGATTTCAGTCCGGGGAGCTAGGGGGCCACGTTTCCTTAGACCAGAACATCTTCAATTGACCCAAAAGTCAATTTTGTACACAGATCGATCTGCTTTCTTCCTTGCTGGTGTTCCCATCCATCCAGACTCCTTAAAATCCATTGTGACTTTGTACGCGGTGGAAGAGGACAACTTGAGAAAGTCAATGATCTCTTTGGGCGCATGGTCTGCATGGAGGGCGCTAATGATCGCTGCACAACGGTCGTATTTGGAGGACATTTTCAACGTAAACATAACTTGTACAAAATTGTCTTCTAAATCTGATAAACAGGTTTTTAAAGCTGTAAGACTAAGGGTTCCCTAGAAAAACTGATTTGAAAAATTAGTAATTGTAAAACCACACTCTGTATATATAAATGGTTGAGTTTGTTTGCTTCGGCAGAATGAAAAACTATTTTTGCTAGTAATAGGGTTTTGCTCCTAGGGTCCCGTATTCCCAAGATTTCTTGTATTTTACACATAATAGAAAACTACTAGAAATCCTGCATTTAATTATGTCATAATATAAGCTCTATTTATTTACAGTAAAACCTGGACTAACGGCCACCTGTTTTAAACAGTTCATCTCACTAAATGGCCATATTCAGTATTTAAATTTGATATTTTTTCAAAATACGAAACCTAAATTTTAGTGGTCAACTGTACAAAGCAGTCCAAGTTTTTTTGTTAAAAATGCATTGGTTGCTTAATGCAGATTATATAATTTATTAAATTTAACGTGAAAAATGTAGAAAAATCGGAAGGGTCCTTTATGATTTATACTTTGCAAAATAAGCAATATATGCATCGATAATATTGAATCTCCAAAGGAAATAGATTTTTTTTTTTTGAACGATTTTTAGTACAACAACTATCTTAAATGCTACTAGTCCTTTTTTCTTGTATATCCCATTCATAGAGCTCTGCACTTGCACGTATTGATATATATATAAGTGAATTATATCATGCACTTTTCATATTTGGAAAAATGAAATATGGACTTGGAATTAACCCAAAAAACTGACACATTATTAATGTGTTATGTAAATAATTTATTCCTTATTTCAAATATAATATAAATGTGTCTGGAAAGAAATATGGGATGTGACATTTAGGTGTATCATATTTTAATAAAAAAGTTACATGGATTGTAATGATGCCCAAGTTAACTTTTAGCAAATGAATTGGGTCTTGTATTTCAAAGTTATAGAACCCCATCCTTCAACCAAAAGTTATTTTATTTATTATTTACTATTTAATTTATTTTGTTGCAGGTCGAATTATGATACGGAACTTTAAAAACAAGAGGCTTTAAAAAATCCAAACCTATACTCTGATCGTGATACTGAAAAAAGAAGAGTGTATATAATTTAAATATGTAATAAATATAGGTATATAATTTAAATATGTAATAAATATAGGTACATAAATAAATATGCCTTTAAAATTTATGTGCATGAGGGCACATACTTTAAGACTTTCTTTTTAATTAATTTCCAGTAGTGCCAATGGCTAATCAATTTACCTTGCCATGACACAATTTACTTTTTTGATGAAAATAGATAAAAATATCTCGCATAAATAACTTTAAACACAATTCTTATAAATATATTTATAAAATATAAGGGTAATATTTAAGCATGTAGTTTTGTGGGCCCCGATAATGAAATTAATTTATAAATTTGGTGTTTTCATAAAAATATCAAGGTTTGAACTTGGTCCCTCCTCAAACATAATGCATATATTTAGATTTTTTGGGGATATATGATGTTATTATTATACTCATGAGTTTGTTTTAGGACATTTTTTCGATTGGTAGTTTGCGATCTAGTAGTGGGCCACATATATCTTATAAGTATGTCGTATTAACTGATCAATAATACAATATATTATTGTTTCTACTGTGCTGTTCAATTAGTACAAGATTTGTACGTAAAAAATATAGTTAATTGCTGTGATTCATTCTATCCAATAACGGTATTACTACCAATTTGGACTCTTGAAGGGTTTAAAGACTTGAAGTTATTTTTTATTTTAGAGGTTCTTAAGTTACTATTTAAAATAATATTGTAGATCAAAAATTATGTTTAAAAGATAATAACATAGTTTTTAAGTTGTCTAATTATGATGAATAAATAAAAATAAATTTTCTCACACAAAAAAGGTACAAGCCTTTTTCATTTCCCATTGTTTTATGATTCAAAAATACAGTCAAATGGTTCAACACTCATCTGATTAAAGTATGTAACTGGGCTAAGCTGTCATATTTAGTTACCCCGAACTAATTGCATAACATAAAAACCCTATTTTAATCGTTACCCAACAATCCAGAAGCAACATAAATAATTAATTAGGTACTACATAGTTTCATAAGTGAACTTGCGTATAATTGTCACTTTTTGAACTAATACATATAGACAGATGAGTAAAAAAAAAGAAAGTAGGTCGGGTTAAAGATTTATAGACCCTCTTCTTACGAGTTTGGTATGTAAATATGCGCATAAAGGAATGTTTTTCCCATATTTTTGAATTTCTTTATATATATTCCATTAATTCTGGACGTAAATTTCAACCTTTATTATTCTGTTTTATCTGCTATTTTCAACTTTAAAATTGATCCAAAATACCAAACCTGGTTTCAGAGGTCACTTGCACTAAGTTCTCACCTTCATCAATCCCCTTCTATTTCAGTTTCCCTTACAAGACCCTTAATAAATGTTGGACAGAATATTCTAATAACATAAATTTGACATCAAGGTATGCGTGATGTTTTTTGATTTAAAAGTTTATTAGATTGTACACTCCATATGTTTTTATATGACTAAGGGATATGAGGTTAAAAAAAGTTCTTACCCTATTGTGCATATATTTAACTCAAATATTTGACGATACAATTTAAGAAAGATGCATACCAAGATACTCATTCATACATATAAATAGTATCGTACATGTGTATTTTTGCATTATTATCAAGATTTTTGCAGGCAACTATCATAAATATGTACATAAACGTACATTGTATATATACATCAATGCATCATATTTATGGCATAATATACCTACATGTTTATCCACATGAAGATAGTCTTTAATCGGTGTAAACAGTATGATACTTTGATAAACAGATTAGAATAAGGGATACAAATACAAAAATACTCCTAATCAAAGCTATTAATATCTTTTGAAACATAAACTCTTTGTAAAATTAATCTTAAACTTAGGAATTTACATCTCTCGTGATCTGAAATTTAAGGTGCATATACACTATATTTTAAGGAAGGCTATTTAGAATTGGCGAATAATTAAAAAAAGTTTCAAAACTCATAACAATTCGTTCTTGGTGAAACTTTATGACCTGAGATGAAGAAACCTTCCAGAAATTACCTAGTTAAATCCTTGGAAAAGGTGCAAGGTAGGTTTGTGTCCATTTTTTCTGCATTGGGAGATATCTACAACTATTGATGCCAAATCAAAAAAGACTTGGCCTCTACATCTCTCTATATCGTAGATGTGACATTAATTATGTTATTACATACCACTGAATTTGAAACAAAAAGATAAATCTATTTCTTCCACCCTGGATAATAAGCACCATTTACTTCCAAAATCTAAATATACACACTTCCATGCATAGTTTTAATATAGATCAGGTAGTTTTATGCTTTCGTTGGGGGAATGAGCCTGACACCAAAGCAATTTTAAGTTTTTTTGTTTTGTTTGACATATTTTTATATATATTATTTACGTTTTGAGCAAATTTTGCTTATAATTGTTTCTTTGTACTGTTAAGTTATTTTTAAAATTTTAATATTCTTATCCTTAATAAATTACTTTTACTAAGAACTATAATTTTTATATTTTAAAAGCACAAAGTCTAAGTCGACCGTTATAGGGTTTCATTATCACTATTGGCTGAAGAAAAAAAACCCAGTTAAATATGTATAGCTGGCATCACGTTTTATTAGATTAACTGCAAGCAGTTTTTAGAAGAAGAAAATAAAGACAAATCCCACTCCGTATCAAGGAAGTACATAGACATGAATTTATCCATTGTTGATCTTTAATTATACTCTGACTCCAATTCAGAGTATAATTAAATGAGCGCACCTGCTCGTGGTTACACTTTATACTTGGATGTTATCATCTCAAGAATGAAAGAATAATAAAATAGTCTTTAAAAAATCAAAAAAACACTGTTCAAATTTCCATCAACAGTGAAAAATCGCACAATAATAACTATATATATAGATGTACAATTCTAGTCATACATATAATTAAATGTCAATAAAATATATTAGGTAAACGCACACTATTTTCTTCATAGTTAGCCATCTGAACAGTGTTTTTTTTTTTTCCAAAGCTGTTATCATTGTAAATAATACTTAAAAGATAGTTCTAAGTAACTTCTAGCGTATTTGCTTATAAAAGACAGAGGGTTGGACTCTTTGGAGAGTTATTGGGTTAAGCCCTTTTTTGACTCAGAGTAGAATTAAGGATCGACATAGGAGTCATTTCTGCTATAGGCCTTTGCTATAAATTGAAGTAGGAAGATTTAAAATATAAATATTTTTTGTATCAAATGTATTTTATTTGGGTTTATTCATGAGATGTAAGTAATCTAATTGAATTATTTATATTTAAACTTTTCCTGCATCCAAGTATATTAAATTGACTTAATGATCTTTAATTGCAAAACATTTTCACACAATCTTACATTGCATATATGGTAAATATTTTATCAGAAAATCAAAAGATATGCTGAAAAAATCAATAAAAATCACATTTTTTTACCCTAAATATTTTAATGTTGTAACATAAGGTATATGCTTTAGTTTTAACTATAATTTTGTGCAACAATACCTTTTATTTTTGTTTGATAAGACACATTTAGTAAGAAATGTATTCAAGATATCTAAAAACATAATATTTTTTATTTTTTAAATGCTGAAATGTTTTTTTATGAATGATCGTTTCCTTTATTTTTCATTTATATAGTTAGTTTAATTCGAAATATGGCTCTGAATTGAAATTATACGCTATAAATTTGATTTTAAAAAAAAGGCTCAATAGGGCAAACAAATTGTATTTGGAAATTTTTACAGATCATTTTTGTCATTTTTTGTTTAAATATCAATATAAATTTTGATTTTAGACGGTGGGTGTTCCAAAACCTGAACTTTATTTTCTAAAGTAATCAATAGACCACTGAAAAGAAGAAAAAAAAGGCGATTTTCTTCTGTATGCCTCACTAGTTTTGTTTTTGCTTTTTTTTTCGTGTTTTTTTTTTAAGAAATAGAAATATAATTGTTGATATGTTAGAAAAATCAATAGTTTTTTTATTTTTACAAATCAGCAAAAACTGCCAGTTACTTAGTTTGAATAAAAAAAAGTATCGTTTTCTAACCAATCACTCAGAAATCTTGTTATAGGATGGAATTAAAAATCTTCTACTTTCACTGCCAAAAAAAAAACACCCACTTTTGTTCTTATTGATAGACAAGGATTATAATTTTTAAAACAAACACAAAATTCTGATAATACATTTGCATAATGGGAGTTATAGGATAAAAATGATATTTTCCTTTCGATGATGTACGTAGTTTGATTTTGCTAATATATATTTATTCTTATATATAAGTTTAATAAAAGATCATTGTACTATTAAACAGCAACACAATTCCAAGATCGAAATAGGCCTAATTTAGTAGAATACATTTTCTAAAATATTGCCTTACTTCTTTTTTATCATCCTCAAAGCCTAAGGAAAAAGTTTTTAGTATTTTTTGCTTTTATGCATTGTTGTTAATTTTAGATGAGGCTTTTTTGGAGGCATAATAATTATTGATTAAATACAACATTTAAACATTGATGTTTTTTATAAAGTTTCCCCAAAATTTTACGCTCTCTTTTTTTACAGTTTTTCTATATTTACTTTATGAACTTGGTGGTACCATGCAGTGCATATGGTTTGCTCCATTTTGCTTCTACTTTGAAGATATTCCTTGAAGCTTTCAAGTTTTCTTCAAAAAATTACATATTTTTAATTAATTATTCCACTTTTTGACAGAGATATGGTTGTATTGATCTTTAATATGGAACTTGAAAATGTTCCTGTCTTACTACATTATTACAAAAAATGATAAACCTAAAAAAACTACTTTTATCTCTCATAAATATTTTTTATTAAATATCTCGAAGAAAATTTTGACAAATAAAAGGATTTTTTTCCATAATAATCTATTTTTTACAATACAGATGCAAATTTTATGCTTTTAGCATCTTTGTAGTTTGAAAAAAAACAAAACAACAACTTCAGTAATTGTCCCCTGTCTGCCCTACACTAACATTTTTTCACTTTTTTAGATTCTAAGTTTAATTTTGGTAACAATTGAACAAACAAATAATATTACGAAATATTGAATATGTATCTTTCTATATCTTGTATATTTAATGATGTTCTCAGATACAATGATATCCCAATATTGAGACATGGTCACATTTCAAAGGACTCTATTCTAAAATCAAGATGAATTATGTTTGATGGGCATAAATAAACTTTATAAAGGGTTGTAGATATTTATTTTTTCAATATGATAAAATTAAACATTGATATTCGATATAGTTTATTCATCCATCTAAAAAGCCTTTGATTATCTATTCAAATTGATTTATAAGGATTTGTTTCTTAGAAAATAAATAATTACTTAAATGAAATTAACCTTTTTTAGGTTCTATAAAGCAAGACATGGTAACATATTTCACTCATCATTTTTACTTCCATGTCAGGCACACTTGATACCAGAACGATACATTTTTCTTCATCTCTGCCTTGAATGATCGATTCTAGGCGATAGTCCTTCTCTTATATTTGTAAAATTTATTCTTAATACGTCCCCGTAATAAAAACAGTTTCTCTGAAATATCTTTTCTCTAAGTTTCTTACTATAAAAAAAAAATTCAAAATGTCTACATTGGTGCTATTACAAATAAAAGACATTGAACGATGCTCAATGACAACACACTCCGGTGAAATTATTCTCTTGAACTCAATGTTCGTAGGTTTGCGTCTCGGAAAAGGGAATATATATGATTTATTGTGATTCCAAATACCATGCCTAGGTCAGTTGGAGTATTGTAATACTATAATGTTTACTTATACTTGATGAGTGCTATTCTATCAGACAGATTAAAGGAAGATTAAAAAAAGACAATTTTAACCCTTTTGTTACTTTCTTGTTCAATGAAAATGTGATATTTTTGGAGATTCATTAACGACCCAATACAAAAAGTAATAATTTAACTAATATTGTATAAAATATATCATTTTTTAATAATCATTGGAGAGAGAACCTTTAAGCATAAACAAATTACGAGTGGGTGAGCTCATGAATAACAAGGAATAATTCCGCAGATTTGTCGAGGAATTATAATTGTAAGATTTTGTTGGACTCAGAGTAGAATTGACGATCAACATCCGAGTAATTCCTGCAGCTGTCCTTGATAAATACGGAGTGGGATTTGTATTATTCCCTTCTTTCATAGCTTCTTAAAATTAATTTAATAAAACTCTATGACAGATAATTTAATTACCATTGTTTCGACGTTACTTTTTAGTCATTTTTTTTTTTAGATAATTGAAGGTTTTATTTTCAACAACTCTAATAAAATAATAAATTGTAATAAATAAATTATAATTACAAATAAAAGTACACACAAATGCTGCCATTATCAAAGGGTAATAATTTATATAATAAATAGTTTGTTTACTATTTATTATGTAAATAGCACTATGCAACAGCATTTTTTTCTGACGTCAAAAACTCATATTTATTGTTGTTATTTGAGCAACAGAGCACGAAAATGAGCATTAAAATTTTCAATTGCAATAAGTTTAAAGTGTTTTTTAAATTAATATTTTTTTAGTATATGAAAATTTACAATTACAAAAAATTAAACGAATAACAATAAACAAAAACATTCCTGCATTCAAATGCTATTCTTATTTAACACTACGTTGGATATTTATAAAATGTTTTAAAAGAAAATAAAAATTTAAACTTGATAAATCAATCAAAATCGATTTTTTGGATGGCAAGTAATTTTATGTTGTAATATTCTTTAATTTTATCTATAATATAACGAAATTGGAAAAAATATTAGCTTCTGAATAAACCCCTTCATTTTATTTAATTCATGTATGAGTAGAAACATTTTGTTGAAACTGTATTCCAAATAATTTAATAAATACTTATGTTTCAAATTCATCAATCATTTTATCAGCTTTAGTTATTTACCTTCACTTTTCATCAATATAGTTATTTTTATTTCCAAATATGTCTCTGAATTGAAATTATACTCTAACAAACCTTTAAAAGCTTAATCTACTATGTTGAAAATTTTACAGGTATAATGACAACAATAATAAATGTGGGCTTATGTTAAACAAATGGTTCTGTAAAATTTATGAACCTTCTTTTAAATATACTTGGAGTTTAAATATTTTTCCATATCAATATTGAGCTCTTTATACGTATATATGCTATATAAATTAAGAAAATTTAATATATCTTTGCTATATATATTTATAATATATGAAGCTGTCTTGCCAAGAGGGAAAATTCACATGCCAATTTTCTTTTAAAAAAAATACAAATATTCGAAGGTATTTCTTAGACTATATTATTCTTTCTCTCTCCATAATGGAAAAATAAATATGTATGAGACTATTATTACTACGGGATTGCATTTTGAAAAAGAACTATTCAAGTATATGGCTATGTAGTAACTGACAAGGAAGAGAAAATGAATTTGGAATTACATTTTTATTTATTCAATTTCAATGTATGTACGCTGGCTGATATATTCAAAAAAAGGAAATGAAATGAAAAAAAAAAATTCTGAATATTTGAATCTCGTTTTTCTTTCAAGATGTTATTTTCTTTATTTTAATATATGTACGTAAAAAGCAATATATAAATTTATTCTGACACTTCTTAAACATTTTGGTGAGATTTAAAGGAAATGTTTTGAAATAAAAACAATGGTCTTTAAATATTTTGTAAATAGCACTTGCATACAAATTTTCGACCTGGGATGGAGATGGTGTTTTCTCGATTTTTTTTATCCCAAGAAAAATTGAAATAATATTTATAGTAGAAAAACTACGTTTTTTTTTTGTACATACAGGTGTCCACGATAAATCTTAAAATTCAACCTGCTTGATAAAAATTGAATTTGGAGTGTATGTGTTAATATGAAAAAGTTAGACATGATATTAAACAATAAATTTATTGAACATGTCCTCCCTCAGAAGCCACCATCTTCTCCATCCTTCCCCTAAAGGATTAGCATGCCGTGATGACTTCTGTGGAATCGACAGGATTCCACTCCCTCGTAATGGAGCCCATCACGGCTGCGATGCTCTTGTGGCTGACCTTGCACACCTCCCTCTCCCACTTCCCCTACCAGTAATAATCGTACGGATTGATGTCGGGTGAGTTGGAGGGCCAGGTGTTGCGATCCCAGAAAGTGATGTCGTGGGTGTTGAAAAGGTTAGTGGTCCTCATGGTGATGTGTGCGGGCGCTGAATCTTGTTAGAATATGATATCCCTCCCAGCGGCCGTATCCTTCATCCAGGGGATGACAAACTCCTCCATGACTTCACAGTACCTTATCGCGTTAACCTTTTCCTTGGGATTGAAGAAGAAAGGAGGCATCACCTCACTGTTGCTGCAGATGCCACCAAGGGTCATCACGGAGGCCGGGAACTTTGTGGTGAAGACCGCAGGGACCTTTTCTCTCTCCTTGGCAAGCCACCTGTCATTCTGGATGTTGTAGCTTCTGTCGACAGTCCAGTTCTTTTCGTCGAAGAAGAAGATGATTCTTCCACCATGGCTCTTCAGGTCATTGATGAGACGCTTACCGTTGGTGAGCCTGGTGGCCTTCATGGATGCCGTGAGGATGTGTTGTTTGGCCCTTCGGTATGACCTGTACCCGAGGTCCTCATTCACAGCTTTGGAGACCAGCTGCTTGCTCACTCCACGGTTCCTGGCCAGCCTGGACAAGGAAGTCCCCGTCGAAGCCTTGATGGGCTTCCAGAGGCCTTCAAGGAAGCGGGAAGTGCGGATTCGGTCACTTCTCATTTTGTGGGCCTTGCAGCAGACCTTCCCCTCAACCTCCCAGGCATTGAAGATCCGGTACACCGTGGTCTTGGGGTAGTTAAGAAGCTTGTAGATAGCAGAGGGCATGTGTCCTCTGCGAGCAAATTCGAGGATGGCGTCTCTCCTTGCTTGTTCCATGATGACTATTGTTTGTTGTCAAAACAATTGTGGTGGAAGTTATAGTGTATTGTTCACGTAACCTTTTATATTAGTATGGTTTAACCCCGAATGTCCACATTATGTATCTGGATGAAGCTTAAATTAGTTCCAATTTATCGTGGACACCCTTTACAGAGGTCAAGAAAGATGTAATTAACTTAATTATGTTCATTAAGCCATTGAATTGTTCTTCAACCTTTGTGTTCTGGCGTCTTGCTGGAATGTGTAAGGCATGCCAGCAGCCACAGCCTTCATCCAGCGTACAATAATCATTTCTAGTATATTCATTTAAGCATCTTGGTTAGTTCTGAGGCCAACAATAAATAACATGCCTACATTGCTGATGACACCCACTAAATAATAGCTGTGTGATTTTTCCTTCTGATGATAGCATGGACATCAATTTTTATAGGGATTTATTTAATTTGATAAATTGTTATGTCAAAAAGTATGTTATTTTTAATATATTACACAGTATATGACGTCAGGGAAATCACCCTCTTGTCTACTAAGTTATGGACTGTCATGACTCCATAAATTTATAAAACATTCAATGGAATATCAGTCATTGCACCATCTCCATTACAAGTACTATGAATACTTATTTGTCTCATCTTTGTGGTTGTAGCAATTTTTTTCTACGTAGAAAAATTGTGGCAGAAGCTTTAGTATATCGGTTGGTATTTTATGAAAGTTATATTTAACTCATACAAATTTATTATTGAATAATTTGATTCAAGTTAAACGCACCTATAGAAATTAAAATGTTTTTATAAAAATATGTCTATTTTTGTTGACGGAATTTCACAAGTTATCTCATCTGCAGGAATGCTATTTTTTTAAGCAATATATAAGATTTATAAAAATGAATAATAATCCGTGAGCAGACTGTTTGCCGATTTATTTTTGTGGTGAAGACCGCAGGGACCTTTTCTCTCTCCTTGGCAAGCCACCTGTCATTCTGGATGTTGTAGCTTCTGTCGACAGTCAAGTTCTTCTCGTCGGAGAAGAAGATGATTCTTCCACCATAGCTCTTCAGGTCATTGATGAGACGCTTACCGTTGGTGAGCCTGGTGGCCTTCATGGATGCCGTGAGGATGTGTTGTTTGGCATTTTGTAAAGGACTATTTGGGACATTTTGCTTATATATGTGGTTGCATATTTTAATTAAATTCTAAAATGATGGTATGCTTAATAGATAATATTTATTTACTATATATTTCATATATATAAGCGCAACACAGTTGCATGTGCTTCGAATATAGTTTGCCAAAAATATTTTCAACCAACAGTCCTAGAACCATAATAATCATATTATTTTGTATGTTAATTATTTGAAAAAAGTAATTTGAACAATTTATATAGGTAAAAATATTTTTGAACAATTTCAAATTTGCCCATATTTATTGGAAAGGTTACGTCATTTTAATATAAAAAAACTACTGCTCGATATTCTAAGTGATTATTTGATTCGTTAAGTTTGAGAAATTCACATTAAAAGGTTAATGTAAATTGCTTGTCACTTACACTTTACAAAATTCAAAGTAACTTTATTTTTTTAAAGTAAATAATTAAATTTTTATTTAATAAACAATGATATTATAAAAAATCTTGTAATGCCTGTAAGAATTCATGAAATCGGTATATACCCACCTGTTAGTAAATTGGGATATTATACAGGCTTAGAGTATATAATTAACGGTTTTGCTAACAGTATTTCCTTTTTTTTTCTTATTTTGACTTTTTTTCTTTTTTTTTCTACGTGAGGACTACATCCACGAAAATGTAATATTGTAGTTATTACTTTATTTCATACATGCAACCTCATGAAAAATTAATTGTGTACTTATTCGATTCCCAATGTTTGCATAAAAGAGTAAATATTTTATGTAGAAGTTTTTATTAAAAAGAAAAATTAATACTTTTACCAAAAGAATAGAAAATAAAATCTTACTTAAATCCCAAACTCATGCTGTTGGTTATTAAAGATTATTTTTTCTCTCGTTATCTTATATTCATATAAGTATTTTAAGCATATAAGTTAATATTTAGGATTGCAAAATAAATGGATTAATTGAAAAAATAATACGAAATTGAGATGATGTAATCGTACAAATGTTTATTATTTAATTAAATACGTTTTATTTTTCGAGTTTATCTTTACCCAGGTCACTAATCACGTTATAAAAATTAAGAGTTTCTACATAAAATAATATATAAATATTAGAAATACTTCAAAATTTTTGGTTGTAATGTTTACAATAACTTTGCGCTTAAAAAAGATTTACTCATTTAAAATATACACAATATACCACCCGATAAAGTTTAAAAGCTTTTTATAAAAATATAAATTGAAATTAAAAGTCTCTTGTTGTAATCTATTACTAAGTAAGTCATTTAATAATACTCTGTTATCCTTCCTAATCTATACTATAGAAATAAAAAAAGTCATTTAAAAAGTTTTGATTGAATTGCTTTTTTAGAAGTTAGCACTTACTACTACTTTTTCTTTGCGTACTGTATGTATGTAATTTTTGCAGAATACATACTTAAGAATATAAAACGAAAGGAGAAATTATATTCTTTTATTTATTTTTTTCTTTACAATTAAAGTTGAACTTAAATTACTTCAAATTACATTTGGCATATCTTTATACGACATACATTAAAGAAGACCACTCAATACTTTATCTATATTATTTTGGTAAATTCCTTTTTTGATATCCTTATCCTGATACTAAGAAATATATAAATAATTGTCACTGGAGACTAGAATGTTTTTTTCTCGAAATTGATTCTAAATTATATTTTTATTCTTCGAAGAATTATCATCTATTTCTATCACCAAATTGTTTTTCTTAAACCTTTGGACGATTCATTAATTGAACTTAAAGAAGACAAAATTGAAGGTCATAATTAAAAAAAAATGAAATATTGAGAGTTTCATTTGAAAGAAGTTAAATGAGGCAATAAGGGTTCTAAATCAAATAAAGCTATTATAACTAAAACTAAGATTCTTGAGTCTATTGTCTCATCTCACAAATTTGTCTATTAAATATGGGCTAATCTGCATATAAAATAAATCAATCAATTGGATTTTATTTTAGCAGGGGCATGTACAGGAATTACTCAATATGCCGATCCTCAAATCTTCTTTCGGTTCAACATGGACTTACACTAATAACTCATCAGCCTCAGGTTTATCTTCCTTTTTTTTAGGAGCACACACAATAGTGATTATTTTATATCGGGATGATGTTCCCTCAAAATAAGTAAATAATTAAGCGAACAATTATTGGAAATGAAATAAAAACTCTTTAGATTGCAATTAGACATAAATCTTGCAGGTGTTAACGTCATATTTTACTTGTAACGTAGTTAAATTTGTAAAAAATATGACTTACCGTAAACGTATACGTAAAGAAAATTTACGAAAATTCGCCAACTAACCCTCAGTGTTACTCTTTGTCTTTCATGCACTAGTGCATACTATATTCTTAGATGTTACCTCTTAAAGAATGAAAGCTTTCTACAAAAAAAAAAAAAAAAAAAACACTCTTAAAAACATTTCAGCTATCGTATGAGGTCATATTTTCAAAAATTCTACATTTGGATACACTGGCAGGAGTCTCTAACATTGCTCAAAGTTATTAGGGCTCTACAAAAAGACTGACAGCCTTGATTTAATAATATAGAAATGTTTTTAACGTTGCTCGAGCGTTATTTCTTAGATCTTCTATTATTTTTAAATAATGACTACTGTTACAGTCTGTGTCTTTTTGACTAATCAAGTTGAGTAAAAAAATAGTAAATATTAAAATTGCAAAAACAAAAAAGTTAAATATTACATCCACAAAATGATTAATATACACAAAAGTTAATTTTGTGCTTACTATACCTTTAACATGGTCAGTGAAAATACTCTATTTTATTTTTATAGATAGCTAATGTAGGTCCATAGATTTAAGAGATCTTATAAAAATAATCACAAGGACTTTAAATATCGAAGCGGACAATTCCCATAAAATGGAATAATTATTAAAAAAATAACACTATACTACAAAATTCAGGTCTTAGGACGTCTGCTGGCTTTAATCCAAAATTATAATTGTTATTAAGAACATAGAACAGTATTGATTTTTAAAATTTTCAATTAGTAAATGATTGGTAGCATATTGACAAACCATATGTTGTTTTTAAAGAATATGAAATGTACACTTCCAGATGTATCATACTTTCATAAAAATAGACACGTGGATTCTTAAGTGGGATTTAGCATACTGGACGAGTTGTATATCGTGCGTCAGCGAATTGCAGAAAAAACTTAGTTAAGTCCAATGCATCGTTGAGGCTGTGGGGGTATAAAAAAATATTTACTTACGTAATTAAATATTTTATTTCTTCAACTTTCATTTCTCAAAATTCCCATCTTCAGCCTCAACTATGGCCTCAATTCTGCTCCTGAAGGTATTATATACCTTCACAATATAGTTTACCGACATGGCATCCCATTAATTCTCAACATCAGGTTTAAGGGTACTGACACACGAGTGGGGTTTGACACAGGTTCTACATTTCACATAAATCCAGATTCCTTAATCTAGGGGAGCACTGTCAGGTTATGATAGGGCCCAAAAGTTAGATAGCCATAAATCAGACAGATTAGTTTGTTTCCAATCCTGAATTTAGACCAATTTATTAAGTAAATGACGTTTCCTTCTGATATATGAGATCATAACAAGGTCCTTCGCTGCTCTTCTTACTGTGGACTCCATGAGTCTCAACTACCCTGAAAGTTTTCGGATTGACCATGTTAAATCGTCCTCCATTGCTCTAAACACTAATCAGTCCTCTTTTTTCCCCCTCCATTCCCCCTGCTTCCTCTTCAGACTTTCTCCATTCGTGATCTTCTTCTTTACCTGATAAACAAGTATCTTTCCACAAGAGATACTCCCACAAATGTAGAGCCCTAGTATTCTGGCGAAGAGCAAGTCAGCAACTTGTTGTCTTTTTGCTTCCATTTCAAAACCCTTTTTGCTGTCTGATTTGATAAAAATAAATACAATTTGAAAGCTGAAAATCGGAGATTTAAAACTATTTTCTACAAAACTTCGAAAATATACGTTTTAAAAAATTCTTGTCTTTAAAGATCTTTTGCAATTTGCTACTGCATGCTTTATATTTATTCTATTAGCCTAACATTTATAATTTATCCTTTAAAATATCAAGGAAATAAGTGAATTTTGTAGTATTTATTATTTACTAGCCAAATCCTGGTATTTTCGGTATCCCAAATTTTAAAATTGGTTTCGTAGGATACTTCTAAAAAAAAGCTTCACGGAAAATGAGAAAGCTTACTTCCTAAAAATGTTATTTGTATACATCTCTTTTTTTTCTCCTCTATCTATTTCGTTAATAAGCTGGAATCTAATAAGATTTAACTGAATTTGAATATCCCTACTATGCATAAGAAAATAATCTTACTGTTATTTAATATGGTACAGTTTACCTAACGTTGCCTATATGTATAAACTCATGAAAAAATGCATCCTTATTGTAAATATGAATAAGTTTGAACAAATGCTTGTATTATTGAAAAATTTAAGTTAATCAATGGATCAAATACAATACAGTCAAACATTTATTGGTAAATGTGTAGTTTTAAAACTAAGAGAAAAAAAACGTAAAATATATAAATCCTTTTTACTAAGTTATTTAAGAATTGATAGTTCAACAAAAAAATTTTATACATATGAAACTATCAAGGCATATGGACAGTAAGTAAAACAATGCTCAGTGAAGGACACAAAAATTTTTTTAGGTAAGTGGAGATTATTTAATGTTTCTTGAAGTAAAAGCAATAAGAAACCCACAATTCCAATCCAAGAGCGAACATTTATTGACTAGTGTAATTTAAAAAGTTTGCTCATGAAAAAATACATGATCAAAAACTACAACTTTATAATCTATTTCTATAGCTAAATGTACTACACACTACCTAATAAGTATAAAGAAAAGTATATTTATTTTTACTTTGTTCGTGTTTAACTTCATTTTATGTCTTTATTCCTGTAGGAAAATACTTGTACTTTCATATCAAAAGTTATGAGTCTTTATTTTCATCCTCAAAGATGTTTTTATCCAATAAAAAACGTTATGTCTCATAGTTTTTTTTTACAAACAGATTGATTACATAAAATGAGTATAATGAAATAGTACATGAAATTCTATTTACTCGATACTATTGACTCAATATTTTAGAATGTTAGAATATAAATAAGACTTTCTTTTTTGACCTATAAAAGTTCCATAAATTGCTCATGAAATATGTATAAGATTTCTTAACAATACTAGAATCACGTTGAAAACAGTTATGTAAACCTCACAATTTCTGATAGTGTTTATAAATATAACAATTTATGGGAGGAATTACATATTCTCTTGGATGCATTAACAGTTGTCCATTGAAGTAGAGTTTCAAGTAGTTAAGGGTAGGGTTCTAAATTTAACAGGACAGTAGTACGCTTGCTACTCAAGCCTGACAACTAATGAAAGCTAGAACAAATGTATCTCTGCCTTATTTATAATTCCTCCATTATCTATTTTTGAGAGAAACATCTATCAAAAGCTTGAAAGGCGACAACGACCTGATTCTCATAAAGTATTTATCTTAATTAAGACTTTGCAAAGGTTCAATGCGTAAAGTAAAGCAAAATAAAGTAATTACAGATTCAGCATGTTACTATAAATACAAAATGAACATATATGAATATGTTTATATAATTTGTAAAGAATAAAATAAAAATATTGAATAACAAATATATATCCAAATAATATATCTTTTTTTACATCTAAATGCTACTAAAACTGTCGATAGATTAACTAATTTACAGGATTTTATTTATGTCCCAGGTATCTTTTGAGATTTAAACAAAAAATGTAATTCTTTTATTTGATTAATAAATAAATAAACTTTTTACATGAAATTATTCAAAATTTCCTTAATAATTATCGCCTATTATGGGTTACGATCCAAAAACCCATCCCTAGTACTAACTTATAAATACATCCTGTTATTACCAATAAAATAGAAAACAGAAAGGTTTTTCATCCAAAAATAAAACTTTTCATTTTTGGAGAAAACAAACTTTTTTTGCTTAAAATGTTCGTGATTCTACATAAGTAAAATTATTTAAATATAAAAAAACTTGTTTGAAATACTAATTTTAAACATATTTCATCATGTTAAATATTTTTGTGATTATTCTAATTTTCTTTTAGAAAGTGCATCAGTTAAATCATAATTCTACAAATCCGCTGCATAAAATACCCAAGAACTGAAACTCACTAAAGGATACATTTTAGTATTGATCACTCAGTATAATTATAATTAATGCCTTGTTAATTGTTAAAAAAAAATACCCTACATCATACTTTGTTCATATTAAGGTTTCTCTCTTGGTTTTTCCCGGATTTATAAGAGTTTTATAACAATGGTAAATTACCGAAAAAAGATTTTTTTCTTAGGAAATTAGTTTCAGTTATTTATTTGTAATTCACCAAAAATATATTTTTCATCATATACTTTTTTTTAATTGTGGTTTGGATTGAGTTAAATAATTCAAAAAGACTGACCGCAGGCTTTCAAAAACAAAATGCACATTATTAGTGATAAAAATTAAAACAATAAGATTTGAGAATATATCTATGGGTTGGACAAGTTAATTTTTTAAAATTTCCTAACGGAATCCCGGAAATATAAATATATATTTCCTGTTATCCCTTTCAACAACAATTTTCCCGGATAAATGTAAAATTTTAATTGATATGTATATTCATGTATAAATGTCGATATTGACATTATATTTTTGTGGAGCAAAATTGTACTTATAGCAATGTTCTATTATTTAACATGACGTCACATTGGTACTCATAAGTCAAAGGTATAAATCTGAAAATGTTATTTTTTATTATTTGTATATAATCGTATACTTTAAAGTGGCACAAAACATTAACTAAATCAATCCAATCGATAGCAAAACTTTGTCGCCACGTAGAATAAAGTAGCTTTATTTGTAACAAAACATGTTAGATAGACCGGCTTGAATTTCAACATTTTTCGAATTTTGATTAAGGGTATTGCAAAAAAAATTTCATATGGTATGGACATTACCTATGCTAAATTTCATTTCTTTATCTTTAAGTAATACATCTTGTTGAAAGTTTGAAGGGAGACAATTTTTTTTTGCTAATTAGGATTAAGATAAATAAATAATTCATTAATCATTATTTTGCATTTATTAGTTATGACAGACATTATTATAACCTATAAAAACATAATTTAGTTTTCTTTAAGGTACCCTATGGAGCAGAAACAGACAATATCAAAAGAAAATTTTGATCAATCCTATCTGAAAACGTAAATAAATAAAAATTATGCGCGCTTTACACAGATCATCAAATTTTCCTATTTTTTTCTCCTTTTTGTTCTCATAGTGTAGCTTTAGAAAAAAAAAGAAACTTTATTATGTTTTTTATAGGTTATAATAATGTCTATCATAACTAATAATGCAAAATAATGATTAATACTGTATTTTGATCCTAACTTATGAAAAAAAATATTTTGTCTCCTTCCCAACACTTTTTGAAGATTAAAAAAATTTCTATAAAAATTATTTCCTACAAAAAAAAAGAATTCCTTTTAGTATTTTAGATGAAGAGTTTTCCTTTTTTTTTCAAAATTTGATCGAGATGTGCGACCTAAAGATGACCCCGTGGGAAAAAGCAATTTTACATAAGTCATTTTCATTCAATATATCAACTTTTTCGTACTAACCGTAAAAGAAGTTCGAAAAATGTTGAAAATCAAACCACTCTCATGTCAATGTTTATTTATGTACCCTTTTTTATCCATCCAATTAAATATTTAGGTCTGATAATTGGAAATATATCATGACATTATCCCAGTCAAAAAACAATATCTATATATATACTAGATTTACTTGTCAGCTGTCGATTTTTCTATACTATTACTCCTTATTAGTACTTTAAACGTTGATACTTACATCAGCTTTTTTCGACTCTATTCTAATTAATTGCATTAGAAACGGAAATATCTTTGAAATTGTCTCTAAAATATCGTTAACAATAAGATTTCTAAAAAAACAATATATTTTTATAAATTACCAGGAATATGCTACCTGAAGAGGTTAATTTTTTAACCAGCCAACTTCTAAGCAAAAACAACAAAACTGTAAAAAATGAATGTAAATTATTAAGAATAATTATGGGTATCATCTAGCCTCACATATATATTTTCAATATTGCATTTTTTATTAATTCGATCTAATTTAAGAGTATACATTTTTTCCGAAATATGTCTGATTTCTATCTAATGTGTTTTTATAAAATTCTTTAAAATTGAATGTTTTTATCTAAATATAATCTAAACACATCGTGATACAACGAACTTTTTAATATAAGAAATTTATCAAAATAAATTTGTTATCGAAAATATTTTTTCACTAACGTTTTATGCTAGTTGGTCAAAAATAGCACTGACTAACATTACTTTTATTTTTCTTGTATGTCCATCTGATGCTCATTAAAAGAAATGTTATCCATATTAACAATTAGTGTGTACCAAATTATTAGTAATTGTTAATTTATTATTATAAATAGAAAAATATGGTTAAGTTAGGATAAATTTGACCTTTTTTCGAATAAAAATTCTTTATAAGCTAAATCTATTTATTAATTCAAAATGGAGCATGAAGAAATACTGATTGCAAAGATTTTGAAATTTTTCTGACCTTTACTTGATCCAAAAAGTCCTAATAAACAAATTGTAAACAATAAGTAATGCAATAAAACTTAATTTTTTAGAAGATTGAGATAATTTTTTTTTGGTATTTTTATTTAGTTCGAATTTTTAATGACGGAAACTACGTGATAAAATTCAAGGCATGTACTTTGATAGAACAAATTCAAATATAGATAGGACTGCTATAGTTGGTGTTCTTCTGCAGACAAAAACTTTAACTTCTTCCATAGAGACACCATATTATGGAATTAGTCATAAACACAGCATTCCTGTCATATTTTGGACCCACGTCTTCTCTTGATGCTTAAATTTTCAAAAGATTTGAAGAAAAAGTATGATACTGGAGTTGAAGATCGTGAAATAACTAGCATGACAAGAGAGCCTTGATTATTTGAAAAAATGTATGGAAACAAATTTTTCTTGATATGATTATAAAAAATTCCTTAACCTATTAATTATATTCCTTGGATGATGTGCATCCACGAGGTGTTTAAATTTTAGTCCCCTTGTTTCTACACACCACGCGTGATGGCTATCAAAAGTATATACTCCCAACAAATTCGGATGTTTTGATCTAAATTCAAATTGACAGACATAGAGAAGCGAGGATTCCACAATATTTCTTTGTTTATTGTAAGAGTGTATCTCACAGCCTGGATGTCTACTTTGCAAGCCTTAGGTGCACTTAAAATACAAAAACTTGGAAGATTTACCCTACAGAAAACTTAGAGAAACTGTTTCAAAGTCTGTAAAGAGAAATTTCTTGAGACAATCCTGACTTTTGGAATTATAAACAATCTCTTGGTACTATAATTCCTTTAAAAACTGTAAATGATCTTGCTAAGCGTAGAGTAATTACGGTAAGATATAATTAAATAATATAGTTATCTACTAACATCTGATGAATTGCAGCTACATCTCCTCCTCCAAGTGGTGGAAGATCATCTATGCTTGATTCTAGGAAGAACGCTATTTTGAAAATTTTATTTAAAAACATATGTGTCATAGAAATTAGTAGAACTTTATTACGTTATATTCAAAATTTATATTAATAATAAATAAACAAGACATACAAAAATTTTATCATTGAAATAATATTTATTTTTTCTCTACGTTGTGATATTTCTTAAACAATAATCTTGCTCTTAAATGATAATTTTTAAGTAAAACTACCCCGTAATAGTTTTTGGTTACGTCTACTACGAAGATTTTGGATTTCAAAGAGGAATTTAGGTAAGAAAGGTTTCTTATCTAGAAAAGGTCAGAAAAAGGTATATTTTATGGTGATTTAACCTTTTCTGTCTATTTAAGTAATAAATTTATCCTTTGCTAATGGTTTTGGAAACATAAATTGTAAATATGGACAATATTTCTTTTACAAGCAAACAACTAGAGATATAGCAACAAATGCAAGTTATATTAATCTTTGCTCTTTTGACCAATTTTAACAAAACGTTACCTGAAAAATTATGCAATACTTTCGATTGAAAATTTATTATACTAAATTTATTGTATTATAATATTTGTTGCAACATCAAAATTTTAGTTGATATTTTGGTCAAATACTTTTTTTTAAAGAAATCGTAAAATTTCAAAATTTTCAACATTTCTCAGATTTAAGAAATAAGCTCCATCTTAGCCATAATCTATTATCGATGAATATACTGCTTCAATAGCAAAGGATAACCCGTAAAAACTTTAGACAGATTAGTTCTAGAAAATGTTTTAATATTTGATTGAATGAATCTTACAATTAAATGAAGCTTATATTTTAAAACAATTATAAGTGGATTTTCCCTATAAAATCAATACTTTCCAAATATTCCCTTTAGGTAATTGTTTGCTCGAATATACCCCAAGAAAACAAAATTTTGAGAGCGAAACCCTTAGTATACATACACATTTAACATATACATTTATCAAAAAGTTATGTGGTAGGTAACATTGTGATAAACATGAATAAATCCAGATTAAGTATAATTTTTCTTTCACAAACTTTATCTCTATGCTATGAATGCTGAGTAATATAATTTTAGATACACAAAAGTCTATTGACGTCATTTTTCCCCCTTGAGTCATAGAACCTTTTTCTTCTAAAGGGTTTTTCAATAGGGACGCGCACACTTTACCTTAATAGATTTTGAAAACGACGCCATACTAGTTATTGTTTGTTAAACAGCTGTTCTTAGAAATAATTGTAGTTTCATCATGGAGCAATACACACTCGAGCAACGCTTGCAAATTATTAAAATTTATTATAAAAGTGGTGAGTCTTTGATCCAAACTTTAAGAGCGTTAACGCCAATTTATGGTCAACGTAATCGACCTGCAAAATCAACAATTCAACATTTGGTGAAAAAGTTTGAGTCCACATACACGCTTCATAATGTTCCTATGCCAGTGAGACAAAGAAATGCACGAAGTGTAAAAAATATTGCTGCCGCAAGCACATCAATTCAAGATGACCCAAATTTTCTCTTACGCACCGTTCTCAATCGTTGGGCATCTCTGTGATATCGTTGTGGGAAATTTTTCGAAAAAATCTTGGCTTACACCCGTATAAGATCAAGTTAATACAAGAACTGAAGCCGCTTGACCACTTCAAACCTCGGGAATTCGTAAAATGGGCAGGAAAATTCGAAAATGATCCTGATTTTCAACGTAAAATCATCTTCAGGGATGAGGCACATTTTTGGCTCAATGGCTTTGTTAACAAGCAAAATATGCACTATTGGGCCGAAAAAAATCCACAAATGGTTCATGAGGCGCCATTACATCCCCAAAAAATTACTGCTTGGTGTGGATTGCATGCTGGCGGTGTCATTGGGCCGTATTTTTTCGTCGACGATGACAATCGCCACGTTACTGTGAATGGAAATCGTTACCGTGCCATGATAACCGATTTTTTTTGCTATGAATTGGAATCTATTAACTTGGACGATATGTGGTTTCAACAAGACTTGACACACAGCAAATGTTACAATCGATTTATTGAAGAGTAAGTTTGGTGAGCGTCTTATCTCAAGAAATGGACCAGTCAATTGACCGCCTCTCTCACGCAATTTAACGCCTCTAGACTATTTTCTTTGAGATCACGTGAAAGCCCTGGTCTACACCAATAATCTGTCGACGTTAAAAGAGCTCAGAACAAATATTCGACGCAAAATTGCTGCAGTTTCAGCCAATTTATGCGGAAAAGTAGTCAAAAATTGGGTTCAACGATTGGACTTCGTAAAACGTGCACGTGGTGGTCATTCATACAACATCGAATTTAATTCATAAATTAACTTGAATGTATTTTAACGGCAAATAAAGAAGTTGTCGATATCTCAAACCGTTTTCGTTTAATTTAAAAAAAAAAATGTGAGCGCTGATAATGAAAATCCCTTTATAAAGTTAGCATAATTTGTACTTAGATACATTTATCGTTGTTAATTCTTTGGAATTGAAATAAATACAATTACGATATTCGTAATCAATTATGATTGCTTTAATAAAAATTTGATTTTTTTTTTAAGGAAGACTAATTTCTGCTTAAATTTGTATGGATATATTTTAGAAATATTAAACGCCATATCTTCAACGTCTTATGTATTATTCTACACATTAAAAAAAAAATTGACTTATATGTGAAAAGAAAAAATGCCTTCTTTATTCTAGATACCTTGAGTTCTATGACTGAGACAATATGTATAGAGAAATCTCATTATAAATTAATATCTTGAATAAACGTACAAAGAAAGTTTCCTTCATAATAACACCTATTGATGCCATTCTATTTTTTATTCCTTTCTTCTAATTAAAGAATGACATATCAATAAAAACTCACCTATTTTCTTATAAAGACAACGAGTGTCTTAAACAGATGGCAAAGGAAAAGATACATCGTTTTTTGTAGAAAAATTCATACATATGACGGCATGATATGTAGGTCTCCTTTTTAAAATATGTTTTTTGCATAAAACATTCAGAAAATGATATTAATATTTAATATTATCTAACTTAATTAAAAAAG
The DNA here is from genome assembly GCF_016086655.4 of Lepeophtheirus salmonis. NCBI lineage: Eukaryota > Metazoa > Arthropoda > Copepoda > Siphonostomatoida > Caligidae > Lepeophtheirus > Lepeophtheirus salmonis. The sequence continues at coordinate 66,478,707 of NC_052135.2, forward strand.
TTCGTAAGATGTTCTTTGTATTTTGAGAGAGAAAAAAGAGTGCAAGCTTCCACTTTCATATTTTTTAAACAATATTAATAAACATAATGTACATTTCCTTCTTTAGGAGCGACCGTGAATTAAACCTACGTACATAGAGCTCAAGATAATAATTTATCAAACATCCGTGAGCTACATCATACCATAATATATTTTTTTAAATTGTGTTATCCAAGGATATCTTGACATTCCTTTAGTGAATGATAAATACTGTAAAATAATAGTAAAGTATTTTATATTTTAAGAGCAAATAATCCATTTTGTATTGTCCATAAATTTTCAATTCTAATTATTTTTTCAATTTATAATTATCATTAATAATGGACAGTAGACCAGCTTGACTTTCAATTTTTTCGAATTTCAATTACGGATAGGACGTAAGAGTTGCCTTGGTGTAAGAAAATAAGGTGTACATAATTTCATGGTGATAAAAACTCATATTTATATGAAATTTATTACATATTAGGTGCAAGTCATAAAATAGATATTTACCAAAATTATATATTTTGCTATATTTTTATTTGAATTTCACGAGCAAATGTAAGGAAATTAACTTTTTTATGAATTACCATTTAAATTATTTATTGAAATGCATTAAAACATGTGCACGTTATACGCGAGTCATCCGAATACTTTATGAATTTTCCCTTTTTGTGGAATAAACTATCAGTTTAAAAAAAAGTTTATTAAGTTCTATATGTAGACTGCATTAACATCTAAAAATTGTATATTAAAAAAATTCTGATAAATGTATTTGTCAAAAAATATACCCAAAATAAGAGAAAATTATCATTTTTCAAAATCTTTCAATAAAATGTGCCAACTGAAGATGAAATCGTATACTGATGAAATTTTGTACAACTTATTTTAATATCCCAAGGTAACTTTAACGTCTATACGTAATCGAAATTCGAAGAAAGTCGAAAATTAAACCGATCTAGTGCACAGGTTATATACTAAAGAGCTAGTGTGTCCCACTATTTTTTATTCGGTTACCCGATCGAACTTGCAATAAAAAACATAAATTTTAAATGACGAAAGAGCAAATATTTTATGGAGCTGGTGCTGTATATTTCAAAAATACACAACCTTAACTGTAGGATGAAAGTCAACACGATATAAATATGTAGTAATAACTTAATAAAGCAAATATTATATAACAATTTAATGGAATGTATTCCCAGGAATGTTCGTGTTGGTCTGAAAGGCCAAAAGAATTTATAACAACAGAAACATGAGAGTTAAACTCTAGTGGATCATAAGAATATACATATTTAAGTTCTTTTGTAGTCAAAAACAGTATTTAAATGAAAAAGTTGCTGTTTTCTTAATGTATGAAATAAAGTAAATAATTCGACTTATTCCATTTTTTAGGGATATTTATTGTATGTTAGTTAGAGTAAAAACTGCGCATTAAATGATATGAAATAAATTTCTTTTTAATGGGGCGTTTTCATTGACGTCACAGATTGTAATAAAATAAGTCTAAAGCGACACAATGTTACATATATTTGAGTATAATTTGTACAAGAAAATATAAGGCTTTCCATTATTTACGCCGGCTAATGTTCTATGTATTGTTGTGTTGTTTAAAAATTACATTTTGTAAAGTCAGAGAGAAAATAAGAAGGTTTATAATTTTTTTTTGAAAATGCTTCTGATTGAACTCTTATGCTCTGACTCATGATTTCAAAATAAATATTTATCATCAAAGGATTTTATTGTAGAAATTTGTTGGATGAGTTCTCAGGAGAAAGTGTTCTATTGAGCTCGATTCAGGGTTGTTCCTAAAAAGAAAATATACATGATAAGATGCGCAAGCTATCTATACCCCCACATTGGCTCACTTTCTTGGACAAACGTGGAAACTTATGCAGCGGATTTTTGTTTTGTTCGATGGCTTCTTCACACCTGCACCTGTTAAAAAAAGTTGAATCAATTGACAAATTCAATGTCCCTAATATTTGTAAAAACCACAAAACCCTCTTTGGAATCCGGGCCAGGGGCGATAACATAATTATTGCTCGAACTCTGGGACCAGTGAAACGTTCAATTGCAAGGTTCAGATTGAATTTGAGGCCTCTTAATGTGATATCATCAATGCTAGTTGAGGTCAAATGTAACTCTATCTTAAAATACGTCGATGAGAAACCAGGAAGTCCATTTGGTTAATTACTCATGAGGGTTGCCAGTAAGAGTCGCTGATCTGACTTTGCATTCGCCAAAACCTTCTTTATACTCATACAAGATAAGGAAGGCCCAAATCTTTACAAACAAGGCCAAGAAAAGCACTTAAACCACTCCCTAAAACTCCTCAACCGCCTCAGTCACCCACTTCATTGAGACATGTTTTGTTTTTCTTATACAAGGAAAAATTTTTTTGCCAGGACCAGAAGGTCTACAACCGGAAAAACAGTTGAAAATAAAATCTACATCTACAAACATCTACATGTATATTGACTTCAAAAACACTTTGTAACTCAGATTGATCTTTTTAAAACTAAAAATATTTACTCATACTTTTCGGTGCAATTCCATTTGACCAATGAAAAGAAAATCAAATTAAAAAAATTATTGAATGAAGTTTCGTTCATGGAGTCTAAAAATTGTCTCAAATGACTACAATTGAAAAAAAACACCAAAAGTTACTGTAAAGAAGCATAGGCAAAAATAGTGAGAAAGACAAGTTTGCATCTTTCGAACTTTTCTCGAGTATTTGGAAATCACTTATTTTAAATGTGTGTATTTTTTTATTGTTTTGCTCTTTCTTCAACAGAAGTTCCGGATTTATCTTCATTATTTTATATCTAACTTTTGTATGCTCTATAGGGCGAGGACTCAAAAATCATAAAATTTTGAAAGGCATTTCAACTTCCACGTATTGTTATTTTGTACTATTAAAAATTTAGTAATCGAACAATTTTCAAAACTTTTTATTCAATATGTACCGCTCTATTCTGAATGACGGCTTCAATCCTAGGATGAAAAGAAGTACAGCTGGTCTTGATGAAGTCTGAGGACAAGTTGTTCCACTCACAAAGTTGATCGACATTAAGGTGATAATCCTAGTTTGTATTGCCTTCCAAGATGCATCAAACAGCAAGTCCAGGACGTTCATGTCGGATGAGGACGAATCCCATAAGTCTGCCCGCCATAAGGCAGCCATAGTATCTTTGCAGAAATACTGTACCTTTTTGAAGGTGTGTACTGTAACGCCGTCTAGGATAAGCCCATATTTGTCACTGAGGAACGTGTAGTAGACTTCAAAAACAATTTGGAACTCAAATAGAAAATTGTTAATACTATATTATTTACTGATACCTGATCAGTGCAACTCCATTTGAACAATTGAAGAAAAATCAAACTCAAAAAAATACTGAATTAAAATTTTATGGAGTTCAAAAACTTTATGAACAGAGTACAATTAAAAAAAAAAACTTTAACTAGTGTATTGGAAAATAGGCAAAAATGCTGGAAAAGACAAGAGAAAGACATTTCACTTCTTTTACTTTCCTGGGGTCTTTGGAAATCCCTTTTTTAAATGTATGGCTTTTTTTATTGTTTTGTTCCTTCCTCAACAAAAGTTCTTTATTTATCTTAATTATTCTATGTCTTTTGTTCTAATATAAGGTTAGGATTCAAAAATTAGAAAATTTTTAAAGCCGTTTTCACTTCTACATATTTTTTTATTTTATACCATTTTAATAAAAACTTTTAACGCAAAATTTAGTAATTCAACAAATTTCTACAATTTTTATTCAATATGTTCCACTTCTTTTTGAATGAACACGACGGGAACGAACACAAGGACACCTATCCTTGATAAAGTGCAAGGACAAGTTGTTTCACTCCTCCGTGATCACGGCCTTCGGGGCATTGAAATTTGAGTGAAGAGTCTTGTTATTCTTGCTGTCTAAGACACATCAAATAACAAAAGTCCATAGGGTTTACGTCAGGTGAGAACAAAGGCCAGAAGGCAGAAATGTTCTCTCTGCAGAAATATGTTCATTCTTGGGCGTGTGTGTCGGGCGCAGTCTTGGGTAAATACATAGTCGTCCCTGGGGAACGTGCTCTTCAGCTATGGTAAGATATGGTACCTGAGGACCTTAAATTGGACGTCCGTGTTGACTTTGTTGTTCAGAGCAATAGATCTATCATAGAAAGCTTAGCCGTTTTAACATCAGCACTCAATCCGGAGGATCGATCTTTCTGAGTGAGAAAAACCTAAAACACAGCATGCGATCTGGAGATTCTGCATTGGCATCCGTAGGATGCTGAGATCGATTGGAGTTACCATGTTGGAGAAGCTTAGGAAGTGCTTTGGGTGTTTTGGGCTTGTGACGTGTGAGCCCGGGAATGTTGACTCCCGTTTTCCCGTCTTCTCTGACATTGAGAGGAACTCCACCTGGATTAATGAGATCGATGACGTTTTCGTTGTATATTTCAAGATAGGAGATGCCCACTTCACATGAGAGCTCATCTTGGAAGGACTCAATGCCCTCATAAATGCAGCAAGTATCTACAGTAGTGGTCGGGGAACAGGAGTAATTTACCCCAAATGGGGCAGATTATAAACTTTTGAGGGTACATCCTTGTGTCTTAAGAGCGTAGACGACATCCATGGCAGTTACAGTCTTCCTCTTGGCGTGTTCAGTGTAGGTAACAGCGTCACTGATTTTTTATTTTAAATATTTTTTTTTATAAAAAAAATAAAAAAAATATTTCAAATAAAAAAAATCAGAGATTATTTATAGCATGTTTTCTCATGACCAGGGGCAACCGCAGGATTATATTGGGGCAGAATCCCCCATTCCCCCCACTTGAAAAAAAGTATGAAGGCATTTTGTTACCGTTGGACGCCGCCACGCCGAAGACTATGACTTAAGCAGGATGTTTGGTCCTGAAGGTTCCCTCGACCTGAGCTCTTGATTCAGCCTAGAAGCTATCATTTCTCTTGTTCAGAACATTGTCCACTGAGAAGATGTTCTTGTCGGAGTTTGACTTGTGCATGGAGGAGATTGCACACCCTCTGCCGTTTTGTTTATTGCTTGGACATTTTTGATGCTACAAAAGCAAAAAAACATATCAATTGTATCTTTTTTTTAGCTCTCTTGAATGGTTACAAGTACAAATTGTCATACTTTTAGAACTAACGCTAGACGGACTGTAGAGGATTAAAAATTTTTAGTCTTCACCTCTTCTTCTTTGGAATAAAAACAATTTAAGCTTATATTTTTCCAAGTCGTTAATTTTTAATTAATTTTTGCTTTTATGTTGATTAACATTCCAGTTAAAATTTTGCTATTGTTAACCACAGAGTGATTTTTGGATTTCTTTGTGTATATTAACCCTTGGATGCACAGTCTGATCCAAAATGTCCTGAAGATTTTGATTACTTCAAATATCTTCATAATGAATAACTATCCTTATTTAGTAATCGAGAAAATCCTCAAATGACTTTTATTTTGTGAAATATACAATTTATATTTCTGACTTATCTCAAATAAATTTGTAAGTAATTTAGTTTTTGTAAAACTATACCATGTTTATAGAATTGTATTATAAATGCCCCATTTATATACCATAAAATATATACTATTAGTATTAAGAATTGTTAATAATGTTATCTTTTCACTTTGCCGTTTTTGATATTATTTATCTCAAAGTTAGATTGATTTACAACAAGATAATCCTAGCTATAAGTATGGCTATAAATCGTAACCATTTCCGTATATAAAAAAAGAAACTGGAAATTAACATAGTAACCATGTCAATTTGAAACATATTTCAGAGGAGAGCAGCTTCGCTCCCATGACATTTCATAAAATTATCTGCGAGAAGCTGTCAGAGGAAGGAAAGAAACAGAGATACTACTCTATATCGACTAAAGATATAAGCAGGAATTAATCCGTTGTCCGTCCACAAATCTACCTTGAGTTCAAATGGGACTTAAACTTATAACTCCAAACCAAGCTGCGTAGTCGTTAAATAAAATTCCCGATTCCGACTCCAGTATTTTGAATGTCACCTACTCAGACTCCAACACACAATTTTTTAATAATATATTGCATAGTTTCTTTATGTACTATTGAGTCTAAAGACGATAAATATATATCTAATATATAGCTATGGGTAGTTATAGTTATATATGGTAAATAATTGTGCAGGGTATAGAGTAAATATTTGGTATATAATATATTTCACAAAATGAACAACAAATTAAATGGATCAAAATCTATATTTTGCTAATACATTTATAAGCTTCTGAATATAATAACAGTGAAACAACATACAAACAACCTCTCATTGCAACGCTCCTCTTTACTCTGATGGCATTGCATATTCACAAGAATGATGATTTTTAGAAAGATTTCAAACAGTTTGGGTACCCAAAAATAAACAAAGAATCACACGCTAAAAAATGCTTAGGATTTACAAACCAGCTATAGACTGCTCAAAACTATTTGTTTTGTCGTTGAATACTTCTATCGAATTTTTGAACTATCGAAAAAAAATAATTATATTGTCATAGATGAAGAGAAAGGCAATTGTAGATATTCCCATTATTTTCTTAAATTTGTAGATATTACTTATTATTTTACATGTGATAATCATTAACAAACTGAAAAAAAAGTAGCTTCAAGAATTGTCCTTTTGACACAAATATGAATTAAAAATTATGGTACAGTCACTAATTTATTTAAGAGTTCAAGATTCAAATTCATTTTTCAATGTAAAGTAAATGAAAAAACCTACCGAGAGCGTGAATATTCTACAAATGTGACATTACAGACTCAAACCTCGGTTTTAACAAAAGTTGTTTGAACAAAAAAAAAAAAAATTAGGAGCCCTTTGCTGAAACAATTGAAAATAGAGGGACTTTGTACAAAAATGGCAAAGGAGATAGAGGCAGGTTATCAACACAAGGCATCACTGATAGGTTCAGGGCGAATGTCAAGACCGTTTATAAGGTTAAAGACATAATGAGGAAGTTGGATACAAGTTTCAGAGATGAAAAGAGATCAGTTATGCTAAGAACAACAACAACACCAGCCAAGATCGAGGCCGCTCTAGCTGCCAACCCTTCAACATCAACAAGGAGGCTCTCAGGGAGCTTGAAGTTCCCTGAGAAGACCATGAGTGAGTTTGGTAAAGGAGGACTTGGAGGAATTTATCCTCAAGCTAGTTTCCTGAAATAAACATCGGTGTAAGTAACAAAGTTACAGAAAAAGGTTCCCAGTTTTAAAAAATGTCTTCAACATTTATTTATCCTATTTCTGAACTTGAAAAAATAACGTACAAGTCACTAAAAATAGTTTACCAATTATATTAAAAAGAACACCATAAAAAATGTCTAAAGGGGAGTAACCCCGTTTAACATACGTGTAAACGCAATTTGTATCCAAAAACCTTGCATATTATTATCTTCAAACCTCAACAGCTTTCCCTGCCAAAATAAAGGTCTCTTCAGATTCAAAATGTTTCTTGTTTGGTGAAAGAAAATCAAACTTTAGTAATTTATGTGCTTCTAATATATAATTCATGATGGTGTTATAACAAGACATATTATAAATAACAAAACTTCTTTATTTTGACTAGGAAAGTTGTCAAAGGCTTGAAGATTATAATTTACAAATTTCTTAGAATTATATTGTCTATAAACATGTTAGCAAAATGTTTGGATCTCTAATTTATTTATGAAATTGAATTTTTGCACTTACATAGTAAATTGGTGTATATTTATTATAAAATTTATTTGTTTATGCCTCCACCCTCTCTGATAACCGACATGTAGAATAATTATGTTACATGTAAACACACTTTAAGATAGATTATTTCCTCTTGAAAAACATTAAAAGCTTTTCTTGATATTTTCAAACATACTCAACAACATTAGCGTTATATTTACATTTTTACCTTGGAAAACACGTGATAATTATCACATATTTAGAATTGATGTTAATACAAACTAACTTAATTGAGTGGAAGTTAAAATATAACTAAATGAATATATAACCATAATAGAAACCAACGGATTGGAATTATAATATTATGACTTCTTATTACTTTTTCATTTGTTATTTTGTTAGAAAATTTATGATTTGAGGAAGAATTTGTAAAAATTAGACAGGAGTACAAAAAAGTCAACATTTATGTATTCCATATGTTTTTCCCCTGAATAAATTAATATCAAAAAATGTATTTGAACGACATATATAGTATTATGATTATTAAACTTTCAAGGCTTCTTATGAAAAAAATAAATATATATAGAACTTCAATTATCTACACAATATTTTATGAGAACTCCACGTTGATTGTTAAATATTATGTATACTCATGTATTGATTATCCTAAAATTTACAATTTCTAAATTTCTGTTCTTTCTTTTCTTATCCACATGCTTGTACTTCTCTGAGGATTTAGCAAATCTAACATAAATAGGAATATTTTTAGCAATACAAAACTTTATTTGCTCTTTTTTGTAGCTACAAAGGATTTATAAGAATCAGTTATACAATTGGATACTTTTTTACTAATACAAATAAACATGGTTTAACAGCTACTTGTAAAAGCGTTACACTACACTAAACGACCATTTTCAATTTTATAATTGTTACAAATTAGAAAACTTGGTTTAACAGGTTACCAGGACTAGGCAGTCACCTTTTCTTTGCCTGACTGCTTCAAATTTATTTGACTGTATATCTTATACTTGTGAATTCATCTTCTGAAATCGCTTTTGGCGAAAAAAAATATTTAATTAAGTAGATTAGTGATTTTCTTGGCTGGGAAGAATTGATGTTTTGTATTAAATGCCATTGTCTGAATAAAAAAAGATTCTAGTATCATTGTACAAAAATTCCATAATTTTTTTAATAAAGAAACGGCAATTAGAAACATATTATCAACTTTATTAGAAAATATACATTTATTTTGTAACTTTTACTAATTAAAAACTGGGAAAATGGTGGAGAGGGATGGCTTTGAATTGTCGGAATAAACTTGATCTACACTTTGAAGAGCAAGATGTATCTTATATTCTTATCAATTAATACAGAATACTAAATTCAAATGGACTAATAATTAAATAAATATTTTTAATTCTTGTCGGAGTCTTCTTTTCTACCATTAGCTAGGCGATAGTAATATTTTGCTTCCCACTACAATAGCAAAAAAAGAGAAATATTACGATTTTTAGTAGGATCCCTTCTTCCTCCTCCCTTTTTTCATATTCATACTTGAAGTAGATAAATAATAAGCACACATAAAAAATATTTATCAAACCTCAATAATGAATTCAAGAATTTGTTAATATGTTAGAAACTAATGAATTAAAATCTCTAAGGAATGAAAACATGAACTATATGGTACATTAATAATTTGTATCGAAAATACAAACAAAATATGTTAGGCACAAGATGATGTAGGGAAATTTTAGGAATGGATACCCCAGGGAACTAATGGAGGATTCAAATAAATATACACATGACATTATTTCTTAATAAACACCTTAATTTACTTTCTTAGAAAAATACTAATATACATGATTAATAAGTTACTTTTTCGAATGGACTTGTACTCTGTGGTTATGACATTGGATTTATAAATTTATGACATTAACATATTTTGATGGTGTTGTTGCCTTTAGAACTTAGCTAATCACTTAATTATGTATTTGAGCTCATCAATCTTTATATATGCATGTGATGTACCAAGAAGGTGGCATTATGATGACCCTTAGCAATGCCCATAAACTAGATATCACTACTCCTTCTTAAGTATATCAATATATGTATAACATAATATCCTTGTCATCTCGTGTATATATGTCTCTGATAATAAACTAATACCGAATACATAACAGGGTGCAGTAGGTGGATCCACGCCAATATAATTATAATATCGTCAACACGCCAAAATATCACCACTATAGTTCGTCAACAAAGAATCCTACTCTATCATACTCCAACATCTTCTACCCCACGTGAAGGATCCAATAAAGGACGATAATTAATCTAAAGATATCTAACAGATAGATAACTAACTAAATATGACTCATTTAATTGTATATAATATTTTCAATTTATTGACAATATATTAATTATTTTTTTCGTAAAATATTAGATATCTATTTTGTTTAAAATAATTATTCAGGACATACTTATGGTAAAAGCATGAGACTGATATACTCTAATCAAATTTGTACTGGGTATTTATTATATGGCTGTTCGTCAGACTCTCTAGGGTATAAGGATATAATTTTTACTTATATTGCTTATTTTCAATTGATTTAATTCAAAATATAACCTTTTTTATTAATATGGAGAACATTTTCAAGCTCAGGAAAAAGAGAGGTGGATATATGAGAAGCTCATTCAACAACTTTTAGTTGAGAAGGGAAGCATTCATATAATTGAAGTTGGTTTAGAGTTAGCAAAAAGAGATATGCATAAAAAATAAGTGAAGAAATATTTTGTTTTTATGAGATTGATGCTGAAGTTGAGATAGAACTGAAGATAGATGAATTACGTAGTAAGGTAAGAGAAAGAAAGTCTTCAAACAAAAACTTGTTGAAAAGAAATCTGCTCAAATCACTGAAACAAAGAAAAACTCAAAAACTTACAAGGCCTGAGGAGTTATATCTATATAATGAACTTGAGGACTATGATGAGTAAAGATGGAAATTCGAAGAGTGTATGATTTCCATGAAGGGTAGTCTTCAACCAATGAAACAACAAGAAATGGTTTTTGTGGATTTTGTTTTCTAGTAGCATGGTACATCCCATAAGTTTTAATTTACTTATTTAATAAAACGGCTTTAAATCTGTGGAATAAATTTTGGATACTATGAATAAGAAATTACGTCTAAAACGCTCAATAATTGTTGAAGGAGTTTGTTTTGAAAATAGGGATCAACATCCAGATGAATCCCTGGATGATTTTTTCAAAATCTGATAATGAAATTATCTGAAAGATCTTAATTATGCAAGAGTTGAATTATTAAACGAACTGTTCATAGGAATTGGAGCCGGATTGAGAAATGAAGATGCTAGGAGGAATATATTTGGAAAGAAAAGGAAAAGTCTTGATGATATTTCTCAGTAATGTAGAGGAAGATAATTTGGGCTTTTCAACGAAGAGGCAATAATTTAGATGCAATTCAAGCCGTTCTATTTCGAGATAACGTCAGGACAGAGACCTTATTCAAAAGTGTGGTAGATGTGGGCTTTTAAAGTATAAAATTAAGAAAATTGCCCAGCATCTAATTAAACCTTTCAAAATTGTGGGAGACTTTTCATACAAGTGTTGGAGTGGAAGTCGAGAAAATTCCCAAAGTCTGGACTAAGAAAAGATTACACTGATAATGTAATGTCATGTCAAATGTCGTAGGTTTCACAAAACACAAAGCTTCTCATGTTATGCTAGACATCGATGCTCAACATAAAGATGGGGCCATGATCGGGAAATTTAAAACAATCTCAGATACTACATGCAACGCATTTTTTTCTGTCAAGAAAATGTTGTTAAATACGTTAGAGTTGAAGGGTATTTTGAAGAATCTGTATCATTCTTGATAACTGGAGCAAATTATCATCACATCAGGGGAATTGGTAAATTAGATATAAAATTTGTGTTCAATGTTCGATGTTTTTGAGACTTTACGTTGATATGACCAGGTGCAACTGGTATATTAATGTATTTGTACGTAGCAAACAAATTCGGACTTCTCTTTAAGAATTAACAGTCCCTGATTATAATTATAATATTGAATCAAAAATGACCTGTGATCAAGATTTATTTCAGGAGTTTGCAGATGCGTTTGATTAAGTTGAGTACCTGAAACCAATAAAGAAGACCAGTAAATTAAGTGGGGAAAAATTTATCAAGGCATTGAAAGAGTGGAGAAATACACCAAAATATTATGGGAAAAGTTTAGCTGAAATTATAATCAAGCATCAAGTTAGATATACAGATGTTTATTACACTCTCACAAAATTCACAAAGTTAATTTCTAACTTCATGGAAGGAGAGAAGGGTATGCAAATAGAAGAAAAATAACTAATTCTCAATACAAGACAGGGGTTTGATGCTTTTTTATCTAAATTAGACTATAATTAGACTCTCCCGAGTTAAAAATTAAGGCTAGGGAGTGAAAAAGTTCTTCTAAGAACCCAAAGATTTGTCGATTAGGTTTGAGTAGTTTGGGAGAATTTGACTGATACACCATAACCCTCTGCAATGGCCATAAACTAAACATAACTCTCTCCGCCTTCTTGACTATTTCAATATATGTATATGTAATATAATATCATTGTTCACTGGTGTATATATATATCTCTGCTAATAATCTAATAACGAATACATGGCAATTACCCATTATTATTAAAAAGTAAAAGAAAAAACAAGGGCATTTCAATTTAAGACCAGCAAAAAAGGAAATCGAACCAGTCTCGGAATGTCCTGAGTATGTATTATAAAAAAGGTCTTAATCGCAAGCTAGATGTACGAAAAAGTTAAAAGATATGAAAGGCTTCAAATACCATATTTGACATAACACCTAATGACAATTGCATTTACTAATAAAAAGTATTTAGTCTTTTACATAACACTCTCCTAAAAGAAACAATGAAAGTTTGTTTTAGATAGTAAAAGCAATCAAGTGTTTGCGTTATTGTAGTTGTAGAAAAAAATTCATATGAAGAGATAAAACACTTTAAAATCTCATGACTAAAATGTAATCAATGTCAGAATATATTAAATGTATTTCTTAATAGTCGAAGTGTCACATCCCATCATTTTCTTATCTCAAATGCCATTCTGGGGACGTGTGTTCGATAAGGGGTTTGTTTAGTTCTACTCCACATCCAATTTTTGTCTTTTTCAATGGAGACAGGAACAAAGGACAAAACTGCTTGTAGATAACTTCACAGACTCTTTCATTTAATTCCATCCCTATATTAAAAGGAAATCTTCTCGAGGAAATTATAAATATTAAATATACATAATGTAAACTTCTATATAAAAAAACTTAATTAAATTTTTACAACTTTTAAGTACACATTTTAGAAAATATGGTCTGTCAACAAAAAAGTAAGCCAGAATAATTTTCCTCAAAGTGGAAGGTGGATTTTATTTGTACTCTTCGACGTATTATCGTCATTTACTATTAACAAATCATTCTTATTAACGCTTCGTAGATGTCGAAACTGTAGTTAAAGTTAACAAAATTAATTGGCCGAATAATGTAATCATATATTAGTTTATTTAATTTGAATAGCTATGTTACTGTAAACATAAGCCACTTATACGAAAAAAATGTTTTATAATATAGTAAAAGTTTTTGGTTATCTTAACTCAACCGATAAATTATAATAAATAATATTTGAGTGGATGTTTATAGGAAGTTAAAAAAAAATTGGGTTTTTTAATGTACTTAATATTTGTTCAATATTATTATAATGACGCACATATAAAGTGATTTTTATTTTGGCCTCTAGATTTTTAAAATACTGATTTAAATGACAAGAGTATTTAAGTCAAAGATTTGTAAGATTATAATTTTCCTTTTCTTCTCCACATAATAAAACCAATATATTAACATTTCATAATAAATTATGCAACACAAAAATTATTTAACATAAAACGACATGCAAATATATTTATTGATATAGTAAGCTATTTTGAAGTAATTTATGTTTATTCCACGTCATCAGCAACAATCGAATAAAATGCAGAAAAATAAATGATTTATCTTCATGTGTTTTTAATTAATCAAAAACTTGTTAGTTTTTTTTTCCAAAATATTTTACACAAAAAAAAATGTCTATAGATATTTTGTTAAAAAAAGATTACATATTTTGAAAGCTCTATTTATTTATGTTTTGTTTCTTGCATAAAATTATACTGGCACTTTTGAGATAATGTTTTTTTTATTTATTCTCATTAATTATGTACTTTGTCTAGACAAAAATAATTTCAAAATGATTTCCACTTAATTTACGTGTATATTATTTTTGTATTCCTCGATGAATTATCGTCAATTTATATTAGCATTAATTAATACATTGGAGGAACCACAAATTGCACTTAAAGTAGACAAAATTGATCGTGGAAATAAATAATGATAACATCTATGGGTTAATTTCATTTGAAAATTTATTTAATAATATAAATCTCATAAATGAAATAAAGTTTTAAAACATTAGATTAAATTCATCAGTATCTTTACTCATCCCACAAAATTAAAAAAAAAAACCCTACAACAGACTCAAAAATCTCTATATTAAATATTAAGCTGTAAAACATGGACTTCAAAGTACATGTCTAAATATACAAAAAACACGTCTTTTTTTCCCTTCCAAATTTTTATTTTTTTAAATTATTATTATTTTATTATTCGCTTTATGGAGTGTAGTCCCCATAATACTTTTCAAGCCATTGCTTAGCTTGAACGGTTATTTCTTTCAATCAAGAAGAATTTTTATATTAAAACACAAATTGTTTTTGATCCATTGTTGTGGAAAGGACATCACTTAGCAGAGTAACTCACAAACTAAAGAACAAATTGTCATTAAATTTTGAGGCCTGTCTTGAAGGTTGGTACTAACTAAAAGGTAGGTGAAAACAAAAGCAAAAACATTCCCATCTATGTGTGAAGACTGGGACTTTTCAGCCCATGTGTGATATCGTTAGTGGCTTGAGCTCCATACTAAAAAGAGTTGTGTCAATTCTTAGTCATAAAATAAGAAACATGATAACTAGAATAAACATTTCGAGCTCAGCAGCCATTGCTAACCTTGCAGGGTATTTTTTCCCATCAACAAACAGTCTAAAATTTAAAAAAATGTTTGGAAAAAACCAAATTACCGTCACACTTACGAGAATAACTCACAAACTAAAGAACATTTTGTCTTGAAATTTTGACAGCTGTCTTTTGAAAGTTAGCACTAACTGAAAATGAGGTGAATTGAAAGAAAAAATACGGCACTTTATTCATGAAGCCTGGTACTTTTTAGCCCATGGGTTCTGTATTTTTATAAATAAAGTGAGGATTTTCACATTTTTTTGATTGTTGCTCAAGAATGATTTTATGCTGACGCACAAAATATGTATATTCTAAGTATATTACCTAATTAAAAAATTCTTTATCCTTTATAGGTCATTCATAATGCATTTGATCTTTGATTTTTATACAGGTTCTCGATAATGAACTTTCTAATTTTAAAATAATGATGTGCTCTCATTTCTATTAACCTCATTTCTCTAAATATAAATGTTACTCTTTTTTTAAGCAAAATTAATTAAGTAGATTGAATAGCTTCAATAAGTAATGGATGGAGAGGATATGATTGATCAAAATATTTGCAGTAATGATATCGAACGATTTGTCTCTTTAAAATCTAATTTATCTTGAAAAACATATTGCAAAAATAACTATGTCTTTTGGGATGTAGAAATCCTATTAGTTTGATGTCCCATCCTAAATCTTAAACAATATATTTTTATATTATAAACATAGCTGAATTTTTGTTTAATGAAAAAAG
This sequence comes from Lepeophtheirus salmonis, assembly GCF_016086655.4. Classification (NCBI taxonomy): domain Eukaryota; kingdom Metazoa; phylum Arthropoda; class Copepoda; order Siphonostomatoida; family Caligidae; genus Lepeophtheirus; species Lepeophtheirus salmonis. Next base: position 66,494,294 of record NC_052135.2, read on the forward strand.
TACTTTTAAAAGTTTTAATAGTTGTTGTGTGTCCTCTTTCATCTTCTTTGTAAATTATTTAATAAGTCGTCCTGGTGTTAGCATCTCCTCTGAAAAAAGAATTATATATACAAGTTCAAAAAAGTATAATAAAATTAGTATACATGGGTTTGAGTATAATTACAATAGTTTTCTTCCACTAATGCTATTTTGAACGTCAAAAAATTATTTATTTGTTGTAGTAATTCCATTTTTCCTTTCAAAATCATATAACAGGCAGTTCAATAAAAATAGGTCTTTATTCAATAATACCATATGCCTTGCACTTGCCTTCTTCAAGTACTTTTTTTTAAAATAAAAAATATCAACTTCAATTATAAGTAGGGACAAGGAAAACATATATACATATAATTTTAAAATATTTTACGTGCACTAACACTATTTTAAATGTTGAAGGATCTCCTCTTTATAGCAGTAAATCATGTTATCCTCTAAAAATCCTATAAAAGGTAGCTGATGTTAACAGAAGTCTGAATTCCGTATTACGGTAGTCTCGCTCCTACCTTGTGCTCGCACCCTATAAAATGCATGCTCACTAATAAGGTCTGTCAGTAAAAAATGAAACTGTTACTATAATGATATGGTTTGTTATAAAGTAGGGAACATATTTAAAAGCATTCAATTGGACTATTGAGAAGATTGCATAAAACACAATATTCTTTTGAGGGGAACCAACTTTTATCGCAATTATACTAAAATTTAGAATATATTCCCAACTTCATATCCAAGTCATATAATTATATATTAACACAGGTACTAATTACATTTTTTATGTTACTAGCCAGACTTTCTGATGTAGACATTTATCTCAAAGACGTATCCAAATCAGAGACAAAAGTGTCATTATGTATATCAGCAAGTTACGTCATCAAAATGTATAAGAATATTAAATAATTTAATTCGGTCTTCATTACGAATAATGTAAAAGTTATTTTTGCGATTGAAAAATATTTAAAGTTTTATTAGACTCATTTAATAGGTAAAATTAAGAACTTTATAACAATATTAGTAAAAATGATACCTTCTCGAGGGCGTTCATAAATTTGGAAATTTTTTAAGGACCATAAGTAGGACTGGACTGATTTTAATTCACATATTAAGAACTGATACAACTCTAGTATGTCAGAGACAAATGTATTAACGGCAGAGATATGTAAATAAGTGACTTTAAAAAAAAACATCGTTGTTTGATAGAAAACTATTAAAATATGAATTATTTCCTTAAATAAAGCTTTTAAAAACCCTAACTTTGAAATAGTTGATGGCTTAATATTAAATTGACAATGATGTAAAGTGTATTTGAAGATGCATTTAACTACAAGTGAAAATTCATACTTACTTTTAGCTCTCTAACCAGATATTTTTAGAATTTTTTTGTAGTTATTCTTGGAAAAATATGCCGCTTCAGTAAAAACATTGATGTTCTAACTCAAACATAGATTACCTGTAATCAAAGCATGATACATATTATAAAAATGGCTTTCTGTATGTATGAATATTAGTCTTTAAAATATATCTGTATTTAAAAAAATGGAAACAAAATTTATTGATACATACAAAATCAACAATAACAATTTAGAAGGACAAAACACTACATCAGAATATGAAAAATATCAAAAACTTAATTCTAAACATCATACATTTACTTCTACAATGCATAGCACTAAAAAAATTGCATCTTAATAGCAGCGTACATTACTGAAAGCCACAAAAATAAACTATGGCTGATAGGGTAAATTTCAGGCCATTATTTGAATTAAAGAAAGTGTTGCACCACATAGGCGTCCACTTTCTTACAAATATAAAGAACATATTTCAATAAAAATATGTTCATTTATCTCCTTAAGCCACCATGAAAGCTCTTTTAATATGTACCGGATTTACACTTCTTTCAAATTCGGGGAAATGTTAAAAAAAAGTCTTGCCTAGTAAAAAAGATGAATATTCGTACAATGACTATCGTGAAGGCTATCAAAGATGGTACTGTACAAAAACCCCACGGTATAATCAGGCAAATGAGAAGGAAGGATACAACAATTATGAATAGGATCATAAAAGTAGACCAAAAAGCGAAGTCAATAGTTAGAAAGAAAGAAAACATTTTATTAATGACGTTACAAATAATCAAAAGCAAGACCACAGATTAAAAAACTTAGGATTGACGTAGTCTCTAACAACCAGATAGACAGGCATATAACCACTACGAAGCCCGACAGATACCAGAAAAAATTAAACTAACTTCTAAAACCAACTATATTGCTTCCAAATTATTGGCTCTTTACTTCAAAAAACAGTGCTCATAGTATGTATAAGGGGCTCAAACTACACTAACTAGTAAGTACAGAATCATTTGATTTTAAGATAATGATAATTTAAAATGCCCATTTTTATTTAATAATAACTTTTTAAACACTGAAGTAAATACCTTCATTAGATTTATTTGAGTTTTCATTATCGAAAATGAAATTTTTGCAACTTCTTTATTAGTTTATAAATAAATTGTTGAAATGATTCATCCCCCCTTTAACGTTCCACAAGTATATGCTTCACCAGATGATTGTCAAGAAAAATTATTTGTGCTAGAAGAAAGCATTAAAGTATTGAATACATCTGAGTTAGTAACAATAATTGCTAAAAGAACACTACTTTCTCAAAACCTTAATACATTGAGCGGTCTAAAGACTCTGAGAAATAATCTGACAGAGAGTACAACGCTCCTACAGCATCAGTCAGAATACCATAACAAAAACGAACAACGGTAAGATGTAAAAATATACATAAAATTGGACGGATATTGCATGATTGTTAATCGTAAACCTTGTGTAACAGCTGATTCTGAATGGATTTTTTGAATATTTTCTTAACAAAGGGAGTTTTTTCGTCTTTTTATTTATTGATCTGGATATTTTATTAAATGAGAAATACTTTGAAGAAAAATCATGTTTATATTTAGCTTTCTAAACAATTTTTCCATGTACATTGATGAATATAGAATATTAGTAAGCCCTAAGTTGCATGTGGGGAAGATCCTTGTCTGGGTATGTATATTTTATATAAAAATAAATTTAATCATCAAATTAGTTCGAGAACAAATCATCTGAATAACTTAAAATGAGTGATGAATAGTATTACTATTAGTTACTTTTTAGACCTATTAAAGTCTTTATCTAGACCGAGTATAGTTTGAATGAAGATTTAAGGAATAAGTTATGCCATGTAAGTTAGAGTGCTCGGTTTTTGAAGTGATTTATTCCTTTTCTGCCAACAAATAAATTTATAGTACTTACATATAGATGGAAAGCTATTGAATGATATTTTTCATACAATTCAAGCCATTTAAAATACTTACAGAACTTAAATGTCTAGAATTAAGAAATAACCAGACATATATTTTTAAGTGTGCATGTGTGTATTTACCATATTCAATTTGGTTTATAATATTAAATAACAACTATCTAGTTTTGTGTAAAGTTTTTCTCCATTTGGAACTTAAAAAATTGGTCAACAAGTTAGAACAAAGTGAACACATTCATATTTTTTCCTCTAAAAAATTTTATACCAAGTTATAAATATCTAGTAATTTAGTATTTTTAATGCATGTTATATTTTTTATACTCATTTAAATTTGTGGCATTTTTGTATCCCTTACATATTTGACCTAAATTGAAAGAAATTGCTATTTGCATGTTCCAAAATATGTAAAAAAAACAAAAAAAACACACTAAAAGTCATCCAAATAAAGTCATTTATAAGAAGTAACTATTTTAGATAAATTAAAGCCACAAGAATAGTATAAATCCTTTCTTTTTTTCTTAACTGCATATGAAGAAATGAAGAAAAAAAGATCTTATTTTCTTTTCTCCCGTTGAAAGGAGCAGCACTCTTACATTTAACACTTAGGTCCATTAATTACATTTTATTATAAAATCCTATATATATATTTGTATTTTTTAACCTCAAAACAATTTTTAGAACATTGTAATAATTAATATCCTCGGTGAAATTATATTTTTATAGAAAGGTTAAATGTATAAGGACTAAAGGTTTTGTGATAAATTTGATGACAATATCAATGTAATTTTGTATAAAGAAGATGCTTATCAATAATAATTAAATTAATTCCATAATTGGAATAAAAATAGTGCTTAAGATTTACAAAATCACCAATCTTTAAAAAAATGTTATATAGTTTTTACTTAACATTATTATTTCTTGCGAAAAAAAAAATACTTTAGAAAGAACTATATTTAAAAATTTTTTCAGCTAAATCAATATTTCTTAAAAATGCTTCAATTTTGACATATTTTCACTATTTTATATGCAAGACTTATTGTTTTGTGATAAAATTGCAAAAGTTATTACTTCAGTGGCCCAGTATAATCCTTTAAACATTAGTAAATATGGCTCAAACTTTATATTTCTTCATTTTTTATGAAACGAAATATTTTTGAAATATGTCCCCTTAATATTTCAAAAAAAATAAAAAAAATCTGTCTATTCTACATTCCTAGAGTTGTAGGAAATATGACCTGGAATGCGTAAGATATTTCTTTTTTTATTTCATTTTTTCATTTCAATCTTAAGGAGATCACATCGATGTACAGAGTGCGAGTGCACATGAAGGATGGAGAGTGAAACTGATAATTTCTTAGAAAATTATATGTACAAGTCACTCTTAGACTCAAAGTACAATAATGTAACTTTCATGTTAATCTAGGCATTTTGACTGCCTTTTATATAACTTCCCCACCATATAGATGATAGTTTTACCTTTATAAACTCATTATTACTAATTTTCTGTGCACTTCTCAATTCTTGGCCATTTTTTTCTTCATTCTGTTCATAGAACCCAAACAGCGAACATATCATATATCATCATATTTCATCACTTTATTGTCCCCATATTTTACAACATATGATAACATTAAAGCTTTAAAAGAAATCATCAAATCATCAGAATTGGTCGTACTCTTTCTTCTGCCCTAAATTTAAACCAGGACGATAATCAGGATTTGGATGCAAGAAGAAGACAACTTCAGGGACTGACAAAGTTTTAGCATGATAGATGAACCAGCACCTAATTAAATCTAAAAGAAAATATAGTCAAAACATAATATTATGTAACTGTGTATTTTTTTAATTCTAAAATTCACTTAGTTAATATTTCCCTTGAATCCACTGCATAATTGTGCATCGACATGGCAGTAATTCCTGTCCAGGTCCTTGCAATCGCGATTATGCCATTTCTAGCATACATGCTCAATATTTGTCTAATATAAAGTCATAATATTTCAGCTAATCTTCAAATGATCAGGGTTACCTTGCCAATATTCAGTCTTCTAATATTTTACATATCCGAAGGTCATAATGTTTGAACTATCTATATTTTATTTAATAATGGAAAGTAGTGTTGTTAGTTTACAGGTACTATTGTAGTACGGAGATGCTTATGTGTTTAAAAAAGTTTAATTATCCTTTATCAAACAAAGAAGAATTAATTATTGTTTTTTTTTTCAAATGGAATATAATATAAATATCAATATGCCAGAAAATTATCATCATAAAGCAAATGTTGCATTATATTCAATTGATCTAAAAGCTATAACACATGATAAATGATAAAAAAAAATTATATTTTTCTTCAATGTATGTATGTAGACTGTTGTTCATTTAGGATAGATTTTGATGGATTGATGGTGTAAAATAAGCAGCTTTTTATGATTATATGGTTATATTTGAATGATTTATCGACAAAAAAAAAGCCCCTGGTAAAGGAATATTAAAAAACATGAAATAGTAAGTATTTTTTACATACATGCATTAGGGTGAGCCTATTGCCTTACAAATTCTTAAATTTTGCTGGATTATGTCGTACTTTTTTTACTGTGTCGCCTTATGCAATTCCATTAAAATACGTATATAATATTTTCACAAAGGGGATGCAGTTTTGAAAAAAACAAAAAAATATAAATACAAATTTCATTTTGGGTTGTTGAGTATGTCTAACATTTTTTCTTTATTAAGATACAAACTCAAAAGATATTATTTTTATTTTTGGAAACATTACTATTTGTTACTGAAAAATAAATAAGTTTGTCAAAAAGTGTCAAATACCTCATTTGATGTATGCGAATATGTTTTCCTTTTTTAATTCAAGTATGCTGTATCTTAAGAGAGGATTTTAATTTTTGTCCTATACAATGTTGTAGTATAAAAATTATCATTTATATTCAAAAACAGCAAAAAATGATTTTTTTCGTTATTTGCCATTTTTTCTAAAAATATATATGTTAAGTGTTTATTGTAAAAATTAATATATTTCAATGAAATTCAATAGATGTGTGTATTAAAACCATATACAATTACAAAACAGTAAAGATTTATTGAAACAAAGGTAGTTCATCAAACTCACCCTACCATTAATATTACATGTAGTTCTATAGTTTGAATATTTCATGTAATATGTAAAATCTTTTCATTCTAAAATATATGTTTACAATATGAAGAGTAATAGGCATAAGATTTTTGTGTTGATAAATATTTCAATTATATGTATATACATAGCCAAATAGCATGTTAGGCTCCATTAGGCCAGTTTTTCCCTCTGAAAGTATTTTGAATAAGAAAGTAATCTATTTTTTACATTATAAATAAAATATAGCCTATATAATGTAGATATGAAAAATATATTCATATGTTTCAAACATATATCTTACAAAACTGTTTTTGTCTATAAAACTAGTCAATAAAATTTCAACTTTGTTTTACCCTTTGGTGAAGATCGTGTGTTCCAGATTGTTTAATATTAATACACATAAAAATGATCTCTTTAAGCTAATTTAATTTTTGTCTTAAAGACCTACTAAGTGATTTTTGAAGAATATTTTTTTCCAACATCTACACGATTTAGTGTTAATGTTGGGCTTGGAAGATATTAATAAAAGAAAAATGTATCAAATTTAGTTTTTAGGTACATATTTCCAAATGCAATGGTTTTTTTGAATTTTTTGAAAAAAATTCAAAGATTAAACTTTTTTGCCCGCCCACGGATTCGACAAGACAAAAGTCCTCTTATTTTGGGGGTATCTAGCTCCTCTCCCTTGTAGACGCTCCTCCTACTAGTAGGATAAAATAATTTTTTATATTGCTAAAATATCCATTTTAATTTTTGAATGGCTAAACACCCTATTGAAGTATTGATGTTAGGGTTCTAGTGGAAAAATTTGACTGTTAAAGATTTTATATTTGAAATAAATATATGTATGTTAAATGTCAAGTAATGTAAAACTTTTGATAAAAACTCATATAAAATAACAAAAACATTGGCATACCTAGATTTAAGTTAATATAAAATTGAAACTGGAAATTTGTTCCCGATATGTTGATTTACTCTCTAAAGTGGCTTAAAAAAAATGAAGTGTTAAAAGTATAATCACGCACCACAGTCATATTTCTACATAAAACAAATATAGAGAGGATAATCAAAGTTATTAAGCTCATTGATTAAAAGCAATTAATAATATTTTGTGTTATCTTGATTACAACTTTTAAAAAATGTGACTAATTAAAATAATTTAAATAATAAAGAATCTTATTTTGCAGTTAATATTTTTTTTATTTTTTCCCAAAGCTTTATATCATAGTTAAAAGTACAGAAGAAAAATATATAAGAATATTAAGATAATTTTTTAAAATTTAGCATTAAGTATTCAGAATAATTATTGAAATTTTGTTTTAACATTGTTTTAAATGGGTATTTTGTAAAAAAAAAAATAAAGCAACGTAGCTCAATGGAAAAATAGACTCGGGAGAATCCAAAACGTTGGAGAGAAATAAGTACTTTGTCGAAAAGACCAAACTGGACCCGGATGAGCTAAATAAAACATCCCTGGTCAATTCACTCAAGTCCTTTGAGAGTCCATGTAAGAGATCTCGGGATTTCAAACCAGACTGTCACGAGAGCTTCAAAAAAGGTGATGTAAATACCCATCTCCTTCGTTGCAAAACTCTTTTGTATTCTTTTAAACTTTTTTCGATAAGTTTGCCCCCCCTACAGCCCTGATGCCAACACCCTCGACGATACCTTTCTTTTGGGTGCATATTGAGAGGAAGGGCTAGAGTGTCCTTCTTCCAAACACCAACACTCTCAAAGCCACAGTCAGCCAGCAATGAGTCCCCCCAGGCCATCTGCCACCATCTGGAAGCTATCATTGCCGGTAAGGACGGCTATATTAAGAATTAAAATAGCTCAAAAACACATCTATTTACAATATTAATTTTGTGGAACTTATATTGTTCATTAATAAATTATATCTAATAGAATTTTGAAATTCAAAGTTTTCCTATTTTTACCGACCACTAGGTTTAACAAATCTCAAGAGTGAATTCATAAATATATATATTTATTATTGTGCTATGAATCATGTTTTTTATATCCATTTGGAGGTGAATGTTAACCTTCATAGTCATTGATGATATCTTCATCTGTCCTACATTTCTTGAATAAATTCACAATATATAGTAGTGTATATTTTGGATGTATAAATTTGACCATAAAACTTATCAATATTTGATCTATTATAAATCATAACTCCTTTTATGTGAACACTATTACGGAAAGTTTACACACCTCTTCTGTGTAAATAGTATTAAAACAATTAAGTGTACAAAATAAAATTAAATGAGATACATTTTTCAGAGGTTGGTATGTCATGTATTTGAAGTTAAGAATAACGTTACATAAAGTTAACTTGTAAATATAAACTTTTGCTCATAATGGCCATCAATTAAACACAGAGTATGTTGCATATTTTTTTTTAAGTGAATCCTTTTTTCAACAAATATATTTTTCATAAATATAAAATGTAGTTCATTTTTTAACATGTAATTTCTACTCAAGCTTCATAAGAAAAAAAATATTTAAAAAAAACGAAAGATTAATCTTATTCATGCAATAAAATATGATTTAGTTAAACATCCCTCCATATTTTAGGAAGTTTTTATGAATTAATATGCACGCGACACAACATAGTAATATCATTAATTAGGTAGTCAAGTGTTGCATATTCATTATTTTTTACTTTTTTTCAAATAGAAATTACAATCATTTTTCTTATGACAGATTTAATGTGCAAAGCTAAAATATGTAACATAAAAGTGAACAAAAAAAAGTGTTTTCCCCTGTTAGCTGTTGAAGTAACAAGGTAAGGGATAATGGTTAAGGAATAAAGCTATGTTTTTGAGTTAGAAACTACAAAAAATATCTTAAACTGTATTAAAAAAAAACATCATTATATATCTAGAACAATCTGGGCTTTTTTTATAACTTATTATGTTTCTTGCATCTTTGGAAACCCCATCTTTTAAAAAATATGAATTTTCTTGTTTACAAACTTTTTTTGCTACTCCTTTAAATCCCTTATTCATATTCTTTATTATAAATCATCCTGAAAACTTCTTGAGCTAAATATGTTCCAAAATAAAGCAAAACATTTTTTTTAAATTTTTGGTATGACTTAAAGATTTTTTTTCTTTTCTGGACAAAACAAAGACAAAACTAAATCTGAAAAGGACAGAACGAAATGTGACAAAACAAGACAAAATGAACATATTTGTAAAGATACTCAACCACATTTTTTTATCATATTGCCCTCAACTAAAACATCATACTTCAAAATAGCCCTAGATTTCGTATTAACAGATCTGTTGTAATAATAAGAATCCCTAATCATTGCTGAATACTAGAGTATATCTAATTTTTTCATAGTTATTTAATCCATACTCATAATTATAATATTTTGCGTTGACGATATTATGAGAATTTACTCTGGTTCATTCTAAAATATTGCAAGTGTTCGTGTAGATCAAGGTTTACCAAACTTTTTCGAGATGCCACCCCCTTGGTTTCCATAAAATCTTGTAGCACCCCCTCCATAAACACATATATCTAAGTTTTTTTTCCAAAATCATAACAACAAATTTATGAATTAAACACAAAATACATTTTTCAAAAAATAAATTAACTCTAGGTTTTCACAATTCCTGCTTATGGGATGGGTGTACATGGTTACGGAAGGAGACAGAGAACCCCACGTTCAGTAATTCTAAGTGTATTCATTGGTTTGCAATGCAGCATAGGAACTACACTCAAGGCCCGTTCTAACAAGATATGATGTTGGAAAAGCAATCAAATATTGACCTTGTTTCAAATAACTGGATAGAGATCAGAGATTTTCTTTTGTAGCCAAAAATCTTGATATGATATCTTGAACTTTTGACTTAGCTCAATATTGTTTTTGATTGAAACTAAATCTTCTTTTACCTCTCTTGTATCCTCACTGCTGACTTTTAGGAATGGATTGAAAATCCAGCGTGGTACTTTAAGCTATAATAGATCCTGATATCTTTCTGTAATGTCTCTTTGCAACTCTTCCAGCAAATACAACTGAAGATCATCATTTGATATCTTCTTTTCTTCCTTCAATTCACAAAGACATGAAAATTTGTAAAGTTTATGACGTGCTAAATTTTGTTTGAATAACTTACACTAAGACAGGAAAGTGGATATAAAAGATTTGACTTTTATAAGATTGTCATCATTTCCTAACAATTGTAAATGAATTTAACTGAATCTTAGGATTATATCTGACAGATAGGTAATATCATTCGTGATGTTTTTAAGAAATGACATAGCCCAATATTAGATTCTTGAAAAAGTTCATCAACTTTAATAAACAAAGAATATAAAGTTTGAAGCAGTTTCACTTTGCATTGTGCTTAGCAATAAACGATCAAATTCTTTATAACTATCAATGACAAGCCATCGAAACAGTCTGGAATTGGGGGAATGTGCCTTTATCTTATTTACTGTTGTGATAATAGTATTAATTAGTATGTAAAGTCGACCACTAATGTGCTTTGCTACCAGATGCTGCTTGTTAATTGCACAGTGCACTGTAAGTACATCAGGTACAGCTTTCTGAAAAAAAACTGACAACCTATCATGGATGGTGCACCATTTCTTGCACACGCATGAATATTAGAAAGTGGGATATTTTTCCCTTCGAAAAAATTATCAACGATATCAAGTACCGACTCTATGTACTTTAGTGTTTGTTATAATTTGTCTAGCAAATAACAGTCCTTAAACTAACTTTTCATCGTTAACAATACGAACATAAGTAAGAAGCAAGGATTCATTTCTAGTAAATTGGACTCATATAATTGGAAATACAATTTGGTTGCGGCAAGAATGTTGCACAATTTATTTTTTATGTGTTCAGCCATTTTATATATTCTTCTTTGAACTGAATTATTACTGAGATCTATAGTTTAAATGTGACCTATGTACAACAGTGTGCAGCACCTCCCATACTGTAGGCAGAATAATCTTCTCCCCAATTGTGTGAGGCTTACCAGATCGAGCAATCATCAAAGATATGTTGTATGAAGTACACAAACCGTCAGTGGATTGTTCTGACGTGCTTGAAAATAGTTTTTTATGCCTTGAACTTTTATCGAAGCATCTAGAAATATACCATATTTTTGTCTGTTATATCAGAGTACATTGTTTTCACGTGGTCCGAAAGTCTGGTGGGTTTCATGGTTTCGTTAGAAAACACTTTCTCACACAGCAGACAAATAGGTTGATGTTGATTCAGTGGTGCGGATACCATTCCATAATTCAAATATTCCAGGTTATCCTGCCTACACTTCTTGGTTAAGAAGTTTTTTTAAAGTTATTTTTGATGGCAGTTTGTCATTGAGCAAAACTATATCCAAAAAGGAAGAAACAAAACAACTCCCTCTTGGACTGGTTAACCTGTTATTACTATCGCTGTCCTTTCTTTTACAACTATTTTCTCCTACAATCATTGTTTAACAGGTGAAATTTAAACCAAGATATTTACCTTACTAGTCGCATCTATGGTCCTAATAGTTAAAGAAATAGAAAGTTATGGATGAAAAAAAAAAAAAATCTTAATACAGTTTTATAATTACTGACGTCCTTCAAGTACTTGCTTGAAGTTTTAGAATGGGGAATCGGGGTTGTAATTTTTGGAACTTACTTTTCCTTAGTTCCACGTTTTTAGCAAAATTATGAGTATTTTTTAAGTAGTTTGTTTGCATTTATAGTAAGAGTATACTGAGTCTAGATTGAAAAATATAAAGGCACCAATAATGAAATGCATTTATACAATCTCGATATAACGTATTTTATAACTGGATAATATTAAACGCTATTACCTAATAGTAACATTTTGTAGATCAATTTGTTTGGTATTTGCAATAATATTTAGTCACCATTTTTTGCCCCCTCCCCCATTGTCCCTTTTCACATTACCACCCCCTTAGATCAAAGCACTTCCACCAAATGTAGATGAAACATTAGTTTAACCCCTTTCCACCTTGAAGGTACAGGGAAAATATCATTTTTTTAAACGAAAGAAAAAGGGAATTTATAAAAATATATACAGGAACGTAATGATCACGAAACTTCTTAATGAATTATGATATTTTTTATAGATGTTCTTAGTGCTTATCAAACTTAGTCCAATTGGGACTTATGCTTATAATTATATTCCTTCTTTCTCATGTATACGTTTGAATTTTCAAAATAGGGGGAAATAATGAAAAGGAACACTAAGTCACTCAGCTTTTTTTTAAATATACATTCACGAGGATTTCACTAATTTTCAAATTCTAATTATGACTTCTCACAGTTACTCTCAATCAATTATATTCACCTTTACTTTTGATTACTCCTTCCGTAGATCTTATCTCGGCAAGATTTAAATAATTATGGCAATAGGTTTAGAAAATAAAAATACAGTTGAGGTTGCCAAGAACAAAAAACTTAAATTCTAAAAAATGCTTCGTATTTACAATCCTAATCATGAGTATGACGTAATAATACCTGCATAAAAAAGTGAATATGGCTTTTGACACTTGATAAAAAATCGTTATTATAATTTGTATACAACATACTACGTATGAATCTTGAGGGGCTTCTTCTCAATTGATTTTTCCTTATCCCCCCCCCCTTAGTAGTTGTTTTATGAATAATCATTGGATTATTTTATCAGAAGTTACATTAAATGTCTTTCTCGAAATTCTTACTCTTTGATAAGGATTTTTTATTAGATTTAAATAATTATATAGGAAAAGATGTATAAAATATGTCCTAGAAACCAGGAGCCTCTTTTTTTTGTTGTAACATTATTTTCAACATATATTATTATTTAATTTTTGAATATCTGAACATCTATATATTAAACAATAACTACTGTGTGTGATCATGAAAGACGGAGAGTAAAAAAGTGACTTCTTCTTCAACTATCATGAAAACAGTTTAAAATACAGCTTTAATATTCTATAATATTTTTTTGAGATAATTTAATTTACTAAAATATATACTTTTCATTTATATGGTTAAAAGTATTTTTAATATTAGATATAATGGAAAATAATTAAGCATAAAAATAATACATATAGAACGTATTGCGCACCTATTTTAATATTTTTTTCTTTTTTTGCCTACAAAAAACCCAAATTTCATAACATATTTTCATTTTGTTGAATTTTTAGAGTATTAGAGTGAACAATTAGTTTTCCTTACGAAAAAGAATGACATTGGTAAAATGTTTGTTTTGAGCGGTTTCTAATATTTATAATTAAAAAAAAAAGATACTCAATTATCCTCAAAAATTATTTATCTTGCTTTGTGATATATATATATTTGATTAGCTTATAACTTTATTAAGATAAAATAATTTCTATCGTAAAAATAATAGTTTTTACTCTATCAAGCATTATTATACAGTAATAAATGCATAGTAATAAATGGTTATACTTTTTTTCTGAGTAATATGTATTATATACTATGATGTTTACAGATTTTTATTTCGAGTCTGGATACATTTTTTGATGCTCTTCAACAACTTGTAATAAGGAATTGAATCTGCCATTTGTCAGCATTTAACAAGCCACTGTATTCTTTAATAATTGTCAATCCTCGTTCTGCTTGGTCATTGACAACTTGAAGAGCATAATTTTGAATCAACATTTAAAAACTCTTCTGAGAATTTCAGCATCTCAATTATTTATTAGTCCATTTTTGTAAGAAAGTCTCCTAAATTTTTATGGATAATTTTTTTCGTTGAACTTTGGTATTTTTCTCCCATATTTTTCATTCCACATAATATTTCTTTTTTCGTTGACAAACTCACTTGACGATCAAATAGAGCCTAACAAACAAACTCTTCAGATAAATACCATAAATGGTTTGAAAACTTTTGAGATGTCCTTTTTTGGAATTAATATATTGATTTCAGAATAATTATTTTGTGATTGTATCAAATTAAAATCATTAAATAGAGTATCTGAGGTTGTAGGAGTTTCAAATATATTCGTACAATAAAAATACAAACCTCCCTCAATCCTTGTTCCTCTTTAGGAGTTAATTTAAACTATAACCTAAAAAACCAAATTTTTAAACAATATGTTACAATATTTTAAACAACCAACGAGTGTGGTGTATTGGACCAGGAAACGTAAATTTTATTCCATGTTTTGAAGTACCACATAAAAATTTTACTGCAAGTTCTAAAAGTTCTTTATAATCATCTCTTGGAAGACTCCGATGAAGATAATTTCTTATCTTATATCTTCATCGTGACAAGCTATTTCACTATTTACAGTTCCAGGCTCGTAATAAGTTTTGTCCATCATATGCCACATTTTTTGGAATCTTTTGAAGAGTTGAACCTCGGTAGAAGTGGTATCTCCCATGTATGTGTTATAAACTAAATTAATTACTAACTCTATAATTTGATATCTACATGCAAACGGTCATAACTTTTTATCAATCATTTTCTCTAATAAAACAAAAGTTCCAGCTTTTTTACCTGTGTTTGAGCTGTTGTATTAAAACACATTTACGCTTCATCTCTACCAAATGCAAGCTTGGGAACATCAAGTCATTTGGAAATTCCACTTCCAGAAATTATTATTAGGAGACGATCGACCATATCTTTTCCAATTAGATCGGACATAACTTTACCATCCCAATGGATACACAGAGGAATGTTACATCGGAAATTCTTCTTGATTTAAACAAAAATCTATATTCAATTCTTCCAGTAGGAATGGTACTTTGGTAAGAAGCAATTTTATTTATGTTTTAGCACATATTCTTGAGTGATTCTGCTAAATTAAAAGCATCTTTTCAATTAAACACTTTTGTGCGATCAAGAGTTGATGCAAGTTTTGGAGAAATTTAAGGTTTTCTTCCTATTTTAAAATTTAATTGAGTAGACCCTCTCTCTTCTCCCTCTTTAATATTTTTGTTATTTAAATATAATATAAAAAGAATTCCATGTCAAATTGATTTAAATTGTGAACAAAAGTACTACAAATGACCATATCGGAAATTATGCTTCATAAAGGGATCTTTGATAATTAGGATACATTTGTAGGACGAATAAATGGGACTAATTTAATATCCCAAATTACGTACCAATAAAATTAAAACAAGGAATCATGTTTAGACGAAGGGAAATAGTAAAAATGTAAAAACATTGAACGCAACAAGTTAAATATGTATTAGTTGCCTCTTCAACTATTTTGCATTATAATTCATACTATGAAAATTTCTCTCTTAGAATGCATTAATATATCTTAGGTTAAATTACGTCATCTTTACAAAATTATAAAATATAAAAAGTTGTATTGTGAACTGTTTTCCCGATAATCGAGGAAGAAGTCATTTCTTTTTTGAAAAAATCGTCAATTTTACAAAACTTTCAGGCCGTTGAGCTACTCTAAATATTTCTCAATTTTGATGAAACTTTGTCAATTGTATTTTTGTATAAACATAAACGGATTTTGACCTGGCAATCCAAATATTCAAACAAGATGAAAAATAAGAGACATTCTAATGCAGTTTTACGAGAAACTCAATTAATCTGTTTTCATATTTCCAAAATCATCAAATAGTTTTATAATTTGCAATTTAAAAATAAAACAATTTTATATTAATTCAATGAGAATGATTACTAAAGATCAAAGGATATTGTTGTCTATCTATTAGATGATGGATATATTATCTCCTTTAAGCTTTTTATACAATAGCAAAGGTAGGGACTTAGACCCGATTATTTATCCTCAAGACTCGTGACTCGACATCTTCAACCATTAGAATCATTAGTTTTGACCTGGACTCAAAAGTAATCGCAATTTTTTCACTGGATATGAGGTACTCTATACGAATATTTCTATTTCTGTGGACTTGAATCGAACCCGATCAAAATATTTAAGAACAAAGACGGGATCTTCAACTTGAGCTTGTAATATACGGACTTTTTACCAACTATTTTAGACAGCATATTTAATCAGACAATCGTTTCCCTCTCTTCATAAGCTTCAAACAGTAATTTAAACATGAAAGTGAAACCCTTCTAAAGTGTAAATATAAATAAATTGCAAATAGAAGAATCCATAAAGTCTAAGGAATTTATGCACACAAACTTTACTTAAATATTTCATAATTATTTATTCCTTTATTTCCATATAAAGTATGTTTTTCCTATTTGAATATTTTTTTAAAGTATATTTAAGAAAAGGGAGGAATTTTTTTAAACTAAAAAATACATATGTAAGAAGCATAGAGTAGTGAATATCGAATTAGTACTGTTAAAACTTGATTTGAAACCTTTTAATATAATTTTATCATTTTTGTTAAATAAAACAGTAATTAAGGTTAAAATGATCTTATCTTGTGTGTCAGTTTAGGGAGGAAACTGCTTGTAACTCGAAATACATACGTATCCAATGCATGTAGTTTGTGAACATATAATTACGCTTCCTTAAGAGTTTCTCCACGTATACCCCAGTTGAAAAAAAACTATTAACCATCACAAAATATAGAATAATCAGTAGAAAAATATTTTGTCTCTAATACGCATCCAAAGATAGTTTAAAAAGTTTTGTTCATCCAATGTTTAGTTTTTTTTTTTGTCTCCATCCTACTTTTTTTAGTCATATAATTATAATAGTTTTCTATTCATTTGTTTTCTACCAGATTATTTTAGACATTTTATTGAAGATTTTTATGGAATGTGAAAAACTACTTCAGAGTATTCTTCTGATCTTTTGGCTAATTATCTGTTGTATTGACTTTTGTTTTGGTATTTAATTGTAAACTAAAATGTTTATTTATATATGTAAGTTTTCCAGAAGAATAAAGTCTTTATGGTGAAAAAAATATATTTTTTTTGTCGTGAAATTAGTTGTTTGCGTGAGCTCAAACCCCGGTAGAAGGAAATTATCTATATATTAAATACTAATGTCTGTTTGTGTTTTTGTATCGGGAATCACGGAAAACCCAATATATGGATTTGGTTCAGTTTTTCATTTAGGTTGTTAAGGCTCAAGAAATAGTTCCTGTAAAATAAATTCCCGTTCAAGGCCATGTTGGCCTTAAAATATTATTTTCTCAATAAGAAATTTTTTGAATATCAAACGACTACTTCATGTAAAATAAAGCCGTAGCATACTAATAATTATTCTTACTGCAAGTATCTTTGCACTTTCATTTTAATGAAGATTTTAAGGTTTAGAGAATGGAGAATAAAACAAAGGATTTTTCACAATACTATGAAAGTTGATTTAACGACAGTTCTACTTGGATATTTTTCTTCTGTAAACCTTAGAATCTCCTTTACAAAATGTTTGCAAAAATACAAATCATCTTGAGCGGGAATAATTAAATAGAATTTTACTGTTTTTATTTTTTGCTTTATTTGAAGCAGAAAAGTTTCGAATTAATTTTAATTTATTTACGCCCTGGGCAACGCCGGACAAACCCAAAGCTCCATAGTTTTATCTTTTTTTAAATTGTGAAGGGGGTTTTCAACAATAATTATTTGCAGAAACAATTAAGGGTGCATTTTTACACAATATGGGAGCCAATAACACCGCATTAGAGTTGGCTGCGTTCCTCATGATTAAGTACCTGATCATGTTTCAAGAAAGTTGTGGTGTACTTTTTTATCCTTTTGAGAATTAGACGGAGCATGCTTGATACCCCTACCACTTTACACAACGTCATACACCGTGTTTCTGTTGTAAATAGTGGCATCTTAGCGGAGTTTCCGGCGGAGTACGAACCGTGGATCACTTTTTGCACCAACTCCTTGACCTTGAGTTGGAAGACTAAGAGAAAAATATATTTTTTAGATATTTTTTTTCAATGTTTTGTCAGAAAAAAACCGCTCCTGTTAGTTGAAAAAAGTATACGTCAAGAAAATGCAGTTAAAACAAAACTCGTGTAAATACTTTACCCCCCCCCGAACTTCAGAGAGAAGAGTGGAAATGTTATCCTTAGAACTTGTCGAAGAAGCCTCAATGACTTAATAACCTATATCTTCTTAACCCATTCAGGACAGTACGTAGATACACTCTACTTTTTTCTGATGCAATACTAATTTCGGTGAATAGAGTTATGCTTTTTTGTTTTTTTATGTTTATGTCTTTATATTGTAACACAAGAGATTGACTGGTTTTTTACTTTTTTTTAAATGTATTCCTTCAGTTTTTAAGTCAGTTAGTAATAATGGCCAAGAGAAACGTCTCTATCAAAAAGATAAATATAGTTTATATGTTTTTACAACTTATATAGAATAAGTTTGTCATTTTCAATTTTAATCATAACTTGAAGATACTAAAGTATAACAAAAAAGGATTTTTTTTTTGGTTTGTTTTCTTTTTGCATTTATTTCCATAGTAATTTTTCACGTCGATACTTTGTACATTAAAAAATAACTATTTGTGAAAATATAATAGTAAGTAAAAAGAATATAAAATATTGCAATTTTATTTATTTATAACTTGTAAGTTCAGCACTGCTGATTAAATTTGCGAAAGAAAAAATTTAAAATATTAAAAATACCAAAATACGTCTCAATTGACAAAAGTATTATCTAATATTTTGGAAAGCATTATGCCAAGCAATACATATATTGGAGGTGCTCGTACGATTTGGTTTCAAAATTTGGTGAATGTGTTCCAGAGGGTGGTACTTTCATTCTTTCGTTTTGGTCTGGGTGAGGAACCACAAAGTTTGAAGAAGAATATCTCAAAAATTCGATTCGGAGGAAATATTGTTATAAGATTGATTAAGAAAGAAATACTTCCACCAAATAAAAGCCGTAAAATTATTTTTGAAAATTCCTTTACTAGCATTTCTTTTATGGAATTACTTCATATAAAGGATATTTAATACCAGGCACATGTAGGGACAATCGTACAGAAAAATGTATTATAGCAAGAAGAAAAAAATAAAAAAGAAAGAAAGAGGCGCAAATGATATATTTTACTTCTTCGATTGAACGATAACATATAGCCACATATATCGGAGATTTTCCTGAAAAGAAATGTCGAAGACGGGACAGAAGTAAAAAAAATATAGATATCCCTGAATATATTAAAAACTATAACCAGAATATGGTTTAAGTTGATACGATGGATCGTTGTGTGGTAAAAAAATATAGAGTAAGAATGCGTCCAAAAAAATAAAAATTGTGACCAATATTTTCTTATATGGTGTTATCGACAATCAATAACGCTTATCAATTAATGAAAATGAAAAGGATAAAAATGATACTATAATTAAAAGAATTTATAGTAATATTAGCCATCTATTATTGCAAGAGTTAAGGAACACCAAATTTGCAAGATATGTATCTGCCATTAAAACAGACTGGCCTTTCAAGATTTGACATAAAAAATTGCTAGATAAGTAATACAGATAAAGCAAAAGTTTGCAAATAATGCAACGGAAAAATTCTCTTTATTATAAAGTTGGTTTGTATCCAAAATGCTAGAGAAATATTAGATTCAATAGAAAAATAAAATAAAGTAACTTATACTAATTGGTTTTATTATTTGGTATATTTAGTTTATGTATATACTTTTATCTGTATATGAAAGTTTGAACATTTGTCCAGAAAATATTTTATTTTTTAACTTTCAGCCTTAATGGGTTAAGATAAAAAATTACTTTTACCTAAAGATATATTGTAACAAAAGGGACACCAAGAATATGAACAGCGGAAATAATCTCTGGAATTCTGATTGGTTTAATTATTTATGCTAAACTAATTAGCATAAATGTATTTTTTGTTTTACATCATTGTTAAAGATGAGGGGTTTAGACAAAAATTTATAGCTTTATTGTCCTTTTATTTTAATAAAGTCTCATCCCTTGTCCATATTGTTCCATTTTTTATCAAAGTATTTTTAAGAGGTGAACTTAATTGAATTGCATGTTTTGTATCATTATTTTTTCAACTGGCTTGTCGTTTCTTTCCTTAAAAATCTTTACTATTACTGTATAAAAATGTTTCGAAATAGGATTTTTTTTAAACAAGTTATATTACTTATTCAAGATGGATTGACAGCAAAAAAAAAAAAAAAAAAAATATCATTTCCTCGGTAGAAATAAGACATTTACAGAAAACCTTTTCTATATTATACTTTTGTGTTTATAATATAAACATCTAGATTACATTTAGTTGAAAAAGTATAGAAAACAAAAATGGATACACTGTAAAGACTGTGGCAAACTTTTTAGCTTTGTGGTTCATGTTTTTAGCAATTGTCAGGCTCAACAATAATTAAATAGTTTTTCTTTTCAATTTGGAGGAAGTTACAGAATTAGCAGTCTCTCCAATTTTACTTTTTGCATTATCGATTTTTCTAATCGATAATGCAAAAAGTATGCTCCAGAAAATACCAAAGCAATAGAATATGTCATCTTAAATTGCAACGTTCTTTTCGCAGATAAACTGACACAGTTGAAATCTATGTAAGTATGAAAATTAAGATCGATTCTCATATTTGTAGCTGCTTACTATACTACTTTTATGATTAAAATTCCAGATGATAACATTTCAACTTGAAAGTTTGCAAAAAATCTTTATTTAAATTTAATCCTTTTTCCTCAGCAAGATACCTGATGGTATTGTGTAAGACTATTTGTAATTCAAAAAGATCAAAATTTGTAGCTCGAAATAGTCATTTACTTGATTTTTTGTTATTCTCGTTATTTTTTCTTAATTATATGGTTGTTTTTTCGACTTTTATAACTTGTGATTGGTTTATTGTTTAGATATTGTTTCAAACACGTGTATTTGAGTGCAGTGTAGTATTTTTTTTTTCTTTTCAGGCAATAAATTTTAAACTAAAATGTTTACTGGTATATCTATGATACAACTTTTCTGGGTGAATTAAGAACAAAGAAATAACAACCTTGGAAATGAAACACTTTTCAGATTCCCTATTCAAAAGAAAATTCCACGCCTTCGGGCCAAATTTTAGGTAACTCCCACTGTCTCTCTCTCTTAATATATATACGAGTATGTTTATCCTAAATGTATATTTTTTGTTAAATTAATTTTGTTGCAATTTTACCGATAAATCCTACATATTATTAAAATATTTTATTGGTGTGTGTGTGTGTTTGTGTGTGATGTATGTCCTACTTAGACAAACAATGGTGAAAAAGGATTTATTTCCAAAACGGAGACAGATATATACATTAGACATCCAATAAAAGTTGTTTAGAATTTAGAGCTAGGTACATAAGGCTATTTTTAATTCTGATCAGATGAGATTCCTGGGCTTTGGAGGGCAAGTTTGTTTTTTCTCTAAAAAGTTGATTTTTTTCATAAAACGAGATCAATGCCCCGTTTCTCAAAGTTTTTAAATGTAGGGGTTGTCGATTAAAAAAATGCACCAAAAAAATTAAAAACCTAAAAAATGAAATATTGTAATAACAGAAAATGGGAGAACGCAAATTAAATACGAATTAGAAAGGGAACGAGGAAGAGGATGAGCGAGTTAATCTTAGTATATATTTTAATCTTCATCATGGTTGAAGAAGGATAACGACAACTTAACAAAGGTAATGACAATAAATAAATCACAAAGTCAAATATTTGAAAAAGTTGCTATATATTTACCAAAATCTGTATTTTCGCATGGTCCATCATATATTACATTTAAAACAGTCAAAAAAGGTGTGCAGATTTGATTATATTTACATAAAAAAGGACAGAAATAACAAAAATGTTGTAAACAAGAAGGTTTTACACTCGAAATTTACCTATTATATAACTTTAGTTTATATTAAATCGATTTGGCATATAATTTTAAAGTAAATAAGCTAAACATAAATAAAATCTTTTTAATTTTTTATTGGCTATCTTTAAGATAGCGTGTTCGTGCAACAATTTTTTAAATGTTTCTCCTATTATTCAACAATAATCATGATAGTGTTATATTCTTTTTAACTTTGCAAGTGTAAATTTAGGTTTCAACACCCCTTCTACTAGTTAAAAAAAAGTTACAAAGTAAAAGGTTAAGCCAATCTATCAGATCTACTCCTATTATAAATTCTTGATATTTTTGTCATGAAAAATAATTAAATACTGTAAATAACTTACATTGAAATAATATAAATAAATAGACCTTACCAAACCTCATGACTTTTAAAAAATTTAAAAGATTTTATCTATTCTTTTCTGGGTGGATTAAGAACTAACATAAGTTGGACAATTATTTGCGAAAAGTTTTAAAAGCAGGAAATGTATTTTGTTAATAGATTTATAAATTTATTGATCATATTTATGAATATTAATAAAAACCGTGTATGTATATAACACAGTTTTGTTTTTTTGGGTTATAAACAACCCAAGGGGTTAACTGATTAGCCTAAAATTTGGCAACTTGCTGTTTAATTGTTCTTAAAAACATTTTTGCTAACCTGGTTCAATAAAATTTGTTTTTTTTTTGTAAATTTACGCTTAGAATAACAATATATATGTATTTGTATTTAATCAATTTTATTTTTTCCAACTCTAAATTCAAATTTCTATGAAATTAAAAATGTATGAGTGGATGCTTATAAATAAAATAAAAAATAATTTTGTAGATTTGAACACCCAGACAAAATAAAAAATTCCATGAAAAATAGGGTGAATACATTTTGAGGAGATTTTGTTACGGTTTATATTTGATTGAGATATTTTATGTTCTCCAAATGGCCCAAAAGTTTTTATTAATTAAGTAAACTTTAACGTTTTGTTAGTGAACATCCTTTTTATAGCACGGTCCGTGAGCATAATAAAAATAAATTCCAAAAATATAACGTATAATTACTTGATCAACAGTTAAACGACTATAATAATTACTTGATGTAAGTTGTATATTTAAATTTTAAATATTCAATATTTATATTCCTAAATATCAATTAAAATTATAAAAATACATGCATCAATATATGACATAAAAAAAAGTATAAATATATATATATACTTTTTAAATAATCAAAATGTCATGAGTATCAGTTTCAACAAAAAATAATTAAATTTTCAACGTTGAATAAAAATATCTATGAAATATTTATTACATTATGCATTTTTGGGAATCAAATAAATACCTATAACTTTTTGATTAGGTTGTGTGTATAATCAAAAATAATTGCTACAATATTATAATTATAATCAAAAGAAAAACAAAGAAACAACTTTTAATCAAAAACACTAGAGCTTAAACTTGATTACAATATTTTAAATTTAAGAATAAATCATAAATAAGGTATTATTATCAAGATAAATTAAGAATCTGATTCAATGTTTCAAGAGCATACTGTATTGACAATAAAATATAGATACAAACTAATAAAAATCCTTTTTTTATATCTTGAGTTTGAGATAAATTAAATAGAAATATTTTTTTGGTAGATAGTAAAAAGGGAAGTCGTTTATGTGATGTTGGTCCTGAATGTGACAACCAAATACAAGGGAATCATTTACCATTTTATAAAACTAAAAATGAGCAAGGATTCTAAGTTTTGATATTGTTATGTCTACTACAAAATGGCTGACATTCAAAATGAGGATGTTGCATGAAAACACTCCTTAAGTTCCAATGGCAAGATTCTTAGAGTTTAAAAATAAACTAATAAAAAAAACTTTTAACTAGTAATTTAAAATCTGTCAACATCTTTGCAAATTATGTGACTTACTTACATTCTCCTCTCATAAAATGTTTATAAAAGTATAAATTATAAATATATATATTTGTTTGAATTTTATACATTAATTAGTTGGTGATGAGAAGTTTGACAAGAAGTAGATTTTTTTTTATTAGTACAAAAACATCCAAACATTTATAACTTCAATGTGAGCACAAAAATGACATATTTAGAACAATTTTTTTAAATTTTTAGCACAAAAAACAGCTATTATTTATTCTTTTCTTCTTCCCTCCTACCCCAAGAGATATTACTCGCCTGTCCAATTCTGACTTTATGTGTGTAGTGTTGTATATAATATATTCTTCTCTACTACACGGGATCCTTCCCTACACAGGGAACACAACGCTTTAGCCTTGCGCTAGAGGATCAACAAAGGTGAAAATTCAGTGTGGAATGGGCATGCTAAAAAAAAAAAGAAACCGAAAATCAATATGGTAGCCCTGACAATTTGATGATTTTTTTTAGATGAGGGATAGAATAACGCTCATGACGTTTCATTAGGTCAGCTACAATCAGCTGTGACAAAGGAGAAAGGACAAAAAGATTTAATCAAGAACATTGGCAAGAATTACTCCGATATCGATCGTTAATTCTACTCTGAGTACATCAAGGACCTAAAATTATTACTCTGCAATAAACCCTCAGGATTATTCTCCGTCTTTTATGAGCACACACGAACATTTAAACAGCTATTGAATATGATTGAATCTATTTAGGAAAGGATATTCATTACTCAGGAATTAAATAATAATAACAACTGATACAGAAAAGAAAATTCCTTCTTTATACTATCAATTACAAATCATCGGGCAAGGTAAAAACACACCGGATTTATATCATTGATGATCAATTATGAAATTCATTTTTACTAATTTTCCAATTCCCACTGACACGGGTTGAGCGTTGATTATTCCAGCATATAAAAGAAGTAGATTCTTGAATTTCTCATTTAGTTATTTATTCTTATAAACGAGACATTATATTTAAGAAAATGTGTTTGTTGCAAAATAATATTTGTAAGTAGATGTTTCTCTATGATTGATGTACATATGCGAAAACAAAGTTATGAGTAGTTGTATTTTACTTATTAACTAAGTTATTCCAATTTTTGACTGATGTGCAAAATACAAAATTATATAAATAATATATAGCTAAATTGCTGCTTCAGAGTAAAAAAGTTTAATCTCGTCATATCAAAAATGCGCAGTTATACATTTATGGTATAACTAAAAAATACCTATATTAAAAGGACAGGCAACGAAAGCTGAAAAATTAAATCTTAGTGTAGGTTCCTGTTTAAATCAGATTTGTTATTTTGGAGCAGTTCAAAACATGAAAATAGTAGATAAAATAATACTATAAACGATAAAACTTATAGTTGTACAGTAATGGGGAAAAAATCATTCTCAGATAAAGTCTGTTAAAAAAGTAGCTTCTAAATGCATAAGTTTATTATGTACCTATGTAATAATTTGAACAACTGTTTGGCGAAGATTTCAGTATAATACATCTATTTTATCCTAGGAAATTCCTACACAAGAAAAGGATTTGACTGAATTTTTATAACATAAAACACTGTTCAAAGAAAAAGATTTATTTCTTTATCTTAAGAGAAAATATACTGAAACAACATAAAAAAATGGTATGCAGTAGCAATACAATCATGAGATACAATGTAAAAGATTCAATAATCACAGTAATGTGCGTATACAAAATGTTCCAAAATTAAGTTAACTAAATCTGTAATAAATGCTACTTAAATCACATTAGATTTGAAACATATTAAAATTGGAATGAATCTTCAATCCTTTAAAATATTAATTACTTATTACAATTAGTAAAAAAACTACTTGAATATAGGTAAACTAGTATTAAAAGTATACTATTATTTAAAATAATACAAATAGTTTATCTTTTGAATGTTGGAATGTTTATATTATTAATTATTATTACTTCTTATTTTCATGAATATATTCCATTCACTACAAATACTATTCAAAATGGAAATTATAGTTTCAATATGTGATTTAAGAAATTGGATTTAAAGAGCAAACGTATGTTGAATGAAAGTTTAATGTACCTTTTTGTATTCTACGACTTAATAAACAAAATTAAAAGTGTGTTTTAGACGTTGGGCAAAAATACTGTTGTATCTATAGCGTAATTTGAATTTTACAATAATGCATATAAAATTTACTTATTTTAAGAGAGCCTCTCAAAATAGAAGATTAAATATTTATTCATATATACCAAAAAAAAACAACGTAACACTGACAAAACTTTAATAATAAATATTAAAAAGCATTATTTTTAACAAAAGTTAGAATTTTTTAAATTTTTTGAGTAACTCTGACATTTTTAAATATTTCTTTAAATGTTTTGTGTTGTGAATGTTATCAATTTTTGTACTATTGTTGAGTTAATGCTTCATACTTTCTAGAACTTTTTTAAATCAATAACTCATCTATCTCTGGAGGTCAAATTTTACTCAAATATACTTTTATACTACAATTTCTCCATTTATTAATTTAATTATTTATTGATAAAATGTTAAGTAAGTACTATAAATTAAAAAAATAGCACATCCTAAAGTAATAAATATAATGAGTTTTAAGAGTATTTAAATAGTTTTTATTCAGTATTTTGCTTATTAAAGACTGAAATAATTGGTTTTATTGGAAAATAATTAAGGTTAGTTATTGTATTTTTATCGTAGATGATGGAAAGTAATGCTTCTTCAAAAATAATAATAATCTAACTTCAACCTTGTTTAGCTTTTTTGATTGACTTTTGTAGAAAGAAATATGAAAATGACCTTAATACTCTAAATTTGTAGTATTGTGGCCAACAATATGACATTTTTTTATTTACCAAGAATAAATTGTGTACTTATTTTTCTCCTTAAAATACTAAAATAAATACAAAGTCATCAAATATCCCTTTTAAATTTATGTATTTAGATTCTAAAAATAATTTAATTATTTTTTTATATTTTTATCAACTGAATATTAAGCATGTAGGTTTTTTTTCCTTCAAATAATTGATTCTTATTTAGAATTATTACAATTTTGTCGTAAAGTGATATAAAAAAGTCATAGTAAAAAACTACCATTTAAAAAATATATATTTTTACAGTTATTTTAAATTTTTTCATGCAAACAATATTTTCGTACATTTACTCAACTATCAAGGTTTATTGAGAGTATATCAAATGTAGGCCAAAAAAGTGAAATTTGAATAATAAAGCTCATTTTTATGTTTTTTGAGATAGGAGCACTCAGTAACGCTTTGGGGTGTCTCTTTTCCCCTTAAAGTTTTTTTTAAGTGGAATCCCGGCAAGCCAACTAGCAATTTTTAAAAAAAATTATACTATTGAGGTTAAATATTCCTTCAAAAAGAAGAAAATATAAGAAATTTTAAATTTTCCTCGATTTCACAAAAATTATCTCATAGATACTAAAAAAGGTTTTTTTCATTAATTTATGGTTCTTACTTCCTTTTTCCAAATATCACACTTCTATTAAAACATGGGCAGAAAAGTCCAGGGCTTCATATATAGACTCTTCATATTTTTTTTTAATTAACCTATTTCTTTGTTAGTAACAACCTTCAAAAGACAGCTTTCAAAATTTCATAAGTATTTGTTGATTAGTTTGTGGTGAGTTATTATTCTTAGTGTGCCACTACTTTTGTTGTTTCAATAACAATGAATTGAAAAGTTTTTTTTTTTGTTTTAATATTACACTGCTTCTTGATGGTATAAGTACTGTTCAAGCTAAATGATGGTTAGAAAAATGTTAAGAGGATTCCCCTCCATAAAGCAGAAAAACATTTTTTGGTTTGTCTTTGTGAAGCTCAGTACTTTTTAGCCTACGTGTTATTTGATGTACCTAAATAATGAAGGTCAATGGAAAAAATACGGAAAGCACTAATTAAAAATTGATAAAAGTTATTATATTTTCTGCTTTCAATTATTTGATGCATTTATAAAATTTGTTGTTATTGCTATAATCTGTCACTGTTAAAAATATATTTTGATTTAAATCAAAGTTTTCGAGATTTTTGAATAGAAACTCATTTTATAAACATGTGTTTTATAGTAAGCATAAATTTTATTTGTAGTCTGGACATAAGATGGATCAGTGTTGCTTTGGTGAATTGCAAACTCCACACAATCATGCCATATTTTAGAACATTTTTACCTCTCTATAAAATATTAGTTTTTAATATTAATATCAATATTTTAATATCATTTTATCTAGCCATAACACTCTGTTAATGTCAAGGAAGATGTTTTAAATCTTTAAAGGGATTGTGAGTTATTGGAAATAATCACCAAGTAACATGTTTTTTGTTCAAGGACACCATAAGAAAAATATTTTTTCAAAATAAAAATAGGTTTGAAATAGTAGAGAGCCTTCCACAGCCAGGATTATAAAAAAAAGTTAGAGAGAATAAGAGAAAAGTCACCATCAACCTAAAGGTGTAAAGTAATGACGTCAGTTACGATTTGGAGAAAGAATATGCCCATTTTATTAGACAACACTAAATGGAATATTGCATCCATCTGGGCTCTGTGGTAAACTTCCTGGAAGTTAACTTTTTCACAAGAATAACGTGTTTGACGTCCTCCAGATAATACCTTAATCAAGATAACTCCTTTTGAAGCTCAACTGGTTCTTTTATAAGGCAAAAATAACTCCATTTTTTGTTTTTAACCAAAGTTATATTTTTCAATGAAGCTAATATGAATAAAACCTATGGAATATCGTCACAAACGTGAAATATGATAGAGTAGATATCTTACTTTTGAGTAACTTTTCATCCTTAGGTATTGGGGCCTTAGTTAATATATATGATATCATTGAAGCCACAAATTCTATTGAGGGGTTTGATGTTAATCTTAAGCCATCCTACAAAATAGCTTGGAATTGGATGTAAATGGATATTACAATAGAACTCAGATCCAAAACAAACAACCTCAACATATCTAAAACAAATTAATATTCGTGTAACAAAATCCAAATCTTAAACCCATTGAAATCTCTTGTATTTGTTGAAATCCAAGTCAATCGCAGAAATCCCTGTAATGAAATAAAGTTATTTAAAATTTGCATAAAAAAATTGGAAAATAGTAAGATAAATATCTGGTAGCACTTAATAGAATTACATAGAAGACGATGTTTTATTGAGATTTTGGTTGTTTTTGAAAAAAGGTCAAAAATTTGGTTGTAATTCATTCAATGACTTTTTTTCTTTGCGTTTGTCCTGTTTTTGATGATTTTTTCGGCAATTCATTAAATATACAATATATAATATATTTACAAATTCAATGCAATTTTATTGGCTTGTGGAGTCTTAAGAACACCATGGTATTTTCTTGAACTCCCCTTTATCTACAGGGTAGGGCACCTAAACGTGGAATATTAATAAATGTTTATTTTCTCATAACTGTGAAAAGCTTTAGGTATTATTTTTTGATATTCTTTTTCTGCTGTCCTTTTTATAGAAACAAACTATACTAATCCTTTAATAATTTTATTATCATGAGCGGGCAACAAGCAAAAATACAGCGTATCTCAGATCTCCTAGATGCTGGAGTTGATGTGATGAAAATTACGGACATTGCTAAGTGTTATAGGAGCAATGGTTTTATGTTGGTCAAGATGAAAAAAAATGGCCAACTCTCCAAAATGTCAGGAAGTTGATGGAATAATTTACAGAGCGATACGAATATCTTGTTATGCTTCGAGAAAAATATAAGAGGATCCCCCTAATTCAATAAATCGTCTCACAAACGACTTCTCTGTGGCTACTAGGACAATCAGGAGGTCTATAAAGCACAACTTGGGATTAGTTTCTTTAAAAAGGACCCCACACCAACTTCTGACTGAGGGCATGAAAACCAGGAGGCTCGACAGTTGTAAAAAATCTTCCCATGTATCAAGGCAAATTGGTCAGTTGTGAAAAATTTCTCAGACAAGAAGATTTTTACAGCTGATCAATTTCAAAACCGTCGGAACTACCAGGCTTGCAAAACAAAAGAAGAGTTCAGAAGGGGTATCCACATCAAATGTCCGACCCAAAAAATGGTCCTCTTGGTTGTGGCTTCTGATGGCAAGAAGATGCCTTTTTTTTCAAGGATGGACAGAAAATCGGCAAAAATGCCTACAATAAGGTTATTAAGTACACCATCTTGCAATTGTTGAAGACCAACTACCCAGAGAGTAACTACGTGTGGACTCCGAACGGTGGTCCTTCTCACACATCTACCAATTACCAAAAGTTCTACGCAAATAACAGGGCACAAATCTGGTCCAAAGAGATACGGCCACTTCTTCATCAGATTTGAACCCACTAGACTTTTTTTTATGGAACACTTTGGAGAGGGAAACCAACAGGTACTTACAACCAAATGTGGACTCACTGAAGTCTTCCATAGTGGCTACATGGGACAACTTGGTAAAGGAGTTTGTCATCAATTCCTGCATGGCCTTCAGAGGACGTGTAAAATCTGTGATTAATAATAAAGTTGGCCATATTGAGTGAAAACAGTTTTTCAAAAAACTTGTCTACATTTTTGGTTTACATCAATTTTTTGCTTATTCTTGAATATATAAAATTATTTATGTATTTACATAATACATTATTTAACGTAGGTGTAAAACACCGAAAAGTCCATGAAAAATGGGATCTTGGGATCTCAGATGATAAATTCTAGAACCCATCCTATTATTAAAGGAGGCAAATTTTATTTTGAATAATGCTATCATTTGTATTCTTGGGAAAATGTGCATTCAGCGAAGTTGCTATCGGCAAACTGTCTTTGTACTTAAATAAACATAGTATAAAATATATTATAATTAACATTTCAATTTAATAGACTTTGTTATCATTTGATCAATACCAAAACCATAATACTGACCCCTATTAATGAATTGAGCCTATGGTAATGCAACACTTACAGAGAGATCTGATGCAAACACGTTTTGCATTTAAGTATTTAAAAGGAATAAGCCACCTTTTTTTATTTTCTAATTCTTGTTTTCTTTTATGTATTGAATGGTAGTATTATCTATTTTTCATTTTCTTTCACTTAAAGAAACAACCAACTGTTTAATAATTTTATTTCATAAAAAAATTATTTATTATTATTATAAAAATTGTTAAAATGTACTTCGATAAGTTGTTGCACATCATATATTTTACTCTTAGGGGTATAATTTTTTTAATAAATTGTCAAGAACCCTTCAAAATGATAATAGTCTTAATAAATATATTATGACCATTTCATTTTTTATCTTATCAAAAAAATATAAATATAATATAGCATTAATATACCATATTGTTGATTCTTGAGGTAATAAAAGGTTATATTTCTTTACGTTGAACCATTCTATATACATCAATGGATTGTTTTTCAACAGTATCAACAATTTTGTGAACATAAAGAGTCCACTTAAATTTACAGGGAGTCGCAAAATTAGAGTAGCATCATAAAGATTAAATTACTCAGATATTGTTAAAGTATGTATTCAAATATCTAGCCATAAATACTTTTTTTAGTGTTCCTTTAATTGGTCAGATGGAGTTACACTGATTAATTTTAAGTAAACATTTACTCCATCTGACCTGGGAATTTTTATGAATGTTCATATACATTAAGTATACTTCCTTTTGTAGAAACATTCAGTTCAAGGCAATAGTTTCTCCTAAGTGCGTTATCCATTGAGCTGTGTTACTCCATTACTTCATTTATATCAATGTAATTTTCTTGTCACTCAATAACATGGGAGAGACGCTTCATCACCGATTTGTATCTAGTACCTAGAAGTTATTGCAGAATATTTTTCCCACACGGCCTCGGCAGCAGTCATTAGGGAGTTTTTATTAATCAGGAAAACTGCATTAACCTCCATTCAACCTAGACTATCAAATCAAGAGTGTTAAGATCAGAAGTGGATAAATTAATCTAATAAAAGTACTGCTCTGGTGTACTACATAATATTAAGTCCAAAAATAGCTGATATAGGCGAGTATGGGTGTCCAGGGTGATATTTTTGACTTTGATAAAATTATGGGTGAAACTTGCAAAGTTGGTTTTAGCATATATGAGATGTACTTTTTGTCTAATGGACGTTTGTTTGTTCTACATTTCAAACATTTGTTTGAATGTTTTTCTATATTGTATCTAATGTAAAAGATCAGGTGAAAAGAATGGTCTCAATGTTTTGTCCCGAAAGTTCTAACAAATTGTCTTTGTATCATTTTTAACCTTTATTTTCAATGCACACTGAGGGGCATATCCTTCAATTGATATATTTAAATGTTTTAACTTTAAGGTAATGTCGTGAAGTGATTTTCTAATCTATCCCACTTTTTAATGTGCTTCTTCTAACTTCTAAAAAAACAGACAAGAAAATAACACAGTTATGAAACGAACTTTACGATCTCAAAGTTACTAAAAAAGGCTCTTTTTCAAAATAAAAAATAAATCGCTGAAATAGTACATGAAATAGATTATTAATATATCCTAATTATAGATATAAATATTAAAGCAACACAGAATTGTTAAAGTATAGTTGAAGTTGTATTAAACGATATGCAGAGTAAACTGAAAAGGCACTGCTTAGTGCAGGTAAACTTTTAAAACAGATTTCCTATTTAGTAAAAATTCTAAATTTTAAAACTCGACGTTAGACTGGTACTTTTTATGTGTTGTTAAGTTTTAAACGTTAGTAAAATATTATCAAAAATAACTTTTGAACAATTATGAAAAAGTTTTGAGGTTACTAAACGGCCTTAAACTTTTGGCAATTCACTTCTTTTGCGAAACTTTTGTCTTTTTCTTCAATTATCTTCCAAACGCAGACCATATCATTTGGTTATTTTTTTTTATATGAGTAAATTATCTTTAGAAATTAAATTAGTAATTTTTGCTAAGGTAATTTTCCTCAATTAAAATGGAGTATGAGTGCAAATAATGTTTTTTACCTATTATACACAGTGCATTTTCTTTTAATTAAACAGTAATATTGCCGAATATACATGATTAAAAATATAAAATATTATTAGACAACTTTCATTTCTCATTTCAAGTTTAATCGAGAAGTTCAATTAGTTCTTTTTGTTACAGGAATTCATTTTTCCTAATTTATTTTGTTAAATTACAATTATATATTTTAAAATTCGAATTTTTATGGAAAAAAAAAATACAAATAGACAAAACATTAATCTTGCAAAACTAAATATTATTTAAATTAAAAAAGTACTATTATAATTAGCCTAGTTTCTTATATGCATTGTTTTACATATTTTATATAGTTTCTTTTTTAAATTAGAAGACTTTTTCGTATGGTATTGGAACCACTATTAGCAAATACCATTTGTATTTTTTCATCATAGGCTATCAAGTAATTAAATTATTCTACGAAATTAACATCCCTTTCATTAAAAAAAAATCGCAGCCGTATGTGATTGAATAATATAAATTAATATTGGAAAAGTAGGAATACGTAAATCATTTTTTTTTTTAGATAGTTTTTTTATCGACTTACGCAGATCCTTAACAAACTTGACTCAATCGATAAAGTCGACAAAATACTGCTTCAGAATAGAGCCAAAACCTCCATACTATTATAGTCCATACCATAAATTTTAATGTAGAGCCAAAAGCTTACCAA
This sequence comes from Lepeophtheirus salmonis, assembly GCF_016086655.4. Classification (NCBI taxonomy): domain Eukaryota; kingdom Metazoa; phylum Arthropoda; class Copepoda; order Siphonostomatoida; family Caligidae; genus Lepeophtheirus; species Lepeophtheirus salmonis. The sequence continues at coordinate 66,528,116 of NC_052135.2, forward strand.
AGAAATTCACTGAAATATTGAGGCGCTTGTATTCATAGAGTAAAAACCTAATTTGATATAATTTTTTATTTGAGATTGTTTTTGTGTTCAAAAATCACATTTACTCATTTATGCTACACAACAATAAAAAAAGAACACATTTAATTTTAAAAAGTCATCTCAAAAATATGAATTTAAGTTTTTATATTGGAGATTCATTTTATACAATTTCGAAAAAGTGACAATTGATGTTGTCACAATATCAATATTTTCGAACCAGTTCCAGTTTTAAAATTGAATATCAGTATTTTGATAAACTTTTTTGGGTTAATATATTATATTAAATACATTAATCAAATAAATTAAAAAGCACCCTTTCCTCAGAAAATTTGATGACATTTATTTTACGAGAAAGTTTTCATCCTTTTTTAGTTAAATTACAATTTTATTAGGAATAAGTAGTGTGTTCGTTCATAAATTTATATATGATGCCATGGGTGGGCCAATTTTGTATGATGTAATGGTGCTGCAAGTAATTTTAAAATTATAAAACCCGAGCTTTCTAATATCTATAAAAAACCAAAAAATATATAATCAATTCAATAGAAGATTATTTTTTTCTTAAAAAGAGGCTATTCAAGCGATAATTAAAGTTATTGATATATATATTAATCAAACCATTTTTTCTGTGGTGGCCTCATTTTTGAGTGTGCACTTAATACTTTTGAAATACGTGACTACTTAGTTAAAGAAATAATGATATGACAACGTTCATTTCTAGCTGAATCTCTGTAATTCATATTAAAAAAAAAGGAAAAAGGAAAATTGGAGTACTTAGTTCATTATTATAATAAAGTGTATCTGTATTGTTGTGTCTGACGAAGGTTGCTGAGATAGCACTTATTTAATAAAAGGAGGGATCCATGACAAATCGGAGAAATAAGGAGAAGGAAAGGCGTGGAGGAATAAGACAAGACTTGTTTATAGGAACATCTATATTCTTATTAATACAAAAACCTACTCTGGTATATACATAAAATACATAACTATTTATACTTGTAAAAAGGTAAAAACAGTATTTTACAAATATAAATACATACAAGAGAATCAGAGGGAAGGATACACGAATACATTACACCACCACCCCAAGCACCAAATCCATGCCGGTGCTGAATCAGGTTCCACTCGATGAATAGAAGCCTATTGCTCCGCTCCATCCATAACCAGGGGCAGACAACCCATTTAATCTTATATGTACAAAATTTATCTTCATAGACGTGCCGTGCTCTCAGCACGCACACCTGAGAAAGGAGAACAGTACTCCTCAAATTTGTTTTAGGAACGCGAGCACCCTGCCCGTTCCTGGGATAAACATCGTTCCCCCTTACAGATGTTTTACGAGCACAGGTACCCTGCCTGTTCCCGCAAGAAACATCATTCACCCTCACAAAGGTTTTAGGAACACAGGCACCTTGCCTGTTCCCGGGAGAAACATCATTCACCCTCACAATGGTTTTAGGAAGACAAGCACCCTACCTGCTCCTGGGAGAAACATAATTCACCCTCACAGAAGTTTTAGGGACACGAGCACCCTGCTCGTCCTTGGGAGAAACATCATTTATTCTCGATGTACCGTCATACAACTCTGGATGATCCAGGGGATAAACCATTACACATTCACTAACCAATGAGGTGAACGGGAGAGTAGGAACATCGGAGAACCAGAACTTCATAGGATGAAATCCCCTCTAAATGATGTGGTCTCTGACACGGACACACACCTCGCTTCTTGTTAGTGACCATGGTTATCTTCCTTCCTCCACGAGGCCCAAACTGAGGCACTAGGTAACTAAGGTATTGCTCCGACTTTCGTAAACGAACAAGCGTTCTTCCTGTCAACGAAAAGGGCTACCTAACTCCAGTAGGGCTATCTTTGCCGACGATCCCACAGCAGGGAGGTCACGTGATCCTGATCCCATCCTCTATTGCCAATGTAGCGTCTTGACGAAGGTGGCGAGTTACCATTTATTTAGTTAAAAGACGACCGAGAGAAATGAGAAGAAGGAAAGGCGTGGAGGAATAAGGACAAGGCTTATTTATAGGAACATCTATATTCTTAGTAAAACAAAAACCTACCCTGGTATGTACATAGAATACATAACTATTTATACTGATAAAAAGGTAAAAATAGTACTTTACAAATATATATACATACAAGCAAATAGAATAAAAGAGAATCAGAGGGAAGGAGAAACGAATACATTACATTTATCTTGGTGAATTTGTCGATGTCTAATAACTCTGAGTAATATTGTGTACTAGTAAATTTATAAAATGAACACATGTGTATCCTGTACAAGTTTTCTCTTTCTATCTCAAAATTGGAGACAGTTGCAGATGATAGTTGAAATTCAATCATCGTAACCTTTTAATAATAAGGAAATAACTTTCGTACGTGAATTGTAAGGAAGAAAAGTGAAGCAAATAATATATTTACTGATGAAGAGGAGAAGGGTCTCCACTTTTACAAGTTATTCGATTAATTAGCTCATCAAAAGGTCATGCAAGTAGATGGAAGGTATCTTTGTGTGGAAAAATTTGTGAATTTGGATGAAAAAAAGAATTACATATATTTTAGTTATGAAGGAGTAAATTATTAGTACAGGAGTTTGGCTGTGTATTTCACAATTATGCAGCTCCCATCTCATTTTTACTGATTCATTACTTTCAAATAAAGTTTGTGCTTCTGGTCGAATCTGATTACAAAATTCAAACGGCTGCACAAGCGGGTTCTAAAAACAACATATGTACTATGAGTGATAATAATAAAATTAAGAAAATAAGAATATGTGATCAAGACTAGCCTAAAATATATTATTTCTTTGTAAAGTTTAAAAATGAATTATTTAAATTAAACAGTGCCATATTTATTATTTACGAACGCTATTCCAATATTTCAAGGAATCCCGCAATTTAAAAATTTGTTTCCATAGAAATGAATCCATGTATAGGATTACAAATTTGCAATATAAGAGAAAATTGATTTGTTTCTTTACTATAAAGGGTTTTCAACTTACGTCATCATTCTAGAAGTGAACGTCTTTACAGGTGTAAATGACCAATTTTCATAATAATAAAACCCCTTACCCCTCCAATATCAAAGATTTTTTAAAAGCTTTTAGATGATCAAATTTCCTAACCTTTTGTATTGATTTTTTTTTTCATCACTTTATCAACAACTACCTGTATTTGCAGAAAAAATTTGTTTTCCAAACTTGAATTTTTATAACTTTGTTTCTACTGGTCCAATTTAGATTTCACGCACAAACTGAAAAATTTCGAAACTAAACTATGCAGTCTACAGCTGTATTTGTTAATATTTAGGTATTTATTTATCATGATTTAAAAACGGAAATGTTTGTAAGCTGTGCCCCTCCTTTGCTCAAGGAATATCAACCATCAGGAGACCTTCAAAGATAAAGTCATTTCTGATATCAATGAGGATTTGTGTTCAAGATATATGGTGCAACAGTGCTCACTGCTACAATTGCTTTGGAATGACTTAGCAGCAACACCCAATTGGAGGACAAAAGTTTTTAGTAACAGGAGTATTCTCATCTCAATGTGCTTTAACTTCATCAAGAGATTGTACACTGTTTTTTATCGTCACTTACAAGCTTCCCTATGGTGCTTTTATTCAAGATTAAGCAACATTATTATTTATTAACTATTTAAGTATAATATAATAATTATGCATAGTAAATTTATAAAAAGTAATTAAGATATTCTTTATATATTTACTATGACGACAAACCTAATGCAACTGCCAGTCTAAAATTACCAAAAATACATTTTCTTGGAAAAAAAAAAAAAAAATACTATACTACTATATATGCATTTTTAAGCCTGATTCATTTAATGTAATATGTTTTTTGTATTTTTTTCGTATAAATATGTAAATTAATGTGTATTTTTTTCTGGAGTAGTATTATACTACACCAGATCATATTCATTATAATGATGTAACTGTAGTCGGAATCATGTTGTAACTTAATTAACTTTGTAGTTAGGTAAGTAAAAACGAAAGAATTATCAGCTTTGTTTTGTCTTATATACTTTTTAGAAAATAGCTATCCGCAACCCTGATCAGGATGTAGTTGTTTTCTGTTTCGTATGCAAAATGTATAGAATATATTTATAATTACGAATACAAATAAATACTCATATTATAAGTACCTCTAATTTATTCAATACTAGTCATTTTCTCAAGTTAGACATTATTATGTACCAAACCAATTAAAAGAGTAAGAACAAAATGTATTTATTCATATTTTTAAGCTGAATAAAAATATCTATAAATCTACATATATTTATCATTTTTCGGCAAAATACCTTTGGGAATTGTTCTTTTTACTAATTGTCCTAGGTTCACCTCTACCATGGTGTACCTTTTATTTTATTATGTATGTATATAAAAAACTCTAGAAATTATTTAACTTTATTTGTTCACAAATATGGTAACCATATATAAAGGCTCCTAAAACATCAGATTTTGATTTAAGTACTTTCACTCTCATTAGGATATAAAGTAAAATGGGCGAACATAAGAATTAGAGAAAGCTATGCTGTTATGTAATTTCTAATAACATGCAAAATTATTCTATACCCCATTTCAAGACAATTTTGGAGGTTCCCAAAGTTAAAACTTCTTTTTTATATCAATTCTGGATTTGTTAAACTATGTTTTCCATTATCCCCAATTATGGACATAATTTTTATTCTTTGAGAAACTTAACTTAACGTATAGGAAAAATCCTATCAATTTTTTTTATTAGGATAGGGTGGAGCTAGTTGGTACACAGGGTAGGTTAGTGTTCGTCAATTTTAACATTAATCTACGAGCGGTGCACAGGTTAGTTTGTGAAATATCCACCCACAGTTCAATAATTATAAGTACACCGATTCATCATCTGCTGTTACTCTTTTTTGAATTTGAATCATCTGAGTATTTTTTTTTTCTAAAACTAAAATATAAGCTTAAATTCTTAAGCTCTTTTTATTTAGTGAAAACAAAATTATTTGTAGTTGATTATAGAGTTAAATGTGTTATTTCTTATAAGTATTTAGTAAGGTTTCCCTTCAATGAGTTGACGGGGGTACAATATAAAATATATTACCATCTATCGATAATCACTAATGTACAAACTTGTTCCATTGGCTCCAAAAATTGCCAACATAAAAGTTTATATTAAATCAAAAGTATCATTCATTATGTTATAAATTGGTGAATATTGCATAATTGCTTATTATTTTGAAATTTGCAAGATACAACAACTCATATCTGAATAACACTTCTACAATATGAGTGATAAGCTAAGACTGAAAAGGGCCCAACTAGGTCTGCTAATTGACTTTAACAATTTGAATGTAGTTTATTAGGAATGCAAATCGTTGGATTTTCTACTTTTAAACATATAGAGAGAACCAGGGGAGTTCGTGCAGTTATGCCTTCGTTTTAAATATGAAACTATCATTTACGAAGCCAAATTTCAGAAAATTTAACCCAGAAAAGCTATATGCCTATATTAAATTATTTTTTTTTTTTTTTGAAACACCTTCAATTTTCTTTTGATATTATTTTTTGGAAAGTTTCTAGAGTGTTCGAAGTTTTTTTTTTTGAAACACCTTAAAACACAACTGTTTTTATTTTAATTTTTGATATTATTTTTTGTATTGTAAAAAAGTTTCTAGAGTGTTCGTTTAAAGATATTACAAAAGTTTTTTTTTTTTTTTTGAAAAACTTTAATTTTCTTTTGATATTATTTTTGGAAAGTGATATAAAGAAACGTGGGGTGATATTTTGTTATTATATCTTTAAACTATAAAACACATGTACTGTTTTAATATTTTAATTATTGACCGATTTTGATGAATATTGTAGTCATATGAGTATTGTAAAAAAATAATTTTTGCTATAATTTTTTATTGGCCCATTTTAATACCTATAAAATAAAAAGATTACCTCACGACGCTAATATTTTAATTATACGTTTATATTATAAAGTTAACAAAAAATTTGAAAAATATATTTTCAATTATTTAAGAAGTCATATAGTTAATTGTATATGAGTAAAATCATATAATTTAAGTTATTTTTGTTCCTAGAGAGAATATGTTCTTATTAAGGTGCAGAATAGTAATATACATCAAAACATTTTCAACCACTGACTAAAATTGACACCTGAGAGGTCAGAAAATAACTATACTAAGATTTGACAGTACTACAGATAAGTTTTAAACCGGATGAAAAAAAGTTTAGTCAGATTTTTTTTTTGAAAAAATCATGTGGTCTTGGTAACCTGTGGTTCAAATTCACTTGATTTTCCCTTACAAGTGAAAACTAAATACAATCCGTTTTTCCTTCCTTTTAATCTTTCATCTATCAACATAATACATACTCTCTTCTCCATAGAAACTTTGTTTTCAAATACACGCAGAGGGAGTCAAACTATTCCTTGGAAGTAGTCATAATCCTTTGAACACCATAAAAAATCACAAACATTAACTATTAATGACTAACGTTGTATCTCTGCTTTCTCCTCCCACTTTTTGTAATTCAACTGTATGATAAAATAAACATTTTCTTAAATAATAAATGATCTCTTTCCATTTATATATATACAATAGATATACCTGTGAAGAGCATATTATGCTCTTAAATCATGGTTATATATATATACTTATAAAAAAATATAATGTAGTAAACTCATGAGTTAAGGTATTTAAATTTTGCTCCCTTTATAATTGGATTCAAGTTAAAAATAGATAGAGAAACGATAATGTGATTTTTTATTACTTGAATGCATTGAAATTATATTGATATTTAAATAAATGAAAAATATAATATGAAGCAGAGCGGGTAAAATATGGAGGCCTTTTCAGATAGATAAAATGGCTGAGCCAACAAAAATCATACACTTTTTTAAGATTTATTTACACAATAAATTTTATTGAATATCATATCTATTGAATAATATTTTAAATATGAAGACTAGGGTGCATCAAACACCCATTGATTTAAAAAAAATCTATGGATTTTCTGACATATTATTTTAAATGGTATAATTGATGCAAAAATCTACGAGAGCGGAGGTGATCCTGGGTGACCACCAATTTTGTTTTATATAAGTACTCAAAGTCATAATATGATTTGTTTGTTTTTCCTACAACAGAGTCCATAAATAGGTTAAGGATTTTTATAAAAGGGCCGCGAGTACATATATACTAAGGCTTCGAAAAGCGTTTGATCCCGTAAATGACGATAATTTAATTGATTTTGTATAGTTCCCATGAAATTTTTCATTGATATCAGCTGAAGCTGGATTTCTTAGCTTACATTGTTATATGTTAATATCAGAAGGGAACAATTAGAAGGAGGAATTTGCTACAAATGAATTGAAGCCAATAATCAAATTTTAGCACTAACTCCAAAATCGATCTCAGTTTTTCTCTCAGTCGTCTGAATTCTGAAATATCAGATAATATAGTAATTCGAAACTATTATTGTGTAATGTCATTTTTACAATTATAACAATCCCCAAATTAAAAATGAGATTAATATAACTTATGTAAAATATTTTTAATGATTAAAAAGTATTTTTATTGATTCTGTATCTTGTTCGTAACTTGACATTTGACATCTTTATGGTAAAAAATGTTGAAAAACGACACTTTTATTTATAATCGAATAGCTTATTCATCATACACATAGGGATAAGGAAAATCATAGCTTATATTATATCAAAATATTCAATGTATAATTTAAAAATACACCTATATGAAAAATGTGCATCTCAAAGGATTTTTGTTTGATTTTGTAATTTCTTAATTGTGTTTTTTTTTAAATAGTTTACAAGCAAATAAAAACATTACCTTAATATTGTGTACGATTTTAATGTTAATTTTATGACGTCATACTCCGCAATAAATAATAATAGTTAAGATCCCAATAACGCGCATTATACAAGTTCAAATGAAATAATTATTAATTACATTTGAATATTAAAATTTCCTACTCATCTTGAACTGATCTCTTCATTTTTTCGATCCTTAAATATCTTTCACAAGAAAGGAGTTCACTTCACTTCCTCGTCTAGCCTGGTAGTGTTTCACAGATGAATTTTTACTATCTTCCCGAATTACTTTTATTCCAGATATTTCAGAATTCAGATGTTCGAGATCAGTTTTTGATTTTGCTTTCAAAGATAAATTCGATTAATGGCTTTAATTCATTTGTATAAAATATTTATTTTGCAGTGTTATTATTAAAAATGAAAGACAGAAGGTGGATAAAAGAGGTGGAGATGTGTTCATTGGTCTGCATGGCCCATATCAACTTTAACATGGTTAAGAGGGTCAAGGTTAACCATCATACAGTGACAAGGGCATATAAGCTTGTGGAGAAAGGGAAAAGCCTCTGAGATCAACCTAGAAGTGGTAGACCAATATTTAAAAAAAATACATGAACAGTATTCATTTCTGGACAAAAGACTTTTGACCTCCCCAGTGCCCTGGTATGAATACTTCGGACTTTTAAATATAGTGGTATATTAATTCCGAAGCCTGTTGAGTCCGCCACAGCAACAACACCAAACTCAAAGCCTCTGTTGATTCTCATTGCAGGACATTGTCTAAGACTAGCATTGCTAAAGTACATTCTATGTGCTTTTTTCCACCTTATTTTAAAGAACGGAATTGAAGCTGGTGGAAATCAACTTCATAAATAATAATCTTCATTCTGTGTAAGTAAAAAAGTATTTTACAGATTTTCCTGTACAATCTAATTCTGATCTGTTGCGTATGGTCATTCGTAGCACAATCAAAGTGATCAAAAATTCTTCTAATTATAAGCACCGCCCAGGGCCATATTGGATTTCGTTAGTTTGTTAAATTTGATAGAATAGTTAAGAAATTCTAATAAAAATGAAAAAAAAAAAAATCATGTAGTGTTTGATTCACCCTAATGAACACATTTTATGTATAATATTTTTTGTCCTTAATAAACTGATTTTGTGCTGCATACATCTTCTACGAAGTAATTCACTTTGAATAACTTAATATAATCCAATTTTTTAGGATTTAGGAAGTGGCAAAATGCATTCACTTTTATATTTAGAACATAATCATTTATCCATTGTTTTATATAGGTAATTTTTTTTTTTTTGGTGTATATAACTATTTATAATTGACGTAATATAAATGCATAGTGCATATAATAAATTATTTTTTTAATCAAATGAAATGTTCAATGGATATGTTTTAATCAAACTCTGTAACATCATATCTTTTATTGTATAAAGTGGGTATAAAATAGAATATGTAGTCTCCTATTTTGTAGATTGCAAATTAGTAATTCTGAACTGTTTTGCAAAGAGCTCGAAAAATAATGAAAATAGTTGCTAACACAATATAATTTTATTTTATTCGTCATATAGGAGAAATCGGGGGAGTTACAACAGATTCCTTTTTTGAAACATTAAAAAAACCACTGAGACGAAATTTACGTAAACATTTTAATTTTCCCCTTGTGTTTCGATATTTTGAAACCATTTATGATGATTACACATAATTGAAATGATAAATAAGGATTTAGGCGTTTGATATAGGCGTAGTTTGCTCAATTCGATCTGGAGATAGAGAAGTAAAAATGCCATTGGCAAGCAACCATTGATTTACTCCCTGCCTCTTTGTACATTTTTCAAAAAGCAAATCAGGATTGTGACCTTCAAAACAATACAACACATTATTGATCAATTCACGGAGGTGGAATATGATAAAAAGGTCGTGCTATGAGCAAAAAGTCGAAATTCCTTTTAAAGGAACCATTTGTATGATATATTTGATGAAATGGTAAAAAATGGGGTCAAAATTGAACTCAAATTTCTAAAACAGGCTCTCCAAGAAGACGTCTTATCCTGGCTCAAAAAAAAAAATCCAAATATATTTTTTTGTAAAAGAGCAGTGCCATATTTCATACCTTCAGGAAAGTTAAAAATTATTTTTTGACAACTATGAAAATTTGGAAGCAAAACAGGTTTAGCTGCCCTCATTCTAGATTATTAACCGATAAAAATGTTTGGAAATTTAATAAAAATAAAATGTTGTGGAATTAAGATGCAATCAATATAATGGCATCATATTTATAAAACTGTTCCACCCTTCCACTTTTGGATTAGTTGCTGATACCCTGTTGATGAATAAGAGCTCTGAAAGAAAACAATTTATAACCATGTGTGACGTAATCGTGAGCATTTCTCGCTAAGTTTTAAGACAAATAATGATTTCAAAAAAAATATATTTTTATATATGAACAACTTTGTTTGCTCAGTAATCACTCTTCTCCATAAGTAAAAATAAATAGTTTTATTTAAACTTAATAAATTACAAATATCAGGATAAAAACGGGTATAAGGATCCAATTACTTTTTTCAATTTTATATGCCAAATATAAATTTTCTGCAGAATAACTGTTTTGCAACTACTTTACAGGGATTTCTTCATTTAATTTCAGGGAACGTGTATTACACTGGTCAATTCTTATTGCAATCATTAGGCTTTGCTGAATATATAAACGACCTATTTCTTTTGTATTTATTACATCAATGTTCTAATAAGCTAGTAAGATACTACATAATTAAGAATGCATTAACACATTTTTCCTAAATATAGTCCAAAAACATGCACTCATAGTTTATTGACTAATCCTTTCGATATTATTGTAGGGAAGGAAATGTCATTCAAATCAACCGGTTCTCCTATGTATAGCTAAAACCATAAAAATTGGAGCTGATTCATTCAAAAAATATATCTATCAGTATGGTTTCCTTAGTTTAGTTTTATTTAGCTTATTCAAAATGGCTGGTTAATCTTCATTTTCAAGCAATTTCATGCACAATGCTCTCATTCTAACTAATATTTTAATTTAAATCCATACAGAATATTTGGTATTTCTAATAAATTTATGTTTTTAAAATTATTCCAATTATTTTTTGCTATATTATGAACCTCTATTTTCGACGCACGCCTCTTTCCTGATGAAGTCGTATAGTGTTTTTGTTTTTTGCATAAGACAGCCGCTTATCAATATATGTTTTTAGGAAACGATTTTTTATTTCGAAATAATCGTATGTTATTTTGTTTCTTTTACAAAAAATGGTAAAATAAAATACGGAAGGAGGTAGTCATCCCTGAAAGTGAGTGAAAAGATTTTTGAACTTCATCAATAATGTTCGAAATATACTATATTATAAATATTGCTGCAAATTACCCTTTAACTTCAAAAATCAACAAATAAAAATTAAGAACATAATTTAATAAAATATGTAACAATATTGCATATCTTACTTTATTTTTCTAAGAGGTACAACATTTTTATATCTTTTAAAAAACTGAAAACCAAACAAGAATTATGTTTTGATTTTTTTTTACTCTACCAATATCAACTTTGGAAAAAAATTGTAGAACTTACTTTTTTTTGTTACTAGTTTTATGTATATTTGATATATATAATCCCACAACAGTAACAAGACAAACACAAATTTATCCTTATATTTATTTTGTTTTAAGATTAATTTTGCGTAAGCTTACTAAAAATTAATAGGTTTGTTTTTATATTTACGTGTTGATAAATATAGAATTTGTCTGGTTGATTACCTTTTTTCCTTTTTTAAAGGATCTCAAAATAATGGGATTAAGCTTTAAATATTTATAAATTAATGCATACTAAAATTATCCAATTAAATAGAGCCATATTATAATTTCTCATTAAAAACTAAATTATAATAGCTTCTCTCATGTAACGATTTCATATCCATTTAAATCTTTTTATATGTACATACATGAGTATGCAAAGAACAATCTCACTATATACAACATAGATATATACCTATGTATAGAAGATCGGTGACAGTTGTAAATCTTTTTTAATTTGGTTAAATGCTTAGAGATCGTATGACTTGTTAGATTCGCCAATATGTACCAACATATAAGTACATATTTAATTGCAGTTTAAACTTATTTAGATATTTTACAATTACTTAGATTAAATACAGACTGTATTTGGATGCGCTAGGGAAAATGTTGCTACTGTCCCCAATGCCAGGGTAGTTTTTACATTAATTCGAGACTCGTTGTAAGGGTTACAAAATTGAATATTAGATTCAAATTAAGAAAAAATAACGCCATATAGTATTTTTCAAGAATAAGTTAATAGGCTTTTCAATGTATTATAACAGATTATAACATAACTAGATGGGCAAACGGTAGAGCGTAAACCTCTGCCAGAAATATTTTTTCCTTGAAATAAACATTCAACTATGAAGTATGTTATTAGTCAAAAAGTTGAAAGCAAACCATTTTTTACCTGTGTGTGACCTCAACCTTTGACTGTGACCTTATTTTTATAGGTAACTTATTTATCACCTATATTTTATCAATAAAATGAAGATTATTTGATTTAAGTATCTCAATTAGTTTGTCTGTTATGGTCAATTAAGTGAGGGCTAAGTACTTTTGCCTTAAACTATTTTGCCTCAGGACATTTTGCCTTACACTTCTTTGCCTTAGGACATTTGGTCTTAAAACCATTTTGCCTTGAGGGTATTTTGCCTTAATATATCATTAAATGAGGTTTATACGTCGTTATTGTTTATTTTTGGTTGAAATTGATGTTACCTTTGGATTTATAAATCAAAATATGTAATGCTTATTACTATAAAAAGCATTAAACGGTTGTTTTCTGTATGAATAATTTTGAGATTTATTCACCTAAAATTACAATGTCACTATGGAATGACTTCCAACCAGAAACAAAACATGGAAATAATAAAAAAAATATATTAAGCTGACAACAACTTTTTTAATGGAAGAAATGCTTGTCTCTTCTCCATTATTAACTCATTAATTATCATTAGATATTATGGACTATTCATTGTGGGAAAAAAGAATTCGTGGCAAGACGAACAAGCATAATATGAGACAAGATATGGGATTTCCACTTCGCTATGATCCAGGATGTGTCAGAAGAAGACATTGGTTGATTGTGATGAGGCCAACCACTCAAAAGGATTTTGAGAGACACACAAAGGTTGGGTCAAAGAAGAGGAAGAGGAAATGGGAAACGTAGACGGAAAACTGTAAAAGCTCAGTACAGCTGGAACAATCTTTTCATGAATTTTATTAGTTATCCAAAGAGTACAAAATAGTTTGTATTACGTAGTCACTTATGGGACTCAAATACCTCGAATTAATACATATAGAATATATACCTACCAGTGACTTATAAGCTGCTTCAACAATTTTTAAGTGTATATAAATATATAATTATACTATATCCTTAGTTTACTTTCTGATACAATATTGAATATAATAAACACTTTAATTTAAAAAAAATAAAAATCAATTTGTTTATTTTTCTTATTTATTTAATATTATTATATGTTTTGTTTCTGGTTCGAACTTATTACAGAGTGAGATTTTCATAGTATGTAGATTAATTTGGGGCTGAATCCTATAACTGTTCCAACAGAAAACAACCATTTAATACTTTTTATAGTAATTCTCATTAAATATTTTTATTAAAAAGTAGAAAAAAAACATCAATTTAAACTAAAATAAACAATACCAACGTATAAACTTAATTTATTTATATATTAAGGGAAAATATCCTTAAGGCAAAATGGTTTTAAGGCGAAGTGGTTTAAGGGAAAATGTTCTGAGGCAAAATAGTTTAAGGCTAAATTACCGGTCAGGAATTGAGTGTCCCTGATGTCTCAAAAAAAAAATTCGACCCTTACTATTAACTTATATGATTTTTCTACAAAGTATTACAAAAAGTAGTTTGTAAATTCTTTAAGCTGCAACCTGAACACTTTTTTTATTTTTTAAATCTGTTATCATTATTCCTTTATTCTTGAACCGAGAACATCTAAGTTCTAGTAATTAGTAGTGCATGTGACCATAAATAACGGAGACTATTTCTGAGGAACTGTTAAAGTGATTTTTGTAAGTCATTGTTGGACACAGATTTCAATTTTGGATGACCTGGATGTATTTCCTCACTAATTCGTTAATAGATACAGAGTAGAACTGCATGCAGATGATCTAATAACATGTCATAACAGCTTAGCTGTTCTTCAACAAAATATTATTCAAATTGTCAGATTTGCCATGCCATTTTTTGGTAAATTCTATTTTTACATGCAGGTAGGTCATATTTTAAACAACTTTACTTATAAACAGATCAATAAACGAAATTATAAATAATAAAAGGTATAGGTAGAGTTGAAACAAGTATTGCAACTGTCCCTCTCTGAGTCAACTGATTCAGCAGTATAAATTTAAAATTAAAACTTATGAATCTTCTTAAAATTGACAATTTCGTTAAAAAAAAGTCGTTTTCAAATAGCTATAGTGGTTAAAAAAAAGTCATTTTCAAATAGCTATAGTGGTCAAAAAACGAACTTTAAAGACTGAAACTTTACAAACACAACTTTTTCATTAAAAAACAAAAGATGGAATTAAAAGGCTACCCTAATAATTGGACACCCTAGTACACACATTAAAATAGAAATTTAGAAGAATTTGACCTTTTTGTGACCTTTGACCTTTTATATGACCTTAAAACTGTACTTTATAAACTTAAAATGTTGTATAACTATAGTTTTAAGCATAAAAAAGGCTTCAATGATCTCAAAATTTGCAAGTTTTGTCTTATTATTTTGAAAATGGATAAAAAAATACACAATCATGCGTGAAAAGTAAGTTTCTTTGTACGGAGTTGTTTGACCTTAAAATAAAAAATAATTTTTCCTAAAGTGCTGAAATATCCTTTTGTATCTGAAAAGTTGGTCTAAAATTGGCTTTAAATTTAACTCCCCTCCTTAATATAAGCTATAGCAAAAACAATGAGAAACAAATTGCATTATTACATAAATATTGATCATCCAAAACTACTTTAACTCCTCACAATCTATTTTTATCCGATATCTCAAAGAAAAGATCACTTAAAGTATAGATTTTATTCAATAATCCACATTATACTATACAATATTAAAGAACACCTTATAACTAGTGCATTTTCATGTTCGAGTAAAAGGGACTGTTGCAACTACTCCTGTCGTCTCAAATTATATGACTATAGTTGTTTTTATGCTTGAGAAGTTGACAAAAATGGACCCAGTTGCGATTATTCTTTGTCTTCCCTAAATATAACATTAGCTTTAATTAATAAACTCATAAAAGCAGGATTTATTTGTAAAGATATTAAACCTGTCAATTTACTCTATTTAAATCCTTCAAGCTCTTCAATCAATTATGCAATATATTGATACCATTATTATTGTCTTTTTTTAATATCTTCATTCCTCTCTATGAATGATGCAAACTATATAATATATATTGCAAATGTTCACATCAATCAATCGCTGCTTTTAATTTTAAAATCCTATTAAAATTGCTTCTTTTTTCAAGAAAAGGAGATATTTTTTTAATTTAATATACTTGTTTATCTCTATTGAACTGACGAAAAATAGAGACATTTGACACTTTTGTCGTAAGGCTTATAGTTTTTACATTTTCTCCTATTATAGAGTATTATATTTTGAGCCAACAAATTCCAATGCATAACATTACTCTATGCATAAAAATAACCCGATGAAGTTTTTAGATATCCATTTTTTGCACGGCCTTATTGTTTATTTACTCTGACGATGAATATAAAAATTGAGATACAAGGCGAAAGGGAGATGTCTTATTTTGCAAAATTTAAGTCTTATTTGAAAATAAAAGGCAACAAAAAAGTATTTTACTTTTTATATTCAATGCTAGTCCTACTTAACGTGCTATGCACGAATCTGCAATAATTTTTTTGTATCAAATCTAGTTTTGGAGAATTTCTATTCGAATTTTAAAGTATGTTTATCCTTTTTATTTGTTTGATTCAAGTTTTGAGTAAATAATGAATCTGTAATTCATACAATTTGGCTTTATTCGTTATTCTAATATATGTAGATTTAATAATTTTATAATAAATCGAAACTATTGAAATTCAATTTCGAAGAAAATGTAAAATTTGAAAACGAGGTGACGAGGAATTTTTGTTACTTTAAGTGCAATTTTCGGAGATTTAATAAGAATAATTATTGTCTGTTAATTACACTAATTTGTTGAATAATACATTCTTGGTCGGCTTGCTTTGATAAACAGTTAAGCGTGTGTTTTGGTTTCTTAGTATTATGTTGGAGTACAGCGGAGTTTTCAGTGATTTTTTTTATTTGGTATCTCTCTCCTCTCTCTCCTAATCCTATTCATGATTCCAACGATGCTTGTCCTCTTAGCTTTTAATTGCTCTCATAATCTCAAAGAAGTGAAAAAGTTATCTGTCGTAACATTTTGACCTTTTACAGCAAAGGTTTGATAAGTGTTACGACAACATGACTTGGCATTGTGGCTGACGATAATTTTTTCATAAATAAGGATATGTACTCAAGAAATATGTTTTTCCTCTTTACGGCCAACCTGAATTTGATTCCAAATATATCCAGTTTGCTTGGAATATACTGTGTGAATGGGCATCTTGTTTTAGTTGAAAATAGTTGCTCATCCACAGTTATGTTTTGATTGGGAATAAAACATGATATCAATCATAACTAATTTGTTATTAAATAAAAAAAATGCAGTAATGGCATAACACGCCTCTTGGCTTAAGATGTAGAGCCAGGAGTATCATTTATTATATTATGTGAACGAGCGCGTCCAATTACAATATTTGAAGGATTAACTTCCCTTTTTGTTCCATCTTTGCCTGTGAAAACAGTTCCTAATATAGGTGTCATGATATCTAACTTTCATTTTTAGGAAATTTCTTTCTGATGAAGTATATGAAGCTGATGGAGGAGTACTTTTGTGACTATTAATACCAGCCATTTCTTCAGGATAGTTATAATTAGTAGACTTAATACTTGATTTAGGTATTCAGTATAATTATCCAAAAACTAATTTCAATATATTTTCAAAATGTAATGTGTAGTACAGTGCATTTAAAAATTGATCAGCTACGGATAAAAAGGGTCTAGGCTTTTCGTCTATAAAAATGTTTAGTTTAAAAAAAAAAAAATAGAACGTAATTGTGATCAATACTACTAAATATACAAATTGGACTCTAACCATATTGATTACAAAACTAATTTAATTATAATAATTATTTAAACATACTAAAGTTATCATTTTTTGATATCATTACTTAAGTTTATTTTATAAAATTGTATTTTTAGAGTTCACGTAAGTATTTAATTTCTAAAGAATAACTTTTCTTCCTTTTTAACTTTAAATATATTCTTAAAATTTTAATTTTAAGTATATTCTTAGATAAGCATAATAAAACAAAATATTATAAACAATTTTATTAAAAAATAACAATTAAAATGTATTAATAAAAACAATAGCTATCAACTGTGACAATATTTAGATTAGGTAAATATTTATTTCCCATTTATTCATGGTCTTATCGTTGAATTTTTGTATATATACTCTTTCCATTTTGTCTTTTAATTTAGACTATCGCCCAAACGAGAGGGATTTACTGTTAAAATCAAAGCAATATAAATATATTTACTAATTGTGATAGCATTAATAACACATAAGTTGACAATAAGATAACTTATTACAAAAGAAAATATTGGTTCCATTTTTATTGCCGCCAATGCTAGAGATGCAAGTTTTTCATTGAAGATTTCTGACGTCGTTGGATTCACATAGAAATTGGATGGACAAAAAAATACTACCCGATATTGTCTGATAATCATTTTTTAACAATGTAATAAATTTAAAAATACTATAGGTCTTTAAAATTCGTTAAGTTATTTGCTGTTTTACTTTGAGCCCATTATGACCAATAATATTTTAGTTCTTTACTTCGGATAACTCATAATTTGTATTCGACAATTTTTAAATACAAGTGAAATATTGATATGGCAGAAATTTACGGTGAAAAAATTCAAACTAAAACAATTATTGATAGTCTTTTAGCGTAACTTTTCATTTAATTTTCTTACATATTTTACAATTGTTGTCAACATTCCACATAATATCTGTTAAAAAAATCAATATTCATCGTAAAAATATGTATTTTTAAATGAAATCAGATCAAATACTTTAAAAAATGTATGTATTCCTTATTGGTTTTACGTCGAAAAACATGATAATCCCGAAATTGATTGTTTTTTGGCCTACAATGTGTTGTTGAAATATTTATATATTAAAACATTGAGTCGTATCAAAATAATAATAATAAAGGCACCCTAAAAATGAATATTTAAAAAGTTATATATGTAAAATGGTTTGTTTAGTTTGTTTGTAAAAGTATTATTATATAGTTATATTTATTTACCAATCAAGGCTAATTCTAAGTATTTTAAACTTTGCTCTCTGTAGGGCACTAAAAACATAAATTTTGAATTATATAGGGTTTTTAATGTTTCTTGAGATAAACACCATTTCAATCTGAGTAGAAAAGTTTGTAATTATTACAAGTCATCGTTTTGTCTCTTTTTGTTTTTGTTAAAAATAAATAGACTGTATTCAATTTTAATTAACCTTTGATGTAAAAATTAATCGTTAAAGAATAAAATGTGGATATAATAATAACTCTTTGAAAAATGAAAAAAATATTCTATTAACAAACAAATTATTCATAGACCCATATAATTTTACTCTTTTTACCGATGTAAAAATTAAAGCTGAAAGCACTTGCTTAAACTTTTTTTTATGGAGTTGACATCAAACACCCTTATGTTCTTTGATTTTCTTGTATATTCTTATAAATGTGTCACTTAGTAAAAAAACCATCAGAACAACTGGAGGTGGTCCTACGTGTCTGCCGAGTCCTTGAACTTTTCAAACTTAGTTGCAGTATCGTAAAAATTCCATATCTCACTTTTCCTTCACATAACCTAGCTTGATATCCAATCTATAATTTTATATGTAATTCTTGTATATTCATAAAAAACACTTATCTAAATGTCCGTTGATGCCCTTTGATTGAAACAGTGGGGAAAAAAAAATTATACCCCACTGTTGATGTACTTTAAAATTGAGAAAACTGAGAATTTTAGGTATGTATGAAATAAGATCGGTTGGCATTATTTGGCGTTGAAAACAGAAAGAAATGAGCTATTGAGCATAAAACAGCAGCTCGTCGTCGATATGAGGTATCAAGATTAGATCAGCATGAATCTTCAAACTCAAAGGTTCTTCCAATCCCTTAAAGTTTTACTGAAAGTGAGTCGTAGTCTACAGGGAGCTCGGATAGGATCGAGGAAATCACCATACAAAAGAAACGTTAACATATATTGCTACGTCCTTATAAATTCCTCATGGCATTTTAAAAAGACCATGGATAGTCTCTGTTACGACTTGTTTAAATGTCAGTCTTGTTCAACAGGCTGCATCCAGCAAATTAGTACTTGAGGAATCAGGAGGTGATACCTTGTGTTGATTAATCGTACTCAATTGCAGACAAGGCTAGTAGATCAACAAATAATGCTATAAATATTGGAAAAATGGAATGCACTTGTATTTGCAACATTACACTTGGATACAAAAAAGTTACCAACTCTAAAAAAACTAAAATATATTTGTAGGAAGATTACCATTTTTAATTGGAAACCCTAGTAAAATCAAATTGGTCTAGAAGGATATATCTCTAGAAGTGGAAGCTCATCAAGTGATATAATTGCAGAACTAAGTCTTGAATTCTTAAACAGTGCAAGCGATAGTAAATCTATGTTCCAATACAACAACTTTAAATACTGTACATATTAGAGCTGCTTGTATTTATATCCAAATTAAACTTGACTAAGTACTCTTGTGGGCATCATGTTGTCATGTTGGAGAGATAATTTTAAACAATGTTTAACAATGTCTTGAAATTGACCCCTCAATGCCACCTGAAGTATTCTTATTTAAAAGTTCCAAAAGAATTGGTAGCTTCTTTGTTGTGAAGAGCATAGAAAATTGTCAAAAGTTGACCAGGAAAAATACGATGCGGATGAAAAAAAAACAACTTTTGTTTACCAAACATATTTCTTGGATTCATCACAAATAGTGACCTTATATTGTGAAGATAATTAAGGAAACTACTTGAAGAGCAAATTTCTTCAACAGAAGTGTAGCAAACCAACTATCAGCAATAAAAAGTCAAGGATTTTGTAGTTTTTTGTTGCTTTCTTTTACTGTAGCTGGTGGCTCACAACTCATTTTTCGCTCAGATTTCAATCAATGCATTCAATGGCTTTGATAGGCATTAATAGTACTTAACACCAGAAATGGGTATTATTACATTTTTTGCAATAAACTACCAGTTCTAAAACGTCAAATCCTTGCAGATGTTTTAATAGTTATTAAGCCAACAATATTTGGTGTGTACTCCACTTCCCCATATGAGTCTATCTATGAAAAACCTTTTTTCCAAAGATAACTTCAAAAATAACTTTAGCTGATTTAATGAACGAGGACTTTTGGCTTATCCCAATCTTTTAGATTTAAGTATTAGTTTCATTGAAGAAAATATAGAAGCATGGGAGAATAATAAAGATTTCAAGATATATAAGAAAATTGTTGTAAGCATCAACGTATTTAAGGATTCAGCAGAAAGAAATTTAATGCTTGTTGCAGATTTTCTTCCGCAAAATGATTTACAGGTCGTGGAAAAAAATTCGAAACTTAAGAAATCCATAAAAATATTACTTTCATGCCAATGTAAATCTATAGTATTTTTTTAAGAGAATAGAAAAGATTTTCTTCTTCTTAATTTAGTGTTTAAAAATTATGTATGTATAAATTAGTTAACTTTTGTTTCATGAATATATTATCCTTATAGGAAAACATATAAACAATTTCTATATCATGAATAAACAATGATTAAAAAACGTTGTTTGTTTTTATAGCATTATTTTTGTAAATATCTATGGTAAGAGAGACACACATTTTTTTACAAAATCCAGAAACTGAGGGGCTAGACGAGATTTTTGTGGATTTTTTGCCAACATGTTTGCATAATTTTGTCTCACATTTGACAGAATAAATAATGAAATTCAATGAAAAAACAATGGGCGTTTGATGCACCCAAACGTATACATTAGATGTAAAACAAAATAAGGACATTTTATAAAAAAAATAACTATTTTAGATACTTAAATATATAATCTTTTAAAATATTTCATATAAATTTCCCTATATGGAACTTTTTTCAATAAAATATAGCGAATAGCAGGTACATTTTTTGCATTTTACGCATTACATTATACAACAAAATGCCAAGTCTAGGAACTCTTGCCGAGTAAAAACCACATATATTATTGTACTTTGATCCGTGGAAAATAAAAATTGCCGAAGGTCTGGATTTTAATGCCTCTTTTAAGAAATAACATTTTAATATTATGATTTTTGTAGCTTCCAAACTAAAACATTCGTTTGACTTCATTCCTGTATAATTGGACACATTTTGTAGGAACAAAACCTATACACCTATACATTTATTGAATTTCAAAATTATGCTCAGAATCGAAATTATATTCAAATAACGTGCTTTAAAATAAATGATTTAAAGGGCAAATTTACTGCGTTTAAAAATTTTCATTCTCCTTTTTTTGTTCAAATGGCTAAAATAAAAGTAGAAAATGTAAGTTTTAAAATTTAGAAAAAATGATTTAGCATAGTGTATTATAAGATCAACAATTTTTGAAAAGCTTTTGTCAATTGTATAGATGCTAATATTTTTTCACCTTTCTCAAAAAAAAAAAATATTTTTGAACTATGTTCCCAAAAAAACAACTATTTGTGTTCTCCTAAGAATGTATTTACGTTAAAATTTGAAAGGAAAGTAATTTAAGAGTTATACGCCTATTCATCTCTTTATTGTCCAAATAAGTATTGTTGGATATATATAGAATTGTAGAAAATATAAGCTGGCAGTGTGCTAAAATGAAAGAAACCAAAAATTAACATGGTTGCCTTGACAATTTGAAGTATGGTTAGGAGAAGATCAGCTTAGTTGCCATTATGTTTCATTCGATTAGCTGCAAGCCAATTTGAGATAAAGGAAATAAAGGCAAATCCCACTCTGACATAGACATGAATTAGTCCAATGTCTATTCTTAATTCTACTTGGAATCCATAAGGACTTCCACTTATTATTACGCTTTGTTTTTCATAGTCATATAATTACTTTATACATAGATGTACTAAAAACAGTGAATATAAATGGTTATAAATATGGATACGTCCAACATTTCATTAACAAAAATAATAATTCATTAGAAATGTTTTGTCCAGATATGAATAGGAGAATAACATCTTGCCCAATGCAAAATTAAATGAAATGATACGTTTTCTGAGTCACATGCCGACCAAAATTTTGACTAACGATACAATAACAAATTGGATTGTACTTTTTGTCCAACTCCTGCTTAATATATCCTATTCAATGTTTTACTTCTCTAGACTCCACAGCACCATGCTGTAATTCTTCACCTATATAAGCATGCTTAATTACTGCTTTTCAGTCAGTCATCTTTCTTATTATTCAGTCGTATGACTCCTTCAATTAAAATTTTATCAGAGAATGAGCTGTAAAAGGAGACTCATAAAAAACACATGTTACAAACATAGGGATAGAAATACTTCGTTAATGCAAACTACTTTTGATTAGCTGTTCGATATAGTAAGGCAGTGGTATGTTATAATCTTAGTCTGCACAAATGAATATCACCGATAGCAAAAGATAAAAAAGAGTTTTGGGTTTCTGTCGTTAAATCGAAGAACAGTCTGTCATCGTTATAATTTTGACTAATTCGGTCAAAATTCGGTCTGGCCAAGTCTTAAAGTAAAAAAAAAAAAAAAAAAAAAAAAAAAAAAATGAAAAAGTGACCTTTTTTTAAAAAGGAAAAAATATATATTTTTGATATTTTAATGTTCCTTTTGAAAATGAATTTTATGTCTACGTAAATTTCGATTCACAGTCTGAATTTTGGTCCGCCGTCTAAACTTCCAGCCTGGCTGGAAACATCAGTCCATATCAGAAAATTTCACGTAAGATGGAACAAAAATAAATTTGGCCTTGCAACAAGTATCTTCCCTTGTAGAAACAAAGATGCATAAATTGCTTCATAGTTGAGTGCAAAATTATAAAAAAATTATAACGATACGAGATAGCTGAGAATTATTGATGGAACACAAGCCCCACTTAAATATTAGTTTTTGTTTATGAATTGGGTTGGCTTACGAACTCTGTCAAGATACGAATTAAACTCGTCCGTCAAGGGGTTGCAGTATAATTGTTTATTTCTGGATATGAATATAAGTTATAATTTCAACGTTAGCCACAGGAAACAAGATGATTGGTTAAATTTTTATCACCATTAGAGTGAATCATAGTAGAATATCATTTTTCTAGTAGGAATTGCCAATGTATTTATATGTTCCTATATATTTTTTTTTCTATAAAAATTACAAAACGTATAGTACTAGTCAAAGACCATATTTTCTGCTACTCTAGTAATATATTTAGTGAATACAGTTAAACTAGGACTTGAGAAAGGGACTAAAAATTCGATTATTTATTCTTTTGACAAATAACATGTATTTTCCTTTGAAGATATCTCAATCATCATAAAATACGAATATGTATTACTATTATAAAATATGTATTATCATGACTAAGAATAAATGAATAGACCTTGGAATTGAATCTCGATCCTCATCCGGTCTTGTCGAGAAGAATATACATTAATTTTCATGAAAGAGTTATATTATTCATTTAAATTGTAAATTCAATACATGTTTTTCTATACACATAGAAATCAAGCAGAAATAATAAAATAAAATATATGTTCCCTCTAATGCACTGAGATAAAAACAATTCTAAAGAAAAAAATCAATCCACTTCCATCATTCATAATTCCAAAGTGTTTACGAACTTTTTCAGATTTTCGATTATTTAAAAAATAATAAAGTTTCTTAAACTTTTTAAAGGCTGAATAGTATTTTTAAGTAATAGAAAACCAAAATCTGCATGATAATGAATTATTATGGACATAATTATATTTTATTATGAAATAAGAGGTTATATTTCATCCAAGATTATCCATTTTAGAGAATATATTTTTATTTATCCAAAAATTGATAAGAATTTGGGTTAAAGATAAATAACTCTTTGATTGATTTATAATGCAAAAGCCAGACATTTAATGCGTGAATTACGTGATTGACGATTGAAAATACTACTTTTTTATAATACTTATTTCAAGAACCAAATGAATTTGATTTAAATTCAACTTTTTTTAACAATAACTTTATAAATTTGCATGATTATGATGTCATCATTATATGACGTAATATCATTTGTGGTTTGAATTTTTTTTAAGTACAGTTTCATTGATTTTTATGAAATCAAATCTATTTTCTGCAAAATAGGTCGTACAAATCAAATTTAAAATCAATTTGTCCAAAAGTGAAATTTTATCGAAAAATCTTCAATAAACAAAAACATTGCTTAAATAATTTTAGTTAGATATAAAGACAAAAAGTCGAAGTACTACTATGTGTTCAAATTTAATACAAACATTAACATACAAATTTCTCAATATAAAAACCCATAGAGATATTACCATAACAGAGTAACTATTGGTGCTGTTGTAGAAGTATGTTGCAGTGAATATTATCCCTAGCTCAGTGAGGGCAACCTTTTATATATAATAATAAAAGCTTGTAGTAAATTAGTAATTTATAAAGGAGATTCGCAAATTAAGAATCAATGGAGAAGAAGGTATAGTTGTTGTAGCTCAATTAATATTAATAGATTAATTAAGGGCAAACTATGAAAGCTGAATTAGAATATAACATAAGAGTTGCTGAGCAAGAGACAAGGTTCAAATGTTTGATCTTAGTAATTTATGCACAAAATAAAATCTAAACGGGCAATTGGAAATTATATTGCTTTGATTAATTTATTTTATACATTTGTACCAATTTCTTAATATACGGGTGACAATTTCAACCTATAATTTTCAAGAGAATAAAACACTTGTTTTGATGATCAACTTTAGAATATATGTATTTATGTTTAGAAAATATTATTAAATAAATTTAAATAGATAATTGTACTATATCTTAACAGTATAAAATACCTTAATAATAATCCAGTGCTGATTATTTTATACATTGGAGAATATTGTTAAACGTTGTTTTTTTGTTAATAACAAGATGTTGATAGCGTCAAAATATTTTCTCCGAGTGATACAGTAATTGGCACATACTTCCTGAAGGATAATGGAGTCCTTTATCACTCATCTTGGAAAAGACGACATAGTTCTTGAAAAGAATTAATAATTCTTCCTTGCAGGGATCACCTTTCCAGTGAATAAGTGCTAACTTACAAGTAGGCCATTTAATTGACTGACTTATTGTGCGCCCCAAAAATCCAGAAATGTAACATAAAGATGCTGTTCATACTTTGCATCTGAAAGAAAAATCACATCCTCTCAAGTGTTTCAGTTCAGAGTTGTTGTTCTCATCTAGGTCCTCTAGGTAAAGTTCTTCAACTGTTGGCATCACATAATTCAAGGTCGACACATTATACGATACATCTAATACAGCAGTTTCATCAAAAGCCGTGCAGTTAGCAGAAGAGCTTCCAACAATATTTTGCTTCCATTGATTAAAAAAGATCGATATGTACTTGTAAATTGTCTTCATGTAGGGTTATAACTCCATCTATTGCGTTATCTCACGGCATTGAATCAAATTTCCAAATGATCCTGGCAAAGTTTATATAGTACAAATCCAAATTTGAGATAAAAAAACGTATAGATTTGAAATCACTAAGAAATTTTCGTATAAATTTTTAAAATCATTAAAAATACTTTCTGTAAAATGAAAGTGTTTCTTATTCAGTGCTTTTTTATACCCTGAAACCTTCATTGAGCGACTGTTGAGAATGTCAAACAATTTATCATGAAGAAGAATAAACTCAGCTGTAGCGAGTGTATCATCTGTTTGAAATTCAGGAATTCCTTGACTGGGACATCATTTTAGGGCACGACCAACACTTTGGCTTGCTATAGCTTGCAATGCTAAAGCAACTTTCATTTTATTCTGATGAAATTTGATATGCTTCTCAGTTAATTTATTTCCCAAACGAAGAGCGTGTTCAATTTGAAGTTCATGCAGTTTGGCTATCAAGTTCCACCGAACAGTTCCTCTCCCATGCCAATACATTTGAATACTTTGAAGTGTGCTAAGGCACCACAGATATTTTAAAGCAATGAGGCACATCGACCATGGTAACTACATTACTATTGCAATCCTCATGTGGTTGAGAAAAAGTCATTGACTGCTCATGAATAGACTCCGTTAAAGTATTAAATCCAAACGACGACAATGCAGAAATAATAACTCATGCTCCATTCATTGTCACAGATTGGACCGTGATACCAACTTTAAATGCACGTAAAATGTATTCACGTATTTTTCGAGCAAGCACACCTGATTGTATGCCCTTGCAAAGAAAATAAGGGATTGTCAGTTTCCAATAAGCTCAATAACCAACAAGCATACACACCAAGCCCTAAAATACGCTTCCTAAAAGCTTGGTAGACACTTGATGACACACATTTATCGGTGTAGACTGGATGGTGATGGCAATAAGAAAGTTCGAAGACAAAATTCATTCGCTGAGGTGAATAGAAATGAAGATTTTGTACAAAACCCTTGAGTATGCTGGAATAATGGTAAGATTTTACGTGATTTTCAACCAACTCCTTCACTCTTTGAAGTCTACATCCTCAAAATCAGTCAAGGGTACTACTCCCTCTGAAGATAATAAATTATTATTCTGCAAATCTACCATTACGTCTCTCAATTCCCAGTTTGCTTTCTTTGCACGACTCAAACGATTGCGATGGTTTGCTTCAATCTTGCTTTTGGTTGTTAAAATATATGTATATACAACTACATTAGCTCTATAATTGCATTTGATTCTAGAATATCTAGGCTTGTAGTTATGGCTAAAATTTTCACGGCGAATAGCCTGTAGCCATTCAACTCTTAATTGTGGAATGCCATGAAATGAAATTTAGTTTAATTTCCATACTACATTACCATTACTACATTTATTGGAGTACAACTTCTAGCCATTTTGCCTTTTTCCACAAAAGTAAAATAATCTATTGATTATTAAGCACGTAATTTCAAAATAATTCCTCTTGCCCCCAACTAGTCGAGCCAAGTCAACAAGTTTTCGTATATCATATTTTGATAGGCCTCTCTACTTATGTATATTCTCTATGGAAAACCCCCTAAAAAGAAAACGTAGTCAACTTTTACTGCATCCTCCCCAAGATATATACTAATCACGACTCGCCTAAACCATTGGGTCTACATTGTACATTTGAACATTGGTTATGTTTCTTTGAATTAAAATAAACATAAATTGTAGGGCGTATCAATTTGTAATATTATGAGATGTGAAAAGGGGAAAAATCTTTGGGAGTGTAAATTTAAGAAATATGCAAATGTGTTTAATCTTTAAATTACTAGTAAAAATTATTAATGATATACTTTATTTGAAAATCCAAACGAAATACCGAGCAAAGATTATAATACTTGTATATTGTAAGCATTTTTCGTATGTACAAAAGAAACCAAAAAAATAGTATGGTAACCCTGACAATTGGGAGAATGTTTTGAAGGAGAGCAGTTTAGCTGTCATACCATTATATTAGCTTACCTGCAAAAAGCTATGAGATGAAGGAAATACTGAAAAAACTTACAAAAAATACTCCCTTGTCAGTTTTCCATTCTACGCTGAGTCAATCTAATACGTACATTTATAACTTTCCAATAATATGATTACTTCTTTACTTTGATCTTCAATTTTCAAGATTGAAAAAATAATGGAAGCAACTTTTTAAAATAAAAAAACTTGAATGATAAGAAAATCTGATGATTTACAACCTAGCCTGGTGTCTAAGACATTTTTCTTAGTATACTTTTTTACACGGACAACAATGTCGAAAAATAGCACATCTCTAGCAATATTGTACGATTATTGCGCACTGTTGTGGAAAGACTGTTTTTAAGACTCTTTTGAATTTATGAAAGATCAATTGCTCATGCTTCAAATGAGTTTCTTAGGTTTTATATCATAATAATCATTATAAATCTACAAAGAATTAAATTAAAAATATAAATTTACGTATATGTATATAGAAATGTAAAATTATTATCCATATAACAAAGCATCAAAATGAGGGACACGACTTTGTATATTGAAAAAACAAAGTCAACAATCGATATATGTGTATACAAGCAAATATATATATATATATATCTTAAGACAAACATAGCAATATGTCGCACAAAATATCTAGCGCTATAATGTACAAATATAATATAAGTTAGATTAGTTATTTAGCATGATTGTTTATTTTGTTATTAAAAAGTGATCAAACAGTTAAAAATTAGATTGCTCCTATCTAATTGCATATAATTATAAAATATCTTTCTTTTTAACCGAATTAATGTATAAATTCTTTAAATTAATTTAATTTGTCTTCTCTTTATTACTAAGGTCTTATATATGGAATATTTTAACAACCTTGAAGATTTAAAGCCTCATAAACACGTATATGTACAGTCAACTAATTTGTCAAAATGGCACAGAAGTGAAAAATTATAAAATGTGATCAATATGTAAGTAGTCAAAGAAAATTTATGATGTCCATCACAAATTTCCAAGAAAAATTGGTAGAATCGTTAACTTTCAATGATATTATAGAGTATCGTAAACTCATTTATTTCAATGGATTTTATTTAATCTGATATAAAAAACCGTTATATTGTAATTTTGAGCTCAATTCTCATTCTATTCTCGAATTAACTTTTTTGTTATGTTGGTACATATATCCACAATGTTTGCATTAATCATTTATTTTAAACAGATAAAAGGTTAGATGACATTTATGGTTCTCTGAAATTTTCTACTATTTAAAAAAATAAAAAGAGTAAATCAATTTGGGGGATAATTTTTTTAGAAATTTTAAAAGATTATTAATTCTTCAAAATGTATCTTATTAAAAAATAGTAGTATATTTGGCTATTGCTACGGAAAATTCTGTTTTTCTTATTGTTCCCCTTATGAAAAATGTTACTGATTCTACGTGTAAACTTTTGGTCCTTTTATTTGAAATAATCATAATCCAAATTATTCATATCCCTTTTTGGCTTAAAATTCATTTTTGTACACACAAAAGAGATAATAATTCTACATTTTCACAGAATGAATTGGAATAAAAAACATAATTCACATTATTTTATAGAAAATATGTTATTTAAAAAACGGACTGCTGTTGTCTCACTCATGTAAGTACGGAATTTTTAACTATACACTTGATTTATCTATATCCTATTTAAGTAATTTGTAAAGTTTTTAAGATGGGGTAAAGGAAGTATAAGTACCTTAAGTTAGTAGATGATTGATTTTATTTCCTTACGAGATTGAGTAAAAAATTGAAGTAAAGAAATATTTCAGGACAAAAATGGTTTTCTCCAATTTAAAACTATCATTTTTTTTTTTTTTTTTTGAGCTACACAAATCCTTTAAAATAATGTTTCAAAGTACAAAAATTATTGAAAGAAAACCACTAAAGTTATGGATCATTTGGAGGGTTCTACCGCTCCTTAAGTTTTTGAAAAGAATTACCATTATACAGATTTGGACTGTACATATAAAATAACATAAGAATGAAGTTTAAAAAGTATTATATTACTAAAATTAATTATCGAAATCATAAATGAAAGAAATGAGCAAATTAAGTTTAGAAACATGACTATTTGTATAGTAATATATTATACTCCTCAGAATGTTTGCAAACAAATTAAAAGTATATATATATATATATTTGTTCAATATAGTATTTAGGTGTAAGAAATACACGACGACTTGATATGCTTGCAAAATCATGTTATGAGTTGCTGGAGTATTTTTTAAGGTATAAAAGTACAGTTGCACCAGTATTACAGTTTAAAAAGTTAATTTTTGGCTTATAAATAATGAATTTGAGGTGGTAATAAAACTGTCTGTTGTATATTAGGAACATACAAAGAACTTGATGATCAGCACCTACCAACTATTTGGGACGTAATTAATTTTTTTATATTTTTCATGAACGACTTGAAGTTAAAATATAATGGAAACGCTCTATCCAATTAAAATATTTATGCAATTATTTATAAAGAGGTAAATAATATTTATACCAAAGATTTGATTGAAACTGTAACTAGGGATCGAGCTATATGCCTTATAAAGTGTAACTAGCGTTAGTTCTAAAGATAGTTGTATTAGAACCCTGTTGTAATCTCGACATAATTGATATATTTTAAATGCAAATATAAGTTTAAATTATATTTATTTGTCGTAGTTTGATAGCTGTAGTTTAATTATTTTATTTGTCTATGTTTTGTACAATTTGTTTTATTACTAAAATACCTTTCAAAATTCATTTGTATATTATTTTATATATGCAAAATTTGAATATATGCAAACATATATTTTTTTTAATAATTCGAAGAGCCGTATATCCTTCTAAATTATACATCATTTTGGTTATTTACTATATCTGTAATTTGTGTAAAATGAAACAAATTTTGATATCTCGAGCGTTTGTTTAGCTGAAAGAAGACATGGACAGGATACCCTACCCTCTATGCTTTGTAGTGTTAATAAGAAAAGTTATTAGTTAGGAGGGAAAATAGGGTACAAATATAAATAGTTTATTTTGTATTTTAAGAAGAAGGTTTATATTTTAAACTAGTCGTATTCATAAATAAGAAAAAAATACAAAATTTGTCTTTGTTACCTACATACATTAGAGGGTGAAGTTAAAATTAAATATACATTTATAAGTTTTTACAAGTGTTTTTTTTAAACATCATTTTTTATGGATGCACATACTACATCATTAGCACTCTAGCATAAAAAAACTTTATCTTAAGTGACTTTATTCATAAGTATTCATTTTTCATTTAATGAGTTACACATTTAGGAAGCTTCAACGGGGAAGCCTTGAGACAATTTTCAATTGTATTTTTTGAAAAGATTAGTAAGTTATATCAAATGTTTCAGTTACTCAACGGATTGATGTGGTTCATAGCTTTCCTTTGATAGATAGAACATAAGCAATAGAAACAAGATAACTGCGATGTAAGAAGAAACAGCTTACATTGACTTTTAGTCTGTGACGGCAAGACCAGGATTATTCCTCTCATTAGTTTCTAATCCCTAACGTAATTATAGAGTCGTGATGCATGGTCTTGGTTGAAGTATTAACGTTGCTGCTTGTATTATCCAACCAAAGAAGCAAATTACTTTGCTTGTTGTAGACAGGGTCAACAGTGAATTAGTTCCATATAATAAATATTATTCTATTTCCAATGTGTTTTAAGTAACTTTGAAGCTTCTGACAATGCTCGTGACAGATTCTTTGATGTTCTATTAAAAAGAAGGCCCTTTCATTCTCTTTCATGACTTACCACTAGCCTTTTTTTACAGTCTTCCCAATCTTGTATTATACCTTCTTCTTCTTTGTGTACCCGATTAAATTCAATGACGGGTTGTTTTAAAAGTCCATTTTTACCTCTTAGGCCTTTAACTTGATAGTATATCATTCTCAGATTTTTCCTTTCGGTTGTCCACAAAAGCCAAAGGATTTCTTACTGGACACAGAGAAAAAATACAAATTTTCTTTTTTTTTATCATAATAATTAATCATCTATAACAACTAATAAATAGTTACTCATAATTAAAATAAGTAGGGTGATCTTTTTCTACCATAGAGTGAGCAAAGGTTACTCATTATCACAAAATAAATCAATTATATAAAACATAAATATTTTAAAAATATTTATATATATTGAAAACCTGTTAAACACACTCCCTCAAGCTCATACTTGACGGAATTTTTTTATACCAATATATAACTTTCATCAATACCCTTTATTAAATTCAAAAAGTTTGATAAAAAGCCCTCAAAACGACTCACCCTAATATACATCAATATTAACATAGAAACTGAATTTCCAATTAGGAGGTAAGTAGCTCTTAGTTTGCTTCATAATTGCAATGTTAATTAGTTATAATGAAAAGATTTGCAAGATAAATTATGTAAATGAGTTCTTATTAAATTGGAAAGTAATTTGTTAATATATATAATATGTACATATTATATATATTAACAAATTACTTTTCTATATAATTTTGCATTTACATATTTATCTTGAAAAGTAAAAAGACTTTGGTTCTATAATCAATTTTCGAATACTTCTAACAATCTAATAACATAATGTTTTCTTCAAAATTTGATATTAAAGAAGTGACGATCAGTATCATAGATTTATTTACTTTTAACACTCACTCTTTTTTCACAAGCAAAGACAAGTGTTGTACTGCGTATAGTGCGCACCTTTTTTACTACATATATATTGCATTCATTTACAAAACAAAATCAACATAAAATATTATTTCAATGAGAAAAAGTTTTAATCTTAGCTTATGTTTGTTACAT
This sequence comes from Lepeophtheirus salmonis, assembly GCF_016086655.4. Classification (NCBI taxonomy): domain Eukaryota; kingdom Metazoa; phylum Arthropoda; class Copepoda; order Siphonostomatoida; family Caligidae; genus Lepeophtheirus; species Lepeophtheirus salmonis. The sequence continues at coordinate 66,560,770 of NC_052135.2, forward strand.
AAACTTGTCTGTGAACAATTATTTTTATTCCAAACATGAGATAACTTCGAAAAAATGGAACAACGAAGCTGAATGGCCAATGTGCTCGGGAGAAATTATTCTCTTGAACTCAATGTGCGTAGGCTTGTGTCTCGGTTATTCCACGCATTATATATGTGGTAAACCCAAATAATTCAAAAGATACATTTTTGAGATAATGTTTTCTCATATATTTTTTTGTTAAATTACAATATAATTTTGTCTTCACGGTTTACCATAATAATAATTCTTGTATCCTGTTGCGTCTGCTTGAACATAAACAATAGACACGATATCGATATTGTTGGTAAATAATAATTTCTTTTGCCGACTATTAGTTGACATGAATTACGATAAATTGGGATTCCCAAGGATTCCACCAATTTTTACATATTATAGTTTTGCCTGGAGATGTAAAAAGGGGTAAATCTAGGCACAAATCAAATTGCGAAAAAAAAGGTCATTTAGCAACCGGTCAACAGACTTAAATATATTCCTCATATATAAAAACTCTAAATTTGTTAAAAACAGAATAACAATGTGTAAGGAAATTATCTTTTTATTATACCAAATTTGATAATACAGTTATGGTGAGTAGGTTTCAACCGAAAAAATAGGAGGCAAAAAACATAACAAAATATATATAAATTTTTTTTTTCCAGAAACCAACTTACAAAACTTCGGAGTGATCTGCACAAGCTGGGAAAAGAGCTGTTTATACAAATTTCTGTATACTATAACAACAAACGTTTAAATTTTAACGCCTAAGTTTTAAAATTGTACTGGGTCGCTGAGATAAATCTGGACAAAATTCTAAAGTGTCTCTCTAAAATTGTAGACTATTTAAGCAATAAATTAATAAAATATTTGTTTGACATTTATGTTTTATTTTATTCAATGTGACTGCCCTCAGTGGCAATCAGTTTCTCGCTCCTGAAGCTCTTGCAGGCATTCTCTACATCTCCAGCCGAGATCCTTGCCAATTCCTTCTTTCGTGGTTGTCTTGAGGCTGTCCACGCTGTTGTGGTGCTTTGAGCAGACTCAAAGTAATGCATTGGATTGCAATCGGGAGAGTTGGAGGGCCTTGTGTTAGGGGGCCAAAAATCGTAAAAGTTGGTCCTGATGAACTCTTGGGTGATCTTGGACGCGAGGCAGGTGGCAGATAACTGTTGCCACATGTGGGAGTCAGGACGTTTGCCTGCACCCACGGAAGCTCCCTGGATCTCCAGCACTCCAGATACACAGTAAAATTTACCTTTTCTTCCTTCTTTAAGATGAATGGTGGCATGACCATTCTTGTGCTGGCGATGACGCCCAAGACCATGATGGAGCTAGAGTTCTTGGACTTGTACACATAAGAAGTATTTTCTTGGGACATGGAGAACCATCTGTCATTTTGAAAGTTCTTTTTGCGTTCAATAGTGAATATTTTATCATCTAAGAAAATGATGGTGTGACCTGTATCGGACGTTTTGAGCCTAGAGAGCAGAGTCTTGCAGTGGGCTGACCTCATTCTGTTTCTCAGTCACCAAATGACTCATTGACAACTTGTAGGAAGGCATACCAAGCTCCCCTAATGCCTTTTGCATGGTGCTGTAAGCCACACCCTTCCTCCTAGCAAGTTTCGTCTGATTCAAGGATGGATCAGCGTTCGAAGTCCTCTTCAGGACTGTCAGAAGCCTAGGAGTGACATGAGTATCATTTGTAGTACTATGTGGGGATCTTTCCTCCTTTTCCTCATTTTTGAGCCTGGTATAGATGTCGTAGACAGTTTTCCTGGCGTATCCCGCTAGCTTGATGATAGGTACTGTTCCATGGCCTGCACGAGCAAGTTCGATGACAGTTGATCTTTTGGTTTGCTCCATGACTCTAAGTCTTTATTTTGAAAACAAAATCAGAAAAATATTATATAGAGTTCGGAAGAAAAACGTAGACTGTTAATAAATGCTAATTACGTAATTAAAATATTAAGCAGTCGCTTTTTCCCCGTGCATGACTGCTGCATATAGTTTCGACTGTATGCAATAAAAAGATTATTAATTCGAGAAAAAAAAAAATGAAATTTTATAACTATGACAATCCGATGTTGCCAACAATTCATGGATAAGGAGCTAAACACACTTTTTCGTTTTTTATTAATAAAAAAGTAATATTATTTTAAAAGATCAGAAAATTCAGACAACGTAAGAACGTACTGGGCATTATTGGGTAACCCTTTTTGAAAATAAGTATCAGACTTATCTTCAATCTAAACTGTTTTCATTTTAAATTGAAGTAAAGATTTTATTATTCTTTCATGTATTTACCTATGTTAGAGGATCACTATTTTTAAATGAAATAGTATGAGTAAGACTGTTCGTAGAATGTGGTTAATTTTAGTTTAAAGTTAAGAAAATATAGAGATTTTAGACATGCCTCAGGCAATATCTAACTAAGTTGATGGGAAAAGGCCAGTTAATCATTGTCAATGTATCACATAAACTACCAATTACCAATGATTTTTGTTCATTATTCATGTTTCAATTTAATTTGAACCGTGACACAAAATGATTCTTTCTTAAGACATTTTAAAAGTTTATAATTGAGTTTATGATAATGTTTAAATTATGAAATTATGTTGTAGACTGTTTGTTAGTGCTGTGAAGAGCAAATTTAATCAAACCACATATGAATCAATATATATTCTTGCAACTTCATACTAAAATTAGCTAAAATCTTAAAAATAGCTATGGTGAGTTTTGGTAAGAATTAGAGTTAAGTGATATTTTTTTACTGTTATCCTTATATTTGCTGTATTTATTATTTTAATGGACATTTCCATACTCTTTTATTTGCAAAATAGTTACCATTCTAATATGTTCAAAAGAATGGGTCTAAAATCAGAATTTTAGAAATCCATGATGGGGAATATTGAGAAATTTGTAAGAGTATAAAAAACTATTCAATTCCTAATTCAGGAAAATGATACGAAATTTTGTGGTTTTTTAATTGAGTTGAAACTTTGTTAATAGGTATTTTGTGGGTTTTAAAAAAAAGACTTTTCCATTACTACAAATTATGGTCATAAATTTGATTTCAAGATTTACTGGACTCGTATGTTTAAACCAAAATAATCAAATGGTAATATTTACTACTAATCAAATTTTGTATTCCCTGTTAGAGTTTGAGTTATTTTACAATAATAATTTCCTTATCATCATAATTAACTATTAATTATCCTCACCATCTAATCGATAGTTTCTCCGTATGGTAAAAATAAATAGAGTAATCTTGCCTTTTGAATAGAGTAAAAAAGGATTAATCATTTCCATGTAAGAAAATAATTATGAAAATACATATACATTCTAATAATGTAAATGTATTGCAGAATCTCTGAAACCCACACCCTCGAGCATTAATGTTTTCAAAATAATTTTCATACATAGAAACAGCTTTTCTTCAACCTCCTTTTCAAAATTCGAAAAAGTAAATCAAACCCCCTCAAAACAACCCACCCTTATATAAAGTCGTGTATTTCAGACCCATTCTATTAAATTTATATAAGTGGAAAGTAATTTAGTTTATAGTTTTCTATACATATGATGTCGGAAACACAATCAAGCTTTATCATTAGGAAAGAGAAAGACTAGTTGGTGCACGGGGCATGTCTGCCTTCTTATATTTATATCAAGTTTCTACAGGTTTTACCAAAGTAATATTGTGGAATTTAGATACAGTTGTTACAAATAATCATTAGATGTTACTTTTTTTTCTGAATTAGCAGCCTTGATAATTTTTTTATGCTTATTAATTTTCTTATAAAACTCAAATATTAGATAATTTTTGAAACCCTTTAAATTTTAGTTGTCGAAATTATTGATGGTAAAGTAGATTAGCTATTTTAATGCCGTTTTTAAAATCGGTGCTATTATTTTTATGGACCATTTTAAGGTTTTGTTTTGGTTTTATTAATTTTTGTTGTAACATGTGTGACTTTAGTAGAATAAAATATATCCCAATTGTAGGGTTATATGTTACACAGTTTAATTGGGATTTTCATGGCTTTAGGCGAAGCTGGCTAATCCGTAGATGTATCCTTAACTCGTTTATTAAAACAATATCTATAGTTAAATTTATTTAACTCCTCACTAAAAACAGCCCACCCTAATGTACATACAAATGTATCCAATCCAATTAGTATTCTATACAAATATAAAATTCTACCTCTCTTTCTTCACATGTTTAGTCATCATTAATAAATAAAGAAATAAATCATTTTATTTTATATATACATTCACGCTTATTTCAATTTGTGTCAATTCCTTTCAATTCATATATATGATGCTGACTCAAAGTTTTAATGATAACATGTAATATTTTTTTTGTATATTTGCATTTTGTTAGTTCATACGAGGACCTTGGGTGACTTCCGTTATTCTGTAAATCAAAATAATTAAATGTACATTAGTGTTCTTGGTATACACGTACTAAACTAAACTGGTTAGTGTTGAATGTTGTTTAGTCGTCATCCATAAATAAAGTTGGACTTTCGGTGATTAGAAAAATTTTAAACGCCTTTTGTATTAGTTTTAGTAAAAATAAGTCCACTATTATTTTTTTTTTTTCTCACTGATGTTTATCATCTTGGCAATGCTTATATGACGGTCGGACTCGACACGCCAGTGAACATATTAACACCCCTTCCTGATAAAATACCTCGCTACGATGACAGCACCTCGGAGCAAATCCAAACTGGTACGGTAGTCCTCTAATACACATTTGTCATTCATCTCAAAGTCGAAGGTAATATTGTAGCTATATAAATTTTGATTCTTCTTAGTTGTATTGGACTGTAATGGACTTATTGATATTGTAGACAGCACATATTGAGATGCCAACGGTCTTAGAATGTTTATTCATGTTTGGGGTTCCCTCTCTGTATTCGTATCAGAGCCTGTACAAAATATTGGTACTGTGACAACACTTACATTTAAATTATATATGAATTGGTAAAAGTTTATTGGTTATTTATATGATTATAACTTTTATTTTATAAAAAAGAAAACGATTCAATTGAATTTCATAATTGAAATATTTAAATATTTGCAAAGAAGCTTCAAAAAGTAGTTAGTACAATGATTACATACATCAAAGTGTTTATCGTTAAATCTAATTCAGCTATTTCAAAAAAAATGCTCATAGCGAACAGATGGAGAAAGTTTCATAATTTATTTTTCTCCATAAAAATATAGCTTATTAATCATTAAACAACTCTAATTTCTACATGTTCTATAAGTTTTATGTTTTTTCAATATATCCACGTCTAATTATTTTGTTGTAAAGCATTAACAATACCGATAATTATATTTTTTTTAGAAGCTTCATCCTGAATAATAATAAAAGAATAAGATTATTTTTTACATTATTTTTAGAAGCTTAATGAATGCTTTGATTTGGATATGGAATAATTATGGTAAATACGAGTAAATATATAGATAGGTCGTCTAATTTTTACCACAATTAGGACTGTAATGTTATCACCCATGGAAATGTAAAAAATGTAACTGTATGTAACAAAAATAAACGCAAAATTAAAGTGGTAACCCTGACAGCTTGAAAAAGTTTCAGAGGAAATAATTTCAGCTAATATGACGTGAGAAAAAGGAAATAGATACAAATCCAACTCCTTATTTAGCAGGGACAAAAGCAGGAATTACTTATATTTTGATCTTTAAATATAATACGTGTCCAAAAAGGACATACAATTTTCCCTCCCCAACAAATAAAAAGAATTACTTTCCGACATTAATAGAGCACGTGCTTCATACTTGCAACTACAAAAGTTTTGCTCTCGTCTAAGGTCATATTATTTACAAATCTAATCGTATATCCACTTCCCTTTTATGAATATTATAAAGAGTGTCAAACTAAAACAAGAAAAAAACCATATAAATAATCAGTCCCCTAGAGATAGCGAAAATAGGTTCTGAAGGGGCGGGGCGTTTTATGTAGTTAAGAGGGTGTATAATTAAAAAACAATCATAAATTTGTTTTCTAAAATAAAATGAGTCGAGTAAAAATATTCAAAACTCACTTGATGAAATATTTTTTTAAATATTTTTGTTAAATAAAAAGGGGGTATAACTATTGTAAATCTTGTCGTTTCACTTTGTCATTCAATAACTTACAGCGTATTCCATGTACCGACGCTTCAGGTTAGAAACTGTTCTCAAATATTTAAAGATACTTGACATTAAACTACGCTGACAGAAGAACAAATTAGAGATTTTTGTTCTATGACACAGAAAAATAATTATTCGAATCATATTTTAGACAGCCTTCCCTAGATCGAAGTGAGTGTGGGGGTCTTTCACTGGCTCAACGTTTTTATATGGTAATACAGATAGGGTTTAACTTTAATAGTAATACAAATAAAAAGTCGCTGAAATGGCTCCATGAATTCAAAATTTATCAAATTTTGAAAGATAATTTTTCCATTCCATAATGAAACGTGTCTATTTTTTCAATATTTTGTTAATTATTTTCACTTCTAAAACCATATTGTTAATTGAAAAATATATAAATTTTTATAGAATTTTGAAAATTGAGACATAACAAAAAAAATGGTATCTCTCTTGATGTCTAATTTTAAACTAAAATATTTATTTATATTTTTATAATGCAATTCCTCCAGGTAATTTATTCAGTTATTAATTGCAGTAAAATGTAATAGATAATAAAAGAAGACCCCAAAAAAATTAAAAAAACAATAGCCTGAGAGATATCAAACATAGCCAAAGTCGGTTTTTTAATTTTTCAAAAGCAGAATAAGGTCTTTGTGTAGGGGAGAAAATATTAACTTCAAAATGGAGAACATTCCTCACACCCAAATAAAAGATTTTTTTTACTTTCTTGTACAAATTTTAATATTAGAAATTTCATTTAACTTTTCAAATTTGTTTTCAAAAAAATTTAATTTTTGTGAAAAACAATAGATTTTTAAAATTACTTCCCAAAAAATTGAATATTTGCTTTCGTTTTTTAAATTTTTTGTGAAAAACAATTTGATTTTTCTAATTTCCTCCTAAAACAATTAATATTTGAAATTTTTTTCCACAATAATTTATATTTCAAATTTTCTAATAAAAATGTAATATTTCAAATTTTTTTGAATAAAAAAAAAAATCTTAGCCTCCCCCCTCCCCATATAAACCTGCATTCATTTGCTTATAGTAATGGTCGTACACGAACCATAATATAATAGGTATAGTGAAAACACTAACACATAGGATGTACATTAATCAATATTTCTGTTGTAATAAAAGCCTAGCAAGATCGGTATATATTGCAAAATTGATATTTTTGATTTATTAGATCTATTTTATTTACACACATTTTTATGGATGCCACATGCTATATATAGAAAGATACATCATATTGGAGACAAAGTTATCGGTATATCCATTAAAAAAATGCACACTTTCATTGAAATCCTTCAAAATATTCCTGCATGTTTAGACATGAATTACAAAAGAGATTCATAGCGTTTTCACATGAAATAATGAAGAAGATAATTTGCTATTGAATTTTAAGAGGTATGCTATCTCTTATTCTCTAGAGAGGTTCAAGGTCAATCATATTCAAGGACTAATCATATGGTATTCCTTATTCGGATATTTTTTCAAAATCCAAAGGAATATAATTGAAAGTTATTTCTCGTCTCGTGAGTTATTCAACCAAAACTATTACAGTCGAGGGACTTTTTCATGGACTCAGACTGAAGTTGGACTCAGAACCAGGATGACTCAGACTTAAATTGGACTCACAAAAGAAGGATTAGAATACAGATTTGGGTCCAACTCCACCCTTTATCCATCTGTAAATCTTAATGATAAGATCTTGCCTACGACAACACAATTAAGTATCTACCATGGAAATGATGAAACTTTAAAATGATTGAAAGGTAGAAAAATATCATGACACCAAGAGATTTGTTTGAATTTATAAGTGCTAAGATAAATTTATCAAATGTTGGTCACTTATTTTTATTAAGTATATAACGTCCTTTTAAATTTAAAATAATCAAAATGGAAAGAGATTGTTAAAAAGTATAAAAATTAAATTAAAAAAGATCTGATTTTCTATGCAATAATATAATTTTAACAACTCATATATACATATCCACACTCAAGAGAGCAATATCTATTGAATAAGACCAATTTGTCTGAGTTTACAGGGATCCCTTTAAGAAAGTTCAATTCGATAAATTTAAAAATGAATCAAAAGAAGCACTTTTTTAAATGGTTTTGCAATGAAAAATATTGATTATTTGATCAAATCAAATTAAAAGTGAGCAAAAACCTACTGAACGGTCCAGATTTTAATAATTTAATATAATTGATATGGATCAGGGACATAAATTCGGCAAATAAGGCTACCATTTTCATTTTTATTGTTTATTTTTCCAAGTGGTCGACTTCGATAATGTCGTATCAAAACCCTCCATATGCATAGTTCATTTAAGATATTAAAATTAGTCTTCTTCAAACATTGATTTTTTTAAAAATGAAAGTGTTAATTGTGGATTTAGGAAAACTGCCCATGATCGATTCCCAAATATTTTCTAATTCTCATCCTTTCACATTTTGAATATGGACACCTTACATCTTAAATTGCAATTAAAATAGAAAAAAATAATATTCAATAATGAAAAAATGAGACTTTTATAAATTTATTTAAAAGAGGTAATATCAAGGCCCAATAAAGCCAATAAAATTGATTAAACTATTGGTAACATTTTGGGAATTGCAATCCTCTATCTGACATAAAAATTGTCTTTGAAATCCATATACATTAAGTATATTTCTTTCTTAAGGAACAGCCGAGATGCTACGCACCTTGAGTCTTGTCTATTGAGCTACCTCGTCCCATTTCTCGTTTTCTTGATTTTTGTTCAAGATTGTTTTTGTGTTAACTTACAACAAACATTATATAATTTGTGGTTTTGTACGATTTATGTGTGGAAGGAAAATACCTTTTTTTATAATGATAAATTATATTTTCTTCAGTATCTGCAAATTTTGGTTTAAAAAAAAAAGTCTTAATGTAACATATTTGGTATTTAATATTTAATAATTTACTCGACTCTAAAGTATTCAATATATTATTGTGGAGGTTTAATGTTTTGATATTTAGTCGTTTTTCCTCAATATGCTAGGTATAAGCATAAAAGCTAGAAATATTGAATTATCTAGCTCTAACATAAAACAGGTATACCAAATAGGGAATTAATCGATAATCGGTTATATGCTGCCAATTAATCGATAATCTGCTAATTTTTTGGGTGGTTTTTGTGCATATATTAGGTGTAAATAATAAAAAATAATTTCATTATTTTTTTCTATAGATGGTTTTTGTAATGTTTATATTGCGTTGTGTAAGTTTGATTAGTTTCTGCTAGACAGTGTTTGAATTATAGGATTTCGTACTAAAAAAATCTCCAAGGATGTTTAGTAATTATTCGGTACAGTATAGTTAGAGTGTGCGTCAAAGATGGACACCTCCAAAGTAAAAATACGCCATATTTTATAGTTATTCTTTGATAAAAATCGATAAAAAGGCGGCTAAAAATGTCAATAGTGTTTATGGGCCTCATACTGAAATAACCATACAAACGCAATTTTAGTTTTGTTGATTCGGTTCCAGACAAATACACCCCGCTCTTGAAGGGAAATTGTCGAAAAAGTGTAATAATTGAAGTCGTAGAGTCTGACTGTCATGTAAACACAGTTTTGATTGCCAAGGAGAAAAACATAAATGGAAATTATAACAACTGGTTTCTTTTTAATAGACCTTAAATTTAAAAATGTGTTAGAGTAGACTGTTGTAGATTCTGGATATTCATCACTTAAACTGTTTCTAGCCTAACAAATCCGAGGGTTTTGAGCTGTTTATCCTTCTCACTTCTTCCAATGTCTATTTCTGGAGTGACATGTATCTGAAATGTAAAAATTAACTAAATGATAGATTGTGCAAAGTTCTATAATTTTAAACTGTTATAATTATTTCTACCTTTTAATGGGTTTGTTTTAGTTGATAACTTAACAATATCAATAGTAGAAAAAAACCACATGATTATAATGGAGTGTTCTTGATCTCTTTTACTTCAAAAAAATGAAAATATATTTATAGACCATACTTTCGGCAGCATTTTATATTCTTCATATACAATTTGATAGCTTAATAAGTGTAGAAATAATATTTTCTCAAGTAACAAATTTTACATAGATATTAAAATAAAAAATAACCATAAAAATCCTATTTCAAAAGTTATTTTCACTTGACACTAAACTATGATTTTCACTATTGTAATCAGAATTGGGGAATTTTGTAGGGTTTCAAAGAGAGAGTTAAGAGGTTTTTCATTTTTTGGTACTCACAATGATCTTTTTTTGATTCAGAAGAATATATAAAAATAGTAAAAGTATTTTTGGATTTGAAAGTATGTACATACGACTATATACTTCGTATACGTAGAAATTATTTTTATATTTTTTTCTTTTATTTTGATCTTTCAACGTAAAATAAATATCACTAAATCACGCAGGGGTTGTAAAAAAAATGCACTATGTAGGCTACAATTAGCTTATTGGACCGATTAACAAATGTCAATTAATCGGTAATCAACCAAATTGTTTATCAGTGCATATATGTTTAGATACCTATAAATATTTATTATTTATGATTATCAGCATGAACACTTTGCCAATTTAATCTATATTAATAGGTTAATTTAATAGACACTATATATTTCCACTCCATTATTTACTTTTTATGCTGAGTGTGTACTCTAAAATTTCGAATAATTTGCTTATAATTGCCATTTTCTCCATGTGATCAATTTCTGTCTTGACTTCTTCTCTATACACATATGGAATCGTTCTTGCTGTTTTAATCGCACAAAGATTGTAGTTTTCTTTTAATTGAATGTTCATAGGTTCAAGCCCATGGGTTTCAATTCTTCTCCATTATAAAAAAACATCTTCAAACTCATCCATCATGTGCACATGTGATTACTTATTACATCTCCTCAATGGTGCCACTTAAATTTAAATGGGAATTTTTTTTGGAATTAATTGAAGTTCTCTACACACTCTTTGTGATAAGTATAACTCGGGAACACGTTCACATACTATTACTGTATCTTTCACTCTCACTGTATTTAGTGTAAATGTAAGAAATATTTTCTCAAGGATCCTCATTTTTGATCCTTCAACACCAAACAAATCTTCCTTACCATTGTATTTTACCATTTTCTTCCATAAATCCAAATTTTCTTATACTGCTTTCATTTAGAACTGAGACTTCAGCTTCTGTATCAGGGATTGCTTTGATTTTCCCAATAAATTTTTCCTCGCAACTAACATCGAGAAATATCATTCTCTTATCTTTTATTTTCTCCACACCATTCACTCTAATGACACCAGTTCGAATATCCTTTTCTCTGACAATTATTGCACCTTTAACCATATGCTGAACATTTTTCACCTTTTTTATGAAAATCGTAACCACCATATGAACACTTCTTCACCTGAACTCCCTCTCTTTTTGAGTTTTTCTTCTCGATACGATGATTTACTGGACAGAGCTTCTTATTGAACTTTGCCTTTCTCTTCACTACGACAAATTGATATCACTTCTGACAAAAACATCATAGGTGATTTTGATAAAAGTAGTTTTCTAGTTTCTTTGCACTGGACTCCAAGTATAATTAGTGTAGACATGCAACCTTCAAATGTCATTTCTCTCAGTCCTGCATATTTGGCTTAACAACGAAGTGACGTATAAAAAGAATCAAAATTTTCATGCCCCCTTATTTTCTTTCCACTAATTTGACCCGTTCCAAAGCGATATTTGTCTGATTTCGCAGGTAAAATCCTATTTGTTCCATAATATCTTTCACCATCTAACCGTCATCTTCTATTTCAATAAACATTGCATGTTCTATTTGATTAAGTATATTTGATATTCTATACCATATCATACCATTGTGGATTTATGTGAATTTTGACTTCCTTATTACTAGTTGAAGATCGTTGTATCTCTTAATTTTACCATGGACATTATGATTACTCATCATTTTTCCCATGAATTGACGATATTCTTCATCCCTTCTGATGGGGCCGCCCCGGGTTCGTTTCTGTTCTTCCTTCCGCATATTAACCAATATATTTATTGAAGCTTCCTGTTGACGTCTGACATCTATCCCAACATTTTCCTCCATTGTACTGATTTGATCTTTTAATGCTTCGCTTTATGTTTCCAATTCGTTTTTAGTAGGCATCTTGCGTTATGACTTTTCCATGCAAATTAGGATTGCCACTTTTAATTAAATAATTACATAATTTAATTTTGTTTAGGGTTCCGCATATTCTTAGTTCTCACTCAACTGCACAAGATTATGTTCCGATCATCTACAATGAATTGCCCCCAAGAGTTCTTATGATACAACTAACTTTGTTCTAGATTAATACAAATGTACATCACACAAAATATGTTATATTTAGAAGAAGATAATACATCTTTTATAAACTAGCTCGATATATATCTAATATCACACTAGTGTATACTCTAAAATTTCCAAACAAATTGTCTGATATCTCACTACAAAGGGAGTAAAATATACTGTTCACTGCAAAATGTGAATTATTAATTGATGCTTATTATTTTTCTGTTATACAGAAAGGTTTATTGATTATTTTTTGACATTTTAATTCTGCCATGCTTTGTGGAGAAGCAAACTAGAGTAAGCATCTCGTCAACTCGTCATCGTGAGTGAACAAAAAAAGCCAAAAGGCTGCAAATCTCAGATCTCCTAGATGCCGATGTTGAGTGCGAAGATTATTGACATTATGAAGTGCTCAAGGAGAAGAGGATGAAGAATGATGGGGAAGACCTCTCCAAGAAAGCAAGAAGTGGGATGCACGATTTAATAGAGGGATCCAGAGTTCCTTTTCAGCTTGGAGAAGGGGATCAAGGAAGACCCTTCCAAATTAATTATAGGTTTTCCCGAAATATATATATTTTTTTATTATTGAAAATGAAAAATTATGAAATTATTTCTAAAGCAACCTTCCGAGTCCACGTTATGCCACCCAATATTCTATAAATAATTAATTTACTAAAGAGTAACGTCACCGAAATTCACAAAAAAAATTATTTTCTCATTAAAAAGGTTATAAAAAAGCTTTAAAAACTAAGACCAAAATATCTACACAGAAATTTGATACTCCCTACAAAATACACCTGGGGGCTCTGAAGAGATGAAAGATTTAAGAACCACTGGTCTACATTGTTAGAGTGAATATCTTTCCGTTCGACGAATACAACATAATTAAAATTCTGGATTTGAAACTAAAAGAGTGCAAGAAACAAAGACACCTATTATAAAGGATTTGAACATATATTCTGAGAGTAATATACTTGAGGCGTATACCAAGCTTAGGGCCAGAGTTGAAGTTCTGATAATGCTAGAGTGGGACATACAGAATACTTTTATTAGCTTTCAAATATCATTTATTTTTAACAAAAAGTTAATTTATCAAACCGTACATTTGTACGCACCCACTATACCTATTTTTTTATAAACTTCAGAAAATGATCCTTTTAAAACACAACATTGTACAGGTTGTAGTATTTCTTAATTAAATTAGACTCAAAAAGGGCCTAAAATAAATTACTCAAGGGATTATTTATATTTGTTAGAATAACTCTTGTCTTAAAGAGTGTTTTTATGTATAGCACAGAGTGCATACTAAAGCAATAGCGACGCTATTTTGAAGACATAAATGAGAGAAAAGCAAATATAAAATAAGTTATCCTCTTGATAGATATGATATTGATTGTTTACAAAAAAAAATAAAGATCTTTATATTTCCATGTAATGGCAGTTGATTTTTGCAAAAGACATTTTTCTATTTACTTATTCGTAGCTCCAACAATTAGAGGTGAATATAAAAATATCCCAAATTGTAAGAATTAAGAAAAGTTTCATTGTTAGAAAACAAGCCAGATTGCACACTATACAGAATATTAAATAAGTAAGTTTATAATGATAAGGTATTCAAAAGAGGTAAAAACTCTTATTTATTATATGTATGTTTTGTGACTTTTGCATGAAATTCAATCTAAAAGAGCTGTAAAATATATTTCAATATGAAATCTTGGTTTTTTATGGTGTATAAAAAAGCAAATATTATATTCAGCTCTTTTTTCTCCTATTCTTCTTCTTTTTTATTTTTTACTTTGTTTATGATTATTCTTTACTAACGTATTAACACAAAATGGTGAATAGCCACTGTTAGCTTCAGTTGATTTCTGGTCCTACTTATTTAGTTTTCTACTAAATAAAATGTATTTTTTTATAATACCAATATAAACAAGGCCCACCGACTAAAATGCAACACTTTCTTAAAACGGGAACCTTTGTCTTATATGCCTTTATACTTATCGTAAAAAATTATTTAAAAAAAAGTAAATAAAAAAGTAAAGTAAATGGAAAAATAAGAGTGTCATAACGGACAACATGGAGCAACGGAGTGCTACATTTCTGGAGCTATACGCGAGTGGAAAATCACCATCAGAGATCTTTAAATTGCTGTGCTGTAACTGCTCTCATGCGTCATGAGTGACCTCGAGAGATACGCTAAAAGCTTTTACAAGGCCTAGATCAAGGCTAAAGAGCCTAAAATAATTGTTTCAGGCAAGGTGACCTTCATTGACTGTGCTCATGATAACAGCCAGGCCACTATGCACCACTTGGTGAAGCAAGACTTAAACTTTAATGCCTACAAGAGAAATCCTTTTTAGGTTTTAAAGTCCTTGGATCGAGTTAAGTGTGTGACACAGTAAAAAATCCTCTCCAACAAGCTTGAGAAGCAAGACTTTTGGCCTCTGCACACCCCATACTGTTCCTCCTGGACTTTGGTATTTTTGGGCACCTCAAGGGGAAGCTTTCGATGGTCCATTACACATGAATGGATCAACTGTAGGCCGCCATCATCAATGCTTTATCCAACCTGGAGCTAGGCTTGGTAAATAATTATTGCGTAAAGTTCACAGCAGGCTGAAACTTATTTTTGATGCAATATAATTTTTGTTTGAGAATTTAAATAGGACGTCTGCATTTATATATTAAATTTTACAAATTTGGTGATACTTTTTGAAATATAACAATTTTTGTAATTTTATAAATTTGTTCCTTTTTGATGGAGGAGCCAGTATGCCGTCATTTAATCATGTTCTGTCATTTTGTCAACTTTTTTTCCCATTGTCTACCAATTTATCTTCGAACTTAATTAAAAGAGTTAATTTTTGTAGGATTTATAACTAGTTATAAATAATATTTATATTTTATACAACACCCCTAGCGGAAAAAAGTACCACTATATATATAACATATTAATCATATAGTTTTTGTTTCTCCACTTGGTCTATACGATCCACATGACCATTAAGAAATACAAACTAAATTATTAAATAAAAATCTTGCTGAATCTTCATTCTATGGTTATAAAAGCCTCTAAAATAAATTAATTATTTTAAAATGAGGAGTAAAAGTTTTTATTTTTATAAAATTTGGTTTCTATGACTTTTTCTATTGACGTCACATAAAAAGTGACTTAATGAGACTAATTGGAGCATAAATTTGATGCTTAATCAAAAGCATCAACTTAATGTGACTAATTGGAACATGAATTTAAAGGCTTAATGCTTATTTTAGCTTTTTTCTGAAAAAAACTACATACAAGAGACAAAATATGTTTACTGATTTCATTTATCTTGTATACGAATGTTTACCACATAAACCTACTCTGTGTAAGGATTTATTAATCTTTAAAATAAAACATCTTTCAGACGCTTCTATCGACTTTTCTTTGTTATAAATTTTGAAAGACTAGAAAAAATTCATTTTTCTTTATTATTATTTTTTATTGTCAGTGATATGTATGTAATTAAAAGATAGCATCATCAATTTTTCAATATTATTTTTTTCTCCTTATTCAAATGAGTAACAATTTGTATCAATAGAAAAACTAATCAGAAAGATAAAACACATATGAATAATTAAATCAAGAACAATACGTCAATATCTTTAAAGAAAGAAAACATACAGGATATTATTTCTATCGATGGAGTTTATTACAGTTATTCAAGCCTCAACTAAGACGACGAATTATTGGCGTTCATATTGTTATCAACAAGATTACATTGAAATCCTTTTTATGTACTGGGTACTCCTGGAATTTACCACACAGCTTATTGTAAATATTTATAATATTTAGATAATCGATGTCTACAAGGAGAATTGTATCTGTTTGCTTTTGTTATTTCTCCCTTATTTATATTATCATAATTCATATGCATTTTAATTATATGTTAAGATTTGAATACAATATGTATGCCGGCTGTAAACTCTGAAGCCTTTTTGTATGTAGCATCGAGTATCTATATATGTTGTACTGCTCTTTTAATTGAAGTCTCTTGAGACTTAAGTACCCATCAGTCGTTATTTTTCTTCTCTCTCAAATTCTAATTATTCTTGAGAAAAAAATAAATATTGTTTAATATATGGATTGAGTAATTACGTGTGAGTGTGTTCATGAAAGAAAGTGAGTATAACTGGTTTTCTCAAGAGTTATCTTCTATTTTTTAAAAGCAAAAATTGTTTTTTAGGCCCCACCTAATTACTCAAGACAATGCTGATTCTACCACTTGAATAAAAATAGAACAAAGTATGCCTTGATAAAGGGATGTTTGGATGTCGTCAAGTAATTTTTGATCTGAGAAATAAAAATGTGGGAACGCATGGGTGTACCTAACGTTCAGTGTCTTATACTTTAAAAAAAATATATACTGTATAGCAAAACTTAGCGCGTCATATTAAAAAATCAAATAAAAACAAAGTACACATTAATATTATTGAAGCAACGTTAATTGACACCTAATCCCTTCGACCAATATTGGGTATAATAATAATAATTAAGCAGAAAATCTTCGTATATTTTATTGTTAAAAAGTTATTGTTGTTTTAAACAGGGTTTGAGCAATATTAGAATACAAAATCAGAAAATTAATTATTCCACATTTGCCATATGCCCCTACAAACATTAATGCCTTCATATAAAAATGTTTATAATGTATAAAAAATACACTATTTTCCATGTTCTTTCTGTATTTTTTTACATCAAAATATACTATGTTGTAATAGTTAAAGAATAAATACATAAAAAGTTTTCATGATTCACTGAATTTTGACTTTCCTACACTGCAGCTTTTATCTCTACGTGTATATTTTAAATATAAATTTCTTAATTTTTATCTTTTTGTATGTACACTACATAGAAACATATAATATGCAGAATCCACAAAAGAATTCTTTTTGTCAGCCATTGTCACTTATTTATATATTAAAATTACATTCATGTTTAATGCATGCATCCATATCGTGTTTAAAGCAATAAAAAGGCTTTTGCTTGTTAAAACCTCTATTTAATCAACCATGCAGATAGGAAATATAGAATCTAGACAATTAAGAAAATGATGGACAGAGTCTTTTGCCAAATAGGAGTCATAAAAACATGCCTAAAATATTTTTTCATTGAAGAAAATGAGGCTTGCGTTCTAATTCACGAGGCATAGATAAAACCAATGTAAGTACTTCTATATATTATCATATCTATTTGGTTTATCATCTCTAAAAAAACAAATTGTCTAAGGTCACTGTACTTTTAAGGTCGGGTCTTACCATAACAAAATTACATTTGTTAAGCGATTTTACTGGCCTCAGAGGTTATTTAATAAAACAAAAAAAAAGTAATGGCTAACAAATTTATACGATTTTTCAACAAAATTTGAATTTTTCTTTACTATTCAATAATGATTGATTTTATGACAAAAATGATCTTGATAGGACAAGATTTTTGGTTTTGTGCCCTACAAAGTGATTTTTTGATAATATCATATCTAGGTATATGATTTAGTGCTGTTGTTCAAATTGTAAGATCTTAATTTAAGGAACATTATAAAATATGAGTTTGTAGGTACATATCTCCAAAATGCCTTGTAAATATTAAAAAATGAGAAAAAAATTACTGTTATTTTGAAAGTCTTTTAAGTTTTTCATTTTGAATCACAATAATAAAAAATATCTAATATTTAAAGTGAAGACATACAAATTCATTTTAAAAAAAGCATCGTAAAAAAATTAACAGTTCCAAGTAATTTAAGATTAATTGCTGGTTATTATATACTGTTTTTCTTCGAATATTCTAGGAATTATTATCAATTAGTATTGAATTTGATTTTTTGGATCAAGGTTTTATGAAGCAAAAAATAAGTATTGAATGATAATTGATCTGGAAGTTTGGATACCTATTAGCAAATTATAATTTTTTATGTTACAAATTCTTTATGGGTTCCTCAATATTTTTTATGTAAAAATTAAGGCTTCTATCAAAATAACAACTATTCATTACCTCAGAAAGATACAATAACGTTAAATTCAAAGTTATTGAAAATATGATACTCATATTTGCTCGGTATTGAAATTTAAAAAAATAAAACATTTTTTTTCAAAAATAAATTTTGTATAAAGTTATATAAACTCTTGTACATGTATATATAAGAAAGGGATTTTTAATTGCCATCAACTTGCTTGTGTATGCCTCTTCCAAGATAGTTAAATTTCAGAATGATGTTGTTTGTGAAAAAGCGCTATTCATAAAATTACTATATCTCTTTTTTAGTAGTCATAAAAGCCTAGATCATCAACAGGATGTGTGATTTGATATCTCCTGGAGATTTTAATTTTTTTTTATCTTTTTTTAATACTGGATTATCTTTTTTAGTTAAAAGTATTACTCGATAATTAGCAGTTGTTTATTCTTTCTGTTAATTTTTTAATGCCTGAGCGCCTCAACGGAAAAAATTGAATGATAAATGGGGGAAATCTTTGTACGGAGTTCACTTAGACGCTCATTACTTGGCTCTGTTTTTATTGTTGACCAGAGACAAATTTACCGAAGGACCATAGCTAAAACCAAGGGCTGAAACGATATGATTGATTTTTGTGCAAGTTCAATTGACTATAAGAATAGGTTTTGCCAGCTAAGGGATACTAAGGGTATATTTAATTAACTTACAGCTAGTTAGTGAAGCCAGATAATTAAGCGGTGTCATTGGAGTACCTCAAAATTCACAAAAAAAAGTTTTTTCTATCCAACTAAACTCGTACAAAAATTGATCATGTGGTCGTTGTTTCGCTTAAAAAAATGAATTATTGAAATAAAAAAAGTTTAAAAGGGTTTAAGCCATGAAAATAAATTTTTCTGTTATGGGAGAGTAGTAAACAGTTTCACTTTGTTTTTAATATTGGTATAAATAGGTAAAATCTGATCAGAAAGATTAAATGAACTTACCTAAAAATAGAGTTCTGTCTCTTATAAAAAATTATTTAGTTCAAAATAATTTACACTTAAGAACTACACTTTTATCAAATTTTACAAACATTGTATACATATATTGTTGTATATAGTATACTTGAGGGTAGAAGATACAATGGAAACAATATATCATTATAATGTATATATACACAAATTAAACATAGATACATAGCAACAATCGGTAATTGATACATTTTCTCAGAAATAAAGGTACTTAAGAGCCATATTACAATATGGTAGTTAATAGTGGAGTTAATGTATAAGTCAAGGTTCTCTAAGCTAATAATGATGGTTTAATCAGTCCCCCTGTGATTATTAATATATAAAGAAGCTAAGATTTGTAAACTTAAAATACAAAGTAAAACTGTCTCACAAGGATAAAAAATGGCCAAAGCCAGCATTATCGAACATTTTTGTACTTACTGGATAAGGTTTTGTGACATTATAAATATACGTGCTTCAAATTGGTAGCTAAATAAATTTTAATTAAACATCAAATAAAATATTTTTGAAGCCCATCTAATAAATAAAATCTTGCTCTTTACTTAAATTTTTCTCAGCCTCTGAAAGATTTTATTATTTAAATTTTTTCTTTTGCCTTATTATCACTGTTCTTAACTTGAACTCATTTTCTTCAACTGAAGATCTTTTAAAGCTCATTTTTGGTACGTATGACAAACAAATAAAATGAAAAGTGACAAAAAAAAGGAATATTATCTACTCTTCAGAATACACTTTCATATAAGGGCTTGATGGACTGTCAAATAAATAAAAAATAAGCAAATAAGTTTATTCAGTATCTGAACTTCATATAAAGTATGTAGATCAAAATAATCTGATATATAATCTTTCCAAACAAACATTACACAGCCATTTCACGACCTTCTTAAATGTCCAATTCTGCAAACTAGACCTTGAACCCTTGTTAAAAAAAAGTTAAAAAAGAAAGTTAAATAGAAAAAAGAGGTTAATCAGCACTTTGGTGTACACAAAAACTTAACTGGATTAAGTTAACCCTTTATATACACAAGGATTAAGGTCCAGTTAACTTTTATAAAAAAATATAGTATTTTATCCACTCTGATTAGCCTACCAGTAGCTTGGTATAACTATTATGCCAACTTTTTTTATGGAAAAAAACTTTTCCAAAGTATTTATGTGTATTGTTTACCCATTTTAAAAAAAAATTGTTTTCATACATATTTTAATTTTATTTCATAATTAAACAACTCATCTCTCAATTTGATGTACAGGGGTATGCAAAAGTTAGATTTGGTGGGCAAAATTTTGGTGCTAAAGTATACTACCTGCAATCTGATTGATCGTTATGCAATCTGAGTTCAACCCCTTTCTTCTGATATAAAAAGAGGACCATTAAAGATATTCTTATTAATCAAGATGTATAATCTAAGAAAAGCCGATAGTGTTTGATGCACCTTAGTGCTAAGGGTAGATAAAAGCTTGTATATGTAAGTGTAAAAAAATTTGTTTATCTTAGCTCAGAAGTCATGCTGTGAGATGTTTATACAAAGTATGTTAATATATTTTGTTGATAATCTTGCATTGCTACAAAATTTACCATAGATAAACTGGTCATCTATAAATTTAAAGTGTTTTAAGCGTTTAATGATAAAAATATTATATCTTTTGTTGAGCTGTGACCCATTCCTAACTACTTTATGTATCATATTTAAGTTTCCACTAAAAAAAAGTTCAAAACTTTATTAAAAACTAGTTTGTGAAGACAGTGAGAACAAAATTAAATTTATATCTAGTAAGCTAAAACTAAAAGTGACATTTTTATTAAATTTGGGCTGCCTTAGCCTCAATGACGGTGTCCACCCTCTTCCCGAAGCTGAAATAACTTTACAGATGTAATTTTCTCACGAGTCAGTCCATGTGACTTTGATGGTGGATTCCTCAGATCTCACAGACCCGTACATGTTGAAGGCAGCTCCCTCTACCTTTTCCTAGATTGAATTATCCAAAGCATTAAGATTGGGGGAGCTAAGAGGCCACATCTTCTTGCAAACATTCAAAAAAAGCTTGGCTCGATACAACCTCTTCCACTTTGTCGCTGTTATAATGAAATGTTTCTTCCTCGCTGATCTTGATTTTATTTACACATCATTATCCTTTGGAACTTAGTAACACTCACTTTCATCTTCAAATAGCTTTTTAATGCCGTACATGGTCCTTCAGCTGATCCAGGATCATTGGCAATCTTGGTTGGGTCTTCTGGCTTGCGAGCATTTCAAGCATAATAATTCGTGTAGCTTTCATATATTCATAAAAATATATACAAATTATTATTAGAAAATAACACAACCTTATTTTTGTAAAAGCTTCCATCAAATTTTGAACTTTGACCATTTCTTTAAGTGTAAACTTAAATATGAGACACTAGTATATATAAATAAAGAATATTCCCATCTTTGCGAATCATTCAGTAACAACCGACAAAAAATAGTGTATCTTTGTCTTCCTCTTTTTGTGGTAAGAAGGGGTGAGATATAGATAAATATAAGTGCATCGGATATACACCTTTAAATCTTAAATTTTTCTTTCTTTTTGAAATTTGAATTTTCCCGCGATGAATTAGAATTGAAAAAGAAGATAAACTAAAATAAAGTAAATAACTTTATTAGAGAAAGGCAAATGAAAAAAAGAAGGAATCATTGATTTTTTTTGCTTCCCCTCTTAGCAGAGACCAAGAAAGAAAGGGCTTTCATCAACTAGCCTCTATAAAAACTTCCAACAACATAAATTGCTTTCTACTCTTTCCTCTTATTTCTCTTCCCCTCCTCTTTGTGATAGTAGGAGAAGCAGCAAAGAAGGAAAAATTTCCAACGCATTTCTAGAATTACATAAATAAAAGTCAAATGGCTCTATAACTAAGTAAGAATATATAACAAAAAAGGATCTTTTAATTTAAAAAATCATTGTTAATGCCTTAAATACAATAATATATATAGATATCTTTAAAATTCACAAGTTTTTAGAATAATTTCCTATATTAAAAATGAAGTCTTTTGTATATTAATAAACATAAAACTAAATACATAAAAAACATAATAGTATTCGAATCCTCTTGTCTTGACTTGAGCGCTCTCGCTTCATAGTTGTTGGAAGAAGAGGAATAAAAGAAGAAGAAAAAATACTCGACTATATAGAAGAAGGGGACTCCTTGTTTGCTTCTTCTAAGAGTAGTCGTTAAGTTATAAGTGTGGGGTGAAGTCTTCGGAAGTTTTATATTTCTTGAAAACCCACAACACCAATAATTTTTTTTGTCATATAAAAAAAACCAAAAGAAAAGAGAGAAACCTCAGAGTGAATATTGATAAAAAAAATAATACACAATAAAGTAAATTTTTTTACTAATATTAGAAGATACACAACGTTGGATGATCGAAATGCAATCCCTTTTGGCCGTACTTGCTCTAATAGGGGCTATTTCAGCTGTTGCTCTGGCAAATGAGGTATGAAGTTATATACATAATTTTTCACTTTCTTGAACATAATTAATTTATAAATGCATATAAAGGATTGTAAAACTCAATCATTTTTTGGTGATATTGAAATCCAAAAATTTAGTATAGTTTCTTTTTCTCCCTGAATTATTAATGTTTATTTTTTCTCTATACGTATATACAAAAAAAACAAACAAAAAAAAACACGATATTATTATATTATAAAGTAGAATATAAAGATATACATATATTTTTGTACATGTTTGTAAACTTTTTACGTAGTAAAAAGTATTTTTCTCTCTCATAGGGCGTTTCATTACTAATAAAAAATATATGTCCAAACTAACTTTGTGGGTGTTAGTATGTAATTCTATCCTTGTTATACCTTATATATATGAGTTGTATATAGCTCCGTATTTTTTATAAAGAAATAGTTAGCTTATATATTCTTATATATATATATTTATAAATACATGTGTAAGTTGTCAATACAAAAGTAAGCATGGATGATTTTTCTCATGCGAATGTTCAATTTGTATTAAGAGTATTTTATTTCTGTTTGCAAATTTTTCTCATTAAACTTTAGAAAGGGCCTTAAATCCCTTTTAAAGATCATTGGTCATATATAATGTATAATAATAAAGAGGATATATGGATCATTATATTTGAAAGGTCATGTATTGAATTCAAATAAAGTTTCATACATCTCCAACGAAGGTTATATGCATTCTAGTTAATATATCTCAACCAATTTCATATATTTGAATGTAAAGTGTTAACCACTATAGCCGTATCTGGTTGCTATAAAATAAATTCGCCTTGTCAAATTAATTATTTATTTTATTAAAACTAACTCGGGACTTTCTAAAAGTCATCTTTTTGTACATAATACCCATATTAAGCGTGTAAGGTTTAACGGGGTAGTAAAGCTTATCTATAATTTATTGGAATAATTTATTGCAGATTTTGTTAATGGCTAATATGTATTAGTTATTGATACTTACTTTTTCTTTGTTTTATACTGTTTTTGTGTGGACGTATTATATTTATAAAGCTTATTCAATTATTGAATATTTTTAATAAATGAGAATTAATTATAAATATATTAATTAAGTTGGACTGTATATCTATAAGTGACCGGAATAATATATCAAGGACATATTTAGGGGGGTTTACATGTATTAACTTTATAGTTTTAATACTCTATTTATGTTGACGTATCACATTTATAAATGTAAAGAGTGTTTAATTATTGCTTTTTGGATGATTGAGGATTTTTGAAAACAAAAGGAGGTGAGCTAAAATAAAATAAATTACTGATAACTAGTGCATTTTGTTAACTAATATGGAGAAAAATTAATGCATTTAAAGTTTCTTTTTATAGGGGATGGGGGGTAGAAATAAAACAATGGACTACTTTTATATAACTATTTCTTCTTATAAGAATGGATATCTTAATGAGTTAGTTAGATATCCATATATATCTACCCGTACAAGCCCAACAGCTTATATAGATATTTTATCATACCAAAAAACTCATATTCAAAAAAATAAAACATTATAAGCCCGACTGGAGATCAGTGGATTGTAAATGTAAATGTATATTTAGGTAGAGGTTTTGATCTACAAATATTAGACTTGTCAAATACCTTTATAATTTTGAGGGAACCTAAATAATTTGGTCTTTTACAAAAGTTCAGTCTGGACCGGTCACAAACAAAAGTTTGGTCTGGATCGGTCCCATTTAAAATTAGGTTTTGACTGATTCTATAGATAAATTGATGATCAAATCACTTGTGTTGCAAAATGGTGAAAATCAGCGTAAACGGTATATGTATATTGTAATTTTTTTGCCTCACACAACCTTTCCTCCGAATAGAAACAAAAAAGGACCTAAAATCAGTTGGTTTTTATCCAATCTTTTCAATCTATGGAACTATTATTCGAACAATTGTTCACAGATGAATCCCCATTTAACTAATCAACCTTTATAACACTGATTAGGGGATAATAAGCAGAAAAATTGACAGCTGACATCGAATATACTACTGTTATTGGGTTATAGAGGAAGGCCATGTACGAAGTTTAATGAGTTGTATAAATCATACTTATACGACTCATGAATCAAGACAGGGTAGAAAATCGGACCTAGGAGTGATACTAAACAAATATCTGTTTAAATCGTGTTAGAAAAAATCCCATAATACTGAAGAGAAACATAAATTCGGTTTTGGACCAAGACTCAACACTATTATTTATATTCTTCTATGAATCAAATATGTTAAGTAGAAGAAATAGCGTGCGTACATTTTATATATGTACATTCTACAACTGGTATGGTTCTGATATTTACACTTGCGTGGGACGACCATGCATATCTTTTCTTTCCTTTTTACTATTTATTTTTTTAGTGCAGAGTATACCAGGTGTGAGATTGGTGGGTTTATAAAGTCTGTGAGATAAGTGCAATTTATTAATTCATAAATAATAAATATGCTCACCATTGTCACCCAATGGTGTCTGCATTCATTAAAGTATTGTATGTACTTTATTTGAAACTTTACTCTGGAAATAAAAGTATATGATAAAAACTGTCAAGTTTTGTCAACTAACAAATAAAATAGTCCAAGGCCAAAAGGGATTGGACTTTGTTTTAAATATAGAGAAAAGAAGTGAATATATATAGTTACATATTGTTACTTCATTATTTAAACATAATTTAATTCTATTTAAACATTTTGAACCTAGAAAACATCACTTTTGAAGGAGTTTTTATTTTCTTCTAAATCAAATGTTTACAAAATAAGATTTGAATCATGATCATCAAAAATAAGGCAATTATAAACCTTCAAATAAAAAGTTCATTATTTAATTACAATTAAGCAATTTCCTCAAATACAGATTTAAATACATAAATAAATTGTAAATCATATGACTATTGAGTATGTTAAATAAAAGAAACCAAAATCAGTATGAGATTAGCTGCGAGCAGATAATCACAAATGCCACTTCTTAACTGGTAGGGATATAGCAAAAATAACTTAGAAGTCAATCCACAGGTCTACTCTGATTTCAATAAGGACTTACACTTTTAACTCCCACATAAATATTTAATGTTACTCTCCACCATTCATACGCACATTCACTTTATACTCTGATAACCTCTCCTCAAAAATTAAATAATAATGATAACAGGTTAGGAAAATAAGCAAGCCAGTTCAAGTTGCAACTACAAAATATTTTTTACAGCTATACAGTATAGACTGTACTGATTTTTAAAAAATAGGAATTTTAGTCCACATAATTTTAATTTGATACATTTTAACGAAAAAAATAACAGAAAAATCTTTTTTTTACCCCTTGTTATTTAAAGATCTGTAAAGTATTGAAGAAACGATTTTAAGATAATGTTCCTTAATGGTTAAGAGTTTCATAGACGGTTTTTGTTCTGTAAAATAATACATAAGTATAATAATTTTTCGTATTTGGCATAAGTGAAATATGTTTCGTATTAACATATAGAATACCAAACTTGATGTCAAACAACGAGGATTGAGTAGCTAAAAGGAAGAAAAACTTCTGAATATATGCGCCTGTAAAATATAATAACAATGTTAACAAAATATACCTTTTATTTACAATACTTTATTTTAGGAATAACATTTATCGTGATTACACTCAATAATTTTTAAGGAACGATATAAAAAAAAATTGTTTATTTCTGAATATTTTAAATATTTTTAGATCAAAGTGTAAAACATTATTGATGATAATTTTTAAACTTACGCAGATGGAAGATAACCCTGAAAAAGTTTGCTTTTAAATATATTAATATTTATTTAAATGTGGAATTACACAAAAAAGGAACTCTTTGAATTTTGCATCGACTGATTCCACTTGAACAATTTTGGGTTTACAATTTAAATGTGATATTGAGATAGAAAAAAGGAAAAAAAGACGAGAGGGAAGCTTTTTCTCTGTAATCATGAAAATGTGAGAGAAAGAAAGAACAGAATAAAAAATGAATAAATCAACCAATTATAAGGAAATGCTTGTATTAGTGGCTATGAAAAAGGAGAGAGAAAGATTACTCATTGGCTATAAGTTGGGCCTTGAATAACTCTTGATATATTTATGACTTTGTCAAATATTGGAACACAACAAAATATGTTCATAATACAAGTGTTGAAATTCGGTTCGAACCCGATTTCTTGGAGAGTCCGGTCTTAAGTAATAATCAATATCAACCGTAGAATAATTGCTCATTGGACTCAAACTTTCGAGTGTTATTTAACCAATTGTAAAAATTCATTATGCTCCTATTTACAAATCATCCAAATGTTTGTATGACGTCAATGTATAAAATTCTAACCAACATAACTTAAGCTTAGAAGTATTAACGTTACTGCATTTAAGCAGACCTACATTTAAGCCGAGTTGATACAACCCAAGCAAATAAGAAAGAGACTATTTTAAAGATAACACAGATGATGTCACTTTATTTTATGTCCTCGTGATGTATGCAATTTATCAATTTACTTCCCTGAATGTACCTTTTTAATTGATTTGAAATGGTGAATTTATAAATATGACCTACCGATGTGTACAAATTGAAGAAACCGAAAAACGATATTGTAACCTCGACAATTTGAAAATTTTTATAGAGAAAATCAGCCTAGCTCTCATAAAGTCTTAGCTTATCTGGAAGCATAGAAATAACCATAAATCACACTCTGCATATAGAAAATTCATAGGCAGTAATTAATCTGATGTATATCCTTAATTTTGCTTTGAGTCCAACCAGGATTAACACTTCTAACTAAAGCTCTATACAATATACCTGCCGGTATGTAAAAAATAAAAGAATCCACAAAATGATAAACATAGTAGCGCTAAAAATTTGAGTATTGTTTTGGAAGAAGACCGGCTTAGCACTCATGTCATGTTAAACACATATCCAATTACTTATTATGTAAGGACATAGGCACCAATGATTCCGAAGTTAGCTATATAATAATTCATAGTATCTTGAACACCCCAAAAGTACCTTAATGTAGGAGTTGTTTGAAAAAAATAACAAAAATCCATAACTATTCATGAAAAAAAATCAAAAATTAACAACCAAATTTTTTACTTTTTGAACAAATATTTCAAATGTTAATTTTTTTGAAATTTTTTTCATAAATTCACAGTTAATTACAAAAATTGGATTTTTTTTATTTCCAAAAAATTTTCAAAATTAAAATTCATGTATTAAATTTTTTCGAAAAAGATTTCCAAAATGCACAATTAATCTGAAAAAAATTCAAAAGCCTATTTACAAGAAAATGGTATCTATTGAAAAAAAAAATGAATATTTGAAATTTTAAATCTTTAGAAAACATTCCAAAAATCCTCTGCTCTTGACAAAAAAAATATATTTCTTGGAAAAATATGTCAAAAATTAAATTAAAAAGTATTATTTTTTTTGTATTTTTTTTATTTAATCCATAACTATTCACAAAAAATTATTTTTTGCTTTGCTGCATAGTTTACCCAAATGAACTTTTGTAAAAGAAACGAAATCTATGATAAAAATTTTTTACCCCTATCTTTGCGAATATTTTATTCTGACCCAAAAAAAAACTAGTTAAAAGTAAAAATTCGTTAGCCTAGGGGGGTAACAGCATATTCAGCCCACACTCTGTGGACGCCCCCAATTGGCAATCCACTACCAATCCATTTCGGCCTTCTTTGTTTTAGTTCCCATTTAAAAGAAAAGGTAAATAATAAGTAATAAATAAAGGTAGTTTACTTTTGTCAATTTGGTAAAAAGTGGACCACGTGATCGTTGTTTCTCTACTGGGACTGATAACTTGAGTGCAATTGGAGCGAATAAATACATTGAACGCTTTAATCTATTTTCCAAATAAGTGTATGTTTCCTATTTCTCTCTTATTGTAAAGCCTACAAATGTATGTATGCTAATTGATTTTATTGCAAAGCCTGATTTAGTTTTTTTGATGATTCCCCTTCCCAACTCCCCCCTTCAATATCATCATTACTCACTATATTATCATTTTACTTCCATTCCCTTATACAAAAGAGTACCTAACATACATATCAAAATAAGGTTAATACTCTCATGTTATTCAATACCGTGAGTTGAATAATAATAATATGAAATTAATAAAAACTACACATAGGACGATGATGATGATTCGTCAGAGCCTTTAAAGAGTATCGGATGTATGCATTGTTACCAAATGAGCAATCCTCATTTCATTTGCATAATCACTGCCTCATATTTCCGTTATTGTCGTTGTTTTTAATGAAAAAAAGATTATTGTATGTATATATGTTCTACAAAAAGATGTGGTGTCATTGCTTCGAAAATATGCGCAGTAAGCATACAAACTGTTTTGTTAAGTGTTTTTTTAACTCTCCCAACCTTTCCTACACCAAAACAAAAATTGACAAGTAGCACTAATTCATCGGTAAATTATAAAATTGTCCCACTCATACATTTTCAATGCTCATGATTTTCATTTCCATTATTATATATAATAGTACACAGATCCCATGGGCTTAACCCGTCATTTGTGAATATTCTTTTTATAAGGTAGTTAGTGAACTATGTAAAAAAGAAACATTTAAAAATAAAAAGTACATCATAAATATTTCAAAGATTGGAAATAATTGTATTATATATATATTGAATCATTTTTCCCCCTATTCCATTGATTTGGCACTCGTAAATATAAATTAAATTTCTACAAAAACCTATATGAATAGAAAATATCGGGAAAAAATATGTCGATAATCTTAAATAATCTTAATCACAAAATTTAATTTGTAATTTAATTTGTAAAAACATTACATTTTTTGATAAAAGTTTCTATGACATATTCATTAATTTATCCAAATTTTGCAAATCAAATTAGTAGGACCTTATTTAAGGTTGTTTGTATTATAATAGTACAATCTACAATACTACAATTTCATCTCTACCGTTCCGCGCCTCAATCCTTCCACTGTAAAAAAGTAAAAATTAAAAATCAAAAAGAAACGAGTAACTTTTAGCAAAACAGTACCTAAAGTTCATTAAACCTTCATTAAAAATGGCTATTTAAACGAATAAATCATATACGGAGTATTATCAAGATAAATAAAGAATTGTATAAAATTTGATGTTTAATGTTGTAGGAGCATACTAAAGCGTATTGGCGATAAAGTGTAGATTAAAAGGAATTAGGATTATTTTCATACATCTCGGGTTGTATAATATCCCAGTTCAATATGAAAGGGTTAAACCGATCCGAAAACAATCATAAATAATTAAATCGTTAGTTGATGAATTATCTAATTTTGATTGGATTATATAAATAAATAAATGAAACTTATTCCAGACAATAATTAAATGCAGGATTACCCAATACAATCTGAGATCCGTAGAGAGAAACTCTTGTAGTGGTAAATATAATTAAAGTTCAAAGACTCATTATTTTCTCGTCAAAGAGCACTGCTCCCGAACATTCAAAAAATTACATTACGTTAACATGTAATTTTCTGCTTTTTTATATTAAGAAAATTTAAATATAATTACGTTTACTTAGTTGCTTTTAATGAAAAAATGGATATGTATGTAAGACTCAAGCTTTGCATGCTTTTAAGGTATTATTTTTTTTATTGCAATCTCTTTTTTCCCTCCACTTTTCTCGTTTTTTCCCTACTTTTTATACGCTGGAAAGATATCCTTAAAAGTAATCCTTTAAGTACTGGAAAAATGTAACTAATAAATTATATAAAAGAAATTGCTTTTGTAAGCATATATTAATAATTATTATTGAAGTAGTATTTTATAAACATTAAAGAATTATATGCTTTTGGGAATTTAGGTCTATTTTTAGAGGTAGATGGCGCATAGGAAGCATAAGCGCATTAAAGGAGATCAGAGAAGAAAAAATTGAGATATCATTATTTTAGGTATCTCAACAAATTGCTACTGTGAAAAATAAGTACTCACAATGGAATGCATTTTTCTGTGATGTCCGTGTTCTTTTGCTGCAGAAGTTTATCTAATAGTACGAAGTAAAAAAAATTTCATACACCTAAAAGTTAATAAAAAACAAATACAATAATTTAAGTCATTTTAATAACTAATCTGATTTTCTCGTTAACATTCCATTCCATGGCATTTTTCGCTTTTACTTATTATTTAAAAGTCATATTTTCTACAACACTGCACAATATCATGTTAAAAGATAATAGTTCATAGCTAAAGAAACACATAGAGTCGACAAAATGCAGAGATGATTGAGCAAAGATATCAAGTGACATAAAGGATAGAATAAGACCTTTCATTTATTTTTCTCCTTAAATTAATAATTGGCAATTCCAAGTAGATAAATCATATTTAACTCTGTTGATGTAATAAAAATTTAAAATATGAACTTATTTCCTTTAGCTTATGTTGAAATTATAATGCACACTTATAGTCAGAGATAAAATTATGTAAAGTTATATTTTGACCTACGAGTTTAATTCGTTTCATGACGGAGATTGTAAGTCAAAGTAATTTATTCAGAAATAACTTATTATAAAATAGGTCGCTTGAAGTGGCTCTCGCGTTCAGTTGCCAACTCTGAACCAGTTTGTATCATAATAAAAATTCATTATTTGTGAAACTTGTTTTTTAAGGGTATTACTTTATATTTGTTTCTAGACCTTTGTCATCGATGACAAACATTAATTCAGATAGAAAATTCTAATCTACTACAGCCTTAATTTGCCGAACTGCTAATGTACATACATTTGTTGGCTCTATGTATTTCTTTATCTATAGTAAGAAGAAATGACGACATTGGTGGCTTAGTCCTAGTTAGTTCTAAGCTCTTTTTCTTTCTCTGTTTGTAGAGGAAAGTTAGAGAAATACACAATGAATGAAGAATTTTGAAAGAATTTAAGATGCTCATTCAAAAATATTTACATCAGTTGTAGATATGTTGTATTTACTATTGCTTATAAAAATACAATTATTGTGCCATTCAAGTAGTACAAATGAATCATTATTACTCTTTGCAACTAGCACTCTAATGAGACTACTCTAATTACATAAGCCTTCACGCATGGGTTCTAGAATTACATAGGTGTTAGTATGTATAGGTATAATGAGCTCCATTATACTCGTATGCTACTTTTCATTATAACTTTAAAGTATTTTTGAGGTAAATTATTATAAAAAAACACATTATGGACATTCTTAAGTTTGATAAATAAGTATAACTATAAGAAATAAAAAAGATGAATTGACTAATTAGAAAAACAACTTTTCAAATGCAAAAATTAGTTCTGTACAGTCAAATTGATAAATCATCCATAAAGCCTATAATTAATAATAGAATATATTTTATTTTAAGCCACTTATTTACTAATTTGGATACATTTTTTTAATGCACAGTTTGGCTTTAAATGTGACAATGAGTCATATACTTAATATATACATATTTATTGGTCTATTTTCATAATTATATATAACTCTAATTATTAATACCCACCATACCTTAATCAAAAAAGGTTTCTAATAACAATTAATGATAATTTCTTAAGAGATGTGGGAGGGGTTATGAGGGGGGTACTTGGTGCAGAAAATCTATGAGTTCTTTCATGTTTTTTCTTTGCATAAATTACATTAAATGGAAAGTTCGAGACTCCATAACTAAAAATTAGTGTTGGAGCAGTTTAAAAAAATAATTATTTACTTCTTGATTCTATTTAATAGTTCTTTGTCGATATTTAGTACTAGATTATTTCAATTGTTGAAGTTTCGTCAATAACCGGGATCATAAATGACAAGGAAATTAATTTAAAATTAATTTTGAGTATCTTTAGCTATATAGTATTCTAACTATCGTCCATTCTGTTACCTTTATTTCATCATGCAATCTTTCAAATCAAAAGAAATAGAAAAAAACAACATTTATCAGTTGAAAGTTAGTCAATTCTGGGCTAACTATAGTATTATTATCTAATAATTGTTTGGAATTGTGCAAAGCATCTTAACAAGAGCTAATTATAATTCGACCAATTCATGCTTGGAACACTGCTTTGAGAAAAAGAAATGGAAATATCGACAGCTGAGAACAAAATACTCGGCACTTTTTTCTGGTAGTGTAGTAACACCATGTTGAATGGATATACAAGTTTGTATTTATTAGAAAAAAGAAAAGACTCATTAGTAATTCAGTCCTAGAATCGATGCAACACTACTAATAAACTGTACATTCACCTCGTTAATGAATGAAGCTCCACACTTGTTTATGTACAGCGTACATAAATAGAATATATAAATATCTATTAGAGGATTTTTCAGAAAAGAGCATCACAATATTGTTAAACTTTTTCTGATGCAGTAACTATGTATGTATGTACGTAGGTATTGAGGAACTTATCAACAGCATACCACAAAAGTATGAATTGTACACTGTTTGTTGTATATACGACTTTGCCTATCCATTCATTTAAATATATATTTTTCATTTAAAGAAAAACATGACAACTTGATTACGTCATATTTATGTATATTTATATGCTTAATAAGCTCTTTTGGAAAAAAATATTGTAATTTAATATATTAGTCATGCATATGTAATACTTCTTTCTTGTTAAAGAGTAGACATTAATCATTTAACATAAATATAGGTATAAAGTAATAAGGTTGATAAAAAAAGTTATAAAAATGATATAATACCATGTATGATTCATTGAGATGAGATTAAAAATAGAAATGTGATTAGAAGACCACCTGATCATTATTTGTAGAACGTAGTATTCTTAGCAACACTTTTTTGTCTTTTGAATAATATTCCAAAATTAATTACTATGAATTCACCATTTTAACTGAATTATCAAGTTAAATTCTTCTAAGAGAAAAAAACGTTGTTTACGTCATATTGAGGAAATGAATTGTGGTATGTGATAAAAAGTAATAACTTCCAAAACAAAAAAGATTTCACAAAGACCATGAATTTAATCAAGGTGACAGCTGTGATTAATCATATTTTTTATCAAGTTATCTATTGACCTATTGAATTATGCAATCCGTCAACGGCAATGCAATCTAGAATGAATTTTCTAAAAGTTGAGTCTGGATCATACTTGTTTTTGTAAACGAATCCTCCTAAAGTTTCATTATCAACAAGGATGGTTCAGATTAACCCTTTTGAACTATGTATAGCGCACCTTAAAGTAGAAAAAATTGTTATCATAATTAAATAATTATAAATTGATAGAATTGGATTGAAAGGGTCAATTTAAGTCTCATAAACCAAATAAAGGTTTCAAAATATAGTTCCCAATCTTAAGAATTTTAAATCATCCCTGAAATTATGTAATATATATACTTTATTTATCCAAAATATGTCCATGAAAAACTGAGCATTTTGTTAGTATGTTTTAAAAAGTAAGTGAAGGAAGGCTCTTTTTTAATTTAATATTATTTTGGAGTTGTCTCACCACAAATTTGTTTAGTACATTGATTTTTTAAACTATTATTCCTATTTGAAAAGGCTCACAAAATTTACAGCCTTTATTGTTTTCTAAGTTACAAGGGTCTGTTTTTGTCCCTCTACTTCAAAGAACACATTAATTATTATAATTTTTATTTGGAATTTTTTTTAAATATATATAATTTTACAGAGTATGTAAAAGGAAATCAATTTTATAAGTATGACTACACCTATTGATGGTACTTAACAATTTTTTATTGCTATAATATTTGATAAAGTTAGAGTATTGGTGTTAAAATTTCAGACTGATATCTTACATTTTTCATGCTGACATCTCATTATTTCTGACTCTGATATAAAATGAATTTTTTTCCAAAAACAAAATATACGTCTTTGTGTTTCCTATAATAATAAAAGACCTATCTTAATATATAAAAAAACTCTTATATATCAGGGTTTAATGGGGGACCCTTTCCTAAACTGTATAGATATATAATTTGATACTGTTATTACATTAATAGTTCATAAGTATTATTTCGATTGTCCATGCAGACTGGCCCGCTTGTCCCCACTCCTGGCTTCGGTGCGCAGTTTAAATACACTACCTCCTACGATTTTATTACCGGCAATATTTTTATTTCTTAATAAAACAACCATTACAATATCAAAAATAAATGCCTCATTTGCATAGTCGAATGAATTTATGGATTTCATAGCCATATGTTTATTTTATACAGCCCAACTAAGGTATATATAGCAATGTATATCATCCATCCAAAAAATATTGTATAA
This sequence comes from Lepeophtheirus salmonis, assembly GCF_016086655.4. Taxonomy (NCBI): domain Eukaryota; kingdom Metazoa; phylum Arthropoda; class Copepoda; order Siphonostomatoida; family Caligidae; genus Lepeophtheirus; species Lepeophtheirus salmonis. The sequence goes on from NC_052135.2 coordinate 66,596,017, forward strand.
TTAATGGCCAGTATTTTTTTAAATGAGCAAATGCTGTGTTACGTGTTGTGTTTACGACTATTATACCTTCACAGATACATTCCTATACACATTTATATATATTTATCTGGAGATAACATCTTTATTCTATTTTAAATGCATATACCTACATGAATGAATGAAAGAATACTTCCCCAAATGGAAAAGTGAAATTGCGAGGAGTATATGCTAAAGACCTTGAAGTCATACTGAATTGTCTAATACAGAATAATACTGTTTATACATCCTATTAAGGAATCTTAACAGTTCACGAGTCCAATTTAAATTTCTTTAAACTATACATTTACAATCGAAGATAAAAACTTCAAACTAGAATTATCCTCGAGGCTTTAACTTCACACAAATCCTTGTTTATTGTAATCATTATTTAGTATAATTTACGGAACTTTTTATAAAATTAAATGTAATTACTGATGGTTCTGATTGAATTAGACCTACAGATTTCTATGCAGACATCCAATGGGACGACATAGCTCAATGGACAAGACGCGCAAAAGAAATTTTTCACTTAAGCTCAATGTACGTAGGTTTGGGTCTCGGTCGTTCGTAGCCAAAAAAACAACTTAATGTATTCGGAATTTAGAGACCATTCCTTGGCCAGATGGAGTAAATGTAATAATGTAATGTCATAATCTGTTTATGTAGACATGTAAATAGGTTGACATCCTAACGAGTGTAGTTTTTAAATAAAGTGTAGTAAGACATTTCTCCCAACTATTATTTATCTCAATAATATCTAATTCAACTTCAACCTATATGTGTTTACAACACTGAAATAGAAAGCAAAGAAGGAGTAAAAGCGAGAACTTACAACAAAATACGCAATTAATGTCAGACTCTGTATGAAAATACTGGGAATCTAGCTTCTAAAAAAATAATTTATAAAAAAACACTACCTATCTTCAATGTTGTTGCGTTCAACATATTATTTTTCGGGTTTATATGCAGTAAGTATCATTATTAAAAATGAAATTCTTAAAATATTTGCATTTAATTTCAATATTGAATCATCATTCCTTTAATTCGTGCACGGAAAACTATCCTATGGAAAATTGACAGTGGAAGATTGTCATGGAAGGAAATTGCCTAAACTTATTCATTTGTTCCATCCCCCAAGGGAGTATCTTCAAGTGTGAGTACTATTATTATAATGTTTATCCTTCCTGAATGTGGAGGAGTACGTTGAAGAAGTAAAGCAATTTCAAATCTAGAAAATATTCTTTTTTCACAACTCAAACTCAAAAACAGGTCATTTTGACCAGCAAGACGACACGGGGGTTAAGACTTTATAACTGCCATCATATTCATAGCGTTAGGTTACAGTAAATAAACTAATCCCTACCATATTGCTTTTCATATAATCTGGCAGAGAATTAATTTTTAAACATCAAATACATTCATTTTATCTACATAATTCATCAATTGAGAAGTGAAAATGCGTACATTCTTAAGCGATCAAAGATATATTTGTGGAGATTTTTATCTGTACAATCAAATCGCTAGGGTAAACATAGATATCTTCCTGATTTCGTTAACAAAATCTGTTCATACAACACTCTTAATTTAATTACGTTTAAGTTAAACCCACCCCGTATAAATATATATGTAAAAAGTATATCTTTATCTAATAATTGATTACTATTTTTTTGATCAAAAGTTAATAAATATATATTACAAGAACTTTTAATTAATTGATTGTACAGAAAAGTATGTATCAATATATCAAAATATATAGTTCAATTTTTGAAAAAAAGAAAAGGCTAAGAATAAAAAAATAAAATATTTTTTTCTCATTCTTCAAAAACTAATCTTTTTTTTACATATTCTAAGATAGTTTTTTTTTCTTGTTATATATGTAAAAACATATAAGATATTCTTAAAAAAGAATAGAACCTCTTAAGAAACTGATAGCCTTACTTCCCCTTCATCATTTCTACTCTAGTTTTATCATCAATGAGAATTTATAAATGAGCCTTCCTCTCATTTAAGAGAAACGTAGATATATGGTAGGGATACAACATTCATAAAACAACCCTATTTGTAAGTGTGAACAGATATTAGTATGACTCTGCATCAACATTTATGATAAGTAGGTAATTAGTAATTAGAAAAAAATCCTTAAATCGTTTTGTTTATTCATTATATTACTTCTAGGAAAACGTTTTACACTGGAAAAAATATTTTTAAGCCAAAAAAAAAATCATTGAAGGATTAGATTGTAGCACCCAACAGTTCGGTAGTGCTATTTAATGTATTTAATGAGTGCATAAACTTTTGATTACTTTAAATTTGTATGTTATCAACAGCTTTAGAAAAAATATAAAAGACTGTTCCGATTGACAAATACAAAAAATCGCACGATTAGAAATGCTTAGGAATTACAATTCTACAGATGAATAGATAAGATTAAAAATGTGCGTTTTTTAATCGCACAAAGTTGGATGAAGGTCAAAGGGGAAAGGGGCAGTGCAGTTTCTAGGTTCTGCATGGACTCTCAGATGCCAAACCTGGAAGCCGCCTGGGTAAAAAATCAAAAGACGTTCTTTATGTTTTCTGATACGAAGGCCAATTTTTTAAAAATACTGCTGGACCTTTATTCATTTATAGATACATCGTAGGAGTATGTTTGTACCCTAAAAAACGCTACTTAGTTTTAGTTCAACGAATCAATATTTAGCTCAATAGTAAGAATATTAAATAAATTACATTAATTACACAGAACAAAGCTATAAACCATGTGACAAAACGAATATCACATTATCAGCATTTTCCAAATATAGTTATTAAGTAATAATATTTTGATCTACTAGAGGCGTTGAGTATATGTACCATAGAGCCTGTATCAATTCGGCATTTATACTGAATTAACAAGGTTGGGTCTACAAACGGAAGAAAAAGTTGCATACGTTATGAGGGAAAATGATGAAGTGTCGTCCTTTGTGTTATAATAAAAACGACATAATGAAGGGAAAAAAAGATTTCATATTGACTGTGAACATACTTAAGTGAACAGGGCGGTTTGTCACTTGGTTAATAGTTATGAAACTGAGTATATTTCCGTACTATTTGTAGAATAACACGAAATTAATAATATAAGCTAACGTAAATCTAAATTAATACAAAAATAAATATGTCGACATGAACAATATGTTTGTAGATGTAAATAATACAAATTAAAACAAAAGATGGTTAAGATCTTAGGATCATCCCCCTTCGGATCTTCAATAGCTGTACTTACATAATAAAAATGTATTATATGTGAGTTCCACTTCCATAACAAGTCAATTCAAGGTTAGTGCCCTTGTAATACCATTATTGATTATACAAAAGAGCTAAATAAATATATCCGTCATGTAGACTGTCGACTTTGTAGTCCTACATAAAGAAATAAACATTCCATATGTACATTTACTTGTATTATTTTTGAAAAGTCTGAATTTGACATGAATAATTGTATGTATTGCGTCAACATAGAATTAAGATAAAATAAGAAATCAAACAAATGGAAAAAAAATCACTTTTAAAAACCCAGCTGATAATTCCATAGTATTTGAGAGTTTTTTTGTTGTTGTTTTTTGAAATATTTCTGCTTAATATCTAAATGGTGTTGTTTTTTATTTACATACCTGGATTGATTTTTTTTAATCTACAGTTAGGTGTTTGCAAAACTTAATCCATGAATATGTTTTAATAGCTCATTAGGTTTATATTTTGCGGCCTATATCTGAAATTTGCAACGCTTCCAAATGATTATTCAGAATAATTTATTAAGAAAAAAGAAATATAATTATTGGGCCGGAAATACAAAGGTAACCCAGACTTAATTAATATGAGAAAAATCTTTTTTACTTGATTTGTTTAGACAAATTAACTATATATCAATCATTTCATAATATTACACTTAGATGAGATATAAGACAAACATAATTTGAATCACTTTTCGCCGTATAAATTAATATGTATTTTTTGTTCTTACTTTTAATATTTACATTTATGTCAATAGTAATACTTTATCAGGTTTCCTAAAAGTATGTACAAAGAAAAACAAATGTGTGTTTTTGTTTTTTTTGCATAAAATAACATTTTGAAGCCACTAAAAGTCTTTGAACTATATACATATATTTACTTTACAATATTAAATACAGATTGTTTCAAATATTCCCATACATCTTTTTATGTTGCTCGGCGTTTCCTACCTAACACACTAATTTACAACGTATTTTGAACTAAGCTGTGGATACTTCTGTTTTTTTTCTAATAACCAGTGTACTGGATGTTGATTGGTTGTATAAAAGTAACTTTGGCTAAGTAGCTGTGAACGATTCCTAACAATTATTTAATAATAATTCTACAGCTGCGAATTAATGTTTTTTTATACAGAGGTTAGGAGATAATTAAAAAAGGGTAACAACCTGGTTGGTTGGTTATTTATTATTATTTAAAAGATATTAAGCTTGCATGGATAAAGTTGAAGCATTAGTCTCACCCTAATGTAGTTATACATATTTCTCAATTCTCAAATATTTACCGTTAATTGTACTTACTGATATTCAATGGATGATGAGCAGAAAAAAAAATCATAAAAGTACAAAGTATATTTATAACAGTCAATATACATTGTTGTTGTCATGGGAGGTAGCATTGACTCTGTGGGCTTTTGTTTCTATGGTACCAAGAGTAACTTGTAGTCTATTTAAAAAAATGTCTATTCATAAAGAAAAATAATATTGCTTTCATACTTACTGCCTATTGTATGAAAGAAGCAGTAATTATTATCTTAAATTATATGTCGAGGCACAAACATAAAAGAATAATATCCCGCCCCAACAAAAAAAAAATATATGAGTATCGTACAAATTCTTACTTCTGCACTAATCCTCTTTAATTTATATAATATGTGTTGTTGTAGTAACCCTTTCTAAACTCTGATGAAGATTAAAATAGACCAATAAAAATAAACTTACAAATTGATTCATCACCACATTTAAAGCAAAATTGGAGATTAGGCAAAGAGTAATTAATTGATGTAATAGGAATGATCGACTCGACTGTTGTCTATTATACCAGTATTATATATATATTAGTAGCGTCATTACTCTCATACAAATACTGGCCCACCGATGACGTAACCCCTTTATTTCTTCTTAATCTGTTAAAACAATAGTTTTATTTATAAAGACTTGAAATATTTGAGCTAAAACTCTCTCAACAAAATCATGTGGACGTCGCTGTAAGTGGATAATATTTATTAACGACATTTTTGTTCCCATGTACGGGTACTATATTTGGTACCTGAATAAATACGAACATATCAGTATCGTGACTACATTAATAAACTCTTATTTAATAATAGCAGGAGTATATGAATAGTTTAGATTTATTATTCTACACAAACAAACTAACCCAAAGCAAACTTTGCTTAAATAACACTTCAATCTCTACTCCCCTTTTATATATATATATAACGTATTGAGCTTTGACCACACACACGCGCTGCTATATTATTATTTATTTGAGTAAGTAGTCAAGCAGTTCAAAGATATTAAGGGCAAGCTCAAAAATCAGGCGTAGACAGATAAACTTAACTTAATTAATATTTAAATTCCTTATGTTTGTTTTTTTTTAAATTGATCTAATTGGGTCTTGAAGCAAACGTACTTTATACGAAGGGTTTTGTTCTCAAGAATTGTTTTGAAATATAAAAACACTGTTGATGTTGCTACTACAAAAAGTATCGCGCTTGTTTAAAGCCATCTCTTTGACAACTCTAGGGATTGTGGTTAAATATGTTATCGCTTGGCAATGTCTATACTAAGTTATATAAAACTTGTTTAAGAACACCAACAAGGCTGCGTCTCACAGTCACATTTATATTCACGTAATTATTCATCGATTGCCAATTTTCGATAATAAACTACTTAATCAAACACATATATATTTTATTCCTCCATATTATATATACATATATAATTCAATTGTGCCAAGAATATTTCGCCCAACTGCCTTTGCCTATAAAAAGGAGGAAGAACATATTTAAAGGATATTATTGGTATTTTTTTTTAATAATAACAAAACTCACATTTTTGGAACATGGCTCTTATAATTTTATACATTACTCCTCTCATACATAATGAGTGTTTTTGTTAACACATCTCATAGGTTTGATTTTGAAAAAGAATAGTTCAGCAATGTTCAATAAGAAATAAACAAAAATAATATTTTACAATTAGTTGAATGATTAATATATATATTTATGCTATTACAGCATTAAACTGTATATTTTGCAAAATTGAGATAATTAAACAAGTAAAAAAATTAAAGATTTTAACATTTATAATGAGGATTTGTAATATTATATTTTGCTTTTAGCGCAACCAAAAAAGGGAATTTTAGCATTGGTTTTTGGAGCTAAAATAAATTACGTATTCAAAAAAAAAAAAATGTATGGACATCAAAGACATAACTTCAGAGCAACAATTTCAAGTAACAAAATAATCTATCATTGTAAAAATAATCGCAATGAAAGAAAAATTTATTAGCTAAAAAAAGTTATGTTGCTGTCAATAAAATTTTTGACTCTTGTTGTCAATATTTCAGGTCATATATATATATAATGATTATTTCATATAAGTAAAACTAACAATCAATTTTCTTTTTGTTTTTTAGATTTTTTGCAAAGGTTAGATTTTCATGTTGAAGTACAATATATACCTACATTTGTACACTTCAAAACTTCTCTGTTTTTATTGGTCAACTTAACAACAAAGCTCCACTCTCTATATTTTTATTGTACAAAAATATTAATCTATGTGAATGGATTTTTTCAAATTGTCATCCTATACCTACCCATCATTTTTTCTTTGCAAAAAAAGGATCAGGCAGGCCTTGTTCATTTTTGCTCACATTGTATATGTTTAAAGCAACTAGATTTAAATAACTTTGTTATAATATATACACTCAATATCTTTACAAATATTTGGTTGCTTAGAGATAAGACACAAAAAATGACCTGTTTCAATCATGACAGAGAAATATAGTAATATGAATAAAAATAATAAATTACACTCAACGTGTATATGTGTACAAGTCAAAGAGAACTAATTCTGAGTGTGTACATAACTTAGAAAACTAAAGAATATATCCTATGCAAAATTCACAAAGATAATCTTAACAAAAATAAAGAAAATGAAAAACTTCTAAATTTATTATTTAGATTTTATGAATAACAGCGGTTTAATATTATTCATACCCATGTTATTTTACTCAATTAAGGGTGGTACATTCAAATTACTTTGTTTGTGATAATATGTAGAACAAAATGTTATACGATGTGAAATCATGTTTCTACGACTTGCCTATTATCAATTTAAATGCAGCCATCTCCTTATTTTAAAACCAAGCTTGCGATATTTGTTCAATACAGGGGGTATACATTTAAAAATCGAACTTTTACGGGTTCAAGGCAAGTCGGAGTCCATTAGGCTCCGAGTCAAGTCTTCATACATCTTCTGCTAATCTGCCACAATCATGAATTCGTTTTGAATGTGTAACTTAGAACAAGTGATATTTCACTTCTTTTGGAATGAAAAACCCTTTCCCTCGAATTCCCTTACTGATACAAATTTATAGAGAGTGTATTTATGTACATTCAATTAACTGTAGGAAAATATTATGTATACATTGGTACATTCATAAAGAAAGAAGGGAGATGAAAAACGAATATATTTACACTCAATATAAATATATCTTTATGTGTTTGCTCTTAATTCGGAAAAAGTAGGGAAAATCCTATATTTATTTCTTTTTTTCTTGGGGAACAAATATTATGTTGTGTACCTAGGAAGTGAGTCATGATTCTATTTAGGGTTTCCAGCAGTATGAACAAAAAAAACATAACATGGAATCGGAATTATATAAATACATAAAAATGTACATTAAACTGTTCCATTTTTAGATTAATATTTTTCTGGTCCTGCTCAAAGACCTTTTCTATTAAAAACAATCAAAGAACTGACTTTGAAAAACTTTTAAGCCTTTTAAGCAATTTTTGGCATAGTACAGAGCATTTTGCTTAGTAACAAAAAGATTACTTTTCTATTAAAGTTTGTTATTCTTAGGCCTAAAAAAATATCCATTTATGAATCAAGAATTGTATCATTTCATATATTTTATAGTGATGAAGTTATCAATTAAAAATATTGTTTCATAAAACAGACCAACTGCAATGCCATTGAACACATCAAATACTTCTTGAATTATTGAAAACAAGTTTTACCATATTTTTAACTGACAATCAGAAAACCAAAATAGTATAAAAAGTATAATTTTTGAATCATGGCATCATATTTGTAACTGTAGAACAAGAGACCTAAAAATGGCAAATTATGAACCAAAAATAACGTTTTCATAAATTAAAATGGTTTTTACGACTCCAAAAAAACCCTGAAACTTGCCAAAGTTAGTTACTTGATTTTACCCAGAAGAAAAGGTCTTTGTGAAGGGGAAGAAAAATAAGAAACCAAAAATGTGACATTGTAGTGTACACATACATCAATAAAACAACCAGTAGAAATCATCCACAAACAGGGAAATGTTTAACTTTATTTATTTAGTGATAGTCTGAATTAAATACATTTTTTCCACCCTATTACAGTCTGAAAAACTACATAAAATATATAATTAATTTATATATATATTTGATACATTTTATGTTTGCTCCTGTAACAGCACGACGTCCAAAATAGTCACAATAGTCAAATTAAAGATAATTCCCCAATGAATCTCCCTTTACCTTACTTTTATCAAACACCAAAAAGAAATAATAAGCTATAAAAACAATGTCTTTACATTTCACATTGGGGATTATATAAATGCTAGAAGAAAATATTATGGTCAAGCTGTTCATGTGTAATTTTAATGAGTTAGCTCCATTTTCGAGTTTTGTGAGAGCAATTCTTAATGCAAGTTATCACATATATCATGTGTGTACACGTATATACGTAAATTTGTATAAAGTTTGACCTGAAAGAGTGCAATATTCTTTGTAGTTGGTAATCTAAAGAGTATTTTATTTTCCCAAGGTGTTGCCATAATTATTTCATTCTTAGGGAGGGAACATCTAAGTAAGTATACAGTTAAGTTTGTGTGCTCATGAAATACTTAGGGTAACAATGATGGTTTTTGGGAATATTATAAGTAGGAATGGGCAAAACCCAAAAAAAAATGATAGTTTTGAGATTATAAAAGGAGAAATGGTTGATGTTAGTATTCTTTTTTGTCGTTAGTTCATTCTTTAAATCATTCTTTTGTAATATGTTTTGGCATGCATAATAAAGTAATCATATAATTATACAATATTTTCCTAGCTGTACGCGACGATAAATAATGACTGTTCTCCGCTTTAAAGCAGTAATCGACTTTATTCCCCTCCCCCCAAATTTATATAACAAGCAGCTACTTTAACAGGGAGTTTAATTCAGTAGTACCATATGTGATGATCCCACTTTCTCCTTGCACTATCCAAATATCCCATCCCTAGTAATACACCTTTGGTTAGACTCAGAGCACAATTGAGGATCAATATCGAATTCATTCCTCCCAATGTATTTGCTTGATACGGTGTGAAATTTGAGTTTATATTCTTGCTTGCAGCATTTATTTCTAAGGACTTTTCATTTTGTAAACTTCCAACCTCAACAATTCCCCTTTCAAAATAGAGAGATTTTGGGATTTTAAATGTGCCTTGTTTGTAGAAATGGAAATCCCACGATACATTTTTAAAGTTTTTCAATCACAAAAATCACTCATGGGGTATTTTCTCTCTCCCAAACAAAAAATGTTTAAATCACAGAACCTCGTATCATGGAGGTTGTAATTGGTTAAGTTTAAAATGTAAAAGTTATTTAAACTATGGATAGTTCCTAAAAATATATATTGCGTGTACACCCATGATAAATGTTATAACCTCTATTTTGTACTTTTCAAATAATACTCAATATAATTTCCCACATCTACGAGGTGTGTACTCGTTATGTTGCTATTCATTTTGGAATGGATCAATGAAATATATTTATATGAACTCTGTATATTTTAATCTCCCATTATCAACCATTCCAATTTTTCAAAATGAATAAGTGCTGTGTTTTAACAAGTATATCATTTATAGAAGCAAAAATGTCATAGTAAATCAAATTTTGGAAACAGGACAAAGATTAACTTAATTATAAAAAATTATATCTTCGTGTCAATTTCTCGGCTACCAACGAACAAAATTTTAAATTATAAGACCTATTCATTTTGAAGAGGATAGTTGTTGATGTTTTTAGATTTTTATAGTTCCTAAAAATAAATTGTTCACTCCAAAACTTGCCGGATAGGTGGGGCAACTCATTTTTATTAGCATGTCGCAAATACGAGTTCCCATCTCTGAAAGATAGAATGTTACTAGTCACTAAATAATCGTACAAAGACACCATTTTACAACATACGTTTACGAGTATTAAAGAAATTGCATCATTGCATGCACAAAATGAATGTAGTTTTATTTACTACAAATCCCTATACTGCACATGTAAATAAATTTATTTCCAAATGTACTTAAATTATCCCTTTACTAGTGTATTTATAAGGGTGTCTTCCACAAAAAATAAAATATCTACCCCATTAAAAAGTCTCGAAATGCTTTCCAATAAATAAAACTTTAACAAAAACATATGGTACAATTTTTATTATTTTCGACCATTTTTTTATTAATATCAATACTCTTTTTTTTTTTTTGCTTTGATTTGTTGTAAAATTATTCCTATAAAAAATCAAACATTTATTTTTCAACATTGTTATAACTCTTATAATTAATACTTTAATTTAATATTAACTTTTTTTTATTACAGGTAAGAATGTATATTAATAGACCATAGGGACAGAAATAAATGAGAACAGGGATTATACGGTATTTAATTATAATTCTTTTTGCAATTATGTACAATTACTCTGAAATTATGCGTACTTAGTTATTTCAACTAATATACCAGAAATCTAATAAAATCAGCTTTTAAGCTCTTTTTCAGAATAATCAAGCAATATTTTTCATTTATTATCGATATATTCTTCCATCAAAATAATTAACATTTTTAGTACGGAAAAAATATTAAGATCAAAAGTTAGTTATTATACCATAATCTGATCATATACAAAACTAAAAAAACCTTGTGTAAAACCTTAGAAATATCCATATCGATCATTAATACAAAACACCTTTGTGTCTATGCTGCAATCCATTAATATTTTATGAATTTTAGGCGGAAATTGTAAAAAAAAAATTAAATCTAAAGTTAAACAGTGAAAAAATATGATATGCCCAATATTTTCATTATCGGGGTTTCATATCTTCATTTGATAGACTTTACATGAGTTAATTTTTAAAAAAACTACTTTTTTTCGTTAAATATTTGTTAATGGCGTCAAAAATTCATGTTGGTTAATTCTCCTTTTTTCTTATTCTTCCATCTGTCGAATCAGCCAAAATAATTATTTTTCAAACATAGTATTCTAGTAAACATTTAAATTCTCCAATCTCTTTTTCTCCCATTCCACACCCCCATGACCAATTAGTTGACCATAAAGTCTTAGCTAGGACTGAATAAAAGAAGGAACGATAGCTTTATTTATATTATAGAAGTTTGTTATTTGACTTGATAGACGCAAAATTAATTCACCATCTATGTACTTTTTATAATTGATGATGTATGGTCGAAGCTGTTTATGAAACTTCAACACTTGAATTGATGTTATTTAATCAAACTGATAAAGTTCGGTCCAACTACTGATAAATTAATCAGGACTGAACTGAAAGAACTGCTGTCTTTTTGGTTTTTTACCGATTCATACTAACTACAAATGCTAACGTCGAACTCCGAGCATAAATAATACTTTTTTATAAGAGTCACCTATTGGCTAAAAAACGCTAGCATTTAGCAAATAGGACCCATTGCAACCATGCTACATTTATCTGCTGTATTTTTTTAAGTAGCTCACTATATAGCCATCAAAATATTGGCTCAAAAATGTTCAAGCATACTTAAATACTGCAATAAAGTTGAAAGTAATTTATAGTAGTGATTCATTTTTTAATAAATAATTGCTTGTGCAATAATAAACGCCTAAAAAGCATGATTAATCATTAACAATATTAATAATGTTTTAAAAACAAGTCACATTTTTTTCAAAACGTCATTTCTAGTCATTTTGTGCTTTCTAATTAATATTAATATACTCAAAATTAATTTTAAATGCTTTCTTTCTACTTTTGTAACCATGATTTATATTTTTACGTACGTTTAAACTAAAAAAAATATATTAATCATCTACTTTATAAGATAAGAGTGATTGAGTCATTAGACGATAATCAAACCATATTCTAATAATGGTAATTACTAGAGGTAGTGACATGGATATGAGATTTGTGAATCTATTTGGAGTCGATTCCAGATTTTAAAGACTCGATACTCGACATCTACTTAAACTCAAAAGTCGTTTCAATTTATTGTTGGATATTAAGTACTCTTTGGAATATATTTTCGTTTCTGAGCACTTGATGAACATATTGAAAGACTTAAGACTCGACGCTGACCGGAAGTATAAGGACTTTTTATCACAACAGCCGACATTGCATTGCTTTCTACTTATATTCCTTTTGTTTTACACCAAAAAAAAGTTTTGGTTGCTATTAATTTATTACGGCCTTGTAATACTAATAGCATAAAAATTAAAATATTTTCTTTTTGTCAATTGGCAATTTTTTTTACTAATTTTGTTATGGACAATAGTTGATTAAGCTCAAATCAGCCTTTGTTAAGAATTCCGATAACAAAGTATTTATTTTTTGTTTGCATTAATTTAGTACCGTTGCTTCTATGACAATTTGTTGTAAACATTTTCAACAATATTTTGCACAAGGACAATTTTGGGACATTTGGTTTGAAAAAAATATAATCGACTTATTATAATATCATTTTAAATTATATGAAAATATACAATAGCCAGAAATGTCACTCATTTGGATTTATCTCAAGATTTTGGGATATTGACGTTATATTAGGATTCATTTCTATCAAAATGTCGAAATCTTGAGATTTTATTCATTTAACAATTACAAAGTACTTTCGTTTGATTATATTAATTAAATATTCAAATTTTGGTTATATAAATTGTTAAGAATGTAATACTCGTTTAGTCATTTTCAACTAGTTGAAAGCCCGTTCTACTTTTTTCTGATTTATTAGAAAGAACAGTTTGAACTGGGAGCACCTATAGCCATAATAACAAAACTTGAAAACGGAAAAGTTCATCAAATGTACAAAGATAGCCTTAGAACACATATAGAAAATGATTTGATGCAGTCATCAGCAGATATTATTGAAAGTGCGGAAAAACAAAAAATAAAACTTGTCAAATTGTATAGATATTTTGTTAATTATCATTATTTTCTTGTGATTAAAGGGTTGATTCTTGGAATTTTAGGGGAGAATCTAGAGATATTATAAAATTCTGAGTGACATTCCTGGAAATCGTATATTTTTCTATATTAAATATCTTCTTTGATCAAACGTCTCTAATTGCCCTTCGGCAAAAAAATTTATACCGAATAGTTATATCAAACAAAACAATAGATAAACGATAAGTAGGTCGGTTTACATACATAGTCACATATTAATGGAAAAGAATTGGACAGTTTTTTTTTATAGAGGAAAGGTTGAGAGATATATAAGTATATACAGAAGTAACCTTAGAAAATAATTAGAGCAGGAATATTTATTACATGTAGGTATCAAACGCTATACATTCCTAAATATATGTATGTATAAACATGAATACATAAGACACAACCATGTTGTTATAAAATATGAGTATATTAAGGGATAAAAAATATGTATGTAATTTTAAATACTACATAGGAGATAAGAGCTTTTCTGCCTGAAAACAGTTCTTTAATGAAGCCATAAATATAGCTGTAGTAGTTTCTTTTTTCTAACTCCTTACGGAGAATGAAAAAGGAAAGAGGAATATTTATATAAGTGGAGAAAAAAAGATAAAACTTAATTTCCGGCTGACTTAATTATACTAACTCAAGCATTACATATATTAAATACACTCACACATGTATATATATATATATAAATACTATTAAGATTCTACAAAAAACGATGCGATCTTTTGTTTGAATCTCACAACCTTTCCTTCCACTAAAAATTAGTTTCAAATAATATTTAGAGAGACTTTAAAGAAATAAAAATCAAGATTGTTTCACTAAAAATGATACAAAAACATGTTTCTTAATTATGTATATTTATTCACACACTTTCGATCAAAAAGTTACACGGGATGAGACTTTTGTTGAGCGCGAGGAAAATAAAACTGTAACATTTATCTTCAAATATCATATCCTTAAGAATAATGCAAGTTAAATAATAGTTCTAGAGCAAGTTGACAATTTTATATTTTTCAAATTTGAGTTGTATAAAATGTGACATGTTGGTCTGGTAAAAAAATAACATGGCAATTATGACAATTTGAAAAATGTTTTGGAGGAAAGCATATTTACTATTGTTATGTTTGTATAGATTAGCTACAAACAGTTAAAAATTAAAGATAGAAAAATTGCAATCCTTAATAAACAAAAACACATTTAAAAAAAATATTCCCTTAATGATATTTTGTAAAATAAGTAGCAAAAAGTATTGAAAATTTTGATTACTTATTTATGTACTTGAACTGCTATAAATGTATTAAAATCGTAATATTTCTAGTTGTTAGTTTGCTAGTTCTTCTTAACTATGGCTCTATTCACCATTAAATAGTTACATAATCATTAGAGTTAATTATCATAATACCGTCAACTAAAAATATAATATTTAATTTGTATGGACAAAGAACTTATTTGGTGGTGAGATACACTTGAGTCATCAACAATGATCAACTATTCTTATTATGACGACAGATCTGTTTATATGGAATATAGGACCACTCAAAAATTATTTCTTTATAGTTAATGATATGATGATAGAAAACGGTACCTACCGGAATAGATAATTGTGATCATATTAAATTTGAGTGCAACAATTACCTTTCAGAACCCTATTTAATAAAATGTAGCAACAGATAGAGTTGAAAAAATATACAGTGAATATTATCATATAGTTTAAAATTAACGCCGAGTTTCCAGAAATCTAAAAATATATTAGACACGTATATTTATCAACTCTTAATAAATTTCAATAAGTACATATTTTGTAAAACTGTTGTATATATTAGATGTATCCCACAAAATTTTTAATGTTCTACTCTAGAAAAAAGTTCGTTAAAGTATGTCAAAGGTGGTTTTTGATTTATTCATAGTGAAGTTAAAAAATAATTGACAAAAAACTACAAAGGGTATCCAATTTCGAAAATAAGTATTTGATCCCTTGGCAATTTGGTAAGTTTGCGGTATAATAAGAAAAAAAAATCACATTACTTCATCAGAGGGATGATAAAGGGCCCATGTAGCCGGAAATTTAGGACAAAAACCTCTTTTTTTCAGGTCAAAGTACTAAAAATTGATTGTTTAATGGTATTCCAGTACGACAATGTCCCTAATTATACGGAAATGACAACACAGAAATGGTCTAAAAGCAGTGCATTAAGGTCATGAAGTAGGTTAGCCAATCCTTATACCTTAATCCTATAGAATCCTGAGCAAATTTACAAAATCAGTAGGGGATTGAGAACTTATTTCTTCCACTGCATATGCCGAACATAAAATAATGTACTAATAAAAGTCTAAATACCTAAATAACTCTGACATCTATTTGTAAAAAGTTGTGCGGTCATGACGACATTTCTTTGCATATGTATAGTTCACTAATGTTTGCTACATATTTATTCATTACAGCCCATTCCACTAAAAACATAAATATTTAAATTATTTTTTCTTGTCGGACGTGAATTTTTCTACTACTCTTGTTCAAAACTGTGATTGGTTGAACTCGAATTATCCCGTGTTAAATTGTAAACAATTTTAGTACAATATCAAAATGAAAATTTGGCCCTTCTTTCTTTTTTTTTCTCTCTTTTTTTGAGGAAAAAAGGTTGGTAGAGTTAATAAAGATAGCATGAAAATAAATAATTGACTATCAAATAAAAAATAATTGTTGTTATATTTGTATTTATACTTATATTTATATAAAACTGCCAACGTTAGTCTTAATAACATATTGTTATATCAAAAACACAAATGGCTTGAGGTAATTTATTGTTTGAAGCTGTTTTATGAAGTAGAAAAAAAGAAAAGGGGATATTTAAACTTTTAAAAAATCATATAGTTTTATTATTTAAAATCTTTAGTAGGGTTTTTAGTGGGTAAATTATATGGTGTTGTTGAAAGTCTGAATTGTATTTTTTCCTTCCAATGCTATTGTATATGAGGAAAGTTGAAAGTGTAACCACAAATGCAGGTTCTCATGAATGGTTGGGAGAAACATTGATAACTTTTTGGGGATTTATAAGCCTGGGGTTTACTCAACGTGGAATTAAGGATCGAAAATGGAGTCATTTTTTCCTTCTGTATATTTCCTTCCTCTTTAATCTAATAAAACTTAATGCCAACTAAACTTCTTTAGTCAAAAACATTTTTAAATAATTAGTGTTACCATGTTAATTTTTAGATTATTTTTTTATTCATATACAAAAATTCGTAAGATTTACAACCCTAATCATCCTATTTAAAATTGAAGTTGTATTAACTTCAAAATGAACAATATTAACGTATGAACGTAATATGAACATTATTTCTTCTTGAGATGGATGTATTCTCTTTTTTAAATAACTTTCTAAATTAACTCTCTCTCTCTCTCTCCTTGTTTATTTTTTATTATAAATATAATAATTAAAAAGGAAAACTCTAAGGAGTGAATTGATTCATAACAATCATTTATGAATATAAACAATATTTTCTACTTGACATCAATCCATTTATTGATAAAATAGAATGTTTATAGTATGTGATGACAAATTTATTTGAAAAAGGAAGATAATTGATTTTGTTTTAATATTTTTTTTACTACTTCTTACAAAAAAAGGACTTGACATAAAATTTAAAAGAGTCTATATGTGGATTATTTTGAATTTATTTATATATAATTTATGTTCCTTATTGATGCATTGCCTAATGCTTCAGTTGACTGAATGCATGTGCAACGATAAATATAGTTCTTGATTCTTATTTTTATTTGGATATTTCTATCATTAATTGGATTTATTATTTGGAATCATTTGGCATGCAGTATAATTGTTGTGTACACAAAAATCATCTTTCTGGAAGCAAAAACACGCTCAAATAGCATTAACATGTCCAGTTGCTACTGTTACATCTACTTGGAGCATTTGATGGGAGCTCACATAAATAACCACTCAAGAGCTAAAGGGGATAATTTTTTCCAAATTTTTCAGGCTTCTTGCATTTTTTTTTTACATAAAAAAGGGAACAAGGATAAAATACAAACAAAATTCTGCTCCTTAATGATATTTTTTTACATGTACCCAGATTAAAAAAATATTGACATGTTAACCCTGACTATTTGAGGAATGTTTTGGGGAAGAGACGCAAAGCTTTCCTAAACTTTAAGCCGTGTGGTCCATTAAAATGTGATTCCTTTGAGTTTTAGACTTCAACATGATATAATTTATTAATTAACAACAGAATAGAATAAAAATTAATACTATTAATAGATGTGTATCTGAGTTCTATTAATAATTTTTGTAGCTACCCTCAGCGCCAATTATGGCTTCCATGCGGTACTGGAAGGCTTGTAACCACCTGCATATGTAGTCTTTTGTCCGTCGCAATGCTTGAACTTGAAACTTTGAAGGCCTCTGTGTTTGGATGACGAATATTGCAGGTTCCTTTCATTGGTGGTGTCAAAAGCGGCCTCTCCACTCCCACAAGGCTATTTCCACACACTTTTTGAGAACACTCTGGACAGTCTGGTGTGAAATCCTGAGATATCTTCCACCATGAACCCTCATAGACATGAGGAGATTGGTGATGGCTGTTTTCTGTAACTCCTTCGGGTCCAATTTGGCCTTTTCGACAAAGTTCTTCTCCCTCTTGCGCGTTTCAGACTTGTTGACAGTGTAAACGGTGGTCCTGGAGATGCCAAATGTTTGGAGTGCGCGAATGGAGAACTGTTTATCCCGTTGAATCTTTATATTACTCGTACTAATGCTTCAGATCTTAGGGTTTTTGGTGTTGTAACTAATTGTGCATGCTTTAATATATCGAAATATAAATTGATTTCAATCACTTAACTTTAAATAATTATTGAATTAGTAAGTGTTCATATTTCAATGGACCACCCCAGGTAACCCACAAGTAGCCGTAAGAGGAAGAAAATAAAAACTTTCTCACTCCGTGTATAGCATGGACATATATAGAAATTACTTCGTGATCAGCCCTCAATTATACTGTTAATGTAGTTATATTATAATAAAAGTTTATCTCCTTAGAAATGGAAAAATAATGATAACAGTTTTGGAAAATAAACAAATACTCCTCAGATTGATAACTAAAATATTTTTTGACTGCTGATTAAGGATATATTTTTATTGCTCTATGTTTTCATTACTTATCTATTTGAACATTAGTATTATTGTTGTCATTAAGGAAATGTTGAATAGTGTCTGGAGTATAAAAGGGGGGATGACTTTTTATAAGACCAAATATCTCAATTTATTTCTAGTTCAGAAATTTAGAGGGTCATCTGATATTTTTTAAAAGAAACAATAAATGACAAGACAAATACCTTTTCAATCACAATACCGGCATTTAAACTGGTTTTATTACATTTATATTTCAATTTATTCCAATGCATGTCTTTTGATTCATTTAATGCTTCATTGCTTTTCAATTTCTATTCAGATATACATAAAAGAAAGAATTGTATGTTCTTATTGAAGGATATATATGGATAGGGAGGTACTAAAGTGTATTTTCTCCCGGGAAACAATCTTTTTAAATTACGGTATTATTAAAATGTCGGTGTCCTGTTATTAAATAATAAATACAATGAAATTAAAAGATTAATTTGTATACTTTAAAAAGATATAATAAATTCAATAATAACTTTTTCCCCATGCCAGATGTCGCCATTAATTCGTAATTGTCCTTTTTCTTCCCTTAAGCATAATTTGACCTGGTAAAAATGTTAATTCATGGAGATTGCATATTTAGTTATGGAGTCATATTTGACATATTTGAAGGGGAAACAAAATTATTGCTGAGACCAATACAAATATACGAGTAGACCACGTGGTTTTAATTAAACCACTTGATTTACATATTTAGTCTCACTTATATTTTCTCAATTCCCATACTTTTCACGAATGGTGCAAGGTCGTTTCTTAGAGGCATCGAGTACAGTGTTTTGGAATCCCGTAATCCAATATCACCCGTGTTTTAAAATTAAATAGGAAGTTATGATTTTTTTTGTGTGTTAATTATGAAATAGTTTTTTCCCGGGAAACTGTTTGTAAAATGAAATCCATTAGCTAAACCTTCTTGGTGTTCTATTACACTAGATATATGGATATAACTATATTTTTTTTTGCTTTCTTTTCCAATACCTGAGTTTTCAGCTTCTCTCTTTCTCTTTCATTCTTCCTTCCTCGCCTCTTTATTCAGTATCAAGGTTGTATGTATATATATATATATATAGTAATTCTATTTTATGTGTTTTATTTCTGAAATATCCATACATATGTATATTTATTAAATATATGGATACAATTTATACACAACTCAGAGGTTTTTTTTTACATACAACCAATTGTATATTTCAATTCAAAATTGAAATGTCAAAGTTACAATCTGTTTCATTTATTATTTCATAGGTATATTTCTTATTCGTTTACACTGTTTTATATATAGGTATATTATTATCTAGTCAATGATTTTTAAACAGACCGTTATTCCAAGGATTTCTTTCTTTCCTTCCTCTTTCTCTCCTAAATATTACTTGTTTACTTCTTTACTCTCATGAGGCCTAACAGTATATACATATCAATTATTTCAACGTTTTCCTTTAGCTTATTTGTAATACGTAGAAAATATACCTAGCTTATAAAAAAATATAAACATTTATTATTTTTGATGGATTAATGTATTCCTTTTTTCATACTTTTTTCTTGCAAAATTTGATATGATCAATTATTTATATACCCTAGTAATTTTTTTTATCCTCCCACTCATAGGTACATTCATATTTTAAGACAAAACTAAAATACCTTTCAAGTCTGTATTTGTAAATTTAAATAATTCATTGATTGATGATTTAAAATAGATATGTATATTTCTTATAAAAGAAAGTTTATCTGTTTGATTGACAGAGAACGATTCATTTGTCATAACGAGATTGTATAGTTATATCTAAGTGAGTCACATTGGGAAAGAAAAAAAAGTAAGTACATAAATACAATAATGACAATGAGCCTGGTGTAGTAACGGACGTGTGTATGTTAAGCTCAACTTGTCATATTAAAAAATAAAATATATGGTGCTGTAAATCCTAAGCTTTTTTTAACTAACAAATTTTGTTGGCAAACTGAACAATGTTTATTATATTTTCAATCCGTTTTCTTTCATTCTCGAGGAGAGAACGTCTGCGTGTGAGTGTGCTTTTGAGAAATGTTGAGTAACTCAAGGAACTTCATGGGTAGTTATCTTTTATATAAATAAAGCAAATATATATTGTTAAATAAACGTTTGTTTGTTCTCAACGACTGATAACTCCGATCAATGCCGGATACTGCTACTAGTATAATGTATAATAGTAAATCAATTAAGGGAGTTTTTTTAACGGTACACTACTTCCTTGTGGTTAACCTGGAAATTTTCTTCGTGAAGTAAAAATATTGGGGGTATTTTCTAAGCAAACATCGATTTGATCTATATTTAGTGATTTCCTAAAAAAGTATATATTATTTTATTTTTTGAGAAAATTCAATTTTCAGAACTTCAATTCCTTTTGGTGATTTTGTATTCTAACATAAGTTGATGAATTTTTAATTTGATTTTTGTATTAGCATTTCAAGTCCCAAAGATTCTTTAATGTTCTTATATTATAACACTCGGTTAATCCCTTCATGGCTTACTTTACCCCCGAGACTGAAATATCCTTATGATATCTTGTATTAATAATATTTTTGTTCCACTTTGCATATATATTCTTAATTTATCATATGCTTCCTTCATCCTTTGTTTTTATTATAATAATTTTTTATGTTATTAACAAATTTTTGAATTATTAATCAATATCGAAGTTTGTATGAATGTTTTTTTTTACGTTTTTATTTTATATCTAATGATGAATATGAAAAAGAAAGATATAGGAACGAGTAGAAGATGTATTATTCCTTCTAAAATATGGTTTATTAGATGTTAATGTATAAATAAAAAGAAAATTTATCTGCTATGTGGTTTACAAAAATTTTATGATATAATTTTTAACTACTAATCGAAGAATATGAATTCAAAGGTACATAAAAATATGTTCAGTAACGCTTAGTGTATCAAATAATAATGTTCTATATGCTAAAATATTAATTTTAAACTTTGGATTGCTAAACACCCTTGGCAACAGAGGCACCAAAACAAAAAAGGGGCAATTTTCTACTCTTTTGCCATTATTACAGTGACTTTAAAAAATTGTCTTGCCTAAAAAAAAAATTTAAATTAAAGATTTTTTTATTTCTAGTTATCATTTTTATTTAAATATTTTTATTATTAACAAAAATATATACAAATCATACATAACATCATACAAAAATTAAAAAAATAAGAAAGTGTACGAAAGTAAATATCATTAATAAACGTTTTAACTTTCTAATTTATCCCCCTTAAATATAGCCTTCATTCCATTTATATTCCTTTAAAACATAATATTGACAAAAAGTTTTCACTAGCGATTGTAATTAAAATGTACCCATTTAGTCTTCATTAATATTCTATAATTTGGCCTCATTACTTGCAAATGCATTCCAGTAATGATGTTTGGGTAAAGGTTGCTTGGTATTTGAAAGGGACATCTGCAAATTGCGTTTTGGAGGGTTTAAAAAAAGATCTCAGTTTGATAATATACCTTTGAAGGGAGCTACTGGTAGAAAGTTATTTTACCTTATCTTATATATTAAAAAAGCTTTCTTTCTTTTTCTTATTTATATTTCATAAAGTTGAAAGGCGAGTAAACAATGTTGATTATGTATGTAACTACCGTATTTGTGAATATGTCAGAAATAAGTTACTTTTTATTTTCTTCTTCAAAAGTTGTCCAAAAAAGTATTATTTTATATTGTAAATATATATATAACTATACCTTGGAGGTAATTTATATATACAACAGCATAAACAATAGAGCCCTTATCTTAATTGCTATTGTAGGTAGAAAAGCAACAAAAGTAATTAACAAACAAAACTTTTATGGTAAAAATTAATACTGAATTATGTAATTTTTTCCTTTGCTTTTGTATATAAAAAAGTATATGAATAGATCTATTTATACTATACATATTAATAAAACAGTTTGTCTGTGAATGCCTCATTTTGAGTATTTTTGAATATTTTCAAAAATTTAGAACTTATTGACTACTTGATCTTAGAAATAACAGTGTAGGAACGAGCGTGTGCTCTTAAAGCTCAGAACGTCATATTAAAAAAGAAAACAAAGAATGAATACATATTTGTATTGTAAAAACCAATTTTGACCATCTTTTAATTTTTTTTCGACGCTTAACGCTCGGAGTCATTATGAGTACTCATGCTAATACATCATTTGCTACTTTTCTATTTATACCACCTCACTTGAGGCTAAGGAACCCCTATGGTGTTGTTAGGTAAAATCTAGAATCGCTATGAAAATTCAAGTATTGAGTCATATCTTCAATCAACGAACGAATATTTTCAATTCGAGTTATTCAACCCTAAAGTTGATAGTATATATTCGAAATAAAGGACATTAATTATATAATTTAGGGTCTAATTCTACTTAAATTTGTCCTCACCGAGACTCAGATCAAAGCTTAATATTTTTAAAAGAAAATTTCATCTTAACAGCTCGGGCATGACATTGAAAGGGCTGATATAGAGAGAAACGATACCAGTACTTTCAACAATTGTTCCCAAGAACTACTTTACAATAAAAATAACTATGATGTCTTTCTTCGTAGGAACACAATTAAATCTTCACTATTTTAGTTTTTGCTTATAGTTCAAGACTAATGCTTTTAAGATTTACGACTTTTTTTCTTTTTTCTTCTAAAGGGGAAGAAGTCCATCTTCAAAGTAATATGTTTCAACAGTGAAACATCAAAAAATAAAGTCGTCTAAGTTTTTATTTGAAAAAAAAAAATGTAACTTTTTTATGATGCTAAGAGGTTCTTTTCCTTTTATTTAAAAAGTGTCATATTAAGAGTTAAAAAAAATATTTATTATTATTTACATTTCCATGTAGTTATGTGAAGAACCATTCGTTTTGTAAAAGAGTAAGTTAGGGATTCTTTGAGCTTTTTGTACGAAAAAAAAACATAACTTTTTTCACCTTTTAAGTAAGTTTGTTTTTAAACATTTCAAAATATTTGACTTTTGATATAAAACATCTATAAAAAGATGTTTTGCTAAAATATATTTATGAATCATAAAATTTATCAAGAAATAAATAAAATAATAATTTTTTTACACTCTAAAGCAAATTGAGTATGGTATAGTAAAAGTCAAACCAAAATTAATAAAGATATTTTATGTGTCTTTTTAATTTATGACATCTATTTCCCCCCTTAAAAACTAATCATTTTTACTATAAGAAAAGTGGCAGCTTTTTAATAAATATAATATGTAGAAAAAATTATGGTGTTTTATAGCTTAGACCATTAAATGTCTCTTTGTATAGAACATTTTGTAATAAAGCCCCATTAACGCTCATAAATGTACCATTATTTTTATTGAAAATGAGTTCTTTCCAACACATTTTGTATGGTTTTATAATTTAATTTCATTGAAAAAAAGGTTCGAGTTACCTTGTATTTGTGTATAACTACACCTTATATTAAATTGAAAAGATATAAATGTTCAATGAATCTGTGCGTCTTGTAACCCTATACTATCATCTTTTATATTCCAAATGTATTTATGTACATCAGAGGGGAAAGGTAATACAGAGTAGATGAATTTCCTCTTCTATTATAAAATAAGATGGATGGACATTACATACATAATTGAGAAGTTGCTCAATATTATTATATATCTTATATCCCTACAAATATTATCATATTTCCAATTTGAATAATTGAATTTATAAGTGTTTCTTTCAAGAAGGAAATCATAACTTAAGACAAACGTTTTCATATCTCAATAATGATCAAAAAACTTAAACTTAATATATGTTCAAAATTATATTAATTGTAAATTATACAATTAATTTGTTACCAGTTAAGAGTCAAGACGTTTATGTTATTCTAATAAATCACCTGTAAATCATATTTTGAAGAATAAATTATTGACCTCAACCTTATACTAATAGTTTTAAGTGATTAAAAAACAATCAAACAATTAAATACATTTTTTATTAAAGAATAAACTGTTTAATTATTTTACCTCATCACTGCCTGAAATTGTCCCTCGTTCCCAGTTTGGGAACATAATTTTTTTTGAGATTTTTAGAATATTTTTTTTTTAAATTTGTATTTTTCTTCTAATGAGACCAAAAAAAAAACAATACCTGTAAAAATGTCTAATAAAAGGATTGTTTACGCTGAAAAGATAAAAGCCCAAATTTTTATAATTATGTCTTTGGACAGCTAGTTCAACTTAATAATTTTCCTGGATGGGTGTAAATTTTTTTCATTCTATTTATTGCATATAACTGATGCAACTTTCGTCTTTTTGTTTGTTGCCGAACAAAAAAAATTTATAACCCGTGTTTTTGAGCCTCTAACGACAACATCAAGAATCTGAAGTGCACCATAATTTTTCTTTATTTGAAGGGAAGAGCTAAAAGTCTCTTATTGAGGCCCTCGAAGACTTCAATGTGTCCAAGCCATTCGTACACTACACAATAAAGTGGTAAAAGGACAATTGGACTGTCGATTACAGGCCCAAGAGCGGTTGTCCTAGGTCCATGAGGACACCAACTTTGATTAAGGGAATGCCATGGAGATTAATCTGAGGTCTTACCAACGTTTTGACCCCTTGAAGGCACCATAGTGTCAACACGGGACAACTTGTTGTATGATACCATCTTTAAAGTATTTTTAAAGTGTCTGTGGACTATAGTTGCCGCAAAAAAAGACAATGGTGAATGAAATGTTACTCATTTTGAAGAAAATTTTACGCTGATTGAAATAGTGTAAAAGATGTTTCAATAATTATACATTTGTGTACTTTCTCTGCTGTTAATATTTTCCTAGGCCTTTTGGGTCACCCTGTACATATAGCATGGTATTTATCCTGCTATTATTCTATATTTCTCTTTATGGATAGCCTTTTTTCTAATAAAGAAAGCCAGTCAAACTAAATCACACATTTTATTTTCTTTATCCTCAAAGTGACCAATATTCTCCATATTTGTCTTCTTACTTAGACGCTCTCTTACGTCATGTTTATTTCTCAACTGTATTAATAGAGTACTTATATATTTATGTGTATAATGTATTTAGGAGTAATTATAACACTACATAGAAAGGGGAAAGCCATTTTTGGGAATATAAAGAGAGTAAGAATAGGAGAGAACAAAGATTAAACTAACGACAATAGATTTCTTTAATAACTATTATTATATTTATAAACTAAATACAATAGGCCTTTCTTACACAGTCGCTGTTAAGTACTATAATATGTTCTTTGAAACAAAGGAACTACCAAAATAGAATAATAATATAGGCAAAAAAAATTGGTTCATACACTACAAACTTTTTATCTATTAATATACGTTAAAATATAATAAAATTTAATGATTTTTATTATATTTACATATGAATTGATTCTGTAAGCCTACCTGAAAATAAATTATTACACTTTACCTTTGAAAAATAACAATATGTTTTTTAAATAATATTGAGTGTAAAATAATTAATTAATAGGACTGATAGGGATCCCTATCTTTATATAATACGTAAAAGATTATATCTAATTTTATATAATCAATTCTTAATTAATCAAAGCGGATTATTTTGGAAAAAAATGCAATGATTAGAAAAAATTCTATAAAAGATTAAATGTAAATAAGATTCCACTAATCCCTTAAAATACTTTTAATCCATATTCTGATCGTATATCAAAAAATGTCACATTTTAAAAATTTAGCTAAAATAAGAACTCATCCAAAATATATAACTATAAATTCCCAATTATTAAAGATTATAAAAGAATCCCATGGTCTTTATATATTAATTAGCTTATACCAGGACGAGGAAAAGTCTAGTGACAATTTTCAATTGCATTTTTTGATAAGGTTAGATTATAAAATTAAAAAGTTTCTTTCACTTAACTTAAATTTTAGGTTCTTCTCATACATTTGATGTATATAGCATAAGCAGAAGAAGAAGTATAATCATGATAGATGACAAATGAGCTTGCAATTGCGTTCTAGCCTGCAGACAAGAAAAATTGTGGCTTTAATCTACAATACTATTAACGAAGCCGATAGCTTGGTATTAGTGCCTAATGTTGCTGCTGGTATCACAAAAGCAACCCCCAGGTATTTTTTCTTGTTTTAGGGAGGGTCCATAGTGAATGTATTTTCATCAGAAATAAATATATCGGATTTCCATTGTTTTTTAAGTCATTCAGGAGATTGTGACAGTACCGTTACCCGATAAATATATATGTATAAATGTGTAATCATTTATACCTAATTTGTAAAGATTGGGCAATAATCCTTAATTAGTACACATCTGTAGTAAGTTAATACAAAAGCAAACTTAGTTGACTTTTTCATCATAGATGAGAATGGATTGCATTGGTATTCTGGAATTTATTACTTATCTTCAGTCTTTATTTTTAAGTTATTTTGACTAATTCTTTACATTTTTCTGTAATTGTACTTGTACATTAATAACACAAATGAAAGTACTAGACCAGTGATTCCTAACCTGGGTTTAATTTTTATATATGCTTATAAGAGTATTTCAATTATTTTCAAAATCCTAGCCTAAACATTATTTATCATAGTGTTATCCTTCTATAATATGAACATCTATACAGAACTATTTATTTTTAAGAATTCAATTTTGTTTACTCCTCTTGCATCCACTATCTGAACGTTGATTGGTTGAACTTGAACAGAAGTAAATTAGTAAATAGTTCCCTATAATTTATAAATAGAGAATAATCCATCAGTAATTACTAACTAATTTTGGACCTCTTTCTTTTTTAATCTTTTTAAAATAGGAAAGGTTGAGTTATTAAAAAAAAAAAAAATTATGTTAGAAATAAAATTAATAATTTAAGTAATATATATCCATTTTTAATATGTCATAAAATAATTTATAATTTTTAGAGAAAAAAATATTTCTCTTGGGACCTTAACTTTTCAACTAATACTGTTTGATTTATATTAGATATACTTTTCATTTAACTTATTCTAGGCTCAAATGATTAGGGTATATAAATATGACAATATTCAAAATTTAATAATAAATCAAGAAATGTAAACATCATTGTTGCATATAAAGCCATATTAAACAATAAGCATTTCATCAAAGTAGCAAGTAAGGTTTTCAATATATATTTTGGGAAATTTTATAAAATAAAGCAAAATATTACATGTATTTTGATAGGTCCATAGAAAAAGAAAAAAAAAGAATTATATAATTCATTTTTTTCCCAATTTTTATTCATTTTCACAAATAAGGGTTATATATAGATATAACAGCAAGAACCGGACATTTTGATGCAATTTGGGTGTGTTTTTTTCTGTTTTTTTACATAAAAGCCCTTTGTATACTGCAGACAAAATGATTCCAAATATGTTTTTCTTTTTAATATTCTTATACATAAAAAAGGGCATTAAACGGGAAATTGGGCTCGTCCCCACCCTTATTTACAGATGTAAATATATGTAAGATTTAAAATAAAATGCAGTGGTTGGTACGCCCCCTTTTTTTCGAGACATCGTCGATAGTAATCTTAATCATAAAAAGAAGCAAAAGATAAGAAAACATACAACATTTCCTTCCACACCCATCGTTTTTACTGGCTTTCTCTTTTTTTATAAGTATAACAAGAGACGGCCGGAGAAAATGTAAGGGGAAGCGCTCTTGGAAAAAGATGAAGGAGTGGAGAGGGGGGGGGGAATGTTGTCAATTATCGATCCTAATAAGAAGAAGTCTTCCTCCCCCCTTTCCTTTACTTCCTCTTCTTGCTAGTATCACACCCAGTTGTTGAAGAAGAAAAATATATGACTCATTTCTTACTTACTTTATCCATGCATTCATTCCCTCATTCAACATTTCAAACCATTTAACATAAACTAAAAGAATTGACCATAAAGAGAAACGTCTCTAATACAATATTTGTTTCGGAAGAACTGTTGGCAAGCAATGTAATCAAGTTCTGTATCAATCTTCCCCATCTTTATTAATTAAGAAAAGTATAACTGCTTGTCTGTGAAGGACGTTTTGAACTGCACTTACAACATTAGAATTGCTTGACTACTTATATCTCAAAAATAGCAATGCAACAACGAAGGAGTGTAGCTGAAACTAAGACAGTTATATTTTAAAATAAAAGACAAATGGGGTACATATCTATATTATTAAACCAATGACTTTATATATGTTTATAGACGTCAAAATAGCTCTCCAAGCAAATTGGGGATTCCCCGAAAAATATTTGTCTCATGGTCATTAACCCAAAAATGACTCAATTGAACAGATAAAAATAGATTCTAACCAATATACTTATAATTTCGAAATAAGTAATGCAACGAAAAGAAAACATTAAAAATATCCCTCTAAAACAGTGCTGGTCAAGTATTTTTTTTCAAATCTAGGACGCATTATTAAGATTACCAAACTTAATGAACGTAGTATTGAATAAATTGTTTGATTTGTATTTACTTATAGATAAGAAAAACATAAATAGTATTACCATTTATTTGATTCAAGAGACTTATTTTACCCTCTATATCACCTTTCGAATATAATATACATATCAATTTATCATTCTTTTATTGTGACGATCAATTTTGACTATTGTAAGTACATTTTGCAGCGCTTCCAAAAGATTATTTAGATTAATCAATAATTTATCAATTAAACGATAATTCTTCAAAGAATATAAATGTAATCTACCATTTCGGGAAAAATCATTCTCACTTGCTTTTTTTTTTTTTTTTTTTTTTGAAAATCAAACATAAATATACAATATCCTTTTAAGCAAGTACTTTTCTTGATCTATTTGAAAAGCTTTCCATTTTCTATAATCATTAATAAAAAACATCTGTATAAATTTTACATAAGAAATGATCGAACCATGGGTATAGGATCCGTACTTTTAAAGTTCCTTTTTCTCTAATATAATAAAGATAAATTATTTTTACCCTTTCTATGATTTGTAATTATTAACACAGATGTTTTTTTGAATTCCATAAATCATTCATTATTATACATAATGTGAATATATGTAATATACAAAAAAATTTGTGTTCTTATTGTTATACATAAATTTGTATATAATTATTTCAGTGACGCTATCATTATGTAACATGACCATTTTGAAAGATATATAAAAACCATGATTTATAAGAATAAATAACACTTTTTTCAACATATATCAACAACAATTTAATTTATATCATTTTTAAATCCTTTTTTTAAGATTAGTTTAAAGGGTTTCTATCTTTGCTGAGTCAAATTAGTATTCGAACAATTTACTGTATCTTGGATTCGGGAACGCTCATCTATAAGAGAATTTCTCTGTTTTATACATCAACTATTCTTTAAATAAGTGTCTGTTTGCAGTTCTTTTTTCTCTCCGTTTCGGTGTTTTGAGTTTTGTTTATTCAAGTTCAAATACATTTAAATTTTACCCCAAAAATCGGAAAAGGGTTAGTGATACCATATGTCTTGGTCTCATCCTTTGCTAGCACTCTACAAAATACCAATTCCTACTACTGAGTAGATTTTATGATTCTTTAAACAGTATCAAAATAATTTCCGTCAAATTTAAGTTAACCAAAATAACGCAAGGTTTCTATGTTTAGGTATATTTGGTTCCAAACACACATTCTTTATTTTCCTTCTTTCCATATTATTTAAGCTAGAAAGCCAAAAGGAATAAAAATTATTTTTTTCCTGACTATTATATATTATTTTTGCTTTCGGAAAAATTTAGTTTTTTTATTTGATCAAAACCACTTTGTTTCTTTTTATGTATTCTCATTATTTAACTATGAATGTTAGTAACGAGCGTAGTGTGGCAACTTACTACGTAAATAAGTTGTTTTAATAAAACTAACAGACTTTTGATTATCAATTCATACACATTTTATCTAATAAATATTAAGTCTGCTATTTATCCAATGTTAATGAAAAACATTTGCATCCCGTAGACTAGTGGATTTTAAACTGTGAGACTTAACTTTCTCCCACTGCATTAAAAATAACATAAAATTTTCTAGTTTGCCCTCACAAATTTTAAATGTTAATTTACTTTTAAACTTGCACATCCACCAATTCTGTTAATAAATAAACTACAAGTGTGTTTTATTTATGAACCCTCCCCCCCTAATAATTTTAACTTAATAAATAAACAAAAACCAAGAACATTTGCTTTACCAGATTATTCCAACTTCAAATGTTAATGTTGTATACATCCATTATTAGATATCCCATAAATTAACAGTTTAGCCAATAAATTACAAAATTAAACTGTTTAAATTTCAATTAAATTAATTATATTAAAAAGCTTTAATATGATTAAATACCTCATGAGGGATTTTATCTTTTAAACTATATAGATATTGGAGAGCATTCAATAAAATTCAAATATATTTTTATTTGCCAAAAAGTATTAACTTACGTATCCATATAGTTTTGTATATGAAAGGATTGCATATATTTGGCAACTCTTCATTGTTTCTTTGTCTTTTAAAGTATGAGTAGTAGTCAAAATATAAAACATCCCTATAAAAATTGATTTGACAAGATATCAGATAAGCTTTTCAAATTTAATTAAATATTGATTAAAACACTATTTACTAAGTATGTTTTTGAGAGTTTTTTTATGTTTGTTTTATAGTTTTATATTTAAATATCTTATCTATTTAGTTATATATCTACGTCATATTCTATGGTAAAAGCAACGTCCATAAAATTAGTAGGTGTTTAGAGGCGTTGGATCTTATTGACAAATTTATGGATCAATATCAAATTATTTTTTCATCTTGTCATTACGTAAACTTTTAAAATATCTATTATATAAACGTAACTCCTTCTTTTCTCACGTCTGGCCTATCACCATAAATGCAGGAGAAGATCATTTTAAAATTGATGACATTTATTTTGGAAATACAATTTTTGAAGATTTTTTTTTTTAATAAAAGACCTTTTCTAATGATATTTTTTGGGAAAAGTCAGATATTACCCAAATCTCCCACTATACTTCCTGACTTATTGACACATTTTTATTTGGAATGACACAACTCCCCTCCTACTTTACTTTTGACTATAGCTACTCTAATAGTCTAACATTGAATTTTTCATAATTGTTTTCATAATTTTCAGCCCTCTTCCCCGCCCCTAGCTGAGTAAATAATTTGTCCATAAACTCTTATCTATGTAAGCAGATGGTGGTACATTGTTATTTAACATAGAAACTCTGATATTGAGCATGTTCAGAAACACATTTAATATATGTACATAGAATTGGATAGCTTTCTATATGATTTATTGGATGACTGTGTTTTTAATATACCTGATAATATGTGTTTTTCTCCAGATAAATATATAGGTACGTAAATATACAATATGATTTGGAAAATGATACGATATACTTTTATATACTTGCATGTAGATATATATACGCTTTCAAAGGCATTAAAATGGCAAAAACAAAAATTTAAGACAGGTTGGGAGATAAAAACACCTCATAAATAAAAAATATTAACGATTTTTATTTTTATATATTTTTTATTCAGTGATACCTGATATATCAAAAAGTATATATTTATTATTATTGACATTAATATAATTAATACTAAGATTACAAAGTTTTATTTGAGTGATATTAACTTAAGAAAGGTATACACCGATATATTAAATATTTGTACACCGAAAGAGGAAATTATTAAGTGCATTTTCTTATCGTAATTGAAATTTGAATATATGTAGTATACAAACATTTACTCTATATTTACTTTCATATACATATGTATAAGATTGAAAAACCATAACGACCTCGATATTCAAGTAATTAATAGACTGCAAGTATAATTTAATGTGAGTAAATATTATTTTCTTTGTCTGGAAAATATCTTAACGTTCAAAGTTCGATAATTAAATCTTAAATTTATTGCTTGAACATTTTCAAAATAATTTCCAATGAACACACTTATTGAGAGATGGAAATCCTAAGCATTTTTAATATATACAAAAAAAAACCAAAGGTTTTGATGGTACGGCTGACAATTTGAAGTATTTATAAGAAAAGAGCATTTCATCTGTCATGACGTTTTATTAGATTACCACTCCAAATAAAGTATGGATAAATAAAGAAACTACTCCGTTTTCAATCTGAATCTAACAGGAACAATTTTTTTTTCAAAAAAAATAAAAATACAATAATAAGTTAAGTAATAACCTTGGTTACAGTTTATACTTAGATGGTCTTTCCATAACAATTTAATAATATATTTATCAGATTTAGAAAATAAAAACAATGTTCAGGGTCTCAAAAACGACCAACATCCCACTCATTAACATATTTAGAATTTAAAAACTTACATTTAGATTTGGAATTGATAATTCTAAACATTGCCGGTTTGAGAAAATAAAATTCTCGATCATTGACGTGGAAAAACTGATAATTTGAAAAATGTGTAAGAGGATAGCAGCTTAGCTGCAACAACGTTTTATAAGATTAACTAATAGTAGCTTTGGAGATTGACTGTGCTGGAAAATAACACTATTCAGATTGTCAATTATAGATGATATCACAATTCTAACCATATATTTGTTAGGAACAAAACTATCATAAGTAATTTTTACCTTTTGAAAATTGAATGTTAAATGGAACTATAGTATACTTCATATACATTTTAGAAACAAGTAATTTTTTATCTAATAATTAGAGCTGAAATTAATCATGAAAAAACCCCAATAGTTTTTCAGAATAAAGAAACTATTTTCCAAAATTACGGACTAAAAAGTGCATGAAATTAATAAATAAGGGATTTAAAATAAAATATAAGGTTTTGTTAATAATATGTTGATAATTTGTTTTTTTTAAATTGAATAAAATAAAGTTGAATTTGTATTTCAATATTTCTGTTGATTTTTTAAAAACTAATAACATCAGTTTTTTCTCCTTTTCCTCTTTTAAAATGATGCAATTTCATAATCATAATGATAAATTTACAATTTTTTGCATTTCATTACCAATTTATGATAACGATGTCGGAAAATATAGATGAAGAGGTTGAAAATACAAATTTGAAAATTAGATTAATATTTAAACATTTTATAATAAATTTTAGATTGCAATTTTTCTTCAAAAAGAATGAACATTTAATAAAAAATAAGCACTCATGTGTACATTAACTAACCATGAAAAACCCAAATATTTATATGCAGCAAATAAAATTTATGTATGTATTTGTGTTACTTAAGCAAATAATATTTTAAGAAACATCTTTTTTTAATTATTATTTTTCTTTTTCTTTCAGGTAAATTTGTTGATTGTAGTTTTTTTACTCCTGTGGATAAATAATAGTACAAAACATCAAAGCAATTCTTCTTTGATCACAATCTCTGTTTACTAGTTTTTTTTTAAACAGCAATGGAAAACTTTTGCTTGTAATGAAGAGGAGAGCAAGTGCTATGGGTTTGTATGTAGTATATTCTGTTAACACGGTTCCTTGTAGGGCCGTACAAATCGAGCTTCTTTGTCCTTTTCAAAACTCGGCTTTTCTAAATGGGAAAGGAAACATTTAGGAAAACTCATAATAACCATATAAAGTTATGAATTGCCAATATTCCTTGTGAGAATCTAAGAATCACTCCTTTTAAACTAACAATAGGAAGAGTTAGCTGCATTTTTTAATGTTCCATAGTTAGGCAGATTCTGTTGCACAACTTTCAAAACTTGCAGCAGTATTTTATAACAATTTAATCACTGTTGTTTTTATCTATAATGTTTCACTACGCAACCAAACGGTCGCTAAATTACATGCTTTGTTTTTTACCTATGCCTCTAAGTGTAAAAGGGTTGGTACAAAAACAAAAGAGGAACGTGTGTTCCATCTTCTCGGTGCAAGTGTCAGTGCCAAGAAAGTTGGAGAAACCGTAGGCATTTCTGTCTTGAATGCTTATTACATCAAGAAGTGCAATAAGGATATGAATGATGTTGAAAGCCCCTTACCCCCAAGAATACCCCCTTTTCTGGCCGCCCTCCATGTGAACCTCCTCCAGCCCTAAGTTCAACCCTGTAGACTATGTCTGCTACACCTCTCATCAAAATTTGGATTCGCTCTTAGATGCACGCGTGGGGCGCACAGAACACAGCCTTTATCATCAAGAGCTGCCAATCTGATTGCCGACCTGTTTGAGGCTGCTATTGAGTATAAAGAGAATCATATTGAATAAAAATATATTTTAATAAAGTATTTGAACAAATCACAAATTGGTTTTGTATTGTCTTTTTTTATTCAATAAAGATCACGTTTCTTATAATTTAGTCATGCTGCTCCAAGTTGTGGGACCTCACTTTAAAAGTAAACATTACTTTTTTTAAATTACTCTAGTGTATTTCCCCGTAGGTTAAGTTGCTCAAACTACTTGAATTGATTAACTAGTCAACTGTTTCGAATAGCTGAAGGGAAAATAAATGGTATTTTTTTATCAAAAAAAGGTTGTCATTGTTAGTAATTATTTTTGTATCATTACTGGACGGCTCACAGATTTACATGAATCTTTGTTTTACATTAACACAATCATGGTCTGGTAAAAATCTGTCAACCCGTTTGTAATCTGAATATGTGACTCATATTCACGTACCAAAAACCCTCACAATGATAACGTCATGGATTGTAGCAGGTCATTAAAGCAGTTTGACCAAAAATTGTAAATAAAATAAAACCTAGTTTATCGTTTCTCACTTCTCAACAAACCAAGCAGAACTTGGTTGTAGTTATGACTATTGCGATTGGAGGTGAACCAAGCATTTATTTATTGTGACTTACAAAGTATAACTTGAATTCTTACCAAAGATTAATATTAACTATTATGGGGATTTCAAGATATATTTCATAAATTTTTACATGTTCTTTCTTGAAAAAAAAATAATCTATACTTATAATCCTTGTTATTTTTTACTTTGCACGTATCTTGTCAATATTCATAAAGCTATATAATCTATTTGAAGAGTCAAATATCACGTATAACAAATCTTTCAATTTTCTTTCATAAAGGATTAATAGGATTTATGAAAGTTTTCATTTCATCGACATTTAAAATTCTTTAAAATATATACATACATATATAAAAAATTAATGTTTATCATTAATAATTCATCAAAAATCCTGTCTTTTCAAATAATAATATTTTCAATCATTGAATTCTTACTATCACATTAATCAAATTTCGAATACGATATTGATAATTCCTTATGTTTTTATATATGGAAAAATACAAAAGAAGAAAGATATGTTCTTATTATTTGAATAAAGATTAAATACAAATTCTTGATATTGAAATTTTAAATCATAATATTGTTTGGCATCCCGTTATTCTCCTAAAAATCAATGAGCACGCATTCAATACCCAGTAGCTCCTAGAGAAATAATCATTATCTTTTCTACCATTTTCTAAATAAAATGGATTAGTTATAGCACTAGAATGGCGACTTATACCTGATCGATATAACAAAATCAGATCTAGAGGTACAAAAACCCAAACATACTACTATCCTTCATTGATCATTTAGACGCAATACATGAAGTACAATACCGTCTTACAAAAATATCACGGGGATAACTTAACCTTCCAAATTTATGAGCTAGAAAATCGTTTTTTATATTTAAAAAAAGGCAAAAAGAAAAGTTTTTGTATATAGTCTTCAAGTTTCTGAGCTAATTCCTCCCTTCACCCCCAAACAAAAATCTTCTATAGGTCTCTAAAATTGTCTTTCAAGACACTTTTGTTTATAATGTAAGTTGAAAACCAATCAAAATACCGATATGAAGACCAAAATGTAGATCTTTCTACATGGCTATTTATACCAATTTAAACATGTAATATCTCAATGAATATTTTATTTATTTGAACTTACTTTTTTCTTTAATACTTTGCTTTTGTAATATTTGTTGATATATTTATAAGAACAAAATGGTTCACCTCAAAATTTCAACGTAGTGTAACGGCATTTTATCCTTTTTTTAGGTATACTATTATTTTATTTTATGAAATACATTAAAAGAATAACAAAGTTATTTTTTTTTAAAGTTATCATTTCAAAAGAAAAAAGTGTTCAAATTGGGTAAAAATATTAAAGGGTTAATTTTTTGAACGAATCCCGGTACATAAATATTTGTAGCGTGGAAATCATAGTTAATGTAAATGTGATCAAGAACTGGTAATCCAGTTGGAATTCATTAATTTAAAAGAGAGATAACCTTCAATCTATATATTTTTTTCCATTAGAATACATTAAAAGAATATAAATTTTTGGATTTTTTGAAAACAAGTGAAGGAACTTGTGTTTTAATAATCCTATTGTGCTTTCTTATGACGCAAAAATAGTAAAAAGTGGTTGTTCTGTAGGATATAATATTTATGAATTGATAAATTATTACCAAATAAGATTTTGTTAATCAGAATAAGTCATCTTTTACACCCATTCCCTCTCATTTTTTCATATTCATCGTTTGGGAAGATCAATAATAGGAAACCATTAAAAAAGTAATTTCAAACATTGATCATTAATTTAAGGATTTCTTACTAATTCAGAAACCCATGAAGTAACATTACAATAAAATTGGAATATAAGGGATGTTTGATAAATAAGGAAGGGTCATAGAGGATTAAGAAAAAAAAAATGATACACACAAGGAATTTTACAAACACCTTAAAGGAGCAGAGGAAGGTAAAATTATACTTCAATTTAAAGAAACTCTTTGTGCCCTATTCCAATACCAATTGTAGAAGAGTTAAACAAATTATAGATATTATATAAAAAGAAGTATATTTGTACAAATACTTTTAAAACTATATACCTAGTCTTTTATTTTTTAATATATATATATTTACAAAATTAGAAACTAAAATGTTTTTATTTATTTTACTTTTTTAAGAGGTATCAAATGTCATGTTTCTAATAAATATAGATGTCATGGAAATCCAATTTATTAGACGATAGAAAAAACTAAATAAATATAAAAAAGTTTTGTTTGTATCAATAAATATACTTGACTAATACAACTCAGTGATTTACACATGTTGTTTTCAAGTTGTAACTCGAACATTTTTCTTGTACGAACTACAATTTGTATCTTTTAGGACTTGAGTTAGAGTGTGAGCGTGAGCTTTGCTCTCAAACAGCTTTGGTTATGTGTTCAACGGATAAACATAGGGTTTTACATTATGAGCATTTTCTGTATGTACAAAATAACAAATAACATGGAAATTCAGACAAATTGACGAATATTTTAGAGTACAATTTGTTCAAAAATTGATGGCGGTGTTAAAAATATCCGTTTTATAGGTTTAAAAAAATATTTTTGCCCGGGATAAAATGAAATTTGGCGGATACAATCATAAGAAAATATTAATTTTTCTGATTCAATAATTTTTGATAATTGCATCATACATCAGTATGAAAGGGATCAGAAAACAAAACAGGATGTTAGTTGAAATCCAATATTCGAAATGGAGAGAGAGCACTCTTTGGTGACTAGGTCCAAGGCTGTTGGCATGATAGAAGGTGAATCAAGCCAGAGAGACGTTGCTCAAAGGTTATAGATTCCTTTCAGGACCATTGATAATTGGTGTAAGAAAAGTATGGATGGACAAACCTACAAATCAGAAGGGTCGAGGAAGGAAGAAATAATTAGGAAAGTTCCCGAACTGATGATTTCAAAATCTTTGACCAAAAAGAAGCAATCCCCAATGAAACTTGCAGCAAGATTGAATCCAATATCCAAGTCATCTGTTCACAAATACCTGAGGCACTCTTTGAATGCTTTACCATACATTGTTCGTCTGCACACCTAACTTTCAGAAAACCAAGGGAAGGCCCGACTTTAATTCTGTCGTGAGCAGAAACACTGGACCGAAGATGACTAAAATTGTATCTTCTTCCTCCATTTGAGCTATTTCATGCCCCAAATCCCCAAACAGATCGGGTTGGGCCACAGATAAGGGAGATATGGAACGAAATCCAACTGTGAAATTTCCTCTGATCATAAGATTTGGGCAAGTATCAGCCACCAGGCAGTGTCAGATCTTCACCTGATTCCACGAAACTAAACTGTGATTGCCGAATACTACGTAACGGAAAATCCTCAGCAAGTGTCTGATATCAGTTTTTTCTCGTATTGAAGAAACTTACCTCCTTTGAAGAAGAAAATGTTGTCTGACACATCAAGATCCATTTTCCAGGAGGATGGTGCCCCTCCTCACCACTCCAAAAAGGTACAAAAGTGGTGTTCAGACAACTTGGATTATTTCTATGGCAAAGACACATGGCCTGCCAACAGTCCTAATTTGTCTTACATTGAAAATTTGTGAGCCTTGGTCCAGAGGGAACTCAATGAAAATGCGCCAGCAGTTTCAGAGGATGAATTAAAAAAAAACAGACAAAAAATTGGGAAAAAATATTTCCAGATACTTTGAATAATCTGTAGAAAAGGATGCCAAAACGCATAAAAAATGTATTAAGCATAAAGGTCGTCATATTGGGAAGTAAATCAAGTTTTTGCCAAAAAAATCACTTTTTTAGGATATTTTATGATTTTTTAAAAAACACCATCAATTTTTGGGCAAACAACATGGGGGTGTAGAGCAGCTGGCCTATAATGACGTTCCATTATATTAGCTAAAATCCTTTAAGAGGGGAAGGGGGGAAAAACAAGTTCTACGTATATAAAGTAAGGACATTATGCAGGAATTAATACCGTAATCCATTACTTGCTTTCAGTTTTTAATTTTGATATGTTTCAGGGATAGTATATTGCCAAAAGAGAAGTAATTTTAGATTTTGATTTATTCTCTTCGGATTTTTAACATGTTACAAGGTATAATATCTCAAAGTAAACACAGCACAATACCTTCAACTTCTCAAGATCAGAATATTTATTATCTGTCTGACTAAATAAACCATACAGTCAAAAAAATCCATGTCATTTCTGTGCTTCATACTTACTTTCCTTTTGCATTAAACTCTTTCTCTTAATTCTGTATAGTTTTTTAACATTTTTAATTTATCAATCCTTGTATAGAGATAGAATGCACTTAATACAATGTTTATTGTAAAATAAATAAAAACATTGGTCACATAATTTTTTGGCAGTACTGTAATGAAAGATCTAAAATACAAATATAGTAGAAATGAAAATAAATTGGTGCTACTCAGATTAAACTTTATAACGTAAAAAAAGAATACACATCAAATTAAAAAGTGTTAAAGCCTAGCCAAGTTTTTTTTTCATGAGTGCAGGATCTAAGCTGCTGAACTGCTTTATAATGGTGACTACCAGAGAGATGCTGGTGTTGTAGGTGGGCCTGCTGATAAAATTATAGACATAACTCCACACAAAAAAGTCAAGGGGATTTAAATATGGAAAGACAAGAGAACAATGGTTAAAAAAAAAAGGGTAATAACATTTTTCTCTGAGCCATTCTTGAGCCGTATTGCACTAGTTAAATGGAGAAAAATCATGTTGCTAGACCTAAGGCCTATTCCCAGCTACTTTATAATACCAAGGGTTAACTACATCCTTTTGCAAATCCAGGTAGACAGAAGTTTCAGTTTTGAGTCCCTTCTTGAAGATATGAGTGGGCATCCTATCTCTTTCACTAGAAACAACGGCAAAGACAATGGCAATGCCCTAAAATTTGGTCTTCATGATCCTGAAGACAGCATTTATGTTGTTAAAATAAATCCTACAATGATTGTTATTGTGATAGTAATGATTCCATTATCCACTTCAAAATTAGTATTGATTAAAATTATAGTCACAACGCATCTTGAATCTCTTTTGTTGATCTTGAACTTAATTTTTTCCATTGATTGATGATTTAATGTAGTGAAATTATGAAACAAACTAACTCACAAACGTACACGGTACACTAATCAACACTAATATGAAATCAAAACATTTTAATTAGAAAATTCTCATTTTATTCGATATTAGTCTAGTATTTGATGCACCACAATTGCCTCTTTAGCTCAATAGATGAACGTACGAAAAAAACATCATGTTAAATTTCAATATTTCTTGATAAGTTCATGGCAGGATTCTCTTTTTTGGTTTTATTTTTTTTATAAAAAGTTGTAATCTGTTGGAATAAATATTTATGTATTATCAAAGTTTCTTCAACCTCTAATAAAATAGTTAAAGTTGTTTTTCAGGAAAGAGAAATAAATATTTTATTTACAACTTCTTTTTCGGCGAGTCGGGGGAGGGGAAAAAAGTGGTTGCATTCAACCATATATTATATATTTTCGACATAAAAACTAAAACAAAAACTATATGGCTGCTATTAAATTCAGGGCAAACTATAATTTTGCTCATTTGTAAGTTTTTATTTTTTGTAAAATATATTTTATACATAATATATGCTTAGTTTAAATAAAAAAGTTATATAAAATATTTTTTAGATCATGGTTCAACAATTATAAACAACATATACATATGCCATTTAGCAGACATAATCCTACTTAAAACAAAACGATTGTAAGGAGATATATCAATTTAAGACTAAAAAAAATGCTCAGGATTTCCTTTTTATTTCTCAGTTGGTATCTCCTTTTGAATAGTCACGGTTGACATGGCCACCCTGACAATTTGAATATTGTTTTGCAGAAGAGCAGCTTAGCTCTAATTACGAGTTTTTATTAGCCACTTGCAGCTATGAGAGGAAAAAATTACACACTAGTGCAAATCTATGCTTAGCAAAGACATATATAAAAGTTATTTTACTGTCGATCTTTAATTCTACTTTGTGTTCATCAAAAATGGACACTGATAACTATTTTAAAAATTATCAATGTAACATACATAACTTATAGGTATAGTCTATATTTAAGAACTAAGAGATAATGAATTGTGGTTTTTAATAAATTATAAGAGACACTCTTCACATTGCAAACTTCAAAAAAAATAAAATATATATAGGTTAGTAAATACTAAGAATTATCAACATTTATAGATTTGTTTTAATGTAGAAAAAAGCAAAACAAAAAAAAACTAATTATAAGTCATTTTTACTTTCATATTTCGTTATTTTATAATTCCTAGAATATTTTTGATTTTCTTAAGCGAGAAAAGCGATCATTTTTTCTTGTAAGCAAAACATTTGTATTTAATTTATATACTTTTTTGTGATGATTAATTCCATCACATAACGTAAGTGGACTATAAAATGAAGTAAAGATATAATTGGAATATCTTTATTGAGAAAAACATTAAAATAGCTGAAAATTCAGTTTAAATCTAAAACGAAACGTTTATGATAATAAAACTTTTTTTATCTTGGCGCTTTAAAAAAAATCATACTCAGCTGAACACAATAACTCGCTGCCCCGATTAAAAACAACCTTTTTGATATAAAAGGCTAATTTACATTTTTTATAGCAGGTATTATTTATTTTATGTTCTTATTACTTTTTAATGGCAATTTAAAAGGTACTCACTTTTAAATAGGGAATATAAAAGACATTAAAGATTCTTAAAAAGAAGTAGAAAAAACTCGGTAGAAGTTTGGTATTTTTCTTAGATTAGGAAACATAAACTTCGATTTTATTTTATTTTTCTCTTCGAGTCGATTTAAACTACTCTGCATTTCTTTATTCCAGCATATGTCATTTTATACATATATATACTTTATTTCTAGGACCAAGTATGTGACAGTCCTTATAAGACAAAATGAGTAAATAAAAACTTTTATTTCATCTCAGTTTTTTTTATATGAACATTCTTTTTATTTTTTAGAAAGTTAATAATATATAGAAAGTTGGTAAAAAAAGAGCATAATAAGATTTTGGACACTCACAAGTATACCATAAAATGGTCAATGGTATTTTATTTATGATTACTTTCTAATAAGATCAAAAGATGGTCGATTTTTTATCTTCAGTCAAGCTTATTGCAGACGTGTATTAGTTCTTGTAATGTTGTGGGGGGAAGGGATAGATTGATTAGGTTTTGCTCATTTTAAGCCTTACTTTAAAAAATCCTGTCAAAATAGTAAAGGAAACTCACATAAAAATATTTTTCGTAAATGAAATTGTCCTCAAAATCTGAAAAAAAAATATGCTTGAAATTTATTTATCTGTATCACTTTCACTCATCCAAACTTGTACTAAAGTTTCTTCATCTAAAATACTTTGAGATAACTCATTTTTGGTATATATGACATGAAGATTGGAAGGGCAATAATCAAACAAATAATTCACTGACATAATATAAATTTCAAGTTCATGCAGCCTTTTCGGGATATGAACATTATATGAAGTCTTCGAGTCCTTTTGAGCCAGAGACAACATACATTTATATAAACCACTTTTCAAAATGTTCAAATTTTGTACACCTGTATTTGATCCTAGATGAGGAAAAATTCAACAAATTTTTTTATATTAAAGTTGAAAATAATCAGTGCTTTATATAAGAGAATGTCAAAGTAATTTAAAAAAAAAAATCACAGTACTCTACACTCAGAAGTACAGTTAAGAAATATTGAATACTGAAATGTGTCAAACTGACCCTTCACATATAAACACTGTCAATGTAATATATGTAATAAATTTTACTTTTTCAAAAGTCAAATAAATTATCTATTCAATTTTAGGAGTACTTTACGCATTGATTACAAACTTCAAAATAGTTTGGTTTGTCCCATCTGTTTTTGAGAGTTGGGGAATAAATTATAGCAGATTATTACAAAAAAAAAGTGTCAAAAACCACTTTAGAATAATTTCTAATAATCTTAAATAACTCAAATATTCTAACCACTTTTGTTCTTTAATGTTACAGGTCGACCCCCCTCAACATCATGAGCCAATGGTAGCCATGCTATGTCCCGAGAACGGAGGAGATAAAATGTCCAAAGTCTATCATAATCAATACATGAACAAGAATGGAAAATGGGTTACTGACAATGATCACAAAGCTACATGCAGACAGGACAAAGTGGAAATCCTTGAATATTGTAAAAAAGTAAGTATTTATAAAAAGATATACGATTTTTTTTTTTTTTTGTAGAAATAATGTTTATTGTTATAAACTGAAATGTTCATAAATATAAAATAATACATATATATTTTTTTTAAATTGAAATATGTCCAATGCAGCTGGCTTATATATATACCCCAAAAGTACTTTTATTTATTTAAATAATATGTACATTGTACATACGTATGACATAAACAGACATACGCATAAAGAACTGTCTTTTTAAGACATTTACAAAAACATATCAAATTTTTCTTTATAACGAAGCAATGTATCATTGTAATATATATAATATTTGTATTTATAAATAAAAAAAACTTACATTATTAGTCAAACAAGTTTCTCCATTTGTTGGCAGAGAAAATCAAAGAACCAAATTTTTTGTCTTCATTTAAATACAAATGTATCAATTAATTATTCGAAGGAGGAAAAAAGTCCTTTTACTCACAAATAAAGTTATTTTATAAAACATTTCTATGTTCATGTACTCCAACCAAAATAAAAAATAAAAAGGGTTCCCTATTCATTTTTTGTTTTTTAAGTCTTACTTTCAATTGTAAATCTAATATTTTTTTAATAATTATCCTTAAAGTGGTCATACAGAGTTGCACTGATTATATATAACTCTACAATACAGTATTATTTTTCCTCCATACAATTTAGTTATTGTCATTCAAGTCTATATATAAAATGTATATTTTAATTTCTAGGAACGCCCGAGTATCGAACATACGCACGAGTAATTTCTTCTTGCGTTATTCATTGAGCTACGTCGCTCAATTCAAAGATATGTAAATGTAATCCTGTAACGGTCACTAGGTTAAATTTTGGGCAGAATTTTCTAACTATATGAAATTGGTATTCTTACATTCCTTATTGAGAGCAAAAAAAAAAATTTTTTTTTTTTATGAAATCAAAAGATTTTTGATTTTCTTAATCATGATTTTTGCGTTTATGGTTAAAAATTAAGAATTTTTTTATGTTTTTTTAATTGCTTGATTCAGTTGCACTGATGAAGTATAAGTAAACATTATTGTATTACATTTATGGTACACGCAC
This sequence comes from Lepeophtheirus salmonis, assembly GCF_016086655.4. Taxonomy (NCBI): domain Eukaryota; kingdom Metazoa; phylum Arthropoda; class Copepoda; order Siphonostomatoida; family Caligidae; genus Lepeophtheirus; species Lepeophtheirus salmonis. The sequence continues at coordinate 66,640,803 of NC_052135.2, forward strand.
ATTAAAGAGCGCATTGTTCATTGAGCAACTTTGCCTTATAATTTAATAATAATAATTGACTAACTTTTCTTATTGATGATTGTAAAAAAAAATATTTTCTTTTATAATGACACCTAAAAAATCAGACTTGTAATTTTCAAAAAAACAAAAAAACATACAGTTTTAACAATTTTTCCTTGATCATAAACTTTCGCAACAACACTAGAATTTTTAAGATTGGAAACATTCAAGTGATTTTTTCTAGAAAGTGATTAGGACCAATTTTTCGGTCCAGATCGTACATTTGACCGAACTTTATTTTTGTTCGTCACAAATTAAAAAAAAATATACTTTTTTTGCATCAAAATATATTTTCATGCAGAAAACAATGCGGAATCAAGAAATATTTCTTTTGTAGACTGAATTATTACTATTTCTATGAGACCAATCTAGATCGAAATTGAATCAAATTAATTTGTTTTTAAACGGTTTTAGACGGATTTATGATTCTAAACCATAGTCAAATTCTAGTTTTATGAACATATATCTTACACTGATATAATTTATCCTTAATGAAATTTTTATTACAAATGTAGTATGTAATCGTAGTTATGTAAATTAATATAAATTCTACAACATACTATAATTCCTAACATGCATTCAGAATAGGAAATAAGGAGATATAATTTTAATATCTAATAATATTAATATATAAAAGAGAAAGCCTTCGTACTAATAAGTAACTTATTAGTATTTTTACTTTCTTTCTGCAAAGGTATACGACTTTTACATAAATACCCGTACGCACTATTATGTAATAAATTATTATTATATATTTTGCTCAGTAATTGATTAAAAAAAGACGGAGAAAAAACGGAACAGCCAAAGTAGATTAGAATGATGTATGAGAGATATTTAATAAAAAAAGGACTATATATTATATATATATATATATATTAAAGTCTGCTTAAAAATTTGTCTGGTCTGTGAACACAAAAACATAATTTTTTTCATCAATAATCAATCTCAATTTTCTATATTATACATTACATATAAGAACTTCAAAAAGATTTTTGTAAAAGGTTTTAGAGAGTTGAATACTTTGGACAAAAAACTTACCATAAACTTATTTGCCAATATATTTAATTTAACGTTTGAGACAATCAGATGATTAAATCATGAGATATCTGCTATTCTGCAAAGGTTTAAGAGAATATATGCTTTCCCGAAAAACTCTGGTTCAAGATGTCATGATTTGAACAACCCTGGTAATTAAAAATTTCTTTGAGAAAAAAAAAATAGGATGAAATCTAGCAATTCTCACTCTCTATCAATATTGGTTTTAGGAGTAATTCCTGATCAAAAAAATTTGAAAGTTTCAAATTTGTAGATATTATAATTAAAATTTGGAACTTTTCTGCAGCTCCCAACAAATAATAAAGTCTTTTTTCTAAACAAAGTTTTATAAATCCATCCACCTGTTCTTCTTACTGTATTGTTTTTATATTAATTAATTATTCTGACTAATCTGGTGTGACGCCACAAAATAAACTTAAAAGTCCCTTTAAATTTAAGAAATATATTGTTTGAAAAATTATTTAAGGCAAGGCCTCAAGGCCAAATGTAGACTCTACAGGGTAGAGTCCTAATACTATATAAAGAAATAACTTGTAAAACTGTTTCTTTGAGTGTATTGTCTTTTCTTTCGTAAATTAGGGATAACAAACAATTGTTTGAAGGAAACTTTCATGACAATTGATCATTAATTTATAACTAAATTTTTTTCAATATTATTTCTAGCGTCTATGAGTTATATAATTCATAATTTTTTTAAACATAATTTAGAGTACATACTGTAGACCAAGGCTAGTCAGTTACTAATTTACTCATACAAATTTTCAAGTCAAGGTATTAATGTTGGCCAAAAGTTATAATATATTATAATTATCAGGCCAATACCTACTAAATCACAAAAAAAAAATATAGTCAGAAAGTTGTTTGTCAGAATCCCGTCCTGCCCATTAACAAAAAAGTTATCAGAGCGCCAAATAAATAGTTATATTTATTTTATCTAACGTTCATGAATAACTTTAGCCATACAATAAATTGGAGTATATAGGCCATAATTTAATATTGACTGAAAAAAAGATGTTTTCTTATTTTCTTTCATCCCGGAATTTCCTTAAAGAGATTGTAAATATTTAATATTGTAAAATGTAATAGTTTCAAATCCCAAATAAATATTGTTAAAACAATATTTATTTTCCTCCTCAGTTGAAAAGTTGTAGACTTTTGTTAGCTGTGGACATTTTGAGAGCTTCAACGGTACATAATACGACTCCATTAGTCCCCTTTCTGTCTTAAGAGTTATGAACTATTTCATATTCTACCCTTGTGCGTAACCTGAGTCGAATAAAACAGAGAGAATAAAAAAACGCAAGAGCACAATCATGAATAAATAAGCATGACCAAAAAAAACAACATATGAATCCTTATACATATTAAGCTTAGTTGTAATCCTTTGCCCTCTTTTCTCCTTTTTTTAATATATACTGATATGTTTATTATTATGTCGTGATCTGAATATTTAAACAACAACATTTTTCTCTCCCCTCTCCAACCAAAAAACTTCATCCCAGAACTAATTTTATTTTATCTTATCTTTTATTTCTGTAGGTATATCCTGATATGGACATTAATAACATCGTCGAGTCTTTTCATTGGGTTAAGATTAACAATTGGTGTAAATTAGGCCGTAAGAAATGCAAAGGACCTGCACGTTGGGTTAAGCCTTATAGATGTTTAGGTAAGGGTGTTATTTTATTATATCAATTTATAATTAATATATATATACTAGGTCTTCTCAAACTAACTGATGAATGCGCCACACAAGAGGGGGGGGGATTTACTTACTTTTGTATCGACTTAACTTATAATGCTAGTCAATTTTCTAGTTTAAAAAAGTCTGAGTACACTTCATATTTTAAATAGTCACCTTGATTTTTATTGAAAAACATCATTTGCTGTCTTTAAGTCATCTTCTAATTAATCACAGTGTCTAATAATGCTCTTGTATTTTCTGAGGAGATAAGATTTTCTGACTATACATTAAAGTTGAGCTTATTATTTAAAATACTCGAAATATGATGTCCTTAAGGTACCGAAATGTTTCTTTTAGTCTATAAATATCATTGGCTTATTTTGAGCTATTTTGTAAAACATTTAAAGGTAGCTCAACAGCCTTAAAGCTTGGAAATTTTAGACTTTTTTAGGAAAAAAAATATTCTTTTGATATCATCTATATTGTACACATTACAACATATTAATTAAAAAATCAAATTTTGTTAAATAATATTGCTATCAACAGTATCATATACATTTTTTTTTAATAAATTTCGTCTCTACGTTTCCAAAAGAACGATAAGTGTTATAAAATGAGTTATAGATTTCCACCTATTTCTATTATACCCTCTTCTATAACATATCACAGGCAAACAATTCCACTGAAACTCATCAAAATTTGCAAGTATACATATTGTTTACTTCGATAAACAAAAAAGTGCAATTTTGAATGACCTTGAACTGAGTTAAATGTATTATTTTTACTCTAAATATTTTTTGTAAATGATTTAAATTAGACAATGAAATTGATAAACTAAAAGGACCATTTGAAGACCTAAAAACTAAGTTCTACTCCACTTGAAATATAACACATCACAATAGATGAAAGTTATGGAAGTTATATACAAGGTACAGACTGAAAGTACTTCTTTTAATATTGTAAGTATTATATGGGCAGTAATACTTCTCAATTTTCACCTTTTCGAATTTATCACCTCGAGTCGATGCCTCACAACTCGAATTGACACAAGTCATCACCACACTAACTCTATCAAAAAATTTATTTATCATTTAAAAGATGGGACGCAAATCAAAAATTTGAGAAGTACCTCAGTATAGTAATAATACTCGGTGTAAAGTTAATTTTATTTTTTTACATAGAAAAAATTATATATTTTGAGACTCACTGCATGAGTATAAATATATACTTATATGTATATTTTTTATCTATAGAATAAAGGCTCTTCATTTTATTTTAAATATAAATATTTACATACTATGTATATTCAAAAAGTTATTCATAATTGGTTTAAAGTATGAAATTTTTCATGAAATAAAAAAAGTATTTTCTTTTGAATCCTAAAAGAACTTATTTTAAATGATGTGGTTTCGGTTATTTACTTCTACTGTACTATAATTATTTTGGATAACTATCATTATAATAACTTTTTATTAAAAAAATTAGTTGGTTTCAAGTGACTAATATTATCTTCTCTTTTTTTTCGCTTTTTCTTTGATTGCTTTCACTTATTTTGGGACATGAATCTTCATTCTTCTACTTGTTAAAAAATTTGCTCGTAAATGTTACTCTATATAAAAATAACAATAATTCAGCCGGACCTTTTCAAAGCGATGCTCTTTTAGTTCCTGAACACTGTCTTTTTGATCATATTCACAATCAAACCCGTTGTCTCGCGTTCGATACTTGGAACGTAACAGCTGCAAGTGCCTGCTCTGACAGAGGAATGAAAGTAAAGAGCTTTGCTATGCTTTTACCATGTGGAATAGATGTTTTCTCCGGAGTGGAGTTTGTCTGTTGTCCACGTAAAAAGAAAGGTATTTGAATGGTTACATAAATTTAAAGCTTTTCACGTACGTCACAGGTTGTATAATCCATGCAAAGAGTTGATCCAAAGATATTTCTTAAATGAGGTTTATAATTATTTTTTTTCAAATTTTCCAAGTTTTTTTTTTAAATATAAAAATTTATTTAATTTCTACCAAAAATAATAAAAAGGCCTTTGTTAATAAATAATTTTGTTTAAATTACCATTGACCTGACTGTGGTTATATTTCCTTAAATACTATTTTTTCAAAAGACCCACAAATTTGAGTTTTTTTTTTTTTAAAGTGAATGCATAAATAGTCGAAAATTTTAATTCTGAAATCACATTTTTCCTATTCCAATACTGTATGGAGATGTATCATAACCGTCCCCAGCCTCCCAGCCACCTCTATGTGGACCAAAGTAACTAAAAATGTACTTATTTCCAAATAAAACAAAAAAAAAATAGTTTTTATAAAATTAGATTGTTTATGTCTATATATGGACAATGTGATGACGTCACGTGATAACAGGCTATACAATACTTCTATTACTAAATTATTAATTTTACTAATATTAACTTACGATCAATATTGGAACTTTACATTCTACATAAATATATTACAATAAAAGATGTGAAAAAGAGCCCTTCCCAGTGGACATGGCTCACTCCAAAATCATATTTGCTGCCGAAATTCTATTACATTTTTGTTCTTTCTTAATTATTGTTGAAGATGCATCTAGTAAGTAGAAAACTGTGTTTTGACTTAAAACATTTACTTAACAATATTGCCTATTTCATATTATTACTCGGCAAAAAAAAATAAAAAAAATAAAGAATGTTTTTAAATTAAAAACTAAAATATAACATTATCTTCTGTTCCGTTCTTAATTAATATGATATCTCAGGGCTACTATACATTTTATTACATCTTTTCAGGCGTCGTGGTTTTTATGCTCACCGCGAAAGACTCTTTTTTAACGTCTTGTAACAAGTAGATTAAATGTTACAAAACCAACAATTTTCAATGAATGAAAGAAACAATTATTGTATATAATTTATAAAAACTATCAAATTGAAAAATAAATGCTTTTTTGACATATGTTTTTATTTTTTTTATAAGTAGCTGACAAAAAGGCAAAACCCGTGAGTTCATCCTGGCCTAATGAATTAAAGTTGCAAGAGATTGAGGACGATAAATTGAAAAAGGACTCACTCACCGATGAGGAAGAGGATGATTATTATGAAGATGACGAGGATGAAGATGAGCTTGAGAGTGAATTTGACGAAGAAGAGGATTGGCTCGATGATGAAGAGGACTATGATGAGGACTACTATGATGAAGAATACTACGAGGACACAGATGACTCTAAGGTAAGATAAATATTATATTTACATATGTGTATGAAGGTGAAGTTTAGTGACCGATATAGTAATAGCAAAAAGACCAAAAAGTGTTTATTTGGTTATTTATTTACAATTAAAATTTTGGCTAGGAAAAACTCGGAGATATTCAAGTAGCCGTCCATTTCCCACAGGAGGAGTCCTCATCCACACCATTGGCCACATCAACCACTACCACCACAACCACCACAACTACAACAACCACAACCACAACAACAACCACTACTACCACAACAACCACCACAACTACTACAACCACCAGACCTACAGCTGATCCCTACTTCACTCGCTATGACCCAAGAGAGGAGCATGCAGCCTATGTTCAAGCTGAGAGACGTTTTGAAGAGCATCACAGAGCTAAAGTATCAAAGGTAATTATGAGCTAAAGTTATATATTACTATCTACTATCCAGTATAATCTAAAAGCCATACTGCGCTAAAAATCCAAGTAAAATAATATAAAAAAACTATTTTTTCTTTGAAAACCCCTTTGATGCTTATTTAATTTCCACAACAATGCCCCAAAATAGAGAAAATGTTTACATAATCGATTATACAACGTCCCAAAGGAAGTTTATTTTCACTGTAAAGGTCGAATAATAAATTACACGGGGATATTACATAAATTATTTTATTACAAAGCTAAGACAAATATCCTTAGATCATTTTAAGGCTCAATTGAAGTATATATTAACAGTTAAAGTTCGTTGAGCTTTGGAAACGTCGTTGATTGATATCTAATTACTGTTTTTAAAACCCTGAGCAAAAGACTACTAATTAAGTGCTAAAGGTAAAATGTTCGACATAAAACTATTAATTATATGCTAACAATTGAGTACAGAACACATAGAATATAATAAGAGTAACTTAGTGACGCTGGTAAATTTCAGTAAAAACTCGGTCCAAACATCCCATCTCATAGCTTGCTCATCTACTTACATTTAACTTGCTATATACCAGCTTAATGTTTGTTGTGATGTATAAAGGGTTGTTAATTTTGTTGAGGTGCGTGAAAACTAAACAAGTTGTTATTGAAAATAAATAACAAACAATAATGCTACAAATGGCCAAAATACATGTACCAACTGTTCATTTTCTCTCATTTTGTAAACACAACATTACTATGAAACCTTTTTATGCTTTTCGTTATATGTGCATCTATGACATAGCCATAGATACGTTCCTCAATTTTGTTCTTGGGGGTCTTTTTATCATTCCAGCCGCCACCGTAGAATAAAGTGAATATACATATTATATGTATACATAAAAATGAATAGATCAAACTTTTTGAAAAGAGGGAAAAATATACTTTCTTCTCGAATGATCATTAATATTTCATATCAAATGAATAATGTATAAGCAGAAAATAAGAACTTTCATATTCCCGATATAAAATGACCTCTTTTATGCGTAAAACTCGAGCACGTACATAAAAAGAAAGCTTTCAAAACCTACAAGGATAGAAATGGATTGAAATTAGAGAGCTTTAGAAATATATATACATAGTAAGTTTTTTAACTGACGTCATAGATTGTATTATAAGCCAAACGCAATGCCATAATAGACTCATATTTGTCTATATATATTTGTATTATAATAACGTACCTATGCACATTGAGTTCGAAAGAATAATGTCTACGTAGCCACTTGTTCACTGTTCCATTCCACATATTTATCATTAATCAAGAAAGAGAAATATCTAAAGGATACAAAAGGATATTTTATCAAATAATTATCTTAAAAGTTAAAATAAGATGTGTATATAAAATAATTCAAATAAAAACTGATTAATTATACTTTGTAATGAAATCATAAAAAGATGCCAAAGAGTAAATATTAGCTCTGTCACAATATCTGTATTGCATCGTAGAAACGTGAAGATGTGCACATTTCTAAGTGTGTAAGACTAAAGTTGTATAAATAGTACAAGATGTAACTTTTATAATAAAAAACAAGTTAAAGTGAGGAGTAATATTTTACAATTTATAGTATTCTCTAACTCAAAAAGTTTATATTTTGATTGTTACCAGTAAGTATACAACTAAAGAAGCTCAAGCAAATGTCATTATCATTTAAAATAACATTTTTATTTTCTATGTCATTTTGCATCCTATTTTTGTTTTACATACCGGCATACTCACAAACATATCAAGCAGTCCTTGAGAGCGCTCTCTACTTTATTTGTAAGGATATTTAACGTTTCCTAATTAGTTGTAGGTTGAGAAATGATATGACAGGAACAGCGAATAAGAAAGTGTAAATACTAACATTCTTCTAGAATAAATAGCCTACAACTATTATTACTTCCCTTTTTTTAATAATTTATACACACCGGGATGTAGCTTTTATTTACGTCTCTAGTTAGGATCTATAGCCCCTTTTTCTAAGATATCTAATAATAACCAATTTTAATCTGTATCGAATAAAAATTTAATATTTTATTTGAAGGAATATTGAACCAAATTTAAATTTGTTTCATATCCAAATGATTTGACTATTATTTATTGATAAGATCTAAGTAATCTAATCAACTTATTTATATTTAAGTTTGTCAACTATTCTTGAATCTAAAATATTGAGTACTTCTAAGAATTAGTTAATTATTTCGAAACATTTTCTTGCAAAGTTACATTTATTTATTAAATACTCTTTAAGAAAATTTATAGTATGACTAAAAAAATTAGTCAAAAATAATTTTTTTCACAAAATATCTTTCTTTTAGATATAATATGAAGTAAATAAAAATATAAAAACAATATCAGTTTCTAAATCAGACCCTTCATTTTAATGGATTTTTGTACTACCAGACCAAATTCTTAGGAACTGTACTCAAGATAACGTAATGCATATTGTATTTTTCAAACGCCGGAACGTTTCGTATAATTTTTTTTTTAACTAGGTATATAGATATATCATTTCTAAATATGGCTGTGAATGAAAATTATCTCTATAAATGTGATTTTAAAAAAACGGGCTAAAAGGCCAAACTTCCTGGTATTGAATATTTTAAAGATCATTTTCGTGTTCTATGGCTTAAATAGCAATAAGTAATGTGGGTTTTAGCTGGGGGGTATTACAAGACCTGAGTTTAGTCAATACTATTATGTATGGCTATCGATATTTTTTGACAGTCCTAGTAAAAATAAATCAAATGTACCGAGGCAGTATTCTGTGTGAAGTATATTGTCCAATAGTTGAAGGGATAATGATGTCAAATATTGAAGCCTTTCATTTCAACTTTTTTACCTTCTAAGAGCCTCCTTTTTCTTTCATTTCATTCTCTCACCTTATATAATTAATCATTTTTATGTAAATTTGAAATTGCACATGCTACAAAAATACTCACGAACACATTAAAATTAGCTTCTACTAAAAAAATCTATCATTATTGTTACACTCCATCATCTTTATTTATAAAAAAGCTGCTTCAAACATACACATTACGCATATTTTTTTTTTTCAAGATTTTGAAGAAATTTTGTAGTTTTTGAAATACAAAAGATTTTTTTTTGATATTCACAGGTTCTTTTCATTTCCATACTAAATATTCAGGAGAATAAAAAATATAGAAACGAAAAAGGAACCCTCTATAAACTCTAAATCCTCTCAAATAAATTAAATTAATGATTGGAAAAAAAAGTCTAGGATTATGGAAAGTATTAGCATAAAATAAAAATTCTTCAAACATGAATTTTATCTAACAGAGGGCTTTACCGAAATTACATTATTAGTTTTTTTGTTTTTTTTTTCACTTTGAAAATATATATATGTATATTTTGATACAAAATTAAACTAATTCGTAGCTTAGTAGGGAACTAAACTTAAAAAAATTGCTAATATTAACTAATAGAAGAAACATGTACTTCATTGATTGAATAATATATGCTAATGAAGGAACTTAATTTACATATATTAATTAAATCATTTGGCTCGCTGTAAACTATTTGGAGGTTGAATGAATTATTTAGTCTGAATTATTACTCAATTAGAGTGTATTCATATGACCAATGATCATTATTTAGAAAGCACATGATATTTAAAAAAATGTATTTTATTAATCCATTCAAGAAATTTTTTAATTAAATTTCCAAAAAATGTCATTTAATGACGTGTTTTGATTTGAAAATCTGTGAAATGTTAAAACAAACTATTCCTAAAAATGATGAAGTTTAATCGAGATACAAAATTCTTATAAATGAGATATTGTATAGTATAAGTAAACTTTTTCAACATTATTTTAAAAAAAAGTTATTCCAATTTACCTCATGTTATAGTTATTTTATTGTCAAAAGCCTTTCAAATAAACATTTGATAACACATATTACCTTCATATATATTTTGGAGTTTTTCTTTACATTAAATATTGAACTATCGCTATTTTATACCAAGTGTATAATACATGATTGTGAAAACATTTTTATTTTTGTATTTCAGCCATATAAGAAATAATATTTTTTTATCATTTAAATCAACAAAAACGGTCCATACCCCATTCCGTATTATAATCTAAGAATTTAAAATGACCATCCGCAGTTTTCAATTATTTAACATTATTATTTATATATTTAGGTGATGAAGGATTGGTCTGACCTTGAAGAGAAATATCAGGATATGAGAGAAAAGGATACGAAAGCAGCCGAAGGATTTAAGAAAAAAATGACTGAGCGATTCCAAAAGACGGTGCAAGCCCTTGAAGAGGAATCCCAAGCTGAAAAACGACAACTACAAGCCATGCATCAACAACGTGTCATTTCACGTATTAATCAAAAAAAAAAGCTTTCCATGAATTGCTATACAAATGCTCTGAACCAAAGCCCGCCCAATACTCATAAAGTGCAGAAATGTCTTCAAAAACTTCTACGAGCTCTTCATAAAGATAGACACCACACCATTCAACATTTTAGGCACCTTTTGGAAACAAGTTTTGAGCAGGTTAGTGATGACGGGTGTCACTTTTTTAGAGTACGTAAAATCTTTTATTTTCTTTATACAGGCTGAGCGTGAGAGAGAAATCACGATTGAGCATTTGGCTGACATTGATCGACTCATTAATGAGTCCCTGGAAATGCTTTCTCGATATGAGGATTTGAATACCAAAATTCTACCCTTGATGGAAGATTATCTCATTGCTCTTCGATCCCGTGACAACACACCAGCTTCTCTTCTTCGTATGGACAAGGAACACGAAAAGGAAATGATTGATAACTATACGACTGATATTCATGAGAGGATCAAAGGTGCATAAACTTATTAAATTATTTGCCGACTTTGAAACCTGATAAGAAAGTGGTATCTGCTTTAATTGTATTAATATATATTCATACGTACATAGGTACAATGCCAATATAAAAAATGACTTGTATTTTTATTTGTATTGTGTGTGTGAAAATTGATCAAAACGCTGAAATGATCTTTTAAACTCTGGTCTTTCAAATATATATATATATATATATTTTTGATTAGTTAATTATCATTTATTTATACTTTATACAATTTAACTTCCAAGTTAATTTAAGAATTATCTTAGTTTAATCAATTTGTGGATGCATATACTTGAATATTTTTACCATGATAACATTTTCAAAGGGTTTTTGGGTTTTAAACCTACTAAAAGTTTCCGAGAAAACAAACATTTTTCGAGAAATCTTGCATCTCAGTCTTTTTTATAACACATGTTTTCGAGTTGTAATCAATTTAATGAAAAGTCTAACACATATTGGACTAGTTGCCAGAATCTCCCTGCGCCCTTTCTACAAAATATAGCTTCTAATATAACAATAAATAATGCTAATTTATAATTTTTACTTACAATGTTAGTAATTTTTTATGTCCTTTGTAGAATTCACCTTGTGAATACAAAAGTAAATGATTGATTTCTAAGAGATAACGTATTTATTTATAAAGTAATTCATGACAATATGAGGGCCTCAAGTAGGGAAAAAATTGTTTTTAAAGCTGTCTCAGTTTTGAATTGTTTTGATTGCATGGTATTTGTGTCACCAGTAGGATTAAAGATTGGGGCTATGGCTTAGTTGCCACATCTATCATGAACTTTGTTACTTGTTTAAATAATGCCCATTTTTAATCACATGACTTATTTATTTTGAAAGGGAGAATGGTTGAGATTTAAGACTCACAAAATTCAAATTTCTTAGCAATAAATTATATTTTACGTTAACATGGAGGATTGATGTGCTAACTCATCATAACACTAGCTTAAAATTTATTTTTTCTCCTAAAAATAAACAATAAATTACTCTCACTTCCCAGTACTAGGATTGATCCTTTTGCAGGACATTGTATCTTAGTGAAATCCCGGTAAGTTACGGAATAACTTACCAAAATTTCCCTGAGATACATTGTCCTGAAAAAGAATCCAGCCTAATACATATATTGAACAAGTAAGTATGTATCTCAACACAACATTACCCTAATGGTTTTTATTGTATTTGACAAACGAAAAAATAAATATAAATTCAATTTATGAAATTGAATTGGAAAAAACCAACATGTTTCTCAATTCACTTTCATACCATTACCCCCTCCTCATACTTTTTACTTATACAAATGTATATAGGTAGAGTGGAGATGTGAAGTGTGTTATACTCGGTTGACTACCAAACCTCCCTCTCTTATCTTTATAAATTATCTTTGGTTTTTGTAGGTTAAGTTTATTTTCATTCAACTTAACAGAAAAGTCAAATTTAAAAATGGGATAAACATAGTAATATTTATGAATTTTTACTTTTTTAAATGTTAAAATTATAAAAACTATAGACCTTTCTTGTGTGAAATTGCACTATATTTATTCGTGTTGGGCTTACATCCATACCAAGCCAGCGTTTTTGTTTTACCTAAAATGATTTTTTTTGTAAATGGCTTCTAAATTTGTAGAATCTAAGAACACTGTTTTTAAGCGTTTTTGTGTTTACAGTATTTACAAAATACTTTTATATTTAACAAAATCTTTGTTATGTACATCAAACTAACTCTAATGATGCAGTGTATCTTTAATGAATAGAAAAAGTAACTTTTAAATTCGAACAAAATAAATAAAATATCACCTTATCAACGTGGTTGTGTAGACCGGGCCTAACTATATAAAATATACATGTATGTATACTAAATATTCAGAACTTACAATAATCTTGAACTTTAGTTCATAAAACGTCACGGATCTGGCCATGTGTTTTCTTTTTTTTTAAATCAAAGTAGGATCACCTTGGTAAGTTTCTTACGAGTTATTTGTAATAAAAGAAGTTTTTTTTAATAGCCCTGTTCGTATTTTAGCATTTTTTAAAAAGCTTTTTATTGTTTTATGTTTAACAAATTATTATTTTTATTACATGAACATAGAGCGTGAGCGTGAAAGACTCGTAGAGAAACGTCAACGTATTGAACAAAAAAAGGAGGGCCAATCTGCTGCTTCCTCTCCTGTTTCTTCTGAGCGACAAGGCAGAGAAGAGACCTCTACTACAGGAGGAGTTATGACGTCAATTCCTCCAAAACAGGCCGGCAGTACGAGTAAAACAACTACAACCTCTGCCACAAGCTCTGGACAACGAGGAAAGGAACTTAAGATCGAAGTTCATGCCACAGCTATTCATCATAATAACATCAATACTAATAAGAATGCTGAAGAACGAATTGAGCCTAAAGTGGCACATTCGAAACTACATGATATTTCGCATCAAGCGGTAACTAATATATATAAATATATAATTACATATGTCATAAAGTGGTGGTAAAAATTGTAAAAAATTTGTAATTTTTTTTTGATAATATGCGCACGCATAACTAACTAACCAAGGGGGAACTTAATGAGCACTCATGACTTTAAATATAAAGAAATGATTTCCTCTTTGGAAAAAATATAAATAAAATGTCAAAGGAAATGATTGCTATTAACAAAAAAATATATACATATATAATCATAATATTATTATGTTGTAGTATTTCAAAAAGGGTCTTTTTTTATAGACTGTGCGTGCAAATAGAACCTGCAAAAAAAAAAAAAAAAAAAAAAGAGCAAAAAATAACAGCACCACTTGAGTTATAATAATGTAGAAGTACCAACTACTACCTTCCATGCAGCTTTTTATTGCCTTATATATTATTACTCCTATTCATTAGAGTGTTTGTTCCTCTTTTTATATATTTATTTTTACTATACTTACTCTCTGTATGTAGTCTTACTCCGTTCGTCGAGTTGAAATGAAAGAAAACGGTTCTGTTTACATGACATTGGCTTTCGCCGGAATTGCTCTCGTTGCTGCAATGGTTATGGGAGTTGTCATCATCAAGAAAAGAAGTGGACGTAGTCCTCACCACCAGGTAAATTTAATATGAAAGTTGAATTTACAAAAAAAAACATTTGACAAAATTATTTATGAATTCCCTTTGACTCAAAAAGTACATATAACAAGATATATAAATAATAAATTTTGAAATAAATGAGTACTAATATAGAATGAACGAGGAATAAAAAACAAAACTTTTGATATGAGCACATAAAAAAACCCTATGACTAATTCAATTTTGATTCTTCCCTCTCCTGTCAAACAAAAAAAAAAAAAGAAGCTATGTCCATGAGGTTTTTCTCTTCTTTTGTTGACTTTCGTTCATATTTTCTTTCCGTTTCTTCTGTTCTAAAAATATAAATTCAATTCTAAACCAGGCACCCTTATTCACTTCCTTAACAAGGGTTGTTAATCTTAAGCATTTTTTGCCTAGAATGTTGTTGTAGTAGGGTTCTTGTGTAATTTTCTAAAGCTGTTTATGCTAATCTTTCATTCATGAGTTGAGAATATCATAGTATAGAGCGTAACCAGGACTGTGTGTGCGTAAATATTTTTTGAAGAGTAACTCAAATCATTTGTTGTGAGTTATAAGGATAAATCCTTATTAGCCTCATAATAGAATTAAAATTCGTTAACTGAGAAAACCGTTTCAAAATAATATAGAGTTGGATTTGAGTTTTTTTCTTCCCTATCTAACCGCTAACAGCTAATCTCATGAAAATTCATAACAGTTAAGCTGCTTTAACCTCAAATACTCTTCACTTTGTCAGGGTTACCAAGTTAATTTTAGGGGTGTTTTTTTTAAATACATACAATTTGCAACCCTTTCACATGGGGATCAGTATTCTCATTACCACACAAATATGTAAATTGAAGAAGTAATTCAACCTTTTTGTTGTTTGATATATATTTATGAATATTTATGTGTTTACCCCTTTTTTTAAATAACTATTCACTATTTCTACAAAAATAGCAAAATCCAGGGTTTTTTGACTCTTTCAGGGTTGTATATATTCTTCTATTTTAAAAAATAAACAAAGTTCTAAATCACCCCTAAATCCCTTTCACCTGGATATAAAGTTCAAATATGTAAATTGAAGAAGTAACTTCAACATCCTGTTATTTGAGTAATAATAATTTCATTTAGTTAACCCATTTATGTTTTTTTACTATTCACTATTTCTACAAATATTATATTATATATTTTTGCAGTTGGTCTCAGTTCAGACCACACGCTCTGGATTAGGGAATAGAGAGGTGGGTTTTTTCGCTTGTTTGTTTGTTTTCTTACATTACAAATCAAATTTGCTTCTTTAATTTATATATTTGTGACTCTTTTTTTTTTCTTTACGCGCTTATCATTTTATCATTCTCCTTATTTTTTTAATATTTTTTTTGGCAGCGTGGTTTCTATTTTTTCCTGCTATTTGTGTGTGCTTTTTCTAAATACATCTATAAGATAACATAATTTTATTATATTATTATTTTCGTTTATTAGAATTGCCTATTATTTTTTTTTTTATTATATCCCCTATATTAAATAAATACATTTTATAAACCGGGATGTATAATGTTAAAGAATTATACGATATGGCTTAAGTCAAAATAACATTAAACATTTAATGTACCCTTTACTTATTTGGCAAAAAAAAGTGAGAAACAGGCGATGAAGAAGGGACAATTAAATGCAGGGCTCTTTGATAAAAAAAAATCTCATAAAAATGTATAAAACTTTGAACGCCTGCTGTTCTAACTCATTTTTTAATATTCAAGTTGTTTAAGAACGCACATCTATTTTATATGATGTTCTTAATTGCACATAAATTTAATTTCTATGAGGTAGATAAAAGTGATGTGGAGTATAAAAAGAGGCTGTAATGGTTTTTGGTAAAATCGATTAGTAAGCGCAAATAATCGGTAAATTCTGTTCTTGAAATTACGTTAACAATTTTTTTGGACTCGTTGTGTGGAAGTTGTTTTTTGTAAGCTATTTTCCTATGTGTGGCCGAAATTCAATATAGCATGTTAAACATAAAACTATGGCTTTGATTAAAAAAACATCTTTAACAAAAGATATGATCCTTTCCTATGAAGTAAAAAAGTATCAAAAAAATAACGTTTTTATCGATTCCTTTTTTCTATTCCTAGCCTGCTTATATATTGACACGTCACAAATACTCTACAAAATTACGTAGCTGCCATATATTTATCTCATGGGCAATGGATCTCTATTATTTTCTTTTTTATAATTATTGTACATATAATTGATTCATTTCTCCTGCGAGCATGCTAGTTAAAAACCAATCTTAGGTATTACATTAATTCCCTCAAGATAGAAATTAGGTTATTTATAAATATATATTCCCTTCAATTATATATAAAGCTAACCTACAGAAAAAAAATAGGTACTTAAAGTTTTAATTTGATAGAATAAGCATAACAAATTTTCGACAAAAAAATGTTTTTAACATCCTTAAACTTTTTATACCAATTGAAGTGATCTTTTATAATGATTTCATTATTCATCTTTGCCAATTTTCTTTCCAAAGTTTATCACATAATTGAATTTGTTTCAGCTATCATGTCAATAGTAAACACATTTGTTTTATCCTTGGATTGGTGTGTTCACAACTGCTTTTACCTCAAGAAATTTAAAAATATACACTTTATAATACAAAATTGATGCTTTTGTACCATACAGAATGCTGCACTTTATGCATTAACAATAAATCTTGATAGCTTGTTATACGTACAAACATATTATTTCAAGCAACTAATCTTAAATTGCATATAATAAATATACTTTTATATTTTTTTATAATTATTCACATATATCTTTTTTTTTAATGACAAACTATGCAAACAAAAATGAAAAATTTATTAGACTTTTGATTAAAAGCTTATGTTTGGTCATTTTTTGTATTTGCATTTTCGCCGTTATAGAAAAATATATAACTACAATATTTTTTAATCTAAAATCTATATTTTATTTTTTTGGATATTTTCAGACAAAATTTCACACTAAATAATGTCAATTTGGTGAATAAATATGTTTTAGAAAACTACTGTACTAGCCACAAAAGCAAAATTTATGTAAAAAAATCATTTTCAAGTTTTTAATTGTAAAAACTATAAAAGAGGCCTCATCTCAATCTGAGGGCGGAAAAAAGTTAAAATTTTGTTGATTCGTCTAATCAATATAATTTATTGTTAACGAAAATAATATTCTTCCACTAATTAGAATATTTTTATTTGTATTAGAATACTTGTTTGGCAGTTTTATCTTATAGTATCTTTTTATTTATACACAATGTGATTTGATAATCGTATATTTATTTTATTTTATTTTCTAGGGATTTGTTGAAGTGGATCAAACTGCAAGTCCAGAAGAACGACATGTTGCTAATATGCAAATTAACGGATACGAAAACCCAACCTATAAATACTTTGAAGCCTCGTGTACATAAAAAATCAATTGTTTTTCTTTTTACAAAACAAGACAAAATGTAAAACCAACCAGCAACATCAAATGAACTTACTATAACATCAAAAAAACGCGGTGAAAAACGTCTAACAAAAAAACTTTTTATCTTTCAAAAGAAGTTCAGAATGAACAAGGCGTGTTTTTCAAATAAGAAATTCAGACAAATTTAACTATTAATATTTAAAAAAAAATCTTTTACTAGTCATCAAGAGTCAAAATTGTCTAAATGATTATTTTTTTCTATCAATTCAAAAAATATTTATTTTTTGTTTAGATGCGTTATGTATGTTTCGATAAAGACCTTCAATAACAACTAATAAATATAAATAATTCGAGATAACCCTTTCCAAAAACATAAAAACCATATGAAAAATATATTTTTTTTGTGAAAAATTTGGTTGTCCCCATTTGAAAAACTTTAAAAAACATTAAAAAAATAAATAAAATACAATATTTTTTGGATCATTTTAATATATTTTTAGGTATTAAAAAAACTGTTAAATCTGTTTGATTGTGTATTTTGATCTCCTTTACATATGTATAAATATGTTATATATATCTATCATACATTTATTTCTTCATAAAAATCTATCAGCAGTAATTATTCAATTTTCTAAAAAAATATAACCTTTTTTTCTTCAGTTTTCCCCCAAAATATTCTTGATTATATTTAGTGCTACAATATCTATCTTTGAATATTTGTAAACTTTCAAATATATATATATAAGAAAACATGTGCTAAAGTTTTTGACAGAAGTGCACCCACAATTTTTGTTGCAAATTCTTTTTATTTTTAATTCATTCAATTCGTCGTCAAATCAAATTTGTACTTTCAAATTACTGCTGATTCTACTACTACTATAATATTACTTCTTTATCCTGGCTTAAATGTTTCTTAAATGTAATAAAATATTTATAAGTTATTTTGTAATCAAAATTGCCCACAAAACTCGTATTAGTTCAAATCATGTCAGTAATTTTTTTTTGTAATTACAACACTACACATTTAAATGTTAATTATTTGCTGTTGTTTTTCATTCAATTCGTAGTTGTGATTGATTGTTGACAATTTTCGTATTAATTAGTCAAATTTTGAGATTACATATATAGAAAAAAATATATGTAGTCATAATTGGTTTTAAATAATAATAATAATTAATCAGAGTCTAGTTAAGGGCAGAAAAACAAAGTAAAAACTCATTTTTAAAAAAATAAAAAAACTAGGTACTCATAATTATGCTTAATTTATTATTTTATTTTTATTTTTTTGAAGAAGAAAATCTATTTAGTACATAAAAATACATATATTTAAAAAAATCTGCTTTTTTGACTTTTTAGCAATTTTTACATTTTTTCGGATTTGATTTGTCATTATTTGTTAATACAAGATAAAAATATTATTAATTTTACTTCTGTCACGACCGATGTAATGTACCTACAGTTTTGGAATAAAAAATATTTTAAAAAAATCTGTAAAGTGTTTAATGAAAAAACGTATAAAAGAAAACAAAAGGACTAAACTGTTTGAAAACAACTTTTCACATAAGTGACTGACACTATCTTAAATTACATTTTACTTTTGTATTCCTTGTTTTTAAAACTTATAAGTACATTATAGATTCTAGCAAATCAATGGTTTCTCATATACTTTTCCGTATATAGTATGTTTTTAAATATGGCGAGATGCTGAAACAGTTAGTTTTGATTATACTATTACAAATATATTGCAACATATTTGGAATTTATATTTATTCAATAAAAATGAATATACTTGACTATAATCTATAGTAATAAAAATATATTTTCAGTCCGGTATGACTTACAAACCTATCCATATAAATTCTTAAAGTTCATCCATGTAACATGAATGAAAAAGAAGAACCAAATATTTAACAAAACAAAATCACAATTCTATATCCTTTTTGATTATACAAAAATAATCTTTGATAAAAATCATCTTGATATCTATATGATATCTACCTTTGTCTTGGACTTTTCATATTATACTAAATTAGACAAATATTTTTGTTGGGAGACTGAGCATTCTGTTATTACTTTTTATTTCCTATAAATAATCCGTCTTCATTAATTAAGAAATGATGATATCAAATAAAATACAATTTTATTTGTATTTTTCATAAACATATCACTCTGTTTAAATTAAAAACTATTAATTATATACAGTAATATTTATTACAAGAAGGAAATGAAACTTTAGATAAGTATGACTTTTAAGTTGTAAATTAACTTAATTATAATCGTATAACATGATCATTAAGAAACTTTAGTTAAAAATTATTACTTACTTAACCTTTTGTTATTTATTTTTAAATCCTTGGAAAAGTACTTTCTTTGGGCATTTAGCCACTACAAAATTTAAAATTATATTTTAAGCAATGTAAAGCTTCACTTGTCGGTAATATTTTTAAATATTATATGAAAACATCAATGAATAAGTTGAATAATTTTTACAATTATATTTTATACTTATGAGTTGATAATAGTAACTTAAGATATTAATTTCAAATTTCGTAGACTGTAGAAAATGTATAATTTTTAAACTATCATTAAAAAGGTATGTTCAGTACAAACTAAAACATCTCTTAATTCTATTCCATCTTCGATTGTATAATAATTGTTGTGGGTATATAAATAATAAGAACGCATAAAAATGTTATAACCTTAATTAAAGATTACAACATACTAAATTCTTTCCACTGATCTTTTTTTAAATCCTTAAAAAAGTACTTCTTTTCGGAAATTAGCCACTACAACATTTGAAATCATATTTTGAGCAATGTAAAGATTTATCTGCCTTTAAAAGTTTTTTCATATTAAATTATAAACATGAATGAATAAGTTGAAGAACTGATCATCACTAAAGGTCTAACTTTAAGCCAAAATATTTATTCATATTGCTATAATGCAATTCCTCCAGATATTTTATTTAATTATTAACTGTAGTGAAAAAAATTAATAGTTTATATCAAATACAACATCTTTAAAAAAATCTTGCAACCCTCCATAGTTAATTCTAACATTTGTTATTAAATAGTAAACTAATGAATTAGGATACACAAAAAAACCAATGAAGATTTTTATATGATACAGATTAAATTTGGCTAATAAATGTTTAAATAAGAGAAAAAATATTCCCCCTAATGGTCAACTTGGGGCCTAAAAAAGGCTGTGTTCATATGATCTTAATAGACAGATAAAAACAGTAAACATATTTTTTATTGCCGTCGTTAATTGGTCCATAAATAATTATCAACCATTGGAACAATAAATTTAGAAAAATATAAGTACCTACAGCAATATTTTAGTTATTTTTTCCCCAATTTTGAATAATTTAATCTAAAGTATTAAATAAACTATCTTTTCTTTTTGAAAAAAATAAAAATGGAAAGAATGATATTCACTACAGAAGAAAGAAACTGTTAAAATTATCACAAATACTTTTTGAAGGATAAAAAAATGATAATAATTCATATTTTTAAATTAAGAGAATTCATTTTATTTGGAATATATTTAAGCGTAAAGAGAATTGTCCTATTCATATTATCACGATAGGCGTAAATGGTATATGATAAATTCATAATTGACATTGAAGGTAGAGTAAAAAGTTAAGATTTCTTTATGTCTTTGAATTTGATAAACAACTGAATAAAATAAAGTAGAGTTCAAATGATATTGCATATATATAATAAATTAATAGAACATTATTCCGCAATTTCAACTTCTTTGTTATAGTATATTGACTTTGTATTCCTATACTTTGACTTTGACATTTCATATGAGTTATTTTTTTAAAAGGTAATATAATTTACAATGGTAAATGTTAATTATTAGGAACAACTTGCTAGTTCATTATACATATAGTTATATTTATATTCTTGAGAGAAAAACCGTTAGACAAATACAGTAAAACCCGCTTAGAAGTGAGGCGCTACATATGGAAATTCGTATATAATGACATAGTTTCAAACTAGTTATAAGAGTACATAACATTGTAAAACAGCATGGGAGCCCATCAGAAAGGCCTTTTGAAAAACAGGAAGATTTCAGATTAATCACGCAACATTGAAGGTTCGATAGAATCATTGGGTTGGCATATGTTTGAAGCTATTATTGCAATTGACTTCAACAAAGCTTTTGATTTTATTTATCATCCATTAATCCTTTATTCTGTCAAACAATTACTGCCCACTCGTTGGGACTCCTAAAATCACCTTGGATGGTCTCGAAAGTGCTCCATTTCATCTTAAAAGGAGCTTCAAACAGGGATGCCTACTGGTTCTCCTTCTTTTTATTTTTGCAATTGAGGAATTCAAGGTATCTCACTTTTGTCAAGGAGGAAAGGAGATTTACGGTTCAGTTCTAAATTTCGACAGCCTATATTTACTTCAACTCTCCCTGTTATGACTGTGGAAAGAATTTTAACTCTGTTATTCAATCATTTCAAAGATGCCCTACATTATCTGGTCTTCGATATTTCTTGGCTTTGAATATTGATATTTTTCATTTGAGTGATTACTCTCCCCAGTACTCGTTTGACTATTCTTTCTGGAATACACAAAGGGGAGGAAAAGGCGATCCCAGAAGCTAGGGTTGTCGGTTTTGCTCTAGTTAGCGCTAAAGAATATATAGCTAGCTGCTTCACTTCTGGGTTTCCAATAAGCTTTTACTCTTTCAGGAAATTTTTCATTGCATCTGCAGCAAGACGAAGATAGAGAATGGAATTACACGGCAGACATTGTTCAATTTTCCCACAATGGTCATGTAAGTTCTGCTCAACCCTTAAACGTTTAGTAAAAATATACCTAATGACGAGGATACGAATATCAAAGACATTGTTGATATTAGTTTTTCTGTTTTAATTTAATAATTTTGATATTGCATCTACTCATACTTGGTTGTGGTAGACATTAGTATATTTTTATATGTCTATAACAAAACATAAGTTGTTAATATTGAGGGGTTGGACTTTGATCTAGTGTTTAGTTTTCAACTATAACGTTTATTTATGATTAATTTTATCGCTTTATCACATTCCCTCTTGATGTATTGTATTACTGTTTTAATCTTTATATTGTTGTTTTAAATTTTAATAAAATCCCAATTAAAAAAAGCAAAAAAAAAACCAGTATTTTCATCTACTGGCTATGTCCACATTTATTATAGTTATGTAAGCTTTAGAAAACGAAATGATAATAAGAAAAGCTATAACCGATATATGTCTGGCATTTAAAATCTAGATTTTAAGAAAACAATATTTTTGATTATAATTTTGATTCAATGTCATATTTGGACGTGAAATAAGCTTTTAGATTTGAATAAAAGTTCAAGCACAATTATATTTATTTTAAAATTTATAAAAGATTAATTATTGATTATGTTATTGGGATCCTAATTCCTGCAAATGTGTTGAATTTTACAAAAATTTGGTAAAATAATGGATCTTATTTGAAACCTAATATTTTTTCCAGTTGTTACATATAAGCAATCTATATATATTCTCGTATATGTAATATAATTAAGTCCATTCTGTAACTAAAGGAATAATTAATTAATATTTTAGAAGCAAGAAGATTAACCCCCAAACAAATATCATTTTTATAGAATGTTTTTGGTACTTATTTGTTGCAGGTTTAGTTATATTATTGACTTATTTGTACAAGCTAGTTATGATATGTCAAGAAAACGTAACATTCATTTCTATTTAAAACTTTTTTCTTATTTATATACGATAAATTACATTCAGAATAAATTAAACTCGTATGTCAAAATTTTTATTAAAAATTACTTCATCTCAATTATAAAGGTTTATTATATCATTCAACTTCAGCCAAACGAAAAAATTGATTGATTAACTTTTTTTGCATCATCTCTATTTAAAATTACCGAATAATAATATAACTAACAACAAAAAAATATTAGCCATTTGTCAGCTAATACCTTTTTTAATTATAGTAACCATATACAAAAGGTGAGAAATGTAAGGTTCATGTACTTTTTGCAGCTATATTCTACGCTCTTGCTATAGAAAATAGAATATCTTTGAAAGTGTTCCTAAAGTTTTGTAAAAAATTAGATATTTCCCATGTAAACAATATATTCTTGTAAGTTATCATGCTTACTTTACTGGAAAGAGGTTAATTTTTTTAACCAACTAATTTAAAAACTATAAAAATATTTAAACAATGAATGAAAATGTCTAAAAATAATCCTGGGCAACATCAAGCTCACAAATAACATTTTTAATTAAATTTTAATATTTCAACCATATACTTTACGAAATACTCACATTTTCTTGGAAGCCATAATTTTGAATTGAACAACGTTATCCATTAAATATAGATTCTCGAGTAATGAAGTGCCATAACTAATATTTTTATAATTTTTAGTAAAGTGCTCAAGATGACCAATAAACCGAAACCAATTAAAAATATTACATGTATATATAAAAAATATTCCTTATATGTAGTGGTAATTTAATTAATTAATTAATTTAATCTATATTGGGTTAAGGACGGAAAGGTTTCCATATATTAGAGAGAGAAAAAATAAGACAGACTCAAAGATCCGAGATATTTCATCCTTACGATAAGATGCTGGAATTCAGATATCTACAGAAATTATGACTAGATTCAAAGGAAGACAGCCTAACCAATCTAATCCAAATAAAATAATGGAGTCTACTTTTTCATAAATATAATTTATATTATATATCGTTAGTAACCATCACACATCACTTGGCACTTTGCATTTCATCCATCAAAATTAATTCATTACTTAGTTGTTTTTATTTTTGCCTACATTCTTTCTAGCTGTATACTTATGACAGCCGCATTCATATCGTTATGAAGATAGGAAAATATCTTACTTCTGAATGTACTCAAATATTCTTTTCTACATTCATCAGAGTTAATGTGAAAATAGTAGATTTCTGGGCTAGCCCTGATCGTTCAAAAACAAGCCAGTTTACCATTTACATTATATTCGCATTTTTTTATAGTTATATTGTCTTCTAGATTAAAAACTGAAATTCCACAATCTGATACACTGTTATACATGACGTTACCTCGATAATACAAAAATATATTGGGTATTTGTAGTCAGCTATGGATTTATCTACTTTTATTCTCCTAGTCATGGTTCTTGACGTTAATTGGTTAAATTAGATTTATCTCCTTAAAAGCTATGAGTAATTCCCAACAATTATTGAAAAATAAATTCACTGATTTTGGGCCATTTTTATTATTTTTTAACAATAAAGGCAAAAACCTCCAAAAAATTGATCAAACGTGATTTTTGTAAATAAATCTGTATCAATTCTTCTTTTTACGACTCTATTTATTTTATCATTACATGTAGGATAACCATATATTAAAAGCATTTACCCATGCCTTTTTTATAATGACCATTAGTAGCCTATTTGAAATGTTTCTTACGAGAACTTTCAATACTTAAAGACATGTAAATAGACCTAAATGTTGTGTTGTAATTTAAAGAAAATGTACATACAAAATTAGATATCTGTTGCAATTTAAGATAGTTATTTTAATAAACCAGGGGAATAATTAAGGAGGGGGGGGGGAAGAATTTTGTACAAATTAATTGACGACAATAATTGAATTTATCTTTGAGCGGAGAATCCAAAACTGATAATTGAATATTTTTCTATACTATAAGCTTTGATATTCTTTATCACTATGTATTATAAATAAGTTATAAGCGTCTTAAGAAAACTGTCGATTTTCATCATTTTTCAGTCTAAAAATGGAAATATACTGTGTTCAGAACAAGATTCAGAATCACTAGAAATATTTTATGATCATAAAAAAACCTGTTACATAAGTTTTATTAGTCCTGCTTTTAAATTGGGGATTGTTTTAAGGGTAAAAAAATCACTCTGAACGATAATAATCCCGAAGTGCTATAATCTCGTATATTTTAGAATTCAACCAACTGAAAGAAAAATAAAGATCAATTTTGGATTCTGCGCTCATAAATAAATTCATTTTGTGGCTAGAATTCATTTTTATAAAATGAGTGTTCCCATGTGCAATCAATTATTATAATTTAAATACTTAATTTGACTTTTTAAAGGTATATAAAACATCGATAATTTTGGATACATACCTATATAGGAATATATAATTTATTTATCCATAACTTTTTATAATAACAAATTACATATTTACATAAATTTTATATTGAGTTTATTTAATATACTTTTTCCTCGTTAAAATTTAATTCCCTGTGATGTATTTGCTATTAGTTTATTGACAGAGACATATATTATTAAAACTGCTTTGGCTGTTACGAAAGTTTTTTTTGAAAAAAAACAACTAAAAATGCAAATATTTTCTAAGTTATTTTAACATAAAAGAAGGTTATTCCAAAGATCTTGAAAAAAACAAAAATGATTCAGACGAAGAGGATGTATAAAAAGAAAAGGATATCAGTGAACAGTGAAATGTTGAGATAGAAAACATAACTAAAAATAACGAGATTGTGAACGGATATTAAGGCCATCTTGAATAAAGTTAAAAAACTTGCAAAATTTTCTGGAAGAACTGTAAAAAATTAAAATTTACAAAACCAAATAGTTTTTAGGAATGGAAAGGAATTCAACCTTTTTTTGATAAAAATAATCATTTGATTTCATCTGTGATAATGATTAAGCGCTTCCTAAAGGTAAGACACCCTTTCGAATTTGCATAGATTGAAAAAGTTTGATTTTGCTCCAGAAGAAATATAATTAGTAAAACTTTTTTGAAGCTTTGGTTTTATGGGATAAAGCTATATTTAATTTTTCTGAAAGACATTCCAATCTCTTCACATATGAGTAGGTGATTATTCATACTAAAAATGAACTTTTTAAACAAGACACGGAAATAAGCCAAAATTTAAGATATTCTGTGTAATTCCTAGAAAGAAATCAGTCTAAACTAATGAGCCTCATTCAGTCTTTTTATCATTGTGATATATGACTAAAAATGAGAATTATTTTAATGTTTTGATTAATAAAACAAAAGCTGTCAATCTTGCAATCGAGTTGGTGAGAAAAGTCATATCAAACCTACATAAAATTTCATGAATTAAATTAAAGCATTTGAATTGGGACTATCAAAATATTGCTCATGGTAAGGTCAAATGTTATACCCGAAATCTTGAGCAATATTAAGTAATATTGCGCAATGAAGCGTACTAGTTAAATAAGTATTGTCAAATTACAACTTTAGGCAACCTTTTTATATTTTGTAAATTTAAAATAATTATATAATTGCAAAATTACGAAAATTTAGTAAAATTTGAAAAAATGGCTTAAACTGCTTTGAGTCTCTAGATACAGTATTTTAAAATTCGTTGCTTTCTTCAAAAATTTAATCACGTATTTTGAAACCAATTAATAAAAATTAAACAAAATATAATTAATGTTCAAACAATCCAAGGTTTTTTTTATTTACCTATTTATTCATCGCTATCAATTAAATTTTTCCAATTATATTTCTGGGAATATATTTCCTGAATTTTTTTTTTGTATGCGACATATAGGATGTCAAATTATTCAATATACAAAAAAAATGATGACAAGATTGCAAAGGCTGAAAAACATTAAAAATAAAGTTGTACCCGCTCATCCTCATCAAACATTATATAAAAAAGTTTAACTTTATATATTGAAATTTAATGTGTCTTTCCTATTGTAATTGACAAAATAATTGATTGATTTAGCTTCAAAAAGTTCATAGTTTATAAAGTAACCGATTTCTGAGATTTTTTGTGTATTCAACCCTGTTATTGAAACAATGCTTTTGATATGATGAATGTGCTGCTTAATACTTTCCTTAATATTCTATGTCTAATCAACGAAACAATATTTTGTATGAGCTTTCTGAAAAATGAGATCAATTCTTAAGAATGATCATAAAAAATAAGAAAAACATAACAACTAATAAAATTTAACATACTACAATATTGACTCCCCTTGATCAAAACATGATTGTATATACTTTTTATATGTACCTTTTTACCTCCAATGGCTTGGGATACAAAAGGGTTTGAAATTATTATGAGATGCAACTCTTCCAAATACAAAAATCTCATGATTTGTAAGTAAGGTTTTAGAAAGTGTTAAAAAAGTAGGATTTTCCACATTTATTAGATAAGTTCCCGATCAACTTATGTTGTTTATGTGTGAACTCATTTTCAAAATAAATAGTTTATAGTCTGTGAACTCTACATTTACTTATACATAGATATGAAGAAAAAATGAGTTGCCTGACATACGAGTGGTTTTCCATTTTATCTTTGGATCTTCCTTATCCATGGCAGCAAAATGTCCAAACACATAGGCTTTATTACTCAATTGAAAAATAGGTAAAATACACTTGGAAAAATTGATTTTGCCCAAGAAAAATGTATTAATAAAAGATAAAATAAAAAAATAAGTTTTATTTTTGAATGCATCCAAGGGTATTTGAGAAAAGAAACAAACATTTTTTTACATCAATCTACATCAGAAATATATCCAACAGATGACGAAAAAATTGCATAATTCAACACAATGATAAGATTAATCTATAAAGTAATCAATAAGGCATTGAAAGATTAAATACTATAATAAAATAATTATATTCATTTCAGATCAACCGACTAATAATCTATTCTAACTAACATCAATTTTATCTTATCCTTATAATCTAATTTAATACTATGTAATATTTAAAAGGATACTCCGTATTTTCTAGAGGATTATATATTTTTTTTAATATATTTAATTAAACCCAGGATTCTCAGCAACAACACCCTTTCTCCGTTTTCGGAATTTTTGACAAAAAAACGAGGTGAAAATTTGTACCACAACAATAGTTTTGTCTGTTTTCTCTTGTTTATGAAACAAAAATAGGTAGAAGTAGAACAACATGTTTTCTCCAGTTCTTCTATTAGTCTTTGTTTATTTCTAGTACTAATATCACAAATAAATAGAATAACAGTGGAGCTTATAAATTAATATATAAACATCTTATCGATTCTATATTCCTTATTGAAATAATAAAAAAATCAATATTGGAACTGAACTAAACGTTCTCGGATTCTTTTTTAAATAAAATGACTAAAACGTATTCAAACAAAATCAGTAAAATAATTGAGTATCCCTATTTGGTTATTATGGTACGGCGAAACTATGTTTACCATATTTGTTATTATCATTTTTAAGAATGGACCTCGTTGTGCAGATAATTCATAAAAAAGCTCAGTTAGTTGACTAGACTTAAACTATTAACGACAATATTAGGAGAACATGTAGTGATTTTAAAAGTGAATGAATATATAAGACGCCAAAAATCATCAAAAATAGGTTACATTAATGACTTTGAAATTTTTTTAAAGCTAAATCAATCAACTAACTGTCAATCAGCATTGAGTTTTACAAAGAATTGACATGTGGGTTACTTTTCCTTCTTAAAAGTTGTCTCAATCCAATAAAAAGGTGTCAAATTCTAAAAGAAATGTGTTATAAAGCAGATTTAATACGAAAAAGCTAACTACAAATTCATGATAAACCTGTCAAGTACAATTAGAACTGAATATGAATTTTAAAAATGTTCTATACAGATAAAAACATTTTCAAATCCCCGTTCACCTCTCTTTTTTATTTTAATTGATGGTGTTGTGAATAAATAATAAAATATTATTTTTAACTTCTATCAGTAATTCCAGAATTTATTATTAATTTATATAGATGCAGAAAGTCTACATAAAACCAACAATTTAAATAGAAAATGGAATTCATGGATCGCCTTTATCTTCTTTCTATCCGATTCTATCCCATCTCTACAAATTATATAGCCAACATTTATGTTTACTTAGAGTAATGCCATATTCTCTACATCTTAATAGTATTTTCTGTACACTTTCAATGTGAGATTCGAAATTTCACTCATCCACTAGGACAACATCAACAACTTTATGAGCATTATGAATTCTTTCTAAAAATCTGATTGCATCATAATTATATGAATCAGCAGTAGAAATGAAACCCATTAGTGCTTGCTTAAAATAAAATCTATCATACGGTGCTATAAATGGTGTTAATTTCTAACTTCTCTCTTCGGAAGGTATTTGCCAATATCGATTTACTGCCTCAAATTTGGTAAATTATCCTGATTTCTGGTTACTTTCCAAAACGGCCTCTTTATGTGTCCTCATAGAGTAAACTATTCTTTTTACTTGGAAATTTAATTTAGTAAGATCTATTGTTAATCGTATTTTTCCGTTAGGTTTTATTACAGCAAACAATTGTATGACACCATTCTGTCACCTCATCGTTGATCTTCCTTATTACATCTTTCTTCGCCAAGTCTTCTAACGTGTTTTTTTATCTATTGATCTCTCTTGCAATATGGTATGTTTCACGATCCATGAAGGGCAAATGGTTTGGCATCTTCCAAAAGTTATATTTTCATCGGAGGGAATTTGACCATCTTTAGTTCTTCTTCAAAGGTAAATACATCTGAAAATTTGGTCATCAAGTCTTTTAAAAGAACCATTTTGACCTTTTCTGAAATGTTAAAATCTAAATTTATATTGCATTTCATACTTGTATTCACGAACAATAGACTAATCCATTTTTCCTTTAATTGTCTAGGGAAATCTGGATGTATAATTCCCAATACTATGCACGCAGGCATAGATAAAACTTATTCTCTTGGCCTACATTCTTCAAACAATAGACACACTCTAGATAGTAAAGATTACTGAGTCTAAATATTAGTTTAATGCTATGAATAACCTCCAATCTTGAGCCATTTACTCCGACTATCATGGGGCAGCAAATCAAAGACATGGTCTCTTTGATGGCAAATATAAATCTTTATAAACTCGTGAGCCTGATGTAGAAGCCATTGCACCACTATCACCAACAGAAATTTTATTTCCAATACATTATCCACGTACATACAGAAAATCAATTGGAATTCTATTCAGTTCACATCCACCAACTGAATCAATGAGTAGCACATAACTTATGTTATTGGATCGGCATACTTTCGTATAATGACCTTTTCTTTCTACACTTTCCGCATTCGATTTCTGCATCAAGCTATGGTCTTCCATATTGATGCGCTATGAATCCACATTGTCAACATATTTGATACTCTTTTTCTCATCCATGGTTTTTCTCGACTCTTACTTCTTCTTCTTTTGAATCTACTATTATCATTATCAGTCATTGAAATTCTATTAATACCTTTTAATACTTAATTATTTAAACTTTATTTATAACTCATTGAATGTCTTAATTGTTATGCAAAAATTAATGGTCTCTTTCAAATTAAGATGCTTTGTGTTTTTTTAAAAGTTTATGGCGAACATCATCCTCCCTGACTCCATATATGATCTGATTGGCCAACCAATCTTCTGATTGCATATTATAAGTTTCTGCCTCCCCGCCAACATAATTTATCCAGCTCACATACTTGAACACCATATCTAGACGAAAGGTCTACCTTGCTTTCCGAAATCACGCAAGTTAGATGGTGAGAAGTTAAACTTTATGCAAGACGAAGTCATGGAATTGTTGTAGAAAGGAATCCTACGATCGTCTCCTTCTAATTTTTCCTCCACTATTCACGTCGATCCTAAACCCAAATGAAGCTGGCAAATGTGCGGCGACTATCGCCAATTAAATAGTATGACGGACCTTGATCGGTATTGATTTGGTGGCTAATCTAAAAAGTATGATTGTTTTTAGTAAAATGGATTTACACAGAGTGTATAACCAAATACCTATGAATAGCACTTCGATATATAAAACTACAATCATTACGCCATTTGGTTTATATGAATATTTGAGGATGGATTTTGGTCTTAAAAATACAGCTCAGACATTTCAGAGACTCATCGATTCAATTCTACGGGAATTCCAAATGTGTTTTTGTACCTTGATTATATCCTTGTCGCTTTGGAGTTGATGGATGAGCATTGGAAAACGTTGAAGCTGGTTTTATCAAGACTTAAAACAGCTGGTATGATCCTCTCCCCCTGAAAAATGGAAGTTTTTCGTGAAATCAGTAGACTTCCTTGGACATTCTATTTCATCGAATGGTTTTAGCCCGCTAGAACGGAAGGTAAAAGCAATCGAAAAAGTACAAACTCCAAAATAAAACGATGAACTGCATAGATTTTTGGGCATGACACAATTTTACTCTCAGTCGATTGAAAGATTGACTCAATTGACAATTCATTTGTACCCCCTCTTAAAGAAGACTGTAAAGTTTAATTGGAATACAAAACATGAACACACCTGTCCAATTATTATAAATAGTTTGTCTAAAAGTATTTAACTTGTATTCAGAGATAGTTCATTGTCTTTAGCCCTGACGACTGATGCATCTGATACAGGCATGGGAATTTTTCTCGAGTAAAATGTAAATGGACACAGGCAACCTCTAGCTCTTTGGTTTCAGGCTCTTTCAATGACAGAACAGAAATATTCTACGTTTGACAGGGAATTATTAAGTGTTAAGGAAAGCATCAAACATTTTCTCTGGGCTTTAGATGGACAAGTTTTTAAAGTTTTCACGCTTAACAGTTTTTAAGTCACTGCCATTGACATTCCCATTCCCTAATGAACACCAAGAAAGTTTTTTTTTATTCATAGCAGAGTTAGATTGTGATATCGAACACGTTTCTTAAAAATTAAATCATACTGCAGACGTTCTTTCTAGAAGTATAAATATCCTCACAATAGGCCTAACCTTCATTAAAAATATAAATAATCATACATTATGTGCACAAGGACAATCATCCGGGATTCCAAGGAATGTTAAAGAGGGTTTCACTTTTGTATGCTTGACCTAATTTGTGAGTAGACGTCAGTCACTATAGAGTGTTTAGCATGTCAGAAAATTAAACCTTTAAGGACATCAAAACCAACGTCGTCTTTCGATCCTCCATCTGAAAGACTTTCCTTTATTCATGAAGACATAATTGGTCCAATCCCACTAATTCAGGGACAGCGCTATGCCCTAGCTATTATGGATCGTTTCAAAAGGTGGCCAGAAGTTATACCTATTCCAGATATAACCTCCATGACATGAATTTTTTTTTAGTGGTTGGATTTCGAGGTTTGGAGTTCCAGAAACCATTGTGTCTAACCGAGGAACATAGTTTACAAGTTCATTATTGATGGGTGTTTGCAGAAAACTTGCGATTGCAAGCAAGAACACAACCTCCTATCATCCAGAGTCCAATGGACACATAAAAGTTTCCACAGATCATTTAAAACCGGACTTGTAGCACGAACGCTGGAAGAAAAAGAAGACTGGATGAATGCACTACCTGTATTGTTATGGGGATTGAGGAACTCAGTATCAATAGACCCGGGCTCTAAATATTCACCTTTTCAATTATTCATAGGTCGCTCAGGATCTTTAGCCTTTAATATCTTTAATGCGCCCATTAACAAACAATTAAAAAAAAACAGATTCGTTTTTGTTAAAAATAAACAAATAAAAGGGTATCTTTCTCCAGCTTTCTTGGGCCCCTTTAAGGTGATTTAGATGCACGATCGTGACTATAAATTGGACTTTGGATCAAGAATTGAGAATATCTCCATGGATAGACTTCGACGTGCATTTGGAGTTCTAAATATCCGGCCAGCGTCTCCAACTATAAGATGCACAAGATCTACAACTGGAGAATGATCTATTTGTTCATTTATCAATGTTTTTATGATGCACTTTATTTTGTATTACTAACTAAACGATCTCTTTACTCACTCTGTCGTCTAGGGGAATAGTGTAGGAGTTCGACTTGTTTAGATGATATTAATTATTCATCATAGTTCCTTGTATTATTTTTCTAGTTTTTTTTCTTTTTTTTTTCATATAAAGGAATGATCATTATTACTCAGTGAAAATGAAGATATTTAAATCTTAACATATTTACATGTATTCAATATTTGTGTGTATATATTTTTTTTTAAATGAAACTTATAACCTGCAAAATATTGAAATTTTTAATATTTATTTCACCCTACATTGAAAATTTAAAACGAATGATCGAGCAAGAAGTACAAATGTTTTTTTCCTAGATTAATTTCTTCGGCTTCAACAATAAACATTCCCAGTTTAAATCTTTAAAGTCAAAAATTTCCATAGAAAGTTTCTTATTTCGAAAATTACCTAAATTTTTAACCATAGTCTCAGTTTAGGATTATGCTTACTTAAGCCTTAACAAGACAAAATTAATGTAGCTCTATTAATTTAGTGGTCTACACAAATCCTTGAATGAAACTTCAAGAAACTTACAAGAAATTACAGAATGCTAACTTGCCCCTTACGCCAAATATCTTATTTTTAAAGTAAGAGATACGGGATTATAAGAAAGTTAATCATACCCCTTTAGTAGAGGTTACTGGAAGAAAGAAAGTTTTCTTTCAAAAGTTCAGCTTGATACACTTTACGGTTTAACCTGATGTAGGAAAAACTTAAATATTACTAGTCAATTGAAAAATGTATTCTTTCTTATTTCATAAAAGCTTTCAGTTTTAATATAACCCCGTTTAGAAATGACATAGATGTGTATTTTCTTATCTAGTACAATTATAAATATATATTTGTTATGATCATGTTTGCACTTTGATTAATATTAAGGCTATATATTTTCAATTAAGTCTAACGAGCAGTCTATTAAAATCTAAACACTTTGAATTTTAAATTTCAACAAGATGTAATTTATAAATAAGCGATAGAGTTTCAACAAAATTAATTATGTAAAAAATGTATGTCTGAGCTCTCCTAATCATAAATGTAGCCACCCCTAGAGTCATTGATGGCTTCCAGGTGGCTTTGGAAGGCCTGACACCCACTGCAGATATAGTCCTTTGTCATGGCATGTCAGTGCTGGTCGACAGTGCCTTTGAGGGCCTCGTTGTTTGTATGACGGACACTGTAGGCTTTCCCGTGACACGCATACAAAAGGTGTAGTCAAGGGGGTTGGCATCAAGGGTGTAGGGGAGGAAAGGGTCAAAAAATAGGTCAAAGGAAGTTAAAAGTGGCTTACAACGAGCCAGATAATTTCTTTCTTTTTCTAGTGCCAAAAATGGCTTTCCACCTTCACAAGCCTCTTTCCTTACTTTGTTAATGTTCTTTGGACATCCTGGTATGAAACGTGGATATCTCTTTCAAGAATCCTAATGGACTTGAAGGGATTGACCTCGGCTGTTTTCTTAAACTCCTACAGATCCAGATTGGTCTTTTTGACAGAGCCCTTCTTTCTCTCCAACGTTTCGGACTTGCTCATGAAGAAGGTCCTGGAGACGTCCAACTTCTTGGCGTGCAAGAACAGAAATTCATTGATCATCGCCTCCAAGTTTCATTTTCTCTACTTGTAGCTAAGCTAGAAAGCTGAAGTTTTTTTGTTTTTTTTATTATTTTTTGTCAACTTTAATTGTTTATGCTTTAATTTATCAAATGATGAAATAATTTAAATCACTCAACCTTAATTAATTATTGTAGTAGTAAGTATTCAGATTTCAATGGAACACGCGGTACTTTCATAGTATAGATAATGATGGATTTAAAAAAATCGAAATAAATTTGTATCAAGAAAAAACAAATTTCTTTTGAACCATCTGTTACATCTTGGGAGTGTATATCCATCCCAAGTACAATGATATCCTTTTAAAGTCTTATGTGTAAGATATTTTTGCTCCAGCTTTTATGAAAATTCTCAATTTATCATATGCTTCTAGTATCTACTTTTTCATACAATAATATTACTAATTTAATGACAATAACTTTGTATATAAATTCACATTCAACTATTCCTTAACTAAAAAATTTCAACGAATTATATTTATTAATGACTAACTTCATATTCCGGAACCGGAAAATACATATATAGAGCACCTTCGATTGCTTTGTCCTTAAATCCATCTTTTATCTTTAAATTGGTGGAACTCACAATATTTTTTTGATCACTTCTGTATGCAACCCTTATCAGTGCATTTTGTAGCCTGTCTTACGGGTGCAATGAATTGGCAAAAGTAGAAAAGATGTCATTAATTTATTTTCTCCTTTTTACAAAACGAGCACAATCTTTCTTCCGGATTTTTTTTCGATTTATTCATAAATACGGATGACGTTGCAATTCGGTAAAGAAACCAATTCTCCTTTAGATTCATGAAGGAGTTTTTTATAACAACATTAGGGCTATTTATCATATCTTCGTTTATTTGGTTAGAGCTCGAAATAACATCATAAGATGTTATTTAAAAGAGACATTGCCCGAATATATGCTACAATTAATATTTTTTTTTTAATGTTCCTTTAATTGGTTAGATGGAGTTGCAGTGATTAAGTATAAGTAAATATTATACTATTACAATTACTCCATCTAACCTAGGAGTCTGTTAATATTGATGGACTCATCTGATCCTAGCAAAGGAATTATTAATGCCAAAGTGAAAGCCCTTGAGCATAACATCTATCCTCAATAAATGTTCAGCATTTAACACATTTTAAATGTGTGTTTGGGCTTATAGCTATAGTATTTGTAAACAGGTATTTTTGGTATGATTTTTACTAAGTTTTGGAGCTAATAAAAAATTCATGAACTAAATATCGATAAATCTAAGAATGTTTTTATATTAAAAACTCTAACGATGAATATAAAAAAAAGAGATACAAGATACTGGGGGAGAGATGTATTATTTTATATTAAACAAATTGCCTTGTTTGATTATAAACTATTATTTGAAGAATAATATTTTCTTTTTTATCTACAAAATTATTTTCACAAATAATATTTTAGATTATAAGCTCACAAGTACAAAATGAGATGGTAAAAAATATTCAAAATGATTATTAATGCGTATTACATTTATAGGTTAAAAATCCAACGTATTTTTTTAGTGTTGGAAAGATTTTCATTGATCTCAATCTGAATAGTGTTTCTTTCACTTAAGAAGCTATGATAATTATTTAATTACTAAGGAGTGAATATCTAAGCATAAATCATTCACTATGGTGTGTTTCATGAACGACAGAAAAGTAACATTGAGTGTTAGTTGGATAGTTGTAAATGTAATTTCTTGTTGGAGGCGGAGTAGAATTGTGGATCAACATCGTAGTCTTCCTCCATATTTCCTTGTTTGATACGCTGTGGTATTTGTGTTTATTTACTTTATCTAACAGATACTTGCTCTTAATTTAATAAGAAGTTATGACAAGTCTCTCTTTTTAAAGCATTCATCAAATTGTCAGGCTTACCATGCGCATTTTCAGTTCCGTTTTTATGCAAAATAAGCTTACAATTTACAAAACTACTTATAGGTTCAAATGTTACAAGTATTAAGACTA
Organism: Lepeophtheirus salmonis; assembly: GCF_016086655.4. NCBI lineage: Eukaryota > Metazoa > Arthropoda > Copepoda > Siphonostomatoida > Caligidae > Lepeophtheirus > Lepeophtheirus salmonis. The sequence continues at coordinate 66,678,016 of NC_052135.2, forward strand.
ATTTAAATATTGCTGACATACTTACGTTAAGATTTGAAGTGAAGTAACGGCCGATGAAGTCTAATTTCGTTCCATTGGTAATGCCTTGTTACATAACAGTATTATTATTATTTTTTATAATAAGAAACTATTCCTTTACTTTTTTAATCCTATCAAAACAAAACTTATTGTAATGTTTATAGTAACGGAAGTATTTTCCATGATATACTTCAAATTTAGTAAATTTCTGGATTAATGTGAGTACAACAAATAAAATGCATTATATATTATTTTTTAACACATGTAACATTTTTTTTCAAATAAGTTTTTTAAGGGTTAATAGTTTAAAAAAACTTTTTACTTTTTAACCTATTAATTTAAATAAAGTAGAAATTTTAATTTTACGTACTTTTGAACTTGCTTTGGATAAAAACTTGGAGCAAAAATTTAATTTTTTAATCGAATTATTAATTTGTGACGTAAAATCAAGGATTCTTCTTCTAATTCATATTTCAATCAGAAAAGGGAAAAAGAAAAGTAATAATCAATTAATTTTTGAATAATAATAAAAAAGTAATCGTGAATGGGGTCTAATAAAGGCTGTAACATTACGTGTAATGTTTTATGATACTATATTTAGTTATTGAATTATATTACTGATGAAATATAAATACTTTACACGCCCCCAATTCTGTACAAACATGTAAGATATTGGAGTATCATTCAATACACAGACCAAACAATTTCTTAGCGTAAGAGTTTTATTATTGGTATATTCATACATGGAAATCCGATATGTTTTTTAGCTGGCGCGTGGATTTGTAATTGGTAATATAAAGAAAGAATTTGATTTCCTTAGTTACTGTCACCATTATTTAATTCCTGAGTAGTGAATTTCCTTTCATAAAAAGACTTAATTATATTTAAAACCTGTTTGAACGTTCGTATGTGCTTATAAAAATCGGAGCGCAACCTTGAGGATTTGTAGCATAATTTGAAGTCCTTGTTGGACTCAGAGTAAAATTGGCGATCGACATCGGGTACTAGCAAATGTCATTGTTTATATCCTTTTTCTTTCCTCTCTTGTCACAGCTGATTGTAGCTGATCTAATGGAACTTCTTGAGCATTATTATTTCTCTCCTCCAAAACATTCTTCAAATTGTCAGGATTACCATGTTGATTTTCGGTTGTTATTTTTTAACATGCCCATTCCACACTGGAATTTCACCTTTGTACATTATATACAAAACATGATGGAATAAATATAATTGGCTATGACGTCATAATTATTAGTTCGAAAGAATTTATTCAAATTATTAGGATTAATCAAATGGGAAAGAGAGGAAAGAGTTAGAACTATATGTCAAGACATTTAATTTATGAGGATTGTCATGGATCTTTCCAAGGGAACATTTGGATATATGGATCTGTGTCCATTCATCCTTTGTCTTCCGAGGAATTGATATTTTCCCATTAGGATATTCGTGCCAGTTGGAACACACCTTTTCATCTCAGATCTTCTCTTTAACTTCAGGTTGCACTTATTCAAGGGGTCTCGCCTCTTTATGCATCACTCGCTAGATCTAATCTCCTTAAACACAAGTATCGTTCATTATATAGATGTCCCTTAGCAACAGAGTATCTCATAGTTACTTCTCACCTCCCGATTCATCGCGATTTTATACAAGAAAACATCCATTACTCCATATCTTCTATAGAATCATATATACTTCTACGGGAGTTTCATAAAACGACATAATAATCGGATCAAAGTCCCAATATGGAATGAAGAGAGTTCTCATTCTCCATCCATAGCTCCTTCATTAAAAGCATTGATGTCCATCCCTCCTGAAGTCAATTCTGCTTCTTCTCATACTCTAAGATAAATATTTCATTGATAAAAGTCCTTCAGTGTCCTTGATTCATATAACACATGTAACATGAATTACTAGTCTGTATCACACTCATTTCAATTTCAATTATATATGATTCCTGATTTTATCATATTTGTAAGTTTGCCTTATATGGAAAACATGGGAAAGGCTATCTTAAACTCTCTTTCTCGATATATTTGTCTGCAATCATATTCTGTTCTACTATTATGTCTTAATAGTTCCTGGAACTGTTAAGTGATTATACGATAAAAAAAGTGACTTCTTTACTTATGTACACTTCTACAGGAATATATAAATGGCATTGCTATTCTAAAACTTCATGTGTCGGGAATCATCTTCTAACTAACTAAATTACTTTTCACCATATTATAATATTACACTAATGAAGATCCAGTATCTCCACACAAAATAATTAGTTACAGGTAATAAATAATTGTTTTCCATAAGAATTTATTAATTTAAGTGGTTTTATTTACAAAAATAGTGAATATGTAGGAAAATAATATTCCATTCTTTTCAGTATTGAAAATACAAATAATAAATGAATTATAACATTAGATTCCATATTTATAATTTTTCTGTTATATAGTTTTTTCATTTTCTCGAATTCTTCAACTATATTTAAAATATACAATAAATAAGTAAGGTCAATTTTGCTGCGAAAGGTGCAGAATGTTGTACATATGAGAGATACAAGTTTTTTATAGAGTCTGATTTCTCATTGCTCTAAGTCCAATCCTTATACTATTCTGTCTGAGACGGGGTTGTATTTACCAAATCCGAGTAATCATATACCAAGTTAATGAAAAAACGATGTGTATGAAATATGAATCACTTATAATGATCAAATCTGCTTCATTTACTTAAGAGTAGACTTATAGATAATACATTTGAACACACAATGTATAATTGAAAACTTAACCATACTAATAATATTCTAAAAATATTAAAAACGATATTACTAGATTCTATTATTTATTAAAGTTAATCAACTTGAACAGAAGGAACTTAATTATTATATTATTAAGATGCATCTATAATAAGTAATTGATTGAAAGTAATGAAAAACTAAATAAAGTATTCATTGAGAATAAAATGGGTGAAACGCCAATTCTGGCGCGAAAGCTGCAGAATCTTTCAAAGTATAATACACTTGTAAGGTTTTGATTTATTCCAACTTATCATGCGTCTTATTCCAATCCCTTATACTATTCTTTGCGATACGAGTTTTCACTTTAACAGTTCCAAGAAACCATGCAGATAATGAAAGATGACAAACCGATGTTTAACAAGAATATACCCCCTCTGATAAAAAGTAGTACGAAGGTTCAACTGCAAAATTGATGTGTTATAATTTATACTTTTATAATACTGCTAAGTAGATAGACTAGTAATGAACGGATGTGTAACTTTTCCCTTTCCTGTTGGGCTGCATTCTATGAAATTTATTAAAATTTCTATAGATGTATAGTTTGTCTCATACTAGAGAACTTTCATTACATGAAAAAGATTCTTACTTATTAAGCGTTTCAGCATTAATCACGGAGATAACATTATCCAATACACATGAAACTCTATGAAGAGATTTGCCTATTGTCTCTTTTGTACAAAAAAAATATGTTTACCAATTTTTAATTGATAAAGTTTAAAGTTTCATGTATATCTATCAAGACATCAATAAAAAAACAATCTCCTATTTTTAAATGGGTAGATAAATTTGAACAATTCGCAAAATAGGCCCATGGAACTTTCAATGGTTAATATTACAATAGAAATAGGTTATTTGATTACCCCTTATTATACTACATTCTTCTTAAGTCATTTAATAAATATTGGTTCTTGACTGTCTACATCTGATCAAGTTTGAGTCTTCCTTTTTGGGTTTTTAATGCCAGCCAATGGAGGAGCGTCTATAAAATTTCCATCAAGTAGGATGCCATCACAAATGTAAAAATTAAAGAGTAGATCATAAGTTCAATGAATAATTATCCTATTTGAGAGTTATGGCTTCCTAAGATCCACCATTTGTAAACACTAAACTCACCTAGTAAATCATTGACGTAAATAATTAGCATTTAGATTTTCCATGATAAAAACAATCAGAGTATATTTTCATTTATTTTTGATATTGCTAATTAGCATCATCAGAGTAAACTGGCTCATAAATAATGTCATTACAACAAAATGTCTATGTCGTCACATATTTACAATATTTCCTTGTAATAACCGGTTATAATATGTATCAATATTCTCAATTAATATCAATAACTATATGTTTTGACATTTGTCCCAATATCTTATGATATCACTACTTTTTGATATCCCTAGTTCTAATACAATGTGGAGAAGTACAAGCTCCAGACAAACAGCTTGTAGTAGTGAAAAACATCATTTCTCACGGAAAATTCCTGATGGTCCACTCAGATAAACTTTATACAATTATTAAAACTGTAACATATGTTGTATTAACAGCACGTGGTATTTTTAGCAACTCTTCCATTCTGGGATAAAATGTAAAATCCTAAATTGCAAAAAAGGTTGACCTTAAAGGGACCAATGGATGGCATGAAGTAAAGAGGTATACTAATTGCGTCAGCGTCAAGATACATACCTTTTGAATTGAAAATAACTAAGGACGATACATTGACATTCGATTTAGCACTAGATATTGTACGGATTTTTCCGGAAAACTCAATCAAATACATTAAAATTATAAATCATATTATCAAGATATTCAGTAGACATAAAAATAGGTAAATCTTAGTTACTTAGTTTTGGATTTCTTATTTTTTTTTTTTGGTTATTTTATGTTTTTCTTTGTTGTTAGGGTTTCTTCTTAGTCTTTTTTTAATTTTTATTTATTGTAGAGATTTTTAGTGTACTTTTGTAACTAAAAAGGTATTTGTCTTTGCGAAATCATTTTAAAGTACAATGTTTATTTACATTTTTACCAAATGTAGTTTCCCTACTTATGAGAATGTATTTGTTTATATTATAAAATTGTAAGATAAAGACCATAAAAAAATCCCAACAAAATTATGGATAGACTGAAGGTATATACCATTAAAACAAGAACAGGCCTGGATATAAAATTCATTAATCAATTATTGATAAATCAATCATATTGGTTATATTTTACTATTTCCCTCTTTTTCTAGTTATATGATTAATTAGATCGATATAAAACAGTAAAGTTCGAATCGATAATATTTATAAAATAAAAAAGCAGTCAATATGTATGTTATTCGGCAAAATTTCCTGAAGGAAAAATTACTGGGGGTGAGAATGTTCGAATTTTGAACCACCAAATATATGAATTATTTATTATAAGTCCTTTCCTTTATTTTTGTTTTCTATGTTTATTTGAAAAAAAAGAAAAAAAAGATTTTATTTTATATTTTAAGAAAAAAGACATATCCCCTATACACTAAATAAAATTACATTTTTTAAATTATTTTTTATGATAAATAACATAAGTTAACAATTTTTTAAATGTATAAGTATACATTTATAAATTTGGCCAAATATTTTTTTCATCATCTTTATGACTTAGTGTTATTTTTTCCCCATTGAAAGAAACAATTAAAAAACAAAATTAATGTTTGAAGAGTTAACAGATTCAAAAAATATTCTGAGTAGAAAATAATGACTTTTAAGCGTAAAAAAAATGCAAGAATGGAAACTTCTTTCATAAGTCTAATAAGTTCATCATTTTTATTACATTAGTAAAAATCATAGTTTGCTGTAAAGTAAGGATATACAAGTACAAAGTATAAAGAGACCCTAAAAAATTACCTCTTTGTATATTATGTAGGATATCTTGCATAAAAAAATATTTTTTTACATTTATCAAGCTATCATGGTTTACTAATAGTATATAACATATTGCTCTCCCTAGATGACAAAAACAGAAATTGTGGGATATATTTAATTTTATGTTTTTATTAATAAAAGCAATTCTGAATATTGAATACACCAACTCAGTCTATAAGCAATCATTTATGGACTAAATTAATTATCGATGAATAATATTTTGATAGGTATTACCTAATTACTCTCATTTTACTAGTATATGACACGTTAGTCACGATACTATGTAATATAAGTTCCTTAGTATCAAATCTGATTTTAAAGAATTTCCAATTTATATTTATTTTAAATGTTGGAAGAAACTTTAGAATTTAAAAAAATTATTAACCCACATATATAATAACTTAATCTTTACAAACAAATTATATTTTAACTTTAAGGTCCATTGAAATATAAACATTTACTAAATCAATAATTAATTAAGGCTAAGTGATTGAAACTAATTCATATTTCGAAATATTGAAGCATAAGCAATTTGTTACAAAACCAAACAAATCTGACCTATTTAGCTGAGGTACATTTTGAGAAAATGAAACTTGAATTTGATTGATGAATTTCCATTCGTGCACTTCACGTAGTTGGGCGTCTCCAGGACCACCGCCTACGTCGTCCGCAAGTCCCAAATGTTGGAGAGGAAGATTGGTTTTATCAAAAAGGCCTAACTGGAATAGGAAGAGTTAAAGAAAACACTCCAGGTCCACCTCATCAAGTCCATGAGGGTTCATGTAAGATATCTAAGGGTTTCACATTAGACTCTCAAGAAAGCCATCAAAAAATTGGATGGAAAGATCCTTCTTGATGGTAAAGAGTCCATTTTTTACACCGAAAAAATAGAAATAAAACCATCTGCTTAGTTGTAAAACTCTTTTGAATTAATCTTTTGAGTTCTTTCGAACTGTTTTTTTTCCTCTCACTTTTGGCCCGCCTACAGCCCTAATAGCAATCACTTTGATTACATATTTGGGTGCAAGACGAGGGGAAGGCATACAGTGTCCATCCTCTAAATACCGAGGTCTTCAAAGCCGCTACTTAACACCCAGCACTGAGACGTCATGACAGATGACTACATCTGCAGCGGATGCCAGGGCTTCCTTCGCGGTCTGGAAGCTATCATTTAAGCTAAGGGCGGCTACATTAATGAGTAAGAGAGCTCAGAGACACATCTATTTATATTTTTTTGAAAGTTTATTGTTTATTAATAAATTATATCTTGTTCAAGGTAAAAAATTAAAAAATAAAATTCAGACTTTAATGGACCACTGGTAAAAGATCTAGTTTAGCAGCAATATTAATTCTATCCTAAAATGGTACAAAATTCGAAGGATAACCACATATATTAAAATGGGCCTTTTTTTTTTTCAGGATTTAAATACTACCTAGTTCTGAATCTAGTTAAAAATTTTAAAGCAATTGGCTCATTAGTCCAAGTAACATGGATGTATAAATTTAGTATAACCAAATATATTTCTTGGAAAAAAAGGCATCAATGCTTAACTTTTCTTTTAGATCAATAATTTACTCAATTTTTATCGAATTACTTTTAAAATTCGTAAATAAATTGAAAAAATATATTGTAATAAGCAATTATAAATTTTATACTATGAGCAGACAAATAATCAAAGTTAAATTTGATATGAAATAATGTAATATGTAAATTGATGCAAGCTATTTTTGAGGGGTTAGTTAGTTAGTTAAATACTTGTCATACATACATTAAATGAAATTGTACAAAAAAAGCCACAATTACGACCATAAACATGGTATCTGTGCTACTACAGCAGATTCTAAAGCCTAGTTTTCATTAAAAAAAATTACACAATATTTTTTTTCTTTAATAAATTTTAAAAATACAAATGTCTTCGTTTTCCTAATTCATGGGTTGATGTCTCTCGTAAGATGGGCGGCGAATCTATTGATAAGATGGTCTCCACTTTGCAATTCTTCCAAACATACATTGTACGTTGAGCTTATGTCCTTCCAATTGCTGAAGTGGTCTAAAAAAGGGTCATTCCCCGTGTAGTCTTGTACAATGAGTCTCATTTTTTCTCTTCCCAGTTGGACACACTTGAATTGGGCTTATTAAGCATAGTATGTGTATGTTTCATACTTTGATATTTTTATTCTTGGGCACACCAATACAGGGAGACCACAATAAATTGGAACTATCTTAAAATTCAACCTGCTTGATAAAAATTGAATTTAGAGTGTATTTGTTAATATGAAAAAGTTAGACATGATATTAAACAATAAATATATTCAACATGTCCTCCCTCAGCAGCCACTATCTTCTCCATCCTGCCCCTAAAGGATTTGCATGCCCTGATGACTTCCGCGGAATCGACAGCATTCCACTCCCTCGTAATGGAGCCCTTCAGGGCCGCAATACTCTTGTGGCTGACCTTGCACACCTCCCTCTCCAACTTCCCCTACGAGTAGTAATCACACGGATTGAGGTCGGGTGAGTTGGAGGGCCAGGTGTTGCGATCCTAGAAAGTGATGTTGTGGGAGTTGAAGAGGTTATTGGTCCTCATGGCGATGTGTGCGGCGCTGAGTCTGGTTGGAATATGAACTTCCAGCGGCCGTATTCTTCATCCAGGGGATGACGAACTTCTCCATGACTTTGTAGTACCTTATCGCGTTAACCCTTTCTATGGGATTGAAGAATAAAGGAGGCATCACCTCACAGGTGCTGCAGATGACACCAAGGGTTATCATGGAGGACGGGAACTTTGTGGTGAAGACAGCAGGGACCTCCTCTCTCTCCTTGGCAAGCCACCTGTCATTCTGGACATTGTAGCTTCTGTCGACAGTCCAGTTCTTCTCGTCGGAGAAGAAGATGATTCTTCCTCCATGGCTCTTCAGGTCAATGAGGAGACGCTTACCGTTGGTGAGCCTGGTGGCCTTCATGGAGGCAATGAGGATGTGTTGTTTGGCCATTTGGTATGACCTGTACCCGAGGTCCTCATTCATAGCCTTGGATACCAGCTGCTTGCTCACTCCACGGTTCTTGGCCAACCTGGACAAGGAAGTCCGCGGCAAAGCCTTGATGGACTTCCGGAGGCCTTCAAGGAAGCGGGAGTGCAGATTCGGTCACTTCTCATGTTGTGGGCCTTGCAGCAGACCTTCCCCTCAACCTTCCGGGCATTGAAGACCCGGTACACCGTGGTCTTGGAGTAATTAAGAAGCTTGTAGATAGTAGAGGGCTTGTGTCCCGCGCGAGCCAATTCGAGGATGGCGTCTCTCCTTGCTTGTTCCATGATGACTGTTGTTTGTTGTCAAAACAATTGTGGGGGAAGTTATAGTGTATTGTTCACGCAACCTTTTATATTAGTATGATTTAACCCCAAATATCCACATTATGGATCTGGATGAAGTTTAAAGTAGTTCCAATTTATCGTGGACACCCTGTATTGAAAGAAGAAGTAATGAATTACCTTCTTTATGTAGCTTGGAGAAGTCCCAATAGCAAACTGGTTTTGGCTCTCAGTACCCTTCTTTGCAAGATGTTCTGCAAATTCATTTCCTGCAATGTCAGAATGTCCTTTGTACTATTCTAGATTTATATTCTTCTCACTCAATCCTATGATGATGGGTATTTAAATTTTAAAACTTATTTACTATTTGTAAGTGGATTAAAGATTGCAGCAATTGCTGATTGGGAGTCTGATCGGATTATTATACTATTCAGTGTTTTTCGTACTTGAGAAGAACTTTTATACCTTGTGTCATTGCGAACATTTCTGATTGAAACACAGACCCCTTTTTATTCAATGAAGGCATTGAATGACAAATTGATGCATTACCTTTGTTGATGTCCTATCCAGTTGAGTGTTTCTGTTTTCGTCTTTAAACCCGTCCGTATAGATGATTGCGTCAGGATTCTTAATCTTACTATTATCTATTAAAATGTGATTACTTTTTATGTAGTCACTTTGTTGATGCATTCCCACTTGTATAAGTACTTTATCACAATGGAACCGATGCACAATACGTTTTGATAGATTACCAATTCCATCCCAGGTATAACGTAGGAAATGTTTCATTCTCCATCTTGATTTCGTCGCCTGTTCCTTAATGTTAATGTCCAGAGGAGTAATACCAATGCTGCCTCCATTCCTGCAGTTGGTGTCGATCGAAATGTATGAGTAATTTCCGAGAGTGTTTTCCATTGAATTTAATATTGTGTTTAATATTTTCCCTGCACTTTTGTTTGTAGTGATTGCATGCCTCCATACTAGACAACCATAGGCGATGAAAGGTCTGATCATAGCTTCATACAACCAGATAACCTTGTCTGAGGTAGCCCCATTTTTATCCTATGATTGTCTTGGTCGTATTCCATATCCAATAATTTTTGAAGGTTTTTTTTTTTTTCAAATGCTTGATTTTGATGAGTAAAAGGTAATACCATTGTATTTTCCCCATTCAATATCAGTATTGATTATCCTTTGCATTGCATTGACAAGGGTGTGGGGATGTTTTCTGCTAATTAAAAGAAGGATGTAATTTGCATAGCCAACGACCTTGATTGCTCCATTTTTAAATTTATTGTGTAAGCAATCCATAATCATATTCCAAATGATCAGCAATAGAGCGCCCCCACCTTGTGGGCTCCCACGGGTCGGATTCACACAAACTCATTCGCCTTTAAGCTTGTCTGCAACTGTACGGGCCCTTCGTAGATTTTTTTACCAGTATCTGATAAACTCTGGAATACCTAGTTTATCCATTGCTGTATCAGCAGATTGAAATTGTATATAATCAAATGCACATGTGCAATCAAGACAGACAAGTGTGTATTGTTCTTGATACATGGATTTTTCTATATTATCGGTTACTTGTGGAAGGGCTGTCTTAGTTGATAAGCCCCTTGTATAAGCATGTTGTGAGTGGAGTGTTGGAATGATTTCTTCAACTTTCCAGTGTAAAATCTGTTCAAGCCATTTATGTATTAAGTTGGAAGGAGCTTTTGGTCTGAAGATTTTGGCTAGCCTGTAATTGTTTTTACCTGGTTTTGGCAAAAAACTTATTTTCATTTCTCTCCAGCATCTTGGTGCATCCCCAGTAATGATGATGACTTTATAAAGTTGTGAGATATAGGTTACAATGCTGTCCCCAATTTGTTGCAGTACAACTTGTTTCTATTCACCAATCCCTAGGGTTTTGCATGAGCTGAAGGAGTTGAAGGATTCCCTGACCTTGTTGTTTTACAAGAAGTCTATGTTAAAATCATATACTAGCATGGATGTTCTAGAAGACGTACTGAGTCTACATTTTGGAAATGAGTTTCCATAAGGATTTTTAGTTATACGCATATGATTGCTTATAGCCCTGATTAGTTTTAAGAAGACCAAAAGAGTTGTACGTCGTTTTTTGAAATCTTATTAGTTGAGCGATATCTTTTGGACTTTCTGCTTTGATGCAGAAACTCCTCCACGATTCTCGCTGCGATGATTTTTTTAAGATAATATTCATCTCTGTTGGAGTTACGATAAAACTTTGGTTAAAATTTGCTGAGTTTATACCTTAGGCTGGTAAGATGTTTGGTCCACCAGGGATTTTGCTCCGATAGTTTTTCATTTTTGACTCCAAATACCTAATGTCATGTTGATAGCCTTGTTAATGATTCAGCACACTCATCAATAACATTTGGGATGGAACATATAACTGGTAAATATGCTGATTTTGTGTGGGATCTGAAGATGTTCACGTTTGCTTTCCTAATATTTTTTTGATTGCTCTACGATTGGCATGTATTTATCCAATCCAAAAACTATATATCTCTGGTATAAGTCTACATGCCACCCTGTTATCTCAAATTTGTTAAAGGCATGTTGATTCAAGATTGTGATGTGGAAGGTTAAACTAACTCGTTGGGTGATGAAAGTAAGCTTGTTCCCCTCGTTTATAACAGTAAGGTTATTTTCATCTATGATGTTTTCCAGTAACTCTCTTTTTGTATCAGTTTCTCTACCACCCCACATATGATTGTGGGCATTTGAGTCCATAGCTAAGAGAATTGTCCTTGTTTCTTGTTCACAATGCTTAGTGAGACATAACAATGCTTCATTTTCAATATGTAATAATTGGTCAAAGGAAGCGACGTAGATATACGTTATTAGTCCATCTATTTTCATACATATCGTGCCGGTGTCTCTATCTGAAAATTCTGGAACTGACCATACTTACAAATGGTTAGCAGATGGTATAGAAGCCCTTGGATTTGAACCAGGTGAGTCGTGGACTGCGAATCCTCTAAGACCGAGACTTTTCGTTGTGCTGAGATATAGCTCAGTTAATAGGGATATTTATTATGTTCTCAATTTGAGCTCCGAGTTTGCTGCTTTAGAGTGTTGAGTGTTAATATAAAAGCAGCTAATAATGACGATTTTCTGTGTGGTTTTGTGGCTTGGTCCATATTTATGAAGCACTATGTAAGAATTTGTCTATTTTGGATTGATTTTTTGGACTCTTCACAGTTGGCTTCGACTGGTCCTGATCGACTTTTTCAATACTTTGCTTGGCTTTTGCTTATTCTCTTGGTTTATCATCTTCACAATTGGCATCAGTGGCACCATCAATATCCATTGATTTGTTGCAGCCAGTATCAATCTCAGTTTCTTTACTAACTTCAATATTTTTTTCTTTTACTAGTGGTAGTATAATCTTTGATGCTAGTGTTACAAGTTGTTTTTGATTTATTATAATCTCCTTGATTTGGTTTTGTGGTGTTCCCCCCTACTTTCTCTTCCTCTTGTTGGATAATGGCTGCTTTCCTTGGGTCTTGGAAACGTACCTTTCCTGCAGAGGCTATTCTGATAGTTAAGTATATTAATTGCAGTGTTTCAAATGCAAGTGGGTCTACACATATGTACAGCACATTACTAAATTTAGTACTTTGCGATTATGCAAGTTCCTCCCTACCTTTAATCTGAAGAAAATTGCATTGGTGTGCTATGATGCAAGCAAGAATCTCGTCTCCAATGTTATCTGTCACGTGAGGTATTTTTCTCTTTTCTGAGTTATCTTATTCGCTCTGCCTTATCCCATGAGGTCACGAGGAGAGGTGTATTTGCTTTTTCAGACATATTGTCCAGAAACATCATCATTTAAATTGATACTTTCTCTTTTATTCGTATAGTAACGACGTTCATTGTTAGGAATAAAGTCGCCGATTGGTGAAGACATACTTAATACCTTTGCTCCATTGAATGATTCTACCCTTCTTTCTTGTAATTACAATTTCGTTTGCCTCCTTAGCAATGTCGCCGTAATGAAACTAATTTTTGGACCTGGTTTCTTTTTTATATTCTTTGTTATCCTCATCAGACATTTGAGGAATATGAGTCTTCTTTGAAGGAGGGGGTTCATTGGTTGGGCCCTCTCTCCCTCATTTCATAACGCTAGGGGCTTGCATTGAATCCTTCTTTTATGTGCCATGATTTATCTTGTTTTTAGCCTCTTTCGAGTTCGTTTTTGGTTACTTATTCAAGACATGGTTTTGGGATGTAAACCTCTTCCCCCACTTGTTGGAGGTGATGATGGTTTCCCATTTCATACTGATTGTTGGGTCAACGTTAGAAACATCTTCCAGGTTAATAGATAAGATAATATGTTGTTATATGTATGATATCTATGTAGATAAAGTTTGAGCGATTTTGAAGTCCGAAAAGTTCATTTTAATATATATTATATTTTATTAAACATACTAGAAGACTAGGAAAAGCTGAACTTCTTACTCCTTAAATCCCTCCATAAAAAAATGAGAGGTCCAGGCAGTCAAAAGCTTGCCAAAGCCTTCAAAAAGAGTTTACAGTGGTGTGTTCTACGACCGCTACCTAAATACAAAAGTAACAGACAAGAGGCAAAGCTAATAAAGGAAAAGATTAGATTGGGGTACAATCATACACTGATTGATATTAGTAAGGGATTACTTATTTAATGGATGTACATAGATTGATAATAAAATGTATACATACAAGTTTAACTCTTCTTGGTAAAAGGGTACATGTATTGACTATTGTTAAAAGCTAATCCCTACGTCATTAATAAGAAAAGTAAATAAAAGGTGAGAATATATTACATACAGGCTCTTATATCACTATTTAATTGAATGAATAGGTAAAAAAGCACTTATGTTCTTTAATTTATATTTAATATCACAGATGTTAGAAATGACTTGTACCTTGCTACACATAGGTTTCGTGAATCTATTTTTGAGTGGTTTTATGTATGTATGTGTATTTTATAATAATAAAATCTACATTTTAAATTAAAATGCTTTAATAAATTAACATATATTACATAAATTGATCGAGTTATTGATGTTGAAGTGAGAGTCCAGTCAAAGGAAAATATATATTGTTTTTGTAATTTTACATGCAACTATTTCAGGAAGTTTTTGATATTTTAAAATTTGTTGTATTTGACCCTTTAAAACTCTCAGATTGAATGTAACTTATTAAATACAGGGACTTGTATTTAGAGTCTTTTTAAATACTTTCTTATTTGAAATTGATTTTACTCTTCATAATTAATTGGATATTTTGTATTGTCCTAAAAATATCAAAAAATAAAAAAGCTTTGCTTTATCCCCTAAATGGTTATGTATATTTGCACATTCATCTTCTATTAATTTTATGGTACAAAATTACAATAGCTGTTAGTAAATGACAAATGTATATGTTTATAAAACTCATCAAAACATCGGAGACATAACGTGACCAAACAATACTTATGCTATTTATTTTTAGTTGTTGTTTATTTAATAGTCGCTTCTATTCACTTGTGTCAACATCTCTCTGTTGGAGGGTGGAAATAAAAGAGATATAGTGTTTAATCATAAGGACCATAGAGAAAGAAAGAAATAACGACGTCTAGTTTTTTGTATAGCAGTTTTGATTGGGTAAGGATGTCCTTGACTGGAACAACAAGTTTGGACTATTCAACGTTGTTTTTTTACATCAACTGAGTTAATTTCATTGATTAAATTATTAGCGTAAATAATCTCCCAAAAGGAATAAAATAATTAACTCCCTTTTAGGATTATTAACTCGTTAATATTATGACGTTTTTCTTCTTCCAAAGCTTCTTTACAACATCCATGTTTGAAACATCTGAAATTTTAATTAAAATTTATATCAGCTTCTATAAATTTAATTATCTATGATTAGTACCAATAGAAAAAAACATAAAAAAATAATGCTTCTTTTTTTTTAAATCATCATAAAATATGTTTTTCTATATAGAAATAATTAAATAAAAATGATTGTTTCTGTAGCAATAAATCGAACCTAACGACTTTTATTTCATCTTTCAACCTTTTTATCAAAAATGAACATATTTTAAGATGCAAAATAAAGCCTTCTGTCTCCACCCACTTCCTTGCAAACTCCGCCTATGTCTGAGGTGTAATTGATATCTAGATATGTTCAGTCAATTTCCTTTCTATGGTGTTAAACAATAATTATATATTTTTTCCCCATTCAATTACACAGATATAAACTTAGTTCATATGATAGGTTGGCGCTGGAAAACTGAAAATATCATTGTTCCAATGTTAATGAATATTTTTCAACGAAACTTGGTACATATAATGAGTCTTATAAGATTAAAAAATATTGAAACTATAATTTACATAAGACCACTTGTTATCTTAATGCACTGATGGATTAACTCACACTATGTAGGATCAAACCTTACAGTAAAAACATTAAATTCCATGGTTTTCACACTGAAAAAAAGGAAAATCTAAGAAATCAAAAGAAAAATTAGAAGAACTACTATTACTAAAATAGGTTATTAAATATACAAAACAATTAAAAATTTCTTAATATACAAATGAATCCTCAACAATGTATTTTTTAATTTGCTCATTTTTAAAATAAATCCTCTAATCAAATCATATTAGAAAAAATCTCAAGCTGTGATTTTTTTATATTATTCTTGAGGAAAGAACGTCTAAGTTTTGAGAGAGTAGCACGTCGTTATTTGTATTGTATCACGCTAACTTTCCCAAAAAGAAACAGAAAAAATGCTCAAAATCATCAAATAGTTTGCCAAATAACTCAATCATACCAACTGCCATTTATATATTGTAATATTTGATTACAAGAGTTGTTATGATTAGTTGTTTCTATGCAGAAATAACCAAAATTTTCTTCATCGATTTAATTAAATGGCAAATTTATATATTATATAAACTACAAGGGATTGTATTCCAGTTCTTTTGAAAACGGAGCATACGTATAGAATAACTTATTACTTTGTGTATTTATGAAAAATAATAAATTATGAAATAGCCATGAAGTACCAAGCATATGATTGCATACCGGCCGGAAAATTGAAATATATAAAGATAAGCTTACAAATCCCCTATCGATGAATAACAAAAAACAAAGATTAATAGGAAATACAAGTATTTAAGTATATTGATATCAATTTGGATACATTGTTTGTTAGTACAATGAAAAAAATAAGATTTCCAAAAAAACAGGTGACAATATGTTGCAAGGGAAGATAAATATAATACAAACTTTAAGAAGACTTCATTCTTAGACGAAACAGCTTTATGATATACAGAACAGAACATTCAGGAGCATAACCCCAGACATGCATTGAGCAGGCAGGAAATAACATTTCTGCTAGTAATGCTTCCACAATTTAATGATTAGTTATAGCAATATAGGTTATATTATGTAAATAATCTTGGACACGTTCAATTCTGAATTTTAGACCTTAACATATGAAAAATTGCAAGCTTAAGCCAACTCCTGCCTAGGTTATTTTCTTTACATTGGCATTTTAGGCCAATGCAAAAAAGTTGTAATAAATAAGATGTTGTTCTTAATAAAAAGATAATTATTATATGTTAACCCTTTACCATATGAATTTTATTTATTGAATTAAAAAGAAAAAATATCGTTTTTATAAACGATGACAGGCATCAGGATAATAAATAGAGACATGAAAAATCATCAAAAATATTTTTTTTTAATAAGAAAAATATATTGACAAAACTGTGAGATCAACTTGGTCACATGGCATATTTATGTACCATGGCTTTGAAAGTACATTCGGGCGAATGACTAGAAATACTAACATTAGAAATTCATAAAAAATAATAAAATATTATAAACATAGATAAATATTTATAATATCCTTCAAAACCATATTCCTTATATTCATCATAAACTAGAACTGTACTCTAAATTAAAAAAGAGACTTTGAAGTATATCCAGGCGGTAAACGGATAAATGGGTTACAAATAAGGTTTCTGACAGTATAGTTGGATTAGGCTAGTAGATAAATAATAATTGCTAAAGTTTGAGGAAGAACAATTTTTTGTAGCATAAAATCTAATTTATCAACGAAAAATAATCAGCACCGTCTTCCCTAATTCAGTATGTAATTTATAAATTTCAATCCAAGACACTTTCCCTTTCTAACATTGTTTGATATACGTAGTAATGAATGCCAAAGTAGTTTGGTGCAGCTTAAAGGAGAAAAACCCACAATATTATATAGACTTTTGTTTAAAAAGGAATAATGCTTCAGTTTATCAATAATGTTTCCGCAAAAATAATTTATAAGAGTGATATAAAATACCATATAAAAACTCTATTGTTTGTTATTTATTTTTTTTACAATTAATTAAGAAGTTATCATGGAACTATAATATATATATATTGACTTTGATTAGTTTTTGTGTAAAAAAAAATCTATGGCATACTGCTCCTAAATTAAACTAAGAACAGATTCGTATTCACCACATCAAGTATAAATTGGATTATAAATATTTTTTTAATATATGTTATTCAATTTAAGCAAGTTTATCAAAGAAGTATACAATATATTACTTATAAATTTACTACTCTTCAGGTAAAAAGTAAAAAACTTTACTTTGAAGTTCATATGATAAATCATATGTGGGAGCGAAATAAAATAATTAAAAAAAGAAAAAATAATTATTTTTTTCCCTATATAATTAACTGTTTTTATATTTGATGAAATATTAATCAAAACATTAATTACATGAACGACATATTTATTTATATTCAATAAATTACACCTGAAAACAAAATTTCAACTTTTTAGCATTTTGATTGAAATATTATCTTCCTGATTGTTTTTATCCTGAGAAACATAAAAATGAACATTAAGTATAAAACAAACAAAAAATGGTTTTGTGGTCCACAAAGTTTTATCCATGTGCATGATTTAGTGTCATTTTTTCGCCTTGAAGTATTTTAATAAAGGGGTTAAAATATAAATAAAAGTGTGTAAGTATTTTTTGCAGATTTATAACATATTTTAATTATTTCTTGTTTTTTTTTTCTGAATAAGAGAAAATGCCTAGTTAGTACAAAAATTAATTCAAAAAATTGACTTACTTATCGAAAATCAAATAAATTTCTATATTTTTATAACAATGATAAAAAACATATTGTTTGGTAAAGTGAAAACATAATAAAAAATTACATAAAAAATTGAATTTTTAGTTTTTTTTTCAAATCGATAATTAATGGTTCCTCTTCTAAGTTTGATAATATTTCACATGTGACAGTAATTTCTTCTTGATTTGTATTTTATTTATTTATTTTTCTAACCCATAAAATTTGGAAGCAATGATGTTCCATTTTTTTCATCTGTCTAAAGAGTAATGGCTAATGGTATAAAGTATGTAGCTTATATAAAATTACTCTCAGCCTAACCAAGAAGGACGAAAATATCAATGAAGCAAAATTGACCGACTGAATCTTTTTTTTTTTTTTTTTTTTTTTTTTTGTTAAAGGAAGGGTAAAAAATATTCAATCTCAGGCAGGAACAAATTTTTCTATTTTTTCACCCATAAGTATTCCCATATGATTTCGAATTCCAATACATATAGAATTCCATGTTTATGAGTTATGAGATTTTGGAAACTTTTTTTACAATCAAATTTATACTCGCAAATGTGAAAAATAAATTGATCTATATTATTCGATTTTTTTATAATAATCCATTGGTTAAAGAAATGGTAAATATATTACAAAAAATATATGTTGTGATTGGGTTTTATTATTTAAGAACATTTTTAAAAGTATTTAATTTATAATACTTTAAAAATAGTGAGATTACTTTGGATTAGGAAGGAAGTTATTTTTTTATTTGAGAAATGTTGAGTTGCAAGCGTCAAAAAAATTTCCTTTTATACTAAAGACACGGTATACAAATTTTGAAGGTTTTAAAAAATATTTAGAGGTAGCTCAACAGCTCCAAAGTTTTAAAACTTATTTTGGGTTCCATTCTGAGACATACCTCCGGTCCTAATTTTCGTCGATCAGTCTTCGAGAAAGGCACTTCCTCCCTCAGGAATGTGATTCAATTGGCCAGATTGATGAAGACTTCGTCCCTTAATTCTAGTGAGATGGAGCGGAAAGACGATGTCTTTCTATCAGAGTACATGGGCCACGTTGTAATATTTCTTAAGCTCACCCCATAATTATCTTGCTTTAAAATGACAATTTTCGACTAACACTATCCCATAATAGTTCTTAATTACGACTACTAACAAGAGTTTCGATATATAAGATTATAAAGGTTTTTTTATCGAAAAAAGGTCAGTAAAGGATCAAATTTATCGTAATTTAACTTGTTCCGACTACTACGAGTAATAAATTGAGTAGTAATGCTAATGATTTTGGAAACATAATTGGTAAATACGGACAATATTTGTTTTACAAGTAGACAGATAGATATGTAGCAAAAAATGCAAATAATAAAAAATTTTCCTCTTTTTGAACAGTGAGAACAAAATTTTGAGGAAATTTTTTTAAAAATATATTCCAATTGCAAATCTATTAAACTAAATTTCTTGTGTCATACAATTTGTTGTATCATTAAAGGTTTAGTTGATATTCACGTCAAAGCCCTTTTTTTTATATAAAATAGTTAAGTTTTAAAAACTTTACAACCGATGAGCTACCTCTAAATATTTTATTTTAATTATCCGTTTTTTAATATGTACAAAGCAATTATGTTAATAAATATACATAATAACTTAAAGTTATTGCTTCATATAAGAACTTTCGAAAAGGCCAAATGAAAAAAAAAACAGATTGTATTTTAGTCGGGGGATTAAATGTCATTGATTTAAAAAAATTTTAAAAATGAAGCGCATCAATAATAATAAAAAAACATACTTAATAAAATACATCTACAAAAGTTAGTACATAAAAATAATTGAAACCAAAATAAATACTAGCAATCAAGAGTCCGGGTTAGAAATTTTAAAACTTCTAAGGATTGACTTTATTAGCTTCTTATGTTGGAGTGATACCAATGGATAGAATTTCACTTCTTTTGTCGCTGGAATCCAGAACGTGTCCTCAGCATTGGCGACTTTTAAGGAAAGGGTGGTATGTCTAGCAGCAGAGGCCATAAAAAATGTTCTTTGTTCGTAAGGGGTTTCCAGTGATTAATGACTTAGAGCTTAATGAAGTAAAATTTCAAGGATTTTGAATTTGGATATTGAATTGTCAACCCGTCAAGGTCAATGTTCAAGTCTCCAATCAATATGAAGGAAAACGGGTTTTTCTTTTGAATATTGATGATACATTGGAAGAAAGGAGTCGACAGCTCATTTGGTCCATATGCATTAATTACGGAAAACGTCACTCCATTCGTGGTCATACATATTTTATTCCAATCACTCTTGCCAAAGTAACCCTTTACAAACACCTCTATTGTCGTTATCTTCAGTAAAAAAGGCACTAAACTTTTTCGTAAGGTAGAGAGGACAATTTGGATTGCAAAAAGTTAAAATTTTTAATTTTATGTCTTCAAAAGACATAAAGTCTTGATCCATAGACAGAAGACGGCTCATTAATGCATGTATCAATTTCCTATGATTTTTTTAATTCCCATATTCGATTTAAAATAATTGGATAATGGTTCCAAATAAAAATCTGTGATTCTGGTCTGTTTTTTATTAAGAGAATATAAATGTTCCAGATCTTTATTCATATTGATAGATTTATAAATGAAGATGAAACTAAGACTATGATGCCTGAGTTGAAGATTCCGAATCCTTTGATTGCTTTCCACTCTTAATAGGAGAATGGCCTGTATCAGGCTTATTTCTTTCACCCATCGATAGGGTACGAGTACGATGTTCTAATACTTTTGACAAATCAAGATGTGATTTGTTCTGTTTTTAAACTACCCCTAATTCTCCTCTTGCATATCTTATCCGAGAAGACTCCTTGAGATTGTCGGGTTAGGCTATTGTTGGGCATGCTAATACTCAGGGGGACATCCCTCGGTGTAATTTCAATTTGACGATTATTAACATCACTCTCACTGATGATAAAATACCTAGAAGAGACATTATTCATAACTTTACCGTCTTCTGGGGCATTGCCTATGTTTTTAGACAGTTCCTCCTCCTCAGGCACCGAAGATGGTTCTTTAGAGGGGATAATAGAACCATAGCTAGGATCATCATGTGGGACCTGGCTTTTCTCTTTAGTACAAGTGACCGGGCGTTGTAACGCTCCCATATTATTATCACCAAGCACCCCCTCCTCCTGAGGCACTGAGTTGGGTTCTTTGGAAGGGGTATTAGCATTAGTAATAGAACCAATGTTATGAGGGTATTTTTTTACTTCGAACGACAGGCGTTCTGTTATTGTTTTTTTAAGCACTTTTTCGTATTCAAAGGTTCTCTTCCTTTTTCAGGACAATATTGCTTAATATGACCAAAATTGAAGCACCTTTGGCATTGAAGTTTGACTCCCAAAAGTGTAAGTTTGACTAGCTGTCCTAAAATTGGCACAATTTGGGGGATGGAGGACAGATCTGCAACTACTTCAACGATATAATCACTATAAAATTTTATATACTTTTCTTTTGCTTTTTTCACCATCGGTTTCTTTTTCGGGTGTTGATTCAACAGATCAGCAAATTGCTTCAAGAGGGAGACAAATTTTGATTCATCAACCGGTTTGAACGTATTGACAAAAGTAATGACAATATTTATTTATTTAATTATCATGGGAGAACTTGTTTATTCATTTCAGTTTTAAGGTAACCTCCTTTAGTATGCCCTCCATATTTTTAATTTTCAACTTTCGAGGATTTTGTAACTCCTTATGTCTACCTTTAATATCAATTGGGAACCTTTTACACATACAAGCATGGCCCATTCCAAATCTTTCTTCGTCCCTTGCAATTTCGTACTCTTTGAAGCCAAAGTGCATAGCAACATGTTTGACATTTTTTTGCATTGAAAGCTTTTCCATCAACATCTTCAAGCATAAGAACAAAAATTTCCCACTTGAAGTCGCAACTCAAATTCATCTTTTCCTCGTTTAAGTATAGTGGTATATTGCCTTTGTGAAGAGTTCAAATAGCGAATGTTTTCGTCTGGGGGGGTGTCTGTTGGTTCATCAACCATCTTAACGAGAGATGAAGAAGAAGTAGAGAAGGTACTTCTTCAAACTTGTAAAATTGAAAGAAGAAGAAAGAAAACAAAAAAAAAAGGAGACAAAGTCTAACTCACGTTCCCTCTCAGATAGGAGGAACAAAATAGTGATAGATATCAATCAAATGATTCCTTAGCTTGATTCTCTTGATAATAAGGAAGAATTCCAAATTACGCTCCCAGATGTCCGAGCTTCGATTTAAAAAAACAATGTCTTCTCCAGTGTCAAACCTACACTCCATATTCACTATAAATAAATAAGTCCACACAGAATAATCACTATCCATTAACACTAAATACTCTCAATACAGTGGAAAAAACACGTCTACACGCAGCAAATGATTTACATAAACTCCCCCGCCTCTAAATCTAAATATTTTTCGAAACTGTTAAAAAATTTTATAGGATGTATTTTGCCTAAAAGGAAAAATTTGAGACCCGCACATTTGTCAAATTAAAAAAATAAGCTCCACCTTACAATAGACGTACTATTAAAAACGAGTCAAAGTACCTGTTTCATGGTAACTCCTTGTACATGTGTGCCGGGCGCTGTCTTGGCTAAGCACATAGTTGCCCTTGGGGAACGTGCTCTTCAACCATGGCAAGACATGATACTTGAGGATCTTGTTAAAGACGTCCGTGTTCACTTTCTTCTTGTCCTGGAAGAAGTAGGGAGGCATCTTAATGCCGTCGGACACAATGACCTGAGCTAGATGTTTGGTCCTGAAGGTTCCCTCGACCTGAAATCTAGATTCAACCATCTTTTCTTCTGTTAAGAACAGTGTCCACTGTGAAGATCTTCATATCAGAGATCGAATTGTGTACGGGGAAGATCACAACCCCTCTGGTGTTTTTCTTGTTCCTCGGATATTTTTGATCACTAAAAAAACAAGTCAAACATCAACCTGTAGATTTTGTCAGCCCGTCGAATTCTGTAATGCTTCAAGGTACTTTCGGAACAATTTTGATTAATCTGTATCATTCTCTCAACCTTTGACAATGCATGTATCCTTAATAGTTAGTATTTAAAGATAAATGGACATTTAATATTTTACAAAATAATTAATAAATATATTTCAAATATTAAACCAAATGGAATGAGTCTTATATAATTAGTATATATAGTTGTTGGATATCTTTCAATTAAGTGTTGTTCTTTAATTGATCCTTCACGTAGGCTAAAACACGTTCCTATGAGGTAGAGTAGGTTTCGTTGTCGACGAACTATCGTCGAGGGATTAGTGGAACAACGATATTATAATTATTTTGGTGTGGATCCTCCCAACTGCAACAAGTGTTTGGTATTAGTTTGTTAACAAAGATATATATACACAAGATGACAAGGATATTATATAGGGGAAAGTGAGGATACTTCTTACGGAAGAGACATGTTACACTGCCAATAAATTTAAAATGTAAAGTTATCTAACCTCCCTGTTCTTATACAATTGAATGTCTTCCTTTGTTTATCACATCAATATAAAATCGGGGTTGCCTTATGCTAACAGTTATAAAAAATTTCGGCATTGAAATTTTTGACACAAAAAGTAAACATTTTAGTTAAGTGTTAGTTGAGATATATTTATATTATAAAGCATGAGTTTAAATTTTATTTTCATAAATGACATAGTCTAGCATGTTGTTGAATTAATTGAAATGCTTGTAATTTATCATTAGTTATAATATTCAATTCATATCATTTATTCTTATTTTAACAATATGGAGGAGACTTGTTACACCCAATTCTTTTTATATAGATATATTATATTTATTTATTTTTGGTTTTTTTGTAGTTTCATGTTATACTTTAATTGTCAATCATAGTAAATAGAAAAAAGAATTATTTGATTATTAACTATGTACTATTTCTGTAAACGTTTTATTTATTAATTTTATATATAAGTATTTATTTTATGCTGAAAAACTGTAATAACATGTCTCCACCAAAAAAACAATAAATGACTATTAATTATTATATAAAATACTTTGGAATTATTTGTCTAAGAGAGTGGGTTTCAAAGTACAGGTCGCGATCCAATACTGGGTCCGTGAAGAGAAGGCACTGGGTCACTTGTAAATTTAAAAATAACTTTTTTTGTTAGTTTTAAAATAATATTACACAATAATATTAAAGTCAAATAAAAAAAGTTAAATATTAAATTCCCTATTTCCGGTAAGACTTATTTGTTTGCAGAGTTACATCTTACGCACAACCCATAACACATGATCCCAGCATAGCATTTTTGAATGCAGCTAATCACACATAACGACGTAGCTTTACTGCATTCGGAATCAAAACATAGTGAGTTTGTTGTTGCGGGGTAACTGACTAAGAATAGATTGTTTTGTTATCAGAAAAAGAAGTTCGGAATCAAATCCATCTAAGTCAAATACAAGTGTAAGTACTCCACCCGAAACAGGAAGTTCTAATTCTACTAGTATTACCGCCAAATCGGCATCTGAACCACAAAGTAAAAATAAATCATGGACACGACAGTATAATGATTCCTTTTTGAAATTTGGTTTCACAAATTGAAACTAACGCAAATCAAGATCCTAAACCCAAGTGTTTTGTATGCAGCGATGTGCTTTCTAACGCAACATCATTTTTAGCTGCCTCAGATATTATTTTCACACTCTGACTTGTCATATTTGCTGCACCATCACTTGTTATATCTTCGCAATTAGCCAATTCAATTTGTATTTTCCGACAATACTGTCATTTAGCCCTTCCAATATATGTGCTCCTATTGTATTTGTTGGTAAAATCAGACAACAAAGCAAATCTTCCATACAGTCATCTTGCCACACATACCTCTCTAAACTAAGAGAGTAGCACAATTTGAAACATCAGTACTCTCGTCAAGTTGGATAGTATGGTCCCCGGATGACTGTAACCAAGTAATATGCTTGGCTTCCAAATGCAATAGGAAGTTTTTTCGTCCCCTGATACGCATCCATTGATAGATTAAGTGGATTTGCACCTCAAAAATTCAATAGGTGTCTTTTTTATTACCATTGAAACTAAGTTTATTTTACTCTTTTTTATTGCTTAAATATTTTAATAGAAATCTTAAGATTATTTTAATGTTGTTTTTTTGGATGGACATATTTTATCAATATTTTAGAGAAAATGCATGCATTAATGTACACTCTCTGTTTATCATAATTTATATATAAGGAATAAATACTAATCAATTATTTTGAATATGAAGTATCTATTAACATCTATTAACTTGTTTTAATTTCCTTACATAGAAAATTGTGTAATTACATAGACTCTTATCTTATTAATTTTTTTAGTCGAAATATTATTGTAATATTTACTCACGCAACCAAACCAGCTTATTATTTTTAAATTTTTCAATAAATATTATAAACTTAATTGAACATAAATCAATCAAACCCGACTTTTTTTAAAGGCAATTATAAAAAAATTAAAATATAAGGTATATTCTATAAGTTCAGCTATGATATAGAGCATTTGAAGAGAAAATATAAAAGATATTAGCATCAAAGTAAGTTCTTTCATTTTACTCGATTTTTGTGTGTTTATATTCACTTTTCATGAAATGTAATCAAGTAAAGTAATACATTATTAATTTTTTAAATACTGAAAGTTTTTATCAATTTATTAATAACTTTGATTTTCATATATATCGTTTTTTCATGTCGAAATATAGCACTGAATCTTAGTTATTCATTAAAAACTTAATTTAAAAAAAGGGTTTTTGAAAGGACAAACTTTAATGAATTGAAAGTTTTAATGGTCGTATTCGTGTTCACCGGCTTAAATAACAATAATAAGTGTGGGTTCAGACTGCCGCGTTCCAAGATCTTCATTTTGTTGCTTAGTGTTTTCTTATAATACCTTAAAAAAGACCGCTTACTGTAATTCTTGTAGAAATGATATCTTCAGTTCTAAGAAACTCCTTTGATACTGGGAATAGGGAGGAAGCTTTCAAAGTGGAGAGAGGCTGCCTCAAGTGAAGCTCTCTCAGTCCAATACTATTTTAAGAAGCCATAAATGACCTTAATGAGAGCCTGTAATCTTCCAAGATCCTCAAAGGTATGGAAACAGAACTAGGACATCTGAAAATACAGCTATATGCGGATGATTTGACATTATTTATCACGGGATCTCCTTCAGAAACACGGACTTCGATTGATGCTGTCCTCAAGGACATGGGCAGTCTTAAGAACCGATTGGGTTCTGAAATGAATGAAGAGAACAGAAAAGTAGTCCCATCTATCAAATCATACATTAAAATATACTTCCCTGAATTCAAAACTTTAGATAGGAACAAGCTCTTTGGGATTTTCATTGCTTCGAGCTCAAAAATAAGTGAAAATGCCAACAAAGTTAAACTTATCAATAGATGTCAAAGTCTTCCACAAATTTCTCAAAAGTCCTTCACAATAAGTTTGATAAGACCAAAGCGTGGAGGCTCAACATT
This sequence comes from Lepeophtheirus salmonis, assembly GCF_016086655.4. NCBI lineage: Eukaryota > Metazoa > Arthropoda > Copepoda > Siphonostomatoida > Caligidae > Lepeophtheirus > Lepeophtheirus salmonis. Next base: position 66,704,683 of record NC_052135.2, read on the forward strand.
GTCCCAAGGGTAGTCCACTTACTGCAATACATACCGTACTTGAAAAACATTAGTGAAGAAATGGAGAAAATAAAATGACATCTCATCTGGGACACAATGAAACCCTGCATATCTCAAAAGAGAATGAACATCCCCATTAGTGACGGAGGCATTGGAGTTACCTCAACCGAGCATGGGTAGATCTTGGTCCTCTATCATGTCTTCAGTCCTACCTCTTCTTGAGCAAAATAAACCCATAAATTATTATACCTGTTTCATCAGCACCCAAGAGATCTATAAATCGACTGGATTGACCTCAAAACTTTGCTGATATTCAGGTAAAATTTGTGAATATGCACCCAAAAAAAATTTGATGGATCTATTCATTGACTCCAGCAAAAAAATGGTTCTGGTATCGAATTTCCACCTCCTCATTTCTTTAAATAAGTCACTCTCAGATGCAACAAAAAGGAGTTGCTCTTTCTGTGTATTAGAAACCGAGACAAGCAGACAGATTTTCTACAAGTGCTCAAGGATTCAAAGTATTAGGGAGGCCGTAGAAAGGAATATTCGTGCGGAGTACGGCATGAAACTAGACGTCCTAGACCGGCTCACAACGACGTCGAGCCGGCATGTGAATTGCAGAAAAAACTTGAGAGTTTGGTTGTGAGCCTCCTCTCAATCTTCAACGTGACTCGGTGCAGAGGGAAGGGTGTAGATCTCAATGTAAATATATCCACTTAGATCTAACATTTATTCCAATTATTAATTAATGAATTGTTTATTCATAACAAAAGGCATCTTCTTTATATAAAAATACATTAGTATTGTCATCAAATTTATTATAAAACATCTAAGCCTCACATATTTAATTCTATTCTTAAAAGCTAGTTAGTCAATGGCAATTCATTCAAGGGAAGTTGACACACCAGCCATTAAAAGGGGTCTTTAGAGGGAAAGTTCAAGCCTCCTTACAATACCAGACCAAATTCCTACATTTGTATTGCAACCCTCACATATTTCATATGACCCCCATACGCAATTCATAATTCTAATAAAATAAACTATGAATGAAATCATTTCATGAATATGATTGATTGGTCTAAGATAGTAATTTTAGTTTCTCCAATTTTGCAATATTGGTCAGATAAAAAACTTATGAAAGCAAAGAATGAGCCTTTGAATTTAGAGAAATATCGATGCCATTCCCAATCTGTAGAAAGGGCAGTGAAACCAGTTTCAGAGGTTTCCTGTAAGGTTTAAAGATATAAACAAACACACGGATACATTTTGTCAACTTTAAAATCAAGAGATAAACTAAGAAAATTTAAAACTAAGTGTCCGTACCCAGTTTAATATATTTACATATAATATATTCGTCTATTATCTCACTAAATCCAAGGACACGCAACTTTTATCTAGCTCTAGAAGTAAGGGATTTAACCTTAGCAAAAAATAACATATCGTGCAATATCATTTTTTAAAGCACATAAAGCTTTTTTATATTTAAGATAAGAAAATTGTATTACATATTTTTTTTTACTTTATAGAAAAACCTTTCCGCACAAAAAAAGGGTGGGAGGGGTAATTTTTTTTCTCTGGGATTTTTTTTTTTTTTGTGAAACGGATTTCTAATTACCATTAGAAATCCGGAAGGGTCAGAATGCGTGATAGCTAAATTTTGGGCTCCTGTGATCCCCTGCAGTGTACAAGTTATATTATTATCCATATAGACTATACATTTCTACTTTATTTGCATCAAGGACACTTATAAATGAAATAGTTTTCTTAAAGTAGAGGACGAGGCAGAGTTGACTTATGGCGAAAAGGAGTCAAGAACTTCAATTAAGGAGCAGTGGATGGAGGATGATAACTATTTATGTTCATCACTGGATCTTTCAGTCGATTATTATGTTGTTTAATAGAATTCTATGCTTCGTATAGGTAGAAGTATACTATGATCTCGTTAAAGATCTGGAAGAATTTATATAATTCTTGAATATAGATGCAATGATTTACGAGGTCAGAAGTCACTATCAAAGACCTTGATGTGAAGCACATTTGCACAATGCAAGATTATTCCATTAAATAAGATGATAACCACAGAGTGAGGCACAAAGACCAACTGGCGAGATCCCTTTAACATGAAGTTGCAGAGAGGATCAGAAGACGAGTTGGATATCCAGATGGTAAACATATGAATTCCTAGGAACGAAAAAGATGGCTGGAATGTGGATCCTTTTTTATCATCTTTCGACTTTTAGTATTTATCTATAATCATTAATTAACACATATCAGTAGTGAGTAACACTTAACTTGGGTGCATTGTGACATCATCAAAAATGTTGTCCGCTAACATCAACCAGACTGCGTTGCAAGTTTCTTATCGATATACCTTGGGATGTTTACTACTCAGGAATTAAATAATAACAACAATAGTGAAGGAAAAGAAAATTTATTCCTCAGATTACCAATTCTAAAAAATCAAGCCAGCTAAAAAAATAATAGGATTTACATTACTGTTGATATTCATAAAAAACATTGATACAGATTAAAACCGGTTATTACATGGAGTTATTGAAAATAAGTTACCATATACATCATTTTTATAAATACGTCATTATTTATGGACCATCTTTCTTTGAAGAAGACACTTATTACAAATGAGTAACAACTTAACTATTAATTATTATGAATAAGTTAAATAGTAAAATCAGTAATAAATTAAAGTAGACTCCGATTGTTTTATAATGGAAAATCAAAATGTTGTTTATTAAATAATATATTGGGTGAGTTTACAAATTGTGACTCTCAAGAACTCGTAGATCACAAAAAGGATCATTACACTTATGATATACTTTTTAAATTCCTGGTGATATACCTCCATGATAAAATTTTTATAAATGCTCCTGCATCGACAAACATTAAAGGTACAAAAATAAAGACACAAGCTTGACCAGATGTAAAAAAGCGAAGAAACAATAATTGTGGAATGATTGAGAACAACTTAGTATTCTAAGGAATCCAAGAATAACGTATCTCCAGGCATGGAAAGTCCGTCCAATAAACGAAAAGTGTTATGTATTTAATTTTTCCTTTCATGTGCTTATCTTCTTGTATATTCGTTTATGTATTATAAGTACTGTGTTTTACGTATTATAAATAGTCTCGTATTTTGTAAATAAAATAGAGTATAGTTAGAATACACCTGATCTTATAATAAGTGTAGTCTTATTCCTCCACGCCATTTCTTCTTCTCATTTGTCTCTCGGTCATCCTGGATCTCTCCTACTATAAATAAGATTGTGTCTCTCCCTCGTCAAGACGCAACAAAAAGGATTTTTTTTTTAACACTGTTGTTCACGGGATAATTATCCTAGAAACACGATATGCAAATTCCGGTGCAATTTTCGAAATTGGGGAGGGAATTAAAGCCTCAACCCCTGCAAACACACCTGATATTACTATTCATGTAAATATGAATAAACCACTCTAAAAAGTACATAACTATTATTTATAGTAATCATTTAATTTCTCTTGTACTCAATCAAACACATCTTTTACCCCAGGACTTGAACGTTAAAAACAAACGCGTGTATTCCACAAGAACTACGTGCTATTGATATTCTTATTAGTTGTTATACATAGTATATTATTAAATGCTAAGTCATTCATTTATCATCGCTTAATTTTCAATACTCATTGCAACTTAAAAAATGGGTAAAAGTAGCACATGCACTGTTCCGGTTTGTAGAGCTGGATACCGATCAAATAAAAATAAAGAAACTAATTCGAAAATCACATAACATAGCTTCCCAACTAATATAGATATGATAAATAAGTGGAAAATAGCAATTCCAAGAACTTAGGCACAAGGTATTATGCTCGTAAATATAACACCGGAATTTAATAATTAAATTAAACAGTATATACTTATTTTCTCAACTTTGTATTTCTTTTAGATGGGAAATCAATAAATATAAAAAATGCAGTAGTATGTTCCCATCACCTCACAGATGATTATAGAGACCAAAGCTTAAAAACTGATCAACCAGTAAAACTTCAATTATTGAAGAAGGGTGATATTCGTTCAAAATTTCCTGGTCTATGTTATTTTTCTAAAAAATCCATTAAATGTAGAAATACAGAAAAAACAACGCAGCTAATAGAAGAAAATCAAGAAAATTAATCATATGAACCAGAAATTCATAAATTCCGATAATGTTCAGACCTTGGATGAATTAAAAGAAAAAATTAAGTAATATAATATTCCATCAAATGTACTTTTTATTTCCAAAGATACTTCATTAACGTACTTCCTTATTAAGAAACCAAGGTAATTCAATTATTTATATAATCATAATTAAAAACATTTTTTAGGTGCTCCAACTATTGTCTTTAGCTTGCTCATAGACTCGAACCTAACATTTGAAATGTATAAAGAAAATAAACTACTACCTTGATCTGTAGTGAGCCATATAGTGCCTTAAAAAACCAATACCTGTTTCAAAGTATTGTATATTCTAGCAACTCTGAAGGGTCTTGAAACATATTCCAATCTTGATACAATTAAATACATTGAAAAACAAGTTGAAGGTATTTTGAATATTCTTTCAAATGTTGAGGATGATATCACTAAATCAATCAGTTTTCTTATGGAACAGTCTCTTTTGGTATTAAAACCTAACAGGAAAACACTATTCTCCTACTCTTTTGACTGTTCCTTCTGTATGAGAAAATATTTCATCCGCTTTAAATAAATACATGTTTCAAGAAGGCCTTCTTATATTACCAACGTTAATTTATTTGAAGGATTTATCATCTATTTTGAACGTTAAGCCAGGGATAGAATTTGAATCATATAAATATCTAGAAACCAGATTCAACTCAATACAAGATAAAGATCATAAAGTATCTATCCTCATTGATCAAGTGCAAAAGATTGTATATCCGAAAGGGAAAATTACTGGGCTAGAAAACATGGAGCCTACAAAAACATTATTGTGTTTTTTCATTTATAGTATTTTTGCCACATACAGGATGCAATTATCCTGTTTCAACCCTAACTTCTGATTGAATACATTCGTCAGTTCATTCTGTTCTGAAAATGGTATACTCCATTGGATATAACGTCGTAACAGTAATAACGGATGGCCACTTTTGCAATAAAAAATCTTCAAAACAATGTTGAAAAATGATGACCATTATATTGATAATCCATATTCCCTGGAAATAGAATTTATTTTTTATTTGATATTGTTCATATTTTTAAGACTATATATTATAATCTACTCACTCGTCCACTATTTAATGGAGCTTCAATGTCTGTGAATTTCAATCATATTTGTAATTTATATGAAAAAGAAAAGTTCTTTCCAGTGAAGCATGTGCACAAATTAACTGATAAAGTAATTAATCCACAAACCATTAATCGAACTAATGTCAAACTGCCTGATTGTTTCTTTCATGACTCCACTATATCTGGTCTCACGACGTATGAAAATATGAATTTAAAATGAGGAAAACGACCAACTTTTTGTCCTTGATTAAAGAGTTCTGGTGTCGCTTAAATATAAAAAAAAATTCAAAGTCCATCGTTTGAAAGATAATAAAAGGACAGTTGTTGATTTTAGGGGTTGTGAAACCCTCATTTTCTTAAAATAATTTATCAACTGGATTTGTGAATTGAATACATTAGGTTTAAGCAAGGAAACTTTTTACGCTCTGGAACATTCGGTGGCTAGCGTGATTGAACTTTCAATATATTTATTAAAATTCAAAGGAATGGATTATGTTCTTCTACGAAAGATTAATTCTGATCCTACCGAAGCTCGCTTCTCAAAATATCGCCAGCTTGGAGGAGCTAATTATTAGAAGGTGAAAAAAAAATTAGAAATTTGAGTCTTTTCTCACTTTCTAAAATGTCTATTAAAGGATTAAAATGTTCTTCTGTTAAAGCTGAAGATCCAGATCAATTTGTACAAATTGTGAATCAAGCCCTTCCGAATATTGACATCATCGACACTATTTTTCACGATGTTAAAGGAGTTGTCTTTTATATATCCGGATATATAGCAAGATTCATTATTAAAGTCATAAAATGCGAGGACTGTCATAAGTTACAAAAGGCCAGTGATTCGCCACCAATTTTTGATTTATCAAATGAAGAGAGTGATTTAGTAGAGGTACCATTGTTAAACATGAATAATAGAAGTTGATTAGTTTAAGCTTCTAATATTGTTTATATATCTTTTGTCTTCGCTGTTAAACTATATATTGAAATTATGAATGATGATGAAACAAAAACATTATTTTTTTCTTTCAGTGAATCAAATGACTTATTTTCTAACGTATATCTTATTCGAATTCAAGAACAGAGTTTAGTTCCATAGTAACAATTGTATGTGATGAGGGTCATCCCGTTGTAGATTTTTTTCCTAACAACATCAATATATATTCTATTTTAGTGTAAATAAAATATTATTTTTAGTCGGCTATAAGTGTTTTGAACGTTAGTTTCAGTTTTTTTTATGATTCCCAGAGACATTTCAGAAAAAAAATTAATTTAGTAATCTCATTTATAGTATCAGACTTTTTATGTCCTAAAAACCGTACCGCATTTAACGATCGCGCTAGTGTATGTATGTATACTGTACACGCCTGTTAATACCTTAGTTATAAATTATAATAATCAAAGACATATAATTGGAACGCTAAACACAACGAAAATATTGGCTGAACCATGTTCGTTGAACGAAAAAAGAAAAATTGAAAGGACCACTTACAAGCCTGTATATTAGTGATGGGACGATTAATCGGAATCGGTTGCTTTTTCTGGAATCGGCTCAGGGAAAATAATGTTTAAATTCCGATTCCCATTTTTACGTATAATAGATAATTGTATATTATGTATAGAAGAAACAAATTGAAGACAAACTGAACATTAACAATTTTTGGGAATACAATTTAATCTCTTCTCCAGCCGTATTACAAGATTTTTTAACTTTAGAAAAATTTATCTTTGTTCGCTGGGGCGAAGAAAAGGGTTAACTATTCAATTCGTGCTTTTACTTTTTGCATGATCCTTCATATGAGAGTTTAGCTCTAATTGTTGTTTCCAATATTTACAATTGACATTTTTTTCATCAGTAGGAATTTGCAAAATCTTGTCTTTGGATACATCCTCACTGACCCACTCTATTCTAAACTTTTGCTTGTATGAAGTGGTCTTTAGTATTTTTATTTTTTTATAAAAAATTTCTATGATTGAATATTAATGAAGAAATAAATAAATTGAATGTAGTAAATTTTTGTGAGATTTATAAAAAATGATGTTCCCACGCCTAGCAAAAGAACAAATATATATGGTGTACTTTTAAACACATTTAAATTAATAACGTGCAGGGAAGACGGGGAACAATGGCAACATACTTTTGATTCAACTATAATGACTTGGTTTAACTTACATAAACATGCCAAAATTTAACGCACAAACCGAACTGTTTACTATTGTTTGCATCTATTTATATATTATTTTTATTTGTAGTTTTGCCACATATTAAATAACGACCTGTGAAATGTTGCAACTGTCCCGGTCCCCTCTAACTACTCTTAAAATTAATATCATTCTTCTTATTTCATTTTTTAATTGTATATGATTGAATGTACTTTATAAGTCATCAATCAAAATATTTTGATTTTACTGAGTAAGTGCGTCATTAATATTCAAATTGATCACACCCTCGTATTATCTATATCAAAATTCATCAAAGTACTTCCTTGAATTACTTATTTATCTCGATTCAATTATCATAATAATGATAATTTATATTATAAATAGTATGAGTAAAGAGGTTTTTTATTACTATTTGAAAAATACTTTATATTCAAATTGTATTTTTAATAGGACAGGTGAAAATTCGTAAAAAGTTTTAAATCTGTTTATGAATAAAAAAGATGGTTTCTATCGGTTATTTTAAGTAAAATTATATAACTTATGTTGAAAATTGAGATATTACCTTCTTTTCATACTTTGCAGAAATTAAAGACAAATATTCTTAAGAAGATGAAAAGAAAATCAGACGTACAATCAAATGAAAAAAAAAAATTCAACTCAAGAGTTAGAGAAAATCAATGCAGATATAAAGTTTTAGATGGACAGTTACAAAGCAACAAGATTGATCATAAATGAAAATAATCCTCTAGAGTGGTGGTTCCATCTATTCTCTCAAAAGAAATAGACTGACTGGAGAGATCCTAATGTTCCTACATTATAATTTGATGGTTATAGGCTTTTAGTATAATTTATAAGTGTTTTTTTTTGTCAGTTTCAGTTAGCTAAATTTAAATAGAAGATATTAATTTTAATTATAGGTTTATTGGATATAGTAGCGAGATAAATTTAATTCATATATGTATTTTTATTTCCCATTAAAATTGGACAGAAACGAAATATATATTAGTTTAGTTTATCATAATCAATATTGAATTGTTAATAAGGTTGATTATAAATGTAAACATTTATTTTATCAATTGTGATTTATAGAAATTTACATCAAAATGGTATTTTTTTAAAACTATTATTTAAAATATTAAAGAATCGGACCGGCACCTGTAATTTTCACTTGAATCGCATCAGAATCGGCGTTTTTTTTTGGAATCGACCCATTACTACTGCGTATCTCTTTTGGAATATTTATTATTATTAGTTCCGTCTGCCAACTTTTTAAATTTTTCTGTCTTCTCAGCTCATTTTAAAGCAGTCAGGCGTATTTTTTAAGTAACGTTCTGTTTAATACTTGATGCATACCGGATATGCTCCTATTAAATGAGACTTCTTTTTTTTAATTTTGAACCTTTATTGTTAAAAAATGGTTACAAATTTAATTTTCGAAGTATGGGCCTATTCTTACCATATATTTTTCTATCTTTCAGGCAATTTATGTATACCTTTCCAAAAAAAATTGTTCGTCTTTGCCTGCAAACCAGCTATTGATCCATTTTTTGGCTTCAGCATGAGAATCGAAAGGTCAATCATTGAGTGCGTGGCCCATCAATACAAACAAGTGATAATCGGAAGGCGCCAGGTCTTGTGAGTAAGCCGCATGAGCAAGAGGTTCCCAGTTGTACGATTCAACAAGCTGGTGGGTGGCTATAGAGTGATGCAGTGGTGTGTTGTCATCAATGAAAATTACCTTGTGTTGCCTGGCTTTATATTTTGGGCGTTCAAATCGGGCAATTGTTGTCAGTAGCGATCACCATTAACGGGTTGATCGGATTGTAGAAGGTCATACCATCGAGCAATGCTTGCAATTTGGCGTCTTCAAACTTTTTCGGTGGCCCGCTGCGCCCTTCATTTCTCATGTCCAAATCACCACTTTGGAATTTTTCAAAGTACCTCAGACATTGTGTTCTGATTAGAGCATGTCCATCGTAAGCTTCTGTTGCGTCTTGACGAGGGAGAGACACAAGCTTATTTATAATAGGAGAGATCCAGGATGACCGAGAGAAATGAGGAGAAGAATTCACGTGGAGGAATAATGTAACACTGTTTATAAGATCATGTGTCTTCTAACTATACTCTAATATATTTATAAAAGACGAGACTATTTATAATACGTAAAACACTGTACTTATAATACATAGACGAATATACAAGAAGATAAAAACATGTAAGGAAATATTAAATACATAACATCACCCCCCCAAGCACCAAATCCATGGCGGTGCTTAAACAGGTTCCTCTCCATGAACAGCAGCCTATAGATCCGCTCCATCCATGTCCAGGCGCGGACAAAACATTCTTCCTTGTACTGCAAAACTTTATCTCCATAGACGTACCGTGCTCTCAGCACGCGCACCGGAGAAAGGAGGACAATACTCCTCATAAAGGTTTTGACCCGAGCACCTTGCTCGTCCCTGGGAGAAATAACATTCACCCTTGTTGAGGTTTTAAGGACCCGAGCACCCTGCTCGTCCCTGGGAGACATCTTTTGTACCCTCATCCAACTCGGGATGATCCAGAAGAGAGACCGTTCCACATCCATTAACCAATGATGTGAACGGGAGAGTTAGGAACAGTAGAGAACCAAAATTGCGTAGGAATAAATTCACTTTTAATGATATGGTCCCTGATAAGGATACACACTTCACTTCTTGAAAGTGACCAAGGTTCTCTTCCTTCCTCCACGAGGCCCAAACTGAGGCACAGTCCATATTGCTCCGCCTTCCGTAGACGAAAGAGCGTTCTCCCCATCGACGAAAAAGGGCTACCCAACTCCAACAGGGCTAGCTTCACCGATGATCCCACAGCAGGGAGGTCACGTGACCCTGATCCCATCCTCGTCGCCAATGTTGCGTCTTGACGAACGAGAGAGTCAAACTTCTTCATAAGGTAGAGAGAGATCCAGGATGACCGGGAGAAATGAGGAGAAGAATTCACGTGGAGGAATGAAACTGCACAGTTTATATGATCATGTGTATTCTAACTATACTTTAATATATTTACAAAAGACGAAACTATTTATTATACGTAAAACACAGTACTTATAATACATAGACGAATATACAAGAAGATAAAAACATGTAAGGAAATAATAAATACATAACAGCTTCCACAAGCATTTTTCTTCAATTGGTAACAGAAAAACAACTATGTTTTTGTCAGTTTTGTAAGCACAAAATTAGACATTTTTACGATCGAAAAAACTGCGTTGTTGAATGAAACTATTCAAACAATGAATTAAATATTGTTGACATATGTCGAAATAAGCATTTTCATTTTTATACCAGTTTATAATGTCTAACCGGCGACACCTAGGGACCAACAGCCGAAAGTCTTATTTCATAGGTGCATACCTAGTATACAAAAAACTTAATACATTATTTATAAATCTTCCTTTTTAGCTACTAAAAGGGACAACATGCTAATAATAATGGGTTAGTTTGAAAAAAATCTCACCATGTATGATAGTCCCCCGTTCAATTGTGCCAGATTACAATATCTCTGTAGTGAAGGCTGAAGGGCTTGGGAACGAGGAATCGTGTACTGTGCTCTGGTTAGAGCATGTCCATCGTAAGCTTCCATAAGCATTTCATGGGCTTGAGAAGCGTTTTTCTTCACTTGGTAAAAGAAAATCTATGATGTCCCCACATCGTAGTTTGTAGGCACAAGATTAGACATCGAAAAAAGGGCGTTGCTGAATGAAACTATTCAAACAATTAATTAAATATTGTTGACACATGTCCAAATAAGCATTTTCATTTTTGTACCAGTTTATAATGTCTAACCGGCGACACCTAGGGACCAATAGCCGAAAGTCTCATTTCATAGGTGCATATCTAGTATACAAAAACCTTATTAAATTATTTATAAATCTTCATTTTTAGTTACTAAAAGGGACAACATGCTAATAGTAATGGGTTAGTTTGAAAAAAATCCCACCATGTGTGATAGTCCCCCGTTCAATTGTGCCAGATTACAACAACATCTCTGTGGTGATGGCTGAAGGGCTTGGGAACGAGGAATCGTTCGATGTAAAGGTAGTTAGTTCTTCTCCAATTATGACGATTCATCTCCAAAATTTTAATATATTTCGAGGAATGCAGACAAAACGGAAAAGGGTTACATATCCCTTCACTACCAATCCATCTGCTCAGCAATATTAGGATAAATTATATCAAATCAATATTACAGTTGACTCATCTTCCTAATTTCATCATAGTGGATATGTTTTCTCACACATCACTTTTTCATTATCTCTGTCCTACATATCTATTGCCTATAATTATAGTACGTGTATGTATGTGACGTAGATTAGCAAGTTTTAAATTGTCAGTATGTTCATAATACAATCCATTATACGGGTATATCCTAGTCCATTATATTATAATATTATAGTTGTTTGTTCGTCGGTCACGCAGATTGTCTTGCTATAATAAAATAAAAATATAAAACGGATACATCCTATGTACTATAATCTATAGACTTTAATATGTAAATTTACTAGTATGAGCCTGCCCGTTACACGGACGCATTTGGACACAAAATGGTGGAGGTCAAATAATTTAAAAATTCATATAAATTATGTTATTCATAATTTATATTAATCTATTTGAATCAAATTTTACAGTAGCAAATTTATACCAGAACAATAATTAAAAAACCCAAGAATGCAATTTTTTTTTTGAGCAGTCTGGATGTAACTTATAAATTATAACCAATATGTTTTTAGTGGTACTGATGCTTATTCATATGAATGCATATCATGTAGAAAAATAAAAGTTTTTAGACGGCTAATATTTTCATATTCATCCTTAAAGAGGGAAAATTGATTTAAAAAAATAGATATCGAATACGAATACAAATTAAAAATTTAACCAGTACATTCATTTCAAGTTGTAACTACCATTTAAGCAAAGAAGATAATTATACTAAGTAAGACAATACTCTATTACTGAAATGGTGCAATTGCTAGAGGACTAAAGATTATGTTTAAGCTCAAATCTCAAAGGATATGCCAAATGAATTAGTACCTCGCAGATTGAAAATCAACTTTGACAATTCATATTTATGTTTAATAGCGGTCTCTCCCTCATGCATTTGGAAATATTTATTTATTAATTATCATTCATTTAAATTAATCAAGACAAGTTTGTCGTATGTCTATTGGTCAGAGGGGGACTTTCAAGTGTGTGCTGAATTAAATGCATAATTCCAAGCAATACCAATTACTCCCTCTAGTTTAAGAGATTACTTTTCGAACGAACTGGAATTAAGAGTTGGCGGAAAAAATAAATCCTAAATTTCACAGAGAGAGGAAGTCAGTCTTGGAAGATTTATATGTTATAATCAGCTCAGTACATAAGAATTGGAATCACGAATTCAACATTACTTTTGCGATGCCGATTCCGATTAATCGTCTCATCAATACTATTTTGTTAAGTTAGAGTCGAATATTTTATGTCCAAGATGTATCAATTTATTGCATTTCTTTAAAAAAACAAAAAAACATAGGCGTTTGATGTGTTAAACATAAATTTTTATGAGTCCATTTATATGCAAACGAATGTCCAGACTAATTTTTACAAATTATATTTCATTGATTAATCCAATAATTCATTGAAAGTTCATTCTTTTCCACCTGGAAAAAACGAAATTGTAAATTCCACGTAGTTCTTTTTTACACATAACTTTTTTGATTTTGAATAAATTTAGAAACCGTAGTTATTCGAATAGTTATTCTTTTAAGATGCCAATCACTTTTCGATTTTCAATTCAACCCCTATCTAATATCTTTGAGCTGCAAAAAACGGTTTTTGTGTTATGTGTATAGCATACCCCCCCAATCGAAACCCCTTCTTAGCCTGATCAAGTTCAAAAGAGGCACCCATGCAACATTTCAGCCTGCTAATTTCAACGGTGTTGCTTACCCAAAGAGAACGGACTTATATATACATAAACAGATACAGAAGATGGTTGAATATCAGCTGATAAAACGCATAGAGTATTTATTTCAAAAACAAAAACAGATACATACTTTAGTTATAAGAAATAAAAGTTGTTCAGAATTCTGAGTTACGTACCTAAGGCTATGTTTCATTTTGATCAGACCATATTCCTGGTCTCCGCAGAGCAAGTTTTTTTTTTGCAAATAAGTTGATTTTTTTAATAAAACAAAATCGATTACCTGTGCCTCAGGGTTTTCTTTAAGGTATGGGCTGTAGATTCGAAAATGCACCCAAAAAAACGAAAAAGTGATAACGTACATATATTAATTACGAATTAAAAAAGGATATGAGGCAGAGGATTAGCAAGTTTGCTATAGTATTCTTACTATATGCATAATAAAATAATTCGAAATAAAATTTATAAAACGGGTACATCCTTTTGTATTATTATAGTTGTACTAGAACTTACTCGTATTATGTATTATATTTAGAATTATTTTATTAATGCTTTAAATAACTCCGGAATTTAGTCAAACTTGTCAATAGACAACATAACATTTGGCAATATGTTCCTTTTTCAACTATAATAGGGATACAAGTCTTCCTAATTCCCTTTTTTAATTTGTATGCAAATTCAATATACGTTCAATAATTTCGTTTCTTGGATTTTTAATTTTTGTGGTGCAATTTATAATCGACAGCCCATGCCTTAAAAAACTTTTAGACTAAGGAAATTGATCTTGTTTTTTATAAAAATAAACTTATTAGAGAAAATACTCGAATACAACGGAGGTGTTCGTATTTGTATGCGTTTTTATTAGCAGACAAATAAACACACATACCATTACAAAGACATCTGACTGGCGATAACATAAAAGCAAGTTCGAATAGTTTTTTTCAATATTGCAACAGTATTATACCCTATCCGTTGATATAAGTAAATTAATTTATATTAATTCAAAAACTGATAAAGTCCTAAGGAGCTGCGGTTTTTTATGTTAACTGAGCCTGATAAAAATTGGTTATTTGGTAACACTGATCATAAAAGATAATAAGACATCGTGACGTGAAAGTTATTTTTAAAGAATATAGGGATGTTACAAAAGAGTGAATGCTCTAATCTTTTTCTCCCTCACGTATTAAGTTGCTTGAACAGCTGATTGATAAAAAGTTTTGTGACGCTTAAAACGCCATAAATATGTACATCTTTTAGATCATAACTTTGATGATTTTTTTTTCAAAAACATTATAAAAAAATTATCCTAATAATGTTCTAGAGGGTTTAAACTATATGGCTATAGCAAAAATGTAAGAAAAAGTTGCAATATAGAGCTGTATTTAATAACTTAAATAACCTCCGAATTGTCTTCAACGTTTAGGGCTAATAATGACCCTTCTAAATAATAGAGATTTTTTTTAAAACTTAAGCAAGCTTGAACATTTTTCTATTCATTAGTGAAAAAAATATAAAAATTGATTGAGAGCATCAGTTTATATAAGAATTTCAAATTTCCAGGTGCTTATAAATTATGACAGGAGTGTTATGTTTGTGTTATGCTCATTCTTTTCCGATCACTGTACCTTGTACAATTCACATCTAGGAAAGTGTAAGTTTCGTGAGTCAAACTACGACAGTCCTACATGTAAAATGACATAATTTGAGTGAGATAATAATAACAAACTCTGTCTGTCATATTTACTACGCCATTCTTAAGAAACCACTTCTTAGTACGTGCAATTCAAGCTGAAGACGGATAACATTTTCGACCACAAATCTCCGGATTTCTCTGTAAAAAGCCAATGGATTTTAATAACTGAGGTATTTATGGGAAAATACACTCCATACGCAACGTAAGAGCCCATTTTCAAATTCATATTTTGACTTTTTTCAGACTTTGTAACATACCTAAAGAATAGTGCATTCACGTTGCAAGACTAACGAAAAAAAAGATAGGGATTATTTGGTTAACAACAAGTCTCACCAACTGAAATTGATTATATTGATGACATAAAATTTCGATTTAAAGCTCAAATACTACAGGATCAAATTGACTGAACTTGTATATAATATGTTTTATGTAAAAATTGAAACAAATATCAATCATATTAATAACTTATTAGACAGTTTTTCAGTGGTTGAATTTTGTATTTGACTCTTTAAATCACAATTTTGTTTGGATTAATTTAATATTAATTTTATTGTCATGTAATTTTTAGTATTTTTTAAATATGTTGATACTGTCTGCTCAAAATCAAGCAAACGATATTATGTTAATATTATATTTCTGAGGATGGCTTATATGAATAAGTTTTCGTAGACAAATAATGATTAATATATAGAAAATAACAATTCCAAGAAATTAGTCACCTGATATTATACTCTTAGTATCAGTAACATCAAAACTCATTAATCAAATTCGTATGAATATGATTATTATTTAATCATATTTATTGTATCTATACATAATTATAATGAATAAGTCTATTAGTAGAATATTGGAATATCATTCGTAAGTTATATTTCTCCATCTTCATCTAGGACAGCGTATATTTTATTTTTGGAGTTTATGTATCCGTTGTTATTAATAAAGCCTTCCCTTATTTTGTGATGATTTTTTATTGCTATACTGTCATTGAGCCATCTTCTAATCTCTGATATTGTAATATTGCATTAAAAAGATCCTTATGAATTTGCATAAATAATGAATCAAGCGTAGCCCAATATTAACATTAATAGTATTGTTAAAAATGTCAAGATATTGAAGAGTCATCTTTAACATGTGAGGATATATTGCAAGAAACATATTAAAAGTTACAAAATGCCAAAAATATTATCATCTACAACAATCAACATTTTTTTATTTTTTCAATGATGTACACAAGTTGATAGAGCTCAATCTTATAAAAGAAAATTGGTAAAATCTGAATAATTGGTAGAAGTTGATTAGTTTAACCTTTTAATATAATTTATTAATCTTTTGTCTTCACTGTTAAACTTTGTCTGGAAAATATAAACGCTGATGAAATAAGGGCTGTTTCTTTCAATTAGTCAAATGATTTATCATCAAATATATAATTATATATAAAAATCGAATTCAAGAGTAAATAGAGTTCAATTCCATTTTAATAATTGTATGTGATAGTATCTTTGTTGAATTATTAAGATATATGTAAATTAAAAATTCAATGTTATGAGTACATCTATTCGCAAACGGAGTTGTTCATAAGTAAAATCTCAATTATTGAGCGATAAGGTCGAGCTAAAAATGAAAGTAGAGTCCAATACCTCCAAATACGAGTCCAAGTCATGTAGAAATTTTTTTGGATATGTGATTTAGTGAGTTTCAAGCCTTAAGGCTTAGTAAATTCTGAACTTTGTCGATTGGACGACGAAATTTAGTAGAGTTAGCATTAAGTCCTTGTCAAATTTAATATTTCTTTTTTCTAGTTCAAATCAAGTTCTCGTTGAGTTTGAAATCCGAATTTATTAAGATTTAAGTACAACCTGTGTTGGAGTCTATAATTTTGATTAGTGAGTTATAATTATAATTAATTGATAACCGAATAAACAGTGTAATATTTTCATTCCTTCTCTTCTATGTATTGAATGTAGCTAAAGAAAACAGTATACCCTTTCAAGAGGTTTCATGAGTCATTCAAGTCCTGAAGTAAAATATGTCTTTGATACAACTATAATATTATATTATAGTTGTATGTTATTCCGCTTATAAAAACGATTCGGTTATTTATTTCAATAACGGAGAAAGATACAGACTTTAGACATAATTAAAAGTTTTTTAGAATTCCGAGTTACGTACCTAAGGCTATTCTGATCAGACCAAATTCCTAGGCTCTGAAGGGCAAGTTTGTTTTTTCGCTAATAAGTTGATTTTTTTTAAATAAAAAAAGATCAATTTCTTTCGTCTCAAAGACAAAAGACGAAAATTAAAAATCCAAAAAACGAATTATTGAACGTATATTGAATTTAAATACAAATTAAAAAAGGGAATAAGGTAGAATATTAGCAAGTTTGTCTTAGTATTTATCATCATCATGATTGTAGGAGGACCATAATTATAATTGTTATGTTGTCTATCGACAAGTTGTACTAAATTCTGAAGTTATTTGAAGCATTAATAAAATAATTTGAAATAAAGTATATAGTCCTAGTATAATATAATAGGTCAATTTTTAGTGGAACATTGGGATAAGTAGAACTATGCCCCTATCATTTTCGTGGAGTCTTTAGGGAAGAAGTCGAGTTCTTCAAGGCAATAACCATAGGTCAGAGATGCAATTGGAAAACCCAGATGACTTTGTCGCATCACTTGATTGGCTAATTTTTTCTCTGCCGTTTCATTTAATTGGCTCACAAAATCAAAGACTGGATAGAAAATTAATATGAATATATGTTTGAGAAAATTAAAGAGTGGATATAAAACTAAATGAAGATATAAGTGAGACAATGGTGGGGAAAAGTGCGTATACTGCAAGTCGGAGTCCAGTCTCAAGTCTTTGCTCACGTATCCAAGTGAATGAGTATTGGAGTTCAGTTCAAGTTCTCCGAATATAAAAAATGTTTTTTAAGAGTATTTGAAGTTATATCCAGTGAAATAATTGAAATCACATTCGAGTATAACTAGTGTCGTGCGTCTTAACTTTTGAGTCCAGATCAAAATTTGAGTTATTTATTGTGTGATCAAGGGAAGCTACAAGTCTAGAAGGTAGAGAATCGAGTGAAAGGATTCCACCTTGAGTTTGAGCTGTACAATATTAAAGAAATCTTTCAAAAATTAGCAAAACTGTATGCTAAGAATCAAATTCAATTTTATATCCGAGCATGTCAACTTGAATTTTTGGTTGAATCATTTAGTTAAAGAATATGCAGAGATACCTTGGAGTCACTTGAGAATGCATTCAAATGTTTCAGAGGTTTTTCTTTGCATGTATAAATTATAAACTCCAACATCAAAAGAAATCAACAGACTTATTTTGTATTACATATATCTATGTATAAAGAATCTTGATTAGAACAATATTTACCATCTATAATGAACAAAAGTTGAACTTTTTTATATTTTAATGGATATTTAAATCATAGTATAACTTGTAATTTTTTTTTGTGAAGGATTGAAGGATTTTGTTTTTAGATTTTTATTATCATTCTCAATTTTAGGTTCAAAAATATTCCAATCAATTTTTAATCAAATATTTGTAGGACTGTTGTTGATGTAGTTCATCTTCCGAAATTGTGAAATTGTTTGAATAGTGTGGAAAACAAAAATAACAACGATATTAATCTTTGCTAATATTATAATATCAAAACAAGTAATTGAATATACTTAAATAAACTATTTTGTAATTAACGACAGACCAAGGATTATAAAATAAATAATTATAATTCTGACTTAATGAAAAAAAATTATTAAATAAATAAATTTCAATTTATTAAAATAAATTTAAAAGGACATTCTGGGTATCACCATATATGTTTAAAATATTCATATTGTATGAAGAAAAATATAATATTCAAATTGATAAGAAGTATGAGTCAAGAGTAAGAAATTCAAACATCGATATTTGCTTCCATTGTCCAACAGATCATCGGTCTCTGTTTGTATTGTATTTCATATTTCCTTCCCCCTTGTTCTTCTTATCGTCTTGTATTTTCTTTTATTATGTATTAAAGTACTGTCTTTTACGTAGTATAAATAGTGATGTATTTTGTATATTAATTAGAGTAGGTTTTTGTATTATAAAGAATACAGATGATCATATAAAGTATATGTAGTCTTATTCCTCCACGTGATTTCTTCATCTCAGTTGTCTCTCGGTCATCCTGGATTAATTGGTGTTAACAATTGGAACCTCGTCACTTTCGTCAAGAAGCAACATTGGCGACGAGGATGGGATCAGGATCACGTGACCTCCCTGCTATGGGATCGTCGGCGAAGCTAGCCCTACTGGAGTTGGGTAGCCCTTTTTCGTCGACAGGAAGAACGCCCGTTCGTCTGCGGAAGGCGGAGCAATATGGGCTGTCCCTCAGTTTGGGCCTTGTGGGGGAAGGAAGATAACCTTGGTCACTTACAAGAAGTGAAGTCCGTATCAGGGACCATATCATTAAAAGTGAATTTAATTCTATGAAGTTTTGGTTCTCTGTTGTTCTTACTCTCCCGTTCACATAATTGGATAATGGATGTGCAATGGTCTCTCCTATGGATCATCCCTAATTGGATGAGGGTACATCGAGCAAGATCGATATGTCTCCCAGGGACAAGCAGGGTGCTCGTGTCCCTAAAACCTCGATAAGGGTGAAGGTTATGTCTCCCAGGGACGAGCAGGGTGCTCTTGTCTCTAAAACCTCGATAAGGGTGAAGGTTATGTCTCCCAGGGACGAGCAGGGTGCTCTTGTCCCTAAAACCTTTATAAGGAGTGGTATTCTCCTTTCTCCGGTGCGCGTGCTGAGAGCACGGCACGTCTATGGAGATAAAAAATTTATGTAGAAGAGCGAATGGTTTGTTCGCGCCTGGACATGGATGGAGCGGATCTATAAGCTGCTATTCATGTAGCGGAACCTGTGTAAGCACCGTCATGGATTTGGTGCTTGGGGGTGATATAATGTATTTCGTATTTCCTTCCCCCTTGTTCTTCTTATCGTCTTGTATTTTCTTTTATTATGTATTAAAGTACTGTCTTTTACGTCATGTATTTTGTATACTAATTAGAGTAGGTTTTTGTATTATAAAGAATACAGATGTTCCTTTAATAAGTGCTATATTATTCCTCCACGTGATTTCTTCTCCTCATGTCTCTCGGTCATCCTGGATCTCTCCACCTGTAAATAAGTTTGTGTCTCTCCCTCGTCAAGACACAACACTGATACACATAGTTTTTAAACTACGCGTCAAAGAGTAGTTTATGAAAGGACAATATTTATATTCCCTTTAAAAATCTTGATACAAAATTACATGAGCTCTTCCGTTCTTTTGTAAGTCAGTCCTTGGTTGTTAAAGAGACAGATGCTTAGAGTTGAACTTATTTGACATTAACACCTAAATGATCAGAGCTGTATGTATTAATTGAGATAATAGCCTAGCAAAACCCATCAAGGAACTCTTTCCAAAGAAACAGGAATACAGAAGCAAGGAGACGAATATGTGATTTTCTCTAGGCAAACGAACGTTTCTCATTAATAGATGGGATGGATCCCCAAATATAAAGTCGTTTGTTTAGAATAATTAATCAAATCAGTTAGAGCGACGGATATTACTCCCATAACAAAGCCTTCTCGTTTAAGAGAAACACCATATGCACAGTGAATGATTCTTCCATTAAAGGAGATGATATTTACCGAGTGAGTATCCAAGAAGTGAGATCCCTTGAACATGAAGTTGAAGAGAGGATTTGAAGGTAAGTGGATTGGAAATTGAAATGGAAAATGTGAATTCCTAGGAACCGGGAAGGATGGGTCTGACTTGTTGCAAAAACATAGCATTCTCTAACCGTTTGTAACTAGAGTCTTCGGGTGGTAGTTGAGGATCTTGTTGGTGTATGGGTGGGGGGTGGTTATGATAGGTAGGTAGGAAGATTAAGGTAGGAGAAAAAACGTCTAAAAGATGTATCTCGGAATGACCCTTAGCCACTTTACCAACATGGGCGAGTCCATCAAGTGATGAGTGCTCACTTCAGAATCCTTCCCTGCGTTGGAACTATATCTAGGAGCAGAACCCGTATGCTATGGCGGAGGAGAGAAGACACAAGAGTGTGATCTACAACTTTTAGAAAGGTAAAATAATTTTTATTGAAATATTACCTCCGAATGGGTGTAAAAAGCGAATGCCAATGTAATATCAGAATTATAAAAGCAAAAAAGGTTTTAAAACTATCTAAGAACCTTGGATCATCCAAACATTGTTGCTTTCTGGGATAATAGAATAATAAACGAGATAGATTACAAAATTTTCAATAAAGGTAATAAAATTGATTTTATAAGGCGAATAAGGGCAGGGAGAGTTTCCATGCGGAGGTTTTGCCGTCTAATATATAAAAAATTAGAAAATCACATGACAGAAATTTAATAAGATTTCCCTCGACGCTTTTGTACCTGAAACATTAATTAAGTCGTTGTATGCACCATCAGTAAGATCATTTGGAAGTGTTTTTGAAAATGAAACCCAAGGAGCAACAACTTCAAACATTTTTGTAGGGGACTTCAGTGTTTCAAGATTTGGACAATAAGATACGTGTAACAATGCAAATCTATATTCCAACACAGACATTTTCGGGACATGGATTCTGAAAAACAAAATTAATGACATAGAAAAAATGAATGGGAATTTATATCATACATAATGACACTTTAAGGACTCCAAAACACAACCATCTTCAGCTAGAATTGACTATGTTTTATGCAATGGAGAGATTTAACAAACTATAAAAAAATTTAAAAGTAATTTTAGTACAGTATTATAACATTATAAATGAGAAAGCTTCGTATCAGTCATATTAACATCTCGGGTAGAAAGAAGAAATATAATTTGGTTAAATATTTAAAAGTCTTGGAATTACCGGACATTGTATGTCGTTACAATACTCCAATGAAGATAAACAATGATTACTCGTTCGTCTCAAGAAATTACCAAGTATACAAATCAGACGTAAAGATAACAGCCAAATGATACCCAATTTGGGGAGTTTCATTCATATTTAATATACGTTCTCCCTTCTTTCCGTTAGTACAATAATTCGTTTTTCGAATTTTTAATTTTTTTTGTGTATTTTTGAATCTACACCCCATATCTTAAAAAAACTATGAGACACGGGGAATCTATTTTGTTTTATTAAAAAAAATCAACTTATTTGTGAAAAAACAAACTTGCCCTCAAGACCCTAGGAATCTGGTCTGATCAGAATGAAACATAGCTCTAAGTACGTAACTCAGAAGTTGTAATATGGCATACGCGTATTACATATTTTATTGCAAATTATTTTAAATAACTCCAAAACTTAGTAAAACTTGTCGATAGACGACATAATTTTTTAGCAATATGTTTTTCTTTGAACCATAATGAAGATACATACTTAAACAAACTTGCTAATTTTTTTCCTAATTCCCTTTTTTATTTGGTATTCAATGTAGGATCTCATGGATTTTTATTTTTTTGGTGTATTTTCGAATTTAAAACCCATACCTTTAAAAAACTTTGAAGTACAATTACTCCATCTGATAAATTTATGAATAGTGATGTAAATTGTCTGTATTTTTTATTGTTATTTTTAGTAATTTGGACTGTGAAGAATAAATATTCTTTGTTTTGATTTCAATTTCAACGTAAATTCTGTATATTATAAAATATACTTTACTACCTGAGAAAAAGCTGAAAGTGACATTTATTTATTTAATGTAGTAGTAAATGTAATGTATAGAATATATCTTCTTGAGAGAGAAGAAAAGAAAGTTTCTCAAAACTGATACTAATTCATTTAATGACATACTCGTATTTTATCTTTTTTTTTTCCACACTATACTTTATGCAAAAAAAAGTTTTAATATTATTTGTAGAAGTATATTGCAACGAAAATATGTAAATAGTGTGTTGGTAAGATCTCTAAACTTGACGGGAAGTTGTCTTTGAGCACGATTCCTGAAAATAGATTTTTCAATTAGGTACCTTCGTAAAAAAAGTAAATTTAAGTAAACCGAGTACGACAAGGAAATTTTCTGCGTCTGCAAAATTATTATTTTTTTCATTAACTAATGTTTCAGGTGACATTTCATGCAATGTTCCGATTTATGTGTTGTTTTTCTTGCGCATTGTTTTGATTTGATCAAAATTGGACGAAAAATAAGTGAACATGAATAAAAAAAAGCAAAGGGTTTCAGGTCTTCTCAACACAGATGTTGATTAAAAAATAATTTAAGACATTGTCGTCGTGACAGTGAGGATATCCCGGAATGTCAGATGTGCCAAGGAGAATGGAAAAGCAGTGAAAAGGAAGGCAGGAAGTAGAGAAAATAGTTTGAAGCGAGATGAAACATTTCTCAAGTCCCTCGAGGCAAAGATGAAGGAAGATCTAACAGCATCAATGTGCAGCTTTGCTGACGAGTTTAACGGGAGCAAGAACACCATCAAGTGGGCGGTTCACCATGACAAAGGCCTTAAGGGCTTTGTCATGGCTCCAAGACCTATCCTCCCCCAAAGGATAGAGGCCTTAAGGCTTGACAGATGCAAAATGTCCTTAATTACTTGAAGAGTCATCCGTCTACTGTAAAGATCTTCTCAGACAAGAAGGTCTTCACAGTCGACCAGCTTTTAAAATGCAGAAACGACTGATTTATAGCAGCATCACCTAAGGAAGACTAGGGCACATTCAAGACAAAATATCCGGCCCAAACAATGTGCTTAGGAGTCATGACCTCTAATGGGAAGAACATATACCCCAATAAGAAAATCGGGCCTGAGGACAACAATAAGGTCCTGAAGAGGAAAATCTTGCCCTGGCTAAAGGATAAATACCCAGGGAACAACTATGTGTGGACTAAGACGGTGCCTCCAGCCATACGGTCTTCAAACCACAGAGATTATGCAAGGAACACATTGCTGACTTCTGAAGCAAAGCTTATTTCAGTCCTGATCTCAATCCCCCCCGACTTCAGTGTGGGGAGCGTCTTAGAGAGCAAGGTTGGAAAGACATCACACAGAAATATGCAAGAGCTCAAGGCAAGCATCAAACATTTCTGCTGATTATATAGTGGCAACCCACACCAAGTTTTGACATTGTGTAGAGGCTGTGAGAAAGGTTGGATAGGGCTTGATTAAATAATTCTTGTTAAGATTGATTGTTATTAGTTTTTTGAATAACATTTTTTTCAGCTATTAAGGTTTTGGGTTTGCCTCTTCATCGCAGAAAATTTCCCTCCAGTACTTTGTACATTTTTTAAAATAATTTATAATTTTAAAATGATTTTCAACATCATATATTCTCAATAAGGCTTCAGCGAACTATTACAATGACTCTATCTGACCTAGGAATGGTCTTTAAAGACCATATACATTTACTATATTTCCTTCTCTAGGAACGAGTACCGAGTATCGAGCCTGCGCACATTGAGTGCATTGATAACTTTTCCTTTGAATCCTGGGAAAATAAGATAAATATTATCTATCATATATCAAAAAATGTTTCTGTGTGCATAATCTTTTTTACTTTTTTGGGATGTTTTTCAACCCACCAAACTGAAATAATGGATTTTTGATATGGTGCAATATTAGTTTTTGAGTTATATACAAATTCTATAATTAATGATCCAAGTTTCAATTAGCTTTTTTCTATTTTTCTATTATTTATCTACCCCAACGAAAAGTATGAAAAAGTGAGATAGATGGGACCAAGCGGAAGATGTCTTATACACTATAGAACATGTCTTGTTTCATAATAATTTAGAAATATTATATTCTCTACAATCCACAAAATTTAATTATATTAAAATTTTAGGTTATGAATTTGTAAGAATAAGATATAAAAGTAAAGACGTATTTGATTAATATTGTCTCAAAATGTAACATCTACTAAGGCTAATTTAGGATTTGAAGGGACGTGACCGAGTATTAAAGTGTCTAAGATGTCCTCAATGATTTTTTGTGTCCCCGTTGTATTTTCCTTTTTCTTCATCAACTATCACCGAGTAATTTTAATATAACAAAATTCAACCAATATTGAATTAAATGATTAAAAACAAGATTAAAAAACAGTTTTGACTTATAAACCAAATACCAAAATATATAGACTATTTTTGTGACGGTACTACAGCTTAAGCAACTATAAATAATGTGAGTTTCTCACGGTAAGCTTATATCCTATTTCAAAGTGTAATCAAACATCTCTTCAATTTGAATAGCGAAAAATGATCATTAGGTACGATTTCAAATAGTTTCAAAAGACCAACTAAAAAAAAGTGTTTGTTGGCGAAATAATCGCTACTATTGAAATAATATAAAATTATACAATTCGTCATGTATTGCGCTAATAAGCACAGCATTTGTGAATAGACGAACAGGAATGCCGTGAAGGACATTTGTGACATTATAACATCCGCCAAACCCCCAGCTCATAATAGCAATGATAAAGAGTACCATATTTATCAAATCCAAAAACTACTGTATTTGATGAAGTGGTGATTTCTGTCCCTGGATATTGTTAATCCTTCCTCAACAGATCTGAACACACTTGAACATGGGATTTGGGGGTGGTATTGAAGGCAGGGAAAATGCCATGCACCACAGAAATTGTATTGAACTGATTCCTTTGAGTAGAAGTGGATGGTCATGGCTAATGAGTATGTCATCGGATTCTGCAAGACCTTCCAACTTCGTATACAAGATGTAATTGGGACTAAAGGTGTACAATTTGAATTTTAAGGAACGAAGACATATTTTGTCACTCGTTAATAGATTTCAAAATACTAACCTAAATCACGTTTGAGCTCTTGATTATTTTGTTAATGCTGTCCGTTATGATACAATTTTGCTTACACACACTGTGGTTATACAGGATGTCAAGAAATTAATTTCTTCTTTTTTTATTTGCCGCTTCTCTAAATGGGGAAAAGTAAAAACAAAAGACGTGGGCTGAGAGACTTTTAAAAATCTGTATGCAACCTTTATGCATTTTCTAAAAAATTGAAATTTACACATGACTATTAAAAATATGAAGTCATAGAATGGTGAAGGAACACTCTTTAAGCACACAAAGCAGAACCGTAGGCCAACACGAGGGCCTTAAAAGGCAGGTTGAGGTCAGTCGGGACCTTGGTGTTTCGTTCCAAGCCATTGTCACAATTCCGGGGAGAGCTTCGAGAACTAGGGTGCACGTGGAAGGAAGAAAACACTTTCGACAGTTGCAAACATTTTCTATATGTATTTAAAGATAAATAATTGATTATCGTCTCAGTCCTCATAATAAATGTACGTATCTTGTTCATATTGACACTAACTCAATAAATGCTTAGAAAAAAATATATAAATATACTATTTTTCTTTGTATATTATGAATGCTGATAATAATATATATATATGTATGTTAATAAAGAAATCAATCTTAATTGATAAAGGTGATATTACACGTCTTATACTGTATGCTTGCATAAAAGTATATATACTTTTATTATAATCGTGATAAATTGATGTTTAGACAAGTAGAAAATGTTCAAATCACAGTGAGTGTAAAAATCACGTCAGATAAAATGTCATGAATTGAGTGTGTGTGCGTAAGATTATTGTATAATTATCATTTAGCAACTTCCTTATTCTAGGAGATTGTTAAATTCTTTTTTATTTTTTGTATTTGCCGTTATATTCTTATTTTTTGGTATTTGCTGTTACATTCATACAATTTCTTAACTTACCATTAACTTAAATAACTTAAAAAATATCATAGGAGCTGTCAGTGTGCTTAAAACAAGAAACCAAAGAATGACTTGGACTAGTTTAATGTTCATATATGTATACATTACTTGGTCAAAAATGTGTAATTCTACTTTTCCTAATCTATAAAGTAATTTGGACTATTTATCAACGAATTTCAATCAAACTATGTTGCAAAATATCAGATGAATGAACAATACAAATTATGTTATATACAATAAAAAAGTTTGAAAAAAACTGATATGGACAAATATAGTTACCCAGTGATCTTTTAAACATCTTTTTACGATTTAGTTCATCTCATTGCCAAAGAAAATTATTCTTCAACCATTGAACTTCATTTACAGAACAATATTTAAGAAATTTATGATCCTCTTTGTATTTTTGTGTATGTATATAGTGTTTGTGGGACTTCATCTTTATGTTCAATTAAATTCCTTTGGGGACAGTTGAATGTAACTATTCAAGTTTTTTTTTCCTATAGTACAAATATGAATACAGAATATTAGCTGATGGATCGTTTATGTCAACATCGAAGATAAGGTTCTTCTTATCGTCACAATTTGGCTTGTGGGCTTTTCTCAGATCATACTGATTATTTCCAATAATTGTATGAATAATAAACTGTGCTTTTTGAGTAGGAAAAAAAAAACAAAAACGTTCTACTGTATCAAGCTTGAGTTAATTGAACCATTGTATCATTTTTTTTTCTTCAACTTTTATTGTAAAATTTATGAAGCTTTCATGATTTATTGATAGTAAAATATGAATTTTTATCTTTGTAGACAACAAAACAGAAATACTTAATATTTAATATTTCTTGAGGTAAAGACAATCAAGAACACAAAAAGGGAAAATATTTGTTGTCTACTATAATATATTCGTCAAGTGAAAGAAGTCAAATAAATGACAATTCAAACAATTCTTTTTTTCTAGGAAGAGTATATTCTTATAACTTATACATAAGTAGTTTTCATTTGTTCAAGGAATTTGTTTAATAAACTATTTATTTAACTTTCCTTGATTAAGAGAAAAAGATAGTATCAACATTAGTATGTCAATCATCTATTTAACTTCATTTTATTTAATATAAAATAGTGAGACTCACCGAGTTGGATGGGTTTGTCGTCACGTCAGGGTCACATGATGAGTGTCTCAAAATAAAGAACATTATTTTCATGGTCCAGGAATGATTCCCCCAGAGGATCCAAAGCTGCATGCCCACTTTGATTAAAATCATGGACTACTTCTCAAGTGGAGGCACTCCAATAACCACATAACAATTTTTAATAATAAAGTTTCCAAATAACAACCACTCGAGGTACGTTTTTTTATTAATTTTGACCTGCTTCACTATCTTAGGGAATTTTTAAAAGGAGATTTATTTGTTATAAGCCTCTTCAAGGGGAGGGGGAAGAAATTAAAAATATGGTAGACGTTGAACTACATTATTGTTCTATTTTAATAATAATTAATTATATAAATATTATTCATTATTTGTTATAGATATGCTCGAAAGCAATTTTTAGTGGATATAGCAATTTAACTAACTGATAAATTACAAATTAAGTGTACTTAATGCTTGTTTGTTAATTCATAATGTATATATGTACTTTTATGTGTATATAATATTAAAAAGATATAATAATTTTAATTATAAAGAATTCAAAACAAAAAAAAAATATTTTATTCATTATTACCAATTATGTTTAGAAATTTGATTGTTTTTTTTTTCTCCTATTATTATCAAACTGTTCAATCTTTCATCTTTTTACAATTTTTTTTTGGTCAAACTAATAAAACTCCGTATTTTCTATAAATATAATGTGTTTTTTAACTTATTGATAAAAAGAACAAACCATTCATTTATTTTTTTAATAACATAACATAATATTTAAACTATCCAAAATTTGAA
Organism: Lepeophtheirus salmonis; assembly: GCF_016086655.4. Taxonomy (NCBI): domain Eukaryota; kingdom Metazoa; phylum Arthropoda; class Copepoda; order Siphonostomatoida; family Caligidae; genus Lepeophtheirus; species Lepeophtheirus salmonis. The sequence goes on from NC_052135.2 coordinate 66,733,450, forward strand.
AAATATCTTTATCATGTTTAGAACTTGAGTTATATTTATTTTAAATTGAAAATAGCTGTTTTTTATTCAGAGGCCCAGACAAAAATAATATACCAGAATGTTAATTGTTCTACACTTTTAATTTCAATAAAATAATTCCTAAAAAACGTTCTTTAATGTTGTTAATTTGAAATTTTAAAATGAAGTTATTTTTTAAAACAATAAGAAAAGTCTATTTATGAGGATGTCATAGAAATAAAAGTAAGGGAAGAGAAAGCAATCAAACAGAAAAAGAGAAGGTGATGAGGCGGTAAAGTTGAAAAAGTTCTAAAGTAAATTCCTCTTAAGAGTAAAATCCCCAATCTGGAATCAAAGTTCTTGATTAAAGAAGTAAATGGTAAAAGTTGTTGTTATGAGGGATGGAACTTCCTACTTAATTGCTTTTCGACCTTTGTTTGGATTATATATTATGGATAAAAATCAACTAAAAGGATTCTCTCTGAATGTTAGTCAATAATATTTACTTATTTTTATAAAAAAAGTTATGGATATAAACCACACAATCAACGAAATCCCTACTGAAATACTCCCGGATAATAGGAATGGATCTAAAATCAAATAATTAAAGGATTCACTTCAATGTCTGTATCTCATATTCGTTTACAACGGATCTAAAATGAGTATCTTTGCGTATTAGGAGTTTCTAAAAAGATTTAATGTATACATGGATCCATGTATAGAGAATTATATCCCTTTTAGTAAGATATTTTTTTACATGATTAACAGCGATCCTAGACTGGAGACTTCACTTCTAAGATGAGTTTACTTCTGCACTTGTTTAGTTCAACCATCTCGTCACTTTCTCTTGCTCTCTTTCTGTCTTTAGATCCTCACTTTTCTTCCTATGCGCACTAAAAAATGGACTTTCCTATTAAGATTAATTAAAAAAGAAGCTATATCTTTGAAATAATGTGATAACTTTATCTCCAACTGACACAGATAGTCTTTGAAAAAGATCTTTTTATAAATTAAAGTTAAGATTTTTAGCTATTGAATGAAATATTTTCGAGTTTTCTAGATGTTTTTCTTTTTGAAATTATAAGTATCTAAATAATAACTACCTTTTTTTATCTTTAAAAAAAAAAGAAAACTCTAAGGCCATATTTAGACTGAAGGAATCAAACTTTGTGAAATAAGTATATCTCGCTATTGTACCAATTTAGCTGCTATGCAGTAAATTATTAACAATCATCCGTGCTAGATAAATAGTTAATCCTCCTAAATTAGGTGGTATTGTCTATGCAATGGAGTGAATAGGGTAAAATATATTCATAATATAAAAATAAATACACATTAAAAATGTATATCTATTGGGAAACTTTTGATCCCCACAAACTTGAACTTATATTTTACACATTTTTTTAGTGTCGTTACACCACTGTTCTCGGTACCCCATTTTTGAAATTCGAAAAACTTGATCAAATGCCTCATAGCGACTCACTCTACTACATATCTACTACAAACATGGAGAGGAAGAACTCGAGAAAAGTTGAAGAGAAATATCTTCAACATAGTTCTAAAAGTCAATATATTATGTAATGTATAACATATAAGAAATAAAAGTATCAGAATAAAATTTAGATTATTATTTCATATTCGAGTATGAAATAACAACAGCTCTCTTTTAATATAATTTTTTTCATTATTTGGTCTAACAAGTTACTTAAACATGAATAAATATCAGTATGTAATATTGTAAACTAAATATTACTGCAGCTCTTGACTTTTTCCTTCTCTTTAGTATTTTGATCGTTGATTGGCTAAGCAAGATTGAGTCTTTATTTAACTTTTAAATAAGTTTATATTATTTATAAAGTTTTTAACGTGATCCCATCAATATGAATTGTTAAGCATTCACATCTTTGTAGAGATAGTCATAGGTCAAAATACTTAGAGATAAGGTGTATCACTTTTTCTACCACACCATAAGAAACATTTAATTTATGTTCATCAATATGTGGAATATCTGATGGCAGGTAAGTATGGCATACTTTTTGTATATTTTTAAGATTGATACTGTACAAACTTGGCCGTGTCTTTCAACATTTTTTTCCCATCAAAGCTACTATTTCATGTACCCAGAATTGTAGAAGATATTCTTTGTCGGTATGAAAAAAAAACCCCAAAAAAACCTAAAAATGATTTGGTAACCCTGATAATTTGAAGAACGTTTTGAAAAATAGACACAAAGCTGTTATGGGGTTTTACTAGATTAACTGCCAGTAACTGAGGGGATACTCCTCACATGATTTATTCAAGAGGTGCGAGGAAAGAAAATAATTTGAGGAGGAATGAAGAAAAAAGACTATTGACTGGGAAAGAAGATATAAAGGGAAGATATTTGTTGTTCTGCTTGAAGAGGATGCAGCAGATAAATCCTTTCTTTCAGAAGGATTAAAACACATTGATGTTTATGATATGGCGATGCTCATTGAAATCAAAGAGCAAAAAATTGCCGGAGCAAATTCGCAATTTGTTTTAAATCAAGCCGGATTTTATACAAAGTTTCCTATTGATATAAGGAGAAGCCTTAAAGACATTAAGAAAGTCCACTCTTTTAGAGTTAAAAACATGGAGGAGACCTTTGTAAATGTAAATATCAAATTAAAAGGAATTGACAAAATGAATATTATTACAAAAAGAAGGGTCATCATCATTATGGTAAACAGCGTTAAAAGGGTTGATGAAGATAAATCAGTTTAACGGATCAAAAAACTTGGAGAAGAATGGTGGCATTACGCAACGAAGAATCCAGCCAATGAAGGGGCTGAGTGCAAATTCAAAGAATGTAAACACGTATGGAGAGATAGTGATTACTTTAATGAAATTATTAATGACCCTTCCACCAGATCAAAGATAGTTCCATTGCAAGAATGCCTAATTAAGTTGAAATGTCAAGGAGCTAAATTGTTGTGTCAAAATTGTTTTGGCCTTGGACCTACAAAAACATGGATGTAACAACACCAGGGTAATTATTCAATAGTATGCTAATGTGGTAAAACAAGCTATTGCAAGAAGCTAGGCAAATGGCTCCCCTTTTAAGTTCACCCCCGATTCCAGATGAAGAAGTTCCCTAGGGGGAGATTATTTCTGAGGCAATAGTTGGATTAGAATCAAGATATGGCTAATAATGTCTCCAAAATTTAGGACAAATGGCTATTGAAAAGGTCCCAGAAATAATATGCGACGAAGATAGTTCGTTAAATATTTATTCCTGCTTGCCATACATACATAAAATAAAATTGTACTAATATTTAATTAACGAATACGACCACACAATGGGGTATTTGTGCTACTACAGCAGAGGATTCTAAAACCTAGTTTACATTAAAATTTTGTTCAATAATATTTTTTATATTTTTACATTTCATAAATTTTAAAATATGAAAGTCTTCGTTTTCTTCATTCATTGCTTAATGTCTCTCGTAAGATAGGGAGGGACATCTATTGATCAGATGGTCTGCACTTTGCAGTTCTTCCATACAGACATTGCACGTTGAGCTTATGCCCAACCGATTGCTTAGGTGGCCTAGAAAATACCTAGTTCAAGTGTAGGCTTGTTCAATAAACCTCCATTTTTCTCTTCCGAGCTCGATACACTTTGACTTCGTCTTATTAAGCATAGTATGTGTTTGTTTCAAGCTTTGATCTTTTTTATTTTGGTAAAACCAATATTGCTAGAAAAAATCATTCTTTATGGAGCTTGGAGGCGTCCCAAATGCGGTGAAGACATTAATGGAGAATCTGAGGAATGTACTAAAAAGGATCAACTTGTGAATAAAACTTTACTTGAGGAAAATAATATTGGTCCCTCTGAGGTACTGAAAATGATTTGCAAGGAGGATAATTGTGGAAAAAGCAAGGAAGGCCCTACCAATGGGTCAACTTATGAAGAAAATCGTCTTATACTTGATGAAAATAACATTGTTCCCTCTGAGATAATGGTCGAGAATATTGCTTCAATTGAATCCTTCTCAGCGAATACAATTGAAGAAATTATAGCACCTTCGTGTGTTCAAAAGGAAAACGGAAGAAAAAATTATAAGAAAAATAATAAGGACTCATCAACAATTGAATGCAAGCCAAAAAAACCACAACTAAATCCCAAACTAATTTTACTACCTAGGACGTGGTCTGGTTTGGTTTCTAAAAGATCTTCTTCAACTTCCGGTCTCTCCCCACAGAAAGAAAAAACTCTGAATAAGCTTTCAAAGAATTAATGTTATCTTATTTTTCACATAAACTAATTATGTATTTTAAGAAGCAGACCAAAATTGAAAATTTCTTCTAGCTGCCTATTTCTAGGGATCAAAATAATAATATAGGAATCGGTAAAATACTGTCATAGACGACGAGCAGATGAGATCTGCCTCTACGATATGAGGTCCCCTACTTCCAAGTCTTGCTCACTAAAGTACCAGTTTTATATTCCACCCAACTATCATCACTTTTTCAAAGGAGATGGGACATAACGGGGAATACCTTCTTTGGCCTCAAAGACTATCAATAAGCCGATAATTATTAACGTCTGCATACCTGACTTTTATCCTTTCTTGTTAATTGGTGATCTTAATGTATGTAATCTTCAAATATTGACCAAACTTATCAGAGAACTTGACTTATGTGATATCACTATAATTTTTAACTCAAAGGATAGTGTTTTTTGCATAAGTGGGAAGAAGCCCTCCCGGATCGATTTAGTAATTGCACTCTATGGTACTCCTCCCGGATCAGATCATAAAATGATTCAAATGGATATTCAACATTATCATTCAAAGAAACGTTTTTAGGCCCCAAAGTGGGTAGTGATGGAATTTAAATAAAAAAAATGTCTGAGAAACAAAAGCTTTTAGATGATAAAAAAACTTGTTCCCAACAGACTGATCAACCAGCTTAATCAAGTAAATCATTAAAAAGGGGCAAACTATCACTGAACCATAGATAATATTGAAACTCTTACATAAGCGCAGCCAAATTATTTTAAGGAAGGAAAAATTTCTGGTCCAGATAACATTGCTGGGAAGATTTTCCCCCAATGCGTAGATGAGATTGTTACCTATTTAGTTGAACTGGGGAAGTCTGGAAATTCCTGGGAAGCTTCCACAATTAAGTTCTGATACTTAAAAAGGGGGTGGCTACCTATATAAACAATTGGAGACCAATCATGGTACTCAATGAGAACTATTGCATTCTTTCCGGTGTTCTTGCCTGTAAAGTAGAATCGAAGAATTCAGACATTTAAGAAAATTTACAGTCTGCTGTTGAAATCGTACGTAAAAAAGAAACTTTTGGTGCAATTATAGTTGTGGACTTCACCAAAGTATTTGATTATGTCCTACAGAGTTATATTTTCAAAGCACTTAAAAGACTTCTTCTAAAAGAATATTATCTCAATGGGGGATGGAAAAAGTGACCCAATTAATTTAAGAATGAGTTGCCGTCAATCTTGTCGTTCAGCCCTCTATTATTCGTCGATGCACTAAAATATCCTGGAGATTCAATTGTAAAGAAATTCAAGGGGTTGGAGTTCAACTTTTTGCTGTCGCTGTCTCCAATTTTGAGATATAAAAAGAAAGTATGACGTGCAGTCAAACTTAAATGTACAGTGTACACCATATTGCTTTTCCGTTTCTTTTTTTTTCAATACCGAAAATACTTACTAATAAGGACCCTAACTATTTTTTCAGAATTAATGATACAATCATTTTGAATACTTCAACGTTTGGGACGAATTAGCTAACTTCCAACTGATTGTGATCCTTTTTTCTTTTTGGAGAAAGAGTCAGAGTACATCTACTATACAAATGGAATTTGGAATGAAGTACGTACACAAAAAAAAAAAAAATACACATTCATTTAATACAAAATATATTTCTATAAAAGTGTTATAAAATAGTTTTACACCCAAAAACATTTAACAAAATCCCTGAAACAAAGTTAATGTATTCCATTTATTCTTTTTATTAAATTTTTTCAATATACATATATTGTTATAAGAACTTAAATTAATCGATTAAATTATTTTTCATATATATTTGTTTTAAAATCACAATTAAAATGATCAAAAACAAAATAAATAAATATTTTTTTATAAATACATCAAAGTATTGTATGTAAAGGAAAATAAAAATATCACTATTATTGTTTTGATTAAGTCATTTACACATTAATTCATAAGCAACAATATAAAATCGCAAACATTTGTGAACTTTTTTTAACATAAATATAAAGATAAATCCATTGATCTCTAATTTGACACTTTAAAAATATGTAGAATCGAATGAAACTTTTTTCTTTTCTTTTTTTGCTATATAACGTGTAAATTAATTAATAGCTCCCCGTAAAATTTCCTTATTTTAGTTATAATTATCTAAATGTATATACGTAATGAGACATGTGTGTAGCTTATTTTGGTATATCACGTCAATTATTTATTTTGTCAAAATAATGGCTAGGCCAGAATCTGTAGCAGATATATATCACAGCGTTACCTTACTAACACACAAATGTACACTGTATTTTGGTGTCAGCTATCGTTGTTTATGTTTCATTTCCCCTAATAAGTGTTCTTAACGTTGATTCCAAACCGCCATTGAATAAAAGTTTCATATTTGGGAAGACTTGGCGTGCTACCAACTGATTTGTGGTTTTTTTCCTGTTTCTTTTTGGGAGAAAGGATCCATACAATCAAAGTAACGACGTGATATATGTAATACATTTTACATACAAGCATTTGACAAATAATTATATTATTTTTAATAATATGAATAGTACGTAATTAATATAATATATTAATGAAAATACAATAGTAGATGTGCCTCAGGCACGATTAACAGACTGTATGAATACTCCCTGAATGAATCTGCATATGTACAGTTGGCAAGCATCTGTACAAACGCAAAGATTTTTTTGAAATTATGTTTATTGAGCTAGGTATTATTAGAATCAGAATTAGTTTCTGTAATTGTTGTTTTTATCCTAAACGGATATTTCGTTCGATATGGATTCTGTGTTTGCATGTGAGGATCGTCCCGAGGAAGAGGACGGTTGTACATTAGAGTACTTGCATTTGGGTGTAGACATTTGCTGAGATCGAAGGGCACCAACATCAAGTGCTGAAGGAGGAGATGGTGTGACGGAACTTCGTGATGAAGAGTCCATTATTGTAAAGCTCGTTTCACGTACTTCATCATCTGAGATGCCTGAAGCGGCACCATTGACGATGTAGGGTGGACGAGATGACATTTGGTTATTATTATTATTTACTTTTTTACCAGAGACAAGAGGCACGAGGTAATCTGCAGAAGGAGAGGAAGGCCCAAGAGGGGACTCAGGTGTAGTTGTATTTGAGGGTTTAGTATTGTTGAGCAAAGTTGTTGAAGCTGTACTACTTCGAGTTGGAAATGAGGAGAAACCACCTCCAACACCTCCAGAGTCTAAGCTGGTGTCAACTTGCCGCCCCGAACTCATTGACGTATCTCGACTATCAAATGATAAGGGTCGATGAAACATGGGAAGGGGAGCCATGACTACTTCAGGATCCTACAAAATTATGCAAATAAAACCAACATTTATAAGTATCCACATATTTATCATTTATCGTTTCTTACCTGCATGCAATATCCTAATCGCTCAAGGATTGTTCTGAAATTTGGCCTTTCCTCTGGAATGGGATGCCAACATTGGCACATCAGACCATACAGAGGACCAGGGCAGTAATTGGGAGGTTCCAGCCTTCCCCCATTTGTGACTAGTTGCATAACTTCTTGGTTTCCTCGACCCGGATATGGCATGTATCCTAAGGACATAACCTCCCACAAAAGTATTCCAAATGACCTAAGAATAGGAAAAATATATTAGTGTTATGTCTACTCTAAATGATTGTTTATTCTTCATAAGGTCAGAAGTACAAACGATGACATTGTCTATTATTTATTAAATATTAAATAAAGCTTTTTATCTTCATTAAATATTTATTGTGATATCTATTTATATTTACTTCGTTTTTCCGCCTTATTTTTTTCATATTTGAGACATAAATAAATCGCAATAAACAAAAGTAAAAGGTAGTGATAGAAAAAAAAAAACTTCTTCATGGAGCTGAACTAAAATATATTTAACTTTTTTTAAAGAAAATTAATTACATGCGTCTTGTTTCTTCATTCAGAGTCTGATTAAGTTTATTGATAATGTAATAACATCTTCAACAGTTACACACATAGGTATAGGTATATTTAACTCACCAAATATCTGTTTTAGATGTAAAAATACCATCTAAAAAGGCTTCTGGAGGCATCCATTTGACAGGCAGCATTGTTTTACCTCCTTTTCTATAATAGTCTGCTCTATAAATATCTCTTGCCATACCAAAATCAGCAATTTTAACGATCCTCGCAGGCCCCTTTGTTGTCAAAAGACAATTTCGTGCTGCAATGTCTCGATGGATAAAATGATTTTCTTCCAAATATTCACACCCTTTAGCCACATCCATTGCACATGTTAATAAATCCTTCATCACCAATGGAGAACTTCGATCCTATAAGAAAAGTAAATAGTAATGTACATATCTCGGTGTTTATAAGTATGTCTAGAATTGGGAATACTTGAGTCATTTAAACACCATAAAAATAAGAAGTACTTTCATATGATTATAAAAACCTTGAATATGTTATTAAAATGATTCTTAAATGTGTGTGTTTTTTAAAAGTAAGTAGCGATAGTCAACGAATTTAAAGTGAAATAAATTACAAAAAGAGGATATAACTCAAAAGATGACGTCATCATAATAAATTGTAATCTTTGTTTTGTTCTTGGTTAACATTTGTGCATGCAATTTACATGAATCATTGCATATTTATACTCTGCCGAAAGATAATATAGTTATTTAGTCGGTTTAGGCACTCTAGAAGTATCCAGTGCATTTTTGCATACAAAATTGTGATATTTCTGCAAATTTTACTCCCTAGAGCCCATCTATTGTAGTAATGCCCCAAAATACAAGAAACTATTAAGTTAACTTTATCTACCTTTAAGATACTTTATTAATACTGGAAAAAAAATATTTTTTTGAATGTGCTGAGGGAAAAAAAGGTTGAAAGTTGACGTTGCAGTTACTAAGATACGCAAAAAATATGTTATAAAGACAACGTTGATATTTTAATGACATATTCAAAAGTTTTTTGACTTGTTGTTAAACGTTACTTTTGATAAAAGTATTTGGTATTTTAATGCCATATTTTATTTTTATGTCTCTGTCAGTATTTTGCAAAGGTAAAAGATAGAAGGTATTCGCCTCGTGGAAAAGTATTTTGGGGTTATTTGTTTGGTTTATTTGGTTGTCGATAAGGAAAAAATATATTAACTATTTTAAAGTAATTAACACACAAGTAAGTATTTATGCACTCACAGGCTTTGGTCTAGATTCTCTTAAAAATGTTTTGAGATCCCCTCCGGCCAGGAGCTCTAAAACAATATATCTTGGATGCTTATCAAAGCAAACACCAATGAAATACACAATGTTTGGATGATTGAACTTGCTCATAATCAGAGCTTCCATGAGAAAATCCATCTCTGCTTGAGTAGAAGACAACTCTGGTAAGGTTTTAACAGCTACTTCACATGAATCAGTGGAATTCTTGTAGGATCCCTGATATACTTCGCCAAATGCTCCTTGACCCAGAGCTCTTTGAATATAAAAAAAGTTCAGTACCTAGTTGTTGGATTATGTTACGACATACTTAACAAGACGCAGGTTTTCACGAGGAATTTCCTTCAAATCCTGAATACTACATGAACCACCTCCAAATTCATAATTTGGATTATACTCTGTCAGCATGATCCCTCCTCCATTTCCATTCATGTTACGGAGCCGATTGAGTTGCGAGTCGGGTCCACTGTGCATTTTGCGACGTAGCATGTTTTCATGTTTACGCTGAAATTGTGAATCTGGAAATGTTGGAAAAAAGAAGAAGTTTGTTTAATATGAATTTATATAATGAGATCGATCATAAAAATTAATAACTATGTCTCCAGATACATAGTTATAACATATATATTGCTTTAAATTTAAATATTCCCTTTTATGTAGAAAAAACTGGTTCATATAATTTAATAAGTAAAAACATGTAATAAAAAAAGTTATCGACATTGATAAGAGTTGTATCTCAAAATAAAATATGTCAATGTATGGGAGAAATATGGTAATTGATACAAAAAACGCCTCAAACAGGAAGTTTTTCTTGATTCAAATTCTAAAACAGTCAAATAAAATAACATCTATTATTGTGTAGTAATGTAGAATGGCCTTTGACATATATTTTTTTAGTAAGATCAAGTGAATAATATGTTTTGGGATGTACAAAATTATGTCATGTTATAATGTTTTTATCAAAATATCTCTGTCAAATTTACAATTGCTATAAAAAAACTTATTTGAACATGACTTATATTGTTTATTTTAGAGAGAGGGATATCCTTGGCACCATGCTATAATATTAAACATAAAAACTAGAAGGTATTGTGCATATTTTTAATAAAAAGTCCAACATTTGGTCTTTGCCTCAAGCTCTTCTAGAAGTAAAACCTTTCTTGATTCCAACTGACTTTGTTTTGGGGAACAAGTAACATAAGACGTTACATACTGGCATTTAAATTACGGTGAAAGAACGAATCATAAGGACTGATCTCCTAATTGACTAACATTTTAGTAGTAAGATGAAAATTTATTTAAAAAAAAATAAAATAATGATGTAGTTCTCGAAATAGATGTTGGTCTCAAATGGATTTCTTCTCATCTCAGTCTGCACTCCTCAACGGATTGGTCTTGCTGTCAAGACCTAGACTAAACTAATTATATCAAATATATACTTTTTTAATCAATGAACGAAATATTTTAGGTCCCCAATGTATTGGGAATTGGATAAAATAATCTTTACCATATAATTATTTAGTATCTCTAATCCCAATTATTTAAAAGTAACTTGAACAAAAAATAAAATGAGTTTCAACTTTTTCAGTCGTCCTAAAGGTATTCCTAGCATATTTTAATCATTTTATATAAACCATGGGGGATAAGTCTTTTCCTTTTTTATTTGTTACGTAAATTTTTCATAAATATTGCAATTATTTATGTATTTAAATACATCATAATTATACTCATTAATAATTATGTTCAATTTTGCAAAAAAAAAAAAATATATATACATTAAATATGTGTATCTGCAATATTTTTTAAACATGTGTAATTATATTTCTGCATATCCATTCGTATATATGTATTTCGAATCAAAATCACGCACAAAAAGGATTATTATTATTTATATTAAAATTTTTATAAAGTTTTCCCATTTTAATATTATAGACGTGAGTCCGAATATAAATATTGCAGAACTCCTGGGAAGTAATTTAAAGACAATCCACAAAAATATAAACAAAAAAATGGTCGAATAAAGATATTTCTTTTAACAATATATTTATATAACTTAATTTGAAATGCTGTATTGTTATAGAATGCATCTATATAATACCATGGGTGTCATTACATGATAAGACTTCTTTATCAAACTAAAGAAAAATGAATGTTGCTCACAGTTACATTTAATATTTATATATGTAATTTATATTATAAAAGCAAGTCATTTCAATAGTTTTTTTTAAATGGCTCTTTAGAGAGAAGGTATACTCCAGCAATATATATATATATATAAATATCAACTCGGTTGTCTAGTAAAGGGAGTATAATCATTTTTATTTTATCAACTAAGTCTTCAATGCTCACTCACTTGTTTTAATTCCTCTTCCTATTTAATATAGCGTTTTTATGTGATATCAGCCATTTTGGTGACCTAAACAAAATAGTTTTGTAACTAAAAAACTCTTTTTTTACTGATATCAAGAAAAATAATGATCTATTAAATGTACAAATGGAACCAACAATTAAAAAGACTTAAACCTTACTGTCTATCAAAAAAGTATCCCACTAATAGTTAGTTATATATATTTTTTTAAATAGGTTATTTATTATGTAATCTATTTTTTATAGTGTAAACAATCAATTAACAATTAATATGAAAAGAATGAGATATTTTTATCTCTTTAAGCTATTTTTATCATCCTTAATCGATAGAAAAAAAATAATTTGTTCATTTCTAGCCATTTTATAGAGATTTTTAGTACTTACTTTGGTTTCTTTATATTATTAGTCTTTTTTATTGTCAGCAAATCGTATTCAATACTGTTTTTAAGCCTTTTTTGACATTATTAAAGCAATTTGATGAATTTCCATCAAGATTGATGGGAATTTTGTCGTTTTTATGTAGTAAACATATCAACTTTAAGACCCAATGATGGGTTTCCAACAAAATATAATGTAATTTATAAAATCTTTGGAAACATACTGCTATGTTTACTTTTTTTTACATAACGACAGGTCTTAGTTTATTTATTAGAGCCAATTTGTGTGCCAAGTTCTGCATCCCAGCCGTATATATTGCTCCTCCCTTTTCTTCCACTTTACAAAATGGTTTAAGTTATATTATTTTCTAAACAAAACTAATATTTCTTAACAAAAATATTAAAATTTTAATTCCTGGCTCGAAGCGTCTCTATGACGGCTAGTATATGAGACATAAAAACGTCTCATATACTTTTTCTTATAAAAAAACGTGGAGTATCTTTATTCTTTACAATAAATGGTCAGTGAATACATAAACTAATTAAAAACAAGTTACATATTAATGCTCAAGTAATTTTTTATATCATATATTTTTGAGTACTTTTACACTTTTATAAGTTTTAACCTACTTTTGAGTAAAAAATAATCAATAACTGATCAATAACCTAATTTTAATTTTTGCAAAATGTCATAATAATTGTAAATATGGGGTTATATTTGATTTTCATTTATGCAATCTTAACAAAATTCAATGAAAAGCTTAAAGAAACAACATATTGTAATTGTTTTGTTAAAAAAAGAACTTTAAATTCAGAATTGTTTTTACGCTAAATAAATTAGTTTTTTGTATTATTGAATAAAATTTTATTTACAGAAGAGTATTTTGTTCTAAAATTTTTTATTCAGTTGCATTTTTAATATGAGGTTGATAAAATATTAAAAGTGAACAAAATTTTACTGTTAATATCTAGTATATATACCATATTTAATTCTAGTAATAATAGACAAGTTGATCCCAAATATATATTTAGTTATTTTATAAAATCTGATGTCCACAAAAATTGAATTTAAATTTTAAGTGAAAATAAGTAAACATCAGATTATTATATTTACTCCATTTGACTCAGGAATCGTTTTTGAAGTCCATATACATGTATAACATTTCCTTCTCTAGGAACGAATAGGGTGCAAGCCTATCCAGATTGAGTTTAAGGGAATAATTTATCCCAAGCTCGTTCTCCATTGAGCTATGACGTTCCATTTATTTAATATATCTTTGATTGGTTAAACAGATTTGCACTAATTAATAAACATTATAGCATTTTCAATGCTTATATTATCGTTTTTTTTCAGAGAGAACATATAAAATACTGTGTGCAATGAATCATGCATTAGGATTTAAACTGGCTTTGAGCTCGTACTCCATATTTTACACTATTTTAAGTTACCTGAGCTAATTCTATTATCCAATTAGAACATTTTTTTAAAACAACATTCGTATGACGATTGAGAGCAACGATGGAGGTTCAAAGAAAAGGATATCGGACTTGCTCGACGTCCATATCAAGGTAGTAGAAATTATCAGGATCGTCAGCTGCTTGAAGAGGCTCGTCTTAAAGAATTTGAAAAAGGATTGTATGAGCTTCGCACGGAGTCCCGGCAGCGGTATTCACAACAAATCAAAAAATTCAAAAAATAATAATATTTGAAATATCATTTTTGAATTTTTTTTTCAAAATTTTTTTTTAATAATTTTTCTTAAATCCAAAAACCAAGCCTACTGTGGACACCCATTAAGCTATTATGGTCAAAGGACTTTTGACTGCTTTCGAGCCTGGACTTGAATCCTGTGAACTATATGGTGTGGGGCGTCATTGAGAGAAAGGCTTGTGCCACCTCTTGCCCCAAATTGGAGTCCCTGAAGGCTGTGGTGGACAAGGAGTGAGAGAACATGAGCGTGGACATTGTGAGGAAGAGTGCTTGGTCTTCAAACCCCCGGATCGAGGCCATGCTGGTGGCCAAAGGAGGCCAATTTGAGAAATTTTATAGCTAATGACATCCCAATGAACAACTAAAAATTTAAATTATCTGCCTCTTTTATTTTCTAAAATTTGGCGAAATTGTACACGGTAATCAATTACTTCACTTTTAAATGCCGCACATTGTAAAGTAATCACTAGTATGTGAAAGGCAAATTTAGTAACACTAAAGATTATTTTTAGCCGATTTATACGTTTAAGTTTTTGTTATATGTACTTGGAGAAAAATTGACGAATAACATTGTAGTAAATCCTTTCCATATCATTGCTAAATACAGAGTGAGATTTGTGTGTATTTCCTTCTTCTTATCGATTCTCTTAGCTAATCTAATGAATTATCATGACAGATAAGCTGCTTTTCTCCAAATTAGACACAATGATAATTTCTAAGTTCAAAGGATTTGTTTAATAGTTTCATCAAAGTTTGTTATTTTTTATTCAACTTCGAAAATATGTATTTATTACCTTTTTTTTTTGTGAAAAAATAGGTTAATAAATTTTATATTTGAAAGACTTTTTATTTAGTTGTAATATTCCTAAGGTATATAATATCTTATTAATTCAATTATTTTTCTATTTTGACATTAAGAACAAACCTTTAGTAAAATAAAATTAATTGTAACATATCTTTAAATAGTACTACAGGGTGTCCAAGATAAATTGGAACTACTTTAAACTTCATCCAGATCCATAATGTGGATATTCGGGGTTAAATCATACAAATATAAAAGGTTGCATGAACAATACACTATAACTTCCCCCACAATTGTTTTGACAACAAACAATAGTCATCATGGAACAAGCAAGGAAAGACGCCATCCTCGAATAGGCTCGCGCGGGACACAAGCCCTCTGCTATCTACAAGCTTCTTGACTACCCCAAGACCACGGTATACCGAGCCTTCAATGCCTGGGAGGTTGAGGGGAAGATCTGCCACAAGGCTTACAATATAAGAAGTGACCAAATCCGCACTCCCTGCTTCCTTGAAGGCCTTCGGAAGTTCATCAAGGCTTCGCCAGGGGACTTCCTTGTCCAGGTTGGCCAAGAACCGTGGAGTGAGCAAGCAGCTGGTCTCCAAGGCTGTAAATGAGGACCTCGGCTACAGGTCATACCGAATGGCTAAACAACACATCCTCACGGCATCTATGAAGGCTACCAGGCTCACCAATGGTAAGCGTCTCCTCAATGACCTGAAGAGCCATGGAGGAAGAACCGACGAGAAGAACTGGACTGTTGACAGAAATTACAACGTCCAGAATGACCGGTGGCTTTCCAAGGGGAGAGAAGAGGTCCCTGCGGTCTTCCCACAAAGTTCCCGGCCTCTGTGATGACACTGGGTGTCATCTGCTGCACCAGTGAGGTGATGCCTCCTTTCTTCTTCAATCCCAAGGAAAGAGTTAACGCGATAAGGTACTGCGAAGTCATGGAGGAGTTCGTCATCACCTGGATGAAGGATACGGCCGCTGGGAGTGAGTTCATATTCCAACAAGACTCAGCATTCGAGCACATCGCCATGAGGACCACTAAACTCTTCAACTTCCTCGGCATCACTTTCTGGGATCGCAACACCTGGCCCTCAAACTCAGCCGACCTCAATCCGTGTGAATAGTACTGGTAGGGGAAGTTGGAGAGGGAGGTGTGCAAGGTCAGCCACAAGAGCATCGCGGCCCTGAAGGGCTCCCTTACGAGGGAGGGGAATGCTGTCGATTCCGTGGAAGTCATCAGGGCATGCAAATCTTTTAGGGGGCAGAATGGAGAAAATGGTGGCTGCTGAGGGAGGACATGTTGAATAAATTTATTGTTTAATATCATGTATAACTTTTTCATATTGTCAAATACACTCCAAATGCCCTTTTTATCAAGCAGGTTGAATTTTAAGATAGTTCCAATTTATCGTGGAACCCTGTACAACGAAAACTAAACTGAAATAAGATGATAAATATAATGATGGTGTTTTACACCCCTAACATCCAGATATTAGCGACAAAAGTTTATTTGCTATTTTTTTTTTGTAACTCATTCTCGTAATAATATTTATTTAAATTGATAGTTTTAACAAACAAAATCTTAATTTTTTCAATTTTTACATGGCTTTATTAATGTTAAAAGAAAAATAGAATGAATTTATCTTTAGTCGAAAAATAGGATTTAGGTAGTCAAATTCACTTATCAAATATTAACAAATAACGATATTTTAGGTTATAAATAATTTTTTTCAAAAATAATAAAAACTATTACTTTATTTAATGAATTAACAGTAAACCATTTAAAAAAAACATATATATTTTAATTACTTTCATGACTTTGAAAAAAAAGTTAATTTTAGAAATGAACATGAACCTTTTTTTAATGGTTCACTGCAAATGAAATAAATTGCAAATAAAACACAATACATATAAAATGTTTTTAATTCAATTTATTTCTTGGATTTAAAATAATTTTAACCCAATGCTTCAATTTTTTTTATAGATACTCAAATTATGAGGATATTGGATGTACTTTAAATATTAATTTTTTTTAAATTTATTCGATTCAATACCATTATCATATTAAAATAATTAGTAGTTGATGCAAATAACACTAGTCAATCCGACTTAAACTTTATTATGCAGTTTGATTAAAATTGTGAATTTCAGAAACTTTTACTTCTAGAAATATGAAGACATTTGCAGCCCGAATTATGTGGTTTTGTGACTTACAAAGTGTTTTTAACAATTTTTCTTTTAAAACCTACATTTTTTAGATTTATTTTTGCTTTTTTGATATTAATAAAAAAAATAATTATGAAAAATAGTTTTTGGGTTTATGTCCTCTGATGAAAAAAATTGTTTTTTTGAGTCGGACAAAATGCCTTGTAAATACAAAAAATGAAAAAAAAATTACTCTTCCTTTGAAAATCTAATAAATTGATCATTTTTTATCACTTTGGTAAAAATTATAGTTGATCGTAAAGTGAAAACATACAACATTTTACTAAAAATAAATTTTGAAAGTTGTTTAAGATACCAATATTGCTTGAAATATTTTTTTTTTCATTAAGTTCTGATGGTTGTTTCACTTGGTGGACTATATAAATAAAAAATTTGGGCTACTAAGGTTAATTTTATATTTCTCGGGGTCAAATCTATCAAAGGCATGTCATTTCAATCTAAAGGCAATTTTTTTCTTCTAGCGATCATAAATAAACAATAATTTTTTAATTAAATTAAATTTGAAATAACTTTTGCCTCATAATGTGAACAAAAACATTTTTTTTCTTTTAAAATGAGTTTTTTAAATTATTGTTAATTTGATAAGAATTAGTATGTATGGATCAGTTATACAAATGGTGGTTCTAATTAAAATTAGAATATTAACAAACAAAGTCTCTTTTCGTTTTACGTTCGTAATACATATAATAATGACATCATCATGAATCATACTTTTTTTGCTAGATAATGATATTTATTATCCATAAATATTTGTATATGTTTCCTTTTTTTTGCAAATCATTAATATCTATATATAATTAATTGCTATAATTTCCAATTGTTATGGATTACTCTATCATAAAATACTTAATAGCTGAGCAATTGAACGCAAATATGAACAATAAGATCTTAAAAAAAAAAAAAAAAATAGAAACTATTACACCTTCCTTATCATATTTTTTTTTTTTTTTGTTACTTATAAAAAAATTAACAAAATTTATTGTAAAAATAATAAATGTTAATGCATAATAAATCTAAATCGATTCCATATTTGCATACTATTATTAATTTTAAAGTAGATTTTCATTTAAAAAGTAAAGTACAGTTTTTTAACGATACAATTCTATCTTTGCATGCTTAAATACTTGTGAATTTTACTACTCTAAATATTTTGTTGTTCCAACATGAAATGTGAGTAATTTTGTATTTTGTAAATGCAAATATAATCATCAAAATACTGATTTTTTTTTTGTATTATCCATTTGTTATAAATTGAAAAAGATTTTAACTAAAAAATGTCATGCAAATTTACTTTTTGCTCTAAAATGGACGTGTCTATCAATTTATTAAAATTAACGTGCAAACTTCGTCCAAAGATCTTTTTAAACATGACATAATTTTAATACAAAGAGGACTAAAGGCTTTTATTATAATAATAATTAATTGTTTACGTCTTTTTAGTAAGTTAAGCTTTCAAAAGGATGATCTCATATGGTTACATTCTATAAAATTTCCTTGTTTTAGCCTTCAATTTAATAGGCGTTTTGACACATAACTTTTTAATATTTTATACTCTACACATAAATATATAAAGACTTATTAACAAACATAGTTTCTTAGCCTAAAGTCCTAGCTTTGTCGACAATGCACTGAAGACAAATTGTTTTCTTAAGCTTAATTTGTATAGGTTCGATACTTGGTCAATTTTGAGAAGGAGATATATATTCTGTAAATTGATTTTAGAGACAATTCCTATGTCCGATTGATCAGTTGTAAAACTATAATGTTAAAAACCTGAAGATGGAATATTTAATGAAAGCACTAATACCTTGCATTTATTCACATCTTTTCTTAAAAATGTACACGCACGAGGATTTTGATGATTTTCACATTGTTCTTCAAGAGATTTGTGTATTTATCATATTATGAGCTTTCCTAATGACGGCATTGAATTTGTCACATTCAAATCCAGAGAATATTGCGATGAATTCAGCTATTGGTACATTGGGGCTTATACTTCTCTGTATTAATATACGTATATAATTGTGTGTATATAGTATATATCTCTCAATAAAAATCTATAATAAAGTATGTTATTTGTAATTTCAAGTTTTTTATTGCAAAAAAAACAAAAAAACTTTTCATAATAATAATAAGCTTTTTGAAAGGAAATGGTTCATTTTTAATCAAATGATCTTTTTTTTAGATGTCGATGTTTTTTTCTATTAATTATTTTACCTTGTTGGGTCCCTTTTTCTACACAATATTTATTGAAATTTTGGCTTGGTTTGATGGTTATATTTTTTATTTATTTCTAAAATATAATATTAATAGAGAAAGATATATTCTATTTTGATAAGGGTCTTAAGTTTTTATTGTACTACAAAAATGAACTGAATTTAAATTATCATAATATTTTTTCCTTATCTTATACTCCATGGGGGTATCACACCTCCTTGGGCATCCCTACAGAATCATTCAAAATATGTAAATTTATAGTACCATAAGTGTAAAAATCATTTTAGTCTTATTTTAAAAAATAAGCCTCTTAAATACATATTTAAAAATATAGAGGTATAACTTTTAAAAAAAATATGGAAATAAAACTTATTAATGTAAATACGCAATATCATTTGTTAGGCTTGAAGGAAATTAATTTTCTTTTGTGTGTACTTTTTAAATGCAAATAAATTAAGTTTTTACTTATTCTTCTAAGGATTTTAAAAGCACAAAATGAAACTCTATTAGTAAAGTCTTCTATTATGATTAGAAACTTTTGTTTCCACATATTTATTAGATAATTTATAATTCATCTATGTCAAAGTTGACACTCGAGAGGACTTTCCAGAAGGATGATGTGCCCTTCTAACATAATGCTGCTTAACTGAGGGTATGTTAAATTAATATTTATTCTCTTCACACAGAAACGGATTCCAAGGAATTCTTTAAATATTTATCTTCATTCACATGAAGCCAGGGTTTTGTTTACTTTGGGACTCAGACAACGTTATGTGTAAATTAAATTGTATTAATTGTAATTTGTATAAGTAAATTGTAAAAATTTAAAAGAGAAGTTAATTTTTACACACTTACTGCCCTTATTTTCCCTTCTCTATTAATAATATTCCCATCCCAATATGAAGAATTTTTAACCGATCCAGATTTAAACAATATTTTTATTCGTGTGCAACTTTTTGAATCAGAATAATATAAATACCGTATTGTTTTATACACGTTTCCCTGTGGACAGGTAACCAGACTGCTGGTACTAGCTCTGCACCAGGTACATTATTTTACAGATTAAAAAACGTTGGATTTAAATTTAATTGTTCATATAAAGAAAATTTCAAAATATTTTTTTGAAAATGTATATCTTGTAGCAACCTTTTTCGATCAGCAATGAAATAATGCCATTACAAAATCTATTTTTTGAAAGGAAGAAATGTATTTTTTTGTTATTTGTGAACAGTTCAGTATTCAACAAATAAAATATAATTTAAATTACTTATTTACTAAAGCAAAAAAAGAACCTACAAAAGGGGTTGAATTGGAACTTCTAAAAGTGATTTTGACCTAAGCATATAAAATGATAATAAATAAAGTAATTTTTTCAGTTGAATATTTATTTCATTTTTTTAAGTCTAGATAAATAAAAAAATTGAGAAGAGTAAAAAGTCTATTACCATTCAAATACACATGTATTTAGAGAATTAAAGGTTTGAATCATTCCAGAACTTGTAATATTTATATAAATATGAAACTTCCCCATGTACGAGTATGTTATGTGGTTATTAAATGATATATTAACATTAACAATTAATATGATGTTTATTATGTAAGTGTTGTAGATAGAAAAATTAGATTAGATGAATTTATAAATATCAAATGTTTATCTTTATAATTTAGAAGGAGCTTTCTGGTTCATTTTTCCTATTTGCAATTAATTAATAAAATGAATTAATCTAATATATACACTCATAGATATATATAATATTATTTTATACTTCTCCAAGGCACTCCCAACATAAGTCACAAATTTTTTGTTCAAATACATTGTGTCTTGTGTCTGTTCTTATTTAGGAAAGAAGACTGTATTCCCGTCCTATCCCTTCTAAATCCATTTTAGTTCAGTATATCAGTCATAATAACTTATAGAGTTTTATATACTCTAAGTAATTTTGGGACCACTTATATATTTTCTATATAGCCCAACAATTCTAGCTTTTTTTTTTTTTACTTCTGGTATCTTCTCATTGATTGAAATATAACTTATGGGAATGAAATGATGTAGTTCTATGAAAGACCCATGAGGACCCACCTTTTGACAGACAAAATTAATTTGCAGTGGGCTAATAGGACTTCAGTCTTTTTTAATTTTTTTTTTAGACCGATTCAACACTTGTTCCAGTACTAAAAGTCCTAAGGACCTGTCTTTACGATTAGAATGGACCAGATAATTCAATACTACAAATATAAAATACAAAATGTAAGACTTACATAAAATCATTGAAAGGAGTCCAAAGATGGCAAGAGCAATCAAACTTGCAATCACAATTCCAATTTTCCATAAAATAGGGATATCTGCAAAACAAAAATAATATAATTATAACTTTTTTTTTATTATATAAGATATCTTTTTAATTTGAAGAACAATGTTTAATCGTTCAATGACAAAATTCTTCTAGGTAAATGCATCTATAGGAAAAAATATCTTGAATAAATTTTTAATTTAGATAATATTTGGGGATTGAAATGTATGGATTTTTTTAAAATTATATATTTATTTTTAAAACAATCTTAAATATTTATCAATTATGTTTTTACTTATTTTTCAGAACAGAATACTGTTAAAGAAATTTCAAATATTTTAATTTAGGTTAAAGTTAGGTTTGGGTTAATTGATTTGTAAATTAATAAAACTATAAATTCAATGTATATAATAAATAATGAATAATATCTCGATAACAATCAACAGTTGGCAACAGGAAAATACAAAAAGCTATTTATCATAAGTTTATTAGCATTATATCATATCTAATAGCTATATAAATGCGTTCATGTAAATTCTATTTATATTGTTGCTCTCTTATTAGAAATTTTAGTAGATTTTTTTAAATTTTTCTAAATGTATTATCAGTATTCTTTAATTCTGGAGATGAGAACATCATTTAAGCATAAAGTATTACTCCAAGTGTGTGCAATCATGAAAGACGGAGAGTAACACTGAGAATTTGTTGTGGAGTTATAAGCAGAGGTAGATAAGGTATGTCTAAGAAAGTAGGAATGGCTCTTTCTAGTAGGCAATCTGAAAATTATCATTTCATTCTTGGGAAATGAATATCTAAGTATAATTAATAACTAGTGTTGGTTCTTATGAAACGATGTGGGTTTGCTCCGGAGTCATAGTGTAAGTTCTTGCTGTACTCGGAACAGACTTGAAGATCGACTTCTGAGTATTTCCAGCCTATATATTATTACTATATAAGGGGTAGATTTTTTTTTATTACTTTTAGCCCACTGCTGTTTGAAGCAGGTCCATAAATCGTGAGGACAGCTAAGCTTCTCTCTTCTGATACATTTTTCATTGTCAAGATTATTACATTACTTTTTTGTTTATTTTATCTGCACTGGCCCGCAGAACATGTTTTATGCATCACTGGTTATAAGTGTAAGTTCTTGTTCGAATCACTCATAGTAGAATTGAGGATGGACATCAAAGTATGTAATTCCTATATATTTCCTTTTTAGATGCAGAGTGAGGCATGTTTTTATTTTCTTTATCACATAGCTGCTCTCAGTTAATCCAATGAAACGTCATGATAGCTAAGCAACTCTCTTACAAAACCTTCTTTAACTTTAGTCATAGTGTTTTATGTCTATTTGTCGTGTTTTATTTTTACATATCTAAAATGTCTATGTTTTAAAGCCTTATAAATACTTGTACTTGTTCAACATGTAGGTATGTAACTTAATGTATTTTTTATCTCTCAAAACCTATGAGAAAAAAAAAATATTTTCCACCTCTTTGATTAATTTCAAAAATCTATGTTCATACGTACCATATTTTGTATGTAGAAAGATATATCTTTTTATTTTTATTTAAGTAAGTTTAATATAGAACAATGAATGTACTTACTCAAGCATTAATGAGATAAAACGGAAGCAAAATGGATTATTCAAATAAGTATAATAGATAAAATGTGACAAGTATAAAGTATAAGGGGGTTTATTTTTCGAATTTCGATTCTGGTTCTTGCTGAAAAGTTTTCAATTTGTAGAAAAATGACCTATGCATAATTTCATTAATTTACAATGTCATTTTCAGGTCGCACTTGTATTTCAAAGTTGGAAAGGAGAGAAGAGTTCTTTATTATGTGAATAAATATTAAAATAACGCACTAATAATTATTTAGATTTGTTAATTATGATATACCTTACTCTTACCTACAAAGACTATTAATAAAGGGTTTTTCGAAAGCTAACCTATGGAGCAAAAAGTGAGAATAAAATAAAGAAATATTGAACTTTCCTTTCCGTAAATGTATAAAAATGATGTACCCTGTACGCGGATAATCCAAATTTTTGAACTTTTGTTTCTGTTTTTGCAGTAAAAAATGGTTGTTATACATTTTATAGCTAAGAAAATTAATTTTCAAAACAATATATTTCAAAATTACTACAAAATCTTTTCTTAGGATCATATTTGACTCTAAAAGTGCTTTTTTCATAATTTGATCAAGATGTGCAACTCAAAGATGACCTTGTAGGACAATATAATTTTGCCACACTAGTACTAATCAAAATTTAAAAAAGTTGAAAAATAAGTTCTCTAATAAAATATAATATAATGTTAATTTTTATAAAATTTACTTTCATTTATATAAGGAGGAAATAAAATAAATTATTACATGGTTGCTCCATCATGCATTAATGTTATTTGTCAAATTATAGAACAGAGGACATATATATGATAACAGAATGGTGGAATTTCTTTCCACCATTCACCTAGTTTTTTTAATAGTATGTAATAATATAAACATACTATTGCATCACTAACAAAACGTTGTCAAAACACTAATTTTAAATCGTAAATAAATATAATATTTTTTTTGTCTATAAATAGCTTATACCCATAAAAGACGATAGTTTAATTAAATTAATACTACGTATAAGTACACATTTCCAATCTAAATCCAGAATTTGTTAATTAATTTCTCTGCATCCATCACATAATTAAATATAATATAGAACAGAAAAGTAAAGATTATTTACCTTGGCGTCACATTACATAAATAGTGTTATATGATGTGGCATAAAAAAATGTTGGCTGAATGCCTCATATCTAGTTAGGTTGTTATTGAATTTAAAAATAATCTTAGTTCGATAAATTCTTGCCTGGTGTAATATTTGGTTTCATTTAACTAATTTTTGAATTTGATTATTTGTTTTACTTCTCCTATTGATCTACAGCCAATCACAATTTTGTGAATTTATTTGAACCTCACGGCTGTAAAAAATAATAATTCTTTTAAATTTCTAATAAAATATTCTACATATATAATAAAAACATAGCATACAGTATCAATGGGTTTAATGGACCCATTAAAAGGTCCATACACTTATTTACGAAACTTAACGCTTATTATAGAATAAGTAGAGTTTTAGAAGTTCACATATTTACAAAGAATAAAGGTAAACTTATGTTTTTATTTGTCATAATAAATAAAAAAGCTAATTTGATGTTGTTTCTCTCATAATTCATAAGCTACCAACTGGAAAAAAGAAAAATTCTGTTTAAGCGTGTTTTTTCTTCTTCCTTCGGATTTGAATCGGTTAATCCAAATAAATGTAATCATCTTTATTGTGGATTATGCTTTCCTATGATAGACACCTCGTGATAAAACCCATATTTTTGAGAAAGGCCTAAAAAGATGTCAAAGAGTAAATATGAGTTTAAAAAACTCAAACACTGCTATAAAACTTGTTTAATTCAAAAGTTCACAAGTGAAGAAAACATATACAACGTTGCTGTGACTTTAATTTTTAATCTATTTGATTAAAATTTCCGAAAAACTATTACATCTTAAATCTGCCATTCAATCAATAAAATCGCTGTTATCTCGGACCACACTCTTTCACTTATCTGTGCAAACGTCTCAAGGCCTTCTTGACCATACAAATGGATAGAAGTCCGTAATGACCTATTTATTAGAAATATTAAGGACCTTGCGGTACTGTGGGGACTTTCATCGGAACCCCGTTCAATATTACTCCAGTGAAGATAGTCCAAAGGGGTTAAATACGTCAATTTAGGAGACCAGAAATACTGATGTAGAACTTGGGGTTGACATTCATACCCTACTTCAAAATGAAGGGTGGCATAAATTGACCTTCGGGTGTAACAACGCCAAGAACAATAAGTTGATGTGGGTACTTGGACTTCATGATCTTAGGGGGTGTTATAAGTACTTTTTCCTAACATATAATTTCCAACATATGTTGTTCCTCGAGTGAGGCATTGGCTTGGTATAAATTTTTTCATTTAAGAAGAACAACAAGATGTTTCAAGGGAAGCTTGTATTTTAACTTGATCAAAATCATTGTATTGGGGTACCCTTTACCTACAGTAAATTATTTCGTTTTTTACAGGTTAGTGCCCTTATTATTCTTTAACATACAATTTCATTATAAATCATTTCTGAAACATTACAACTTTTTTTAGATAAAATATATAAAAATACTATATAACAGATAATATTGATGCATAGATATAAAAAAATAATGAAAAGCCTTTGAAAGCTACAAATTAACTAAATAGATTCTGGTAAAAATATAAATTTATTATATTAAAGGAAAAAAATAAATTTGAAAAACGCAGCGTTATATTGGCTTTCTCTTATTATTGTACCCTAGACTTAATGAATTTTTATTTAACAATTATTTTATGACCTATATAGTACTTTATATCATAAATTATCTCCTTGACATAGCCCAAGTTATTAACATATTTGAACTAATATTGAATTTAAAGGGTAACGATTTAAAAATATAAATTATATTATTGTCTCATTACGTAAATAAGAGCATATATATTCAAGAATGTGATTGGAAATTTTAAATTAAAAGTGTTGGATAATAACTGGTATTGACAATATTTTAAATCTACTCTTGATGAAATATACCAATTTCAAATTGGGTCTGCCTGTGTTTGAGCTACATTTTTTTTATTACAAGTAAAAGGTACAACTTACTTTAGCTTTTAAAGGTTCTTAGAAAAAATAATTATACATTAGGAAAACCCAGAGGAATCAAATTTAAACAATAAGAGACAATATCGTATTACTAATATTTTGTATCCATTAAAATTCATTCCTCTAGTCTCAATTAATTTTTCTTAGAGCCCCATGAAACTTAACCATGATATTATTTAAAATATTTTATCTCTCACATCATTTATTTAATACATAGATGAAGAATTTCTCATTTTGAAATAAACAAGTATTTGATGTTGGGTAGAATATTAGTAACTCTACTTTAGAAACATAAAACATATAGTTGTATCACCAAATAGGAGTAGAATTAAAAGTTTATAATGTTATCATCATAGACTTTAAATGATAAACAAAGGGAAAACAAAGTTGTTTTATTGAATGTTTAGCAGGGTAAAGCTATAGTAGATTGAAATTGTCACTCTGTAGCATCGGCTATGCGAAAAAATGGAAACAAAATTACTTTAAAATACAAATGCAACAATATACAGGTTTGCAATAAAAAACGAGTGAGTGAAGAGTTGACGACGGAACACAAAAGCCACAACGTGCTAATTTTTTTAATATTTATTTATTTGGGAATGAATTGATTTAACTTCAGGAACGAATTGAACTATATTTTTTTTATGTCTCTATAGTTATAATTCACTCGATATTTAAAACAAATAACTCGTTTCAAAGGAGTTTATTGTCAAGTAAATAAATATTTATTAGTTTATTTTTTGATGTAAGTTGAATGATAGGACTAATAAAATCTGCAAAGTAATGGAAACATTAGTTTAAATAAATAAACAATACTTATAATAGATACGTTATATTCGCAAATAAGCTCAGAATGTAATTAAAAATTGTTATAATTTATAGTTTGTTGAATATATTTCATTCATTGTATTCACCTACATTCACGTATAATACATTTATTCTTAAATATTTATTTTTGCTATATTAGAACACATAGTCCAAAATTTAATTTTTTGGTTAAAAGAGTAAGAAAAAAAAAGTTTGAGCAACATTGATCAATATTTTGAGGATGTAGATCGCCTAAACTTTTTTAAATGACATAATTCTAAGAATTTTTTTTTGTTCTATAATATAAAACACTCTATTGTGACTTATATTGACTATTTTGTGGTAAAAGTACAATTAAATTTTTTTTTTTTTTTTTAGAACTAATACATCTAATATTAGAATATGCAATAAAGTATTATTGGAGAGAACTTTTCTTTTTCTTTTAAAGACCTACTGACTAAATGGGTCATATAAAAATCTGTCTAGATTGGTTCCATATAAATGCTATTGTTGTTTTTTTAAATATATATTTCATTTTATTGTATCTTGAAACATAATCAAGAAAATCAACAAAAGTAAGTAAAATAATAACATCCATAAAGCCATTTGCACTTTCTCATCGGGATAATCTTCATGTTTTTACCTTTTTATGATAGTTATTACCGGCAAATTAAAAATCTCTGTAATATTGTTGTGCCCATTAGAAGGCAAAGTTATTCATTAAATCAGTTTATTTTATTCTTTTATTATTTTTGATTGGTTAGATGGAGTTGCACTGATTAAGTATACATAAACATTATAGTAGTACATTTACTCCATCTAACCTAGGAATCTTTTGGTGAAATCCATATACATAACGTATATTTTTTTCTCTACGAATCACCTGGACGCGAATGTAGAGACAATAAATACCAGAGAACAACTTCTCCCGAGCCCGTTGTCCATGAGCTACGGCGACAGGTTATCGGCAAAAGGTAAAACATAAGACGGCTCTTCAATATATATAAGAACTTTATTCTTCCATCTATTTTACAAACGATAATGAAAAAAAATAATTTGGCTCAGAAGATTTCTTCCGATGCTACCTTCTCCTTCCTTCAGTGGGTCCGAAAAGAAAAGAGTTACGACTTTTCTTGCAAATTTAAACTCCCTAAAATGTTTGTCCAAGCTTTTAAAATCTCTTGTTTCACACAATCCGTAAAAATATGTAACTGTGTATCCAGTTTTCCAAATTTAAAGAAGCATAACTTTTCTTCCAACGATCTTCCGTAAAAAAATAATTTCACCTCAAAGACATTGTGTTCAAATTAGTTTGTATCTTTTTACGCTCTCCATCCTGAACATTTTTATCCTATAAAAATATTTAAAATATTTTCTTCTCCCTCCTTCTCTGCCAAGCCAGCAGAATGCATTTTTTAAAAAAGGACACCACTCAGTTCTAAATTTGAAACAGCTTCTTCGAAAGTTGATTTGAAGTGCCGTTCTTCGTATTGCTGGAGGTAGATTTAGGTTAAAAGATGTTTGTGTTTGTCTGTTAATAGTAATCGTTAGCTTGTTAAGTAATTTAGCAATTTAGCTACTTGCTAAGAATGTATTTATTAGGACCCTCATCTTTTAGTCTCGCCAGTAGGTGATTATCACTCAGGATATTGTTCAAAATTGCCTTTTT
The DNA here is from genome assembly GCF_016086655.4 of Lepeophtheirus salmonis. Taxonomy (NCBI): domain Eukaryota; kingdom Metazoa; phylum Arthropoda; class Copepoda; order Siphonostomatoida; family Caligidae; genus Lepeophtheirus; species Lepeophtheirus salmonis. The sequence goes on from NC_052135.2 coordinate 66,762,117, forward strand.
TTCTACAACCGCCCATTCTGCGGCTCTATCACTCTTTTTTTCTCTTGTACCTGCAATCACTGCTTCCACCCTTACGAAAATGGGATATTTTCATCCTATGTTTTTCCACCCATATATAAGTATTTTTAAAATATCTAATGTCCATTTCCTTCATATGAAACAGTAAATTTTCCAAATCGAATAAAAACATCATAAAATCTTGCTTGTTTCTTGTTTCATGCATGGAATTTCTTCTTTTGTAATTCTGACAAACATTTTTTTCGAAAATTTTGGTTATAAATTTCTCCAGGAAGTTCAAACCAAGGCGTCCATACTCATTGGAACTTCAAAACATTTAATATTTTCTTTAAGAAACAAAATTCTTCTATTTAACTGAAAAAAAATTCCCGATACTTGAAATTCCCTTCCAGTCACCCATCAGGTAATAAATTAACTATGGGCACACATAGAAATTCCACCGATATTACTTTTTGGTAAAATTCATGTTTGAAGCTATGATTCATCCTGCAAAGTTTCTCAATTTTGCTTATCTTTTTTTCTAAATATGTCGTGTCTGTTATTGATTTTGTGAATTTTATTCATAGCTTTTTTATGCAGACCACGACTGCATAGCCTGCCAGTGATTAAAAAACAAATCAAGTATTTAATATTTTACTTCTCTTCGCTGATTTACAGGCCAGATTTCTTTTTGAGCTGCAGATAAAGTTGGAAGTAATTCCTCTGTTTCATCTTCTGATTCATCTTCTATAAAGATATAGTTGTCGTTAACGTGGGATTGATTTGATTTTTTTCCCCACCAAATTCTATTTCAAGCATTATTAATTTTGTCTATCAATGGTAGAAGTACCAAATTAAAAAGATACGAAGATAAAAGGTCACCTTGACGAGCATTATATTGCTATGGAAAAAACTCCATCCATATAAAAGAAAAGAGACTCTATTTGAAATGCAACCTATTAAAATGTTAAAACTGTCATCTCCAAAACTCGCCTAGATTTTTTTAGAATTAATCGATGGCCTCTAGTATCAGAGGCTTTACGAAAATCTATTGTTATTATTCCTTTATAAGCATATCGATCAATGGTATTTTTAATTATTCCTGCTGTATTCAACGTTATTCTGTAGATGTGTCTTTTGGGCATGAATCCAATTTCTTCCTAAAAGAATAATGTCGGCGAGGGAAAATCCTGATGAAGTTCATTTCAAATTTGTTAAACACGGATTTTCTAGAGAAATTTTTAATATTGTCATTCATATTGTAAATGTTGATATAATTCCATCATATATACATAATGAAGTTTTTCATATATGAGTTAAACATAAAATTGCTCTAGAATTTTTTCAGTTTCTATGTAACATAAATATAAAGCCTTTAAATTCATTTATATCTAAATGAATTCAATTTAACCAAATTATATTTTGACTTGATGAACGGATTTTTTTAATGAAAACTTTAATTTATTCATTAAAAACATCTGTTATTATTCCTATTTTTCCCCTTAAATATTATAATATTCCATAAAAATAAGCTAATAATAATCTCTAAGAACGGGAAAAAAATTTATCAGACTTAAGCAGGTGAATCAAATTCATATTAAGCCTTTCCTTAATGTATAACCATATTTACACATATTGATAAAGTAATAATTATTACTATGGAGATATTTCTTTAATTATTCATTCAAAGATATTTATTTATAATTTTATATATATGGATAAACTTTTATTAAGCATTCAGACAAGATAATTTAATAAAATGACTGCTTACAAAAAATGAATTGAATTAATTACATTAATGAAAAGGATTACCACGTCATGACGTCAATATAAAATTAATCGGTATTACGTCATATTTGTAGTATATGTAAAAATGAAGAAAAGAAAAAGAGTGAGCAAGGAGTCTAGAGGAAAAAAAACACGCCTTCAAAAAAGATGTTTTCCTATTGTTTTTATGATGACGCTTGCGCAATATTGTTTTTAATAATTTTTAAAATACTATGATGATATTTCTACCATAATTTATTCTAAATATTTACCAATATTTTCTTTTTGAATTTTGAATAATGTTAATGACACCGATCTTGGACTAAATAAATCAATATTCACTCAAAAAAAATAACGGCTTAGTGAAGGTGAACTTTTAAGGCAGGTTAAATATTTTGTATTAGTTCAAAAGTTGATGATAATGTATAAAATTTACATCCAGGCAGTAATATGGGGCAAAAATAAATGACAAACATTACTTGTACATAAATGATTTATTAACCCGTCTATAACAATACAATTCTAGTTGCTTTTGTTCACAACAGTAAATTTAAGTTTAAAAAAGAACCTATGCAGCATATTTTGTAAGCATAGGCCGAGGATTGGAGTAACACTCTTAATACAGTGGGAAATGAATATGGCTACTTCATTTTGTGACCTGCTCATATCAGGTAACAATAAAATTTTATTATATATACACATCCAACATATGATAAATGAAACAAAAATAAGTCATTATTTTTTTCCACCTCCAAATTGAGTGTTATTTATAGAAGTAAATCAAAAATATAATTGATTATTTAGATCGGTAATTATAATCACAATATTTATTTCACCTAGAGTTTTTAATGTTTTTAATACAAAAACAGATTCATTGGATACTAAAAGAGAAATTAATATCGGACATCTACTCAATAAATGTTAAATGTGGATTGCAGTGTTAGAACATTATTAATGTTTATTTTGCCTTTATTTATTGGTTAAATTAAATGTTGGTATATATATTCATTACTTCACTTATCAAAGATGGTTTTAATATATATATTCATAATGATACAACTCCGTCAATATTCATTTTAACTTATTTAAAATAAAGATATAACAGAAAATACAATATATACATTAAAAATATATTTATATATTGATGTGTATTGCTGCAGTCTGTAGTTATGCGTGATAAAATTACGGCAGTAACTTTCGATAGTAAATTAGACGGTTTAAATCAAATAAATTAATCAAAATAAATGTCAATTGGTTTAATCTTGTTTAAATAAATTTTTTTGAATAGCAACCTATTTTGAGCTTTGATACTTAGAGTTGCTATGTATACAAATATACCAACTTCTAGTTTAAAAAAATGTATTTATATACAAACAAATAAAATCTCAATTGTGCACTAGGCTTGGATTAAATGAGTGACTAGGGGATTTAAAATAAACTATATACTTTTATATTATATTATTCTTGTGATTTTTATTTGGAAATTTTATAAAATAGGGTTGAATTTTAAAATTTCAGTATTCCTCTGGGTTAAAAAAACAAATATGTATTGTAAAAAGGAAGACAGAAAATTATAAAAACTAATTTGTATCTTTACTTTCCCTTTTTTGTTACTCATATTACCAGGTGTAGAAACAGTACTGAGACCTGCCCTTTAAGTAGTCATGAAAATACTAATTATTGATCAGAATGATGTCGTTCACATTTCATAACATTTTTTATGATAACAATGCATATTGATTATGAATCTGGACAACATCAGCCTCAATGACAGCCTCCAACCGCCTCCCAAAAACCTTGATAACATTGTAGACGTAGTCATTTTTCATGATCCTCTACTGCTAGTTAACGGAGCTCTTCAGGAGATCAATATTCGGGTGCAAACTTTGCAGGCCTTCTTCTCAATTTTCTGCCATATGGAGTAATCCAGTGGATTCAGATCTGGGCTTTGAGGGGACCAAAGGTTCATGTACCAGAAAATCATGTTGATACCCATCAATTCCATATTAGCAGTATGGGTCAGAGCCCTGTCCTGCTAAAATACGTACGTGGTCTTGCAGAATCTATGTAACCACATTTTCCTTTACACCATTAAGTAGTCGGCAGCGGGTAACCAGTAATCAACAGGAAACTAAATTGGAGGCATTTTTTCTACAGTTGATACCAAAACCCCCAAAATCTTCACAGAGCCCGGATGTTTGGCTTTGGTGACTATCCTGATACTATTTTCAAACTTACCAAAGTAAACCACACAACCATTTTGCTTGTTTTAGACGGGGTGAAGTTTAAAGGTATTTTCACCATAGAAAAAATTACACGTATGCTGTTGTGCTTCAGATCAGTCAATAGTTGTTGACATCGCTGAAGACAGAGTTATTTTTGAATTTGGGAGACGAGTGGCCTCTTAATTTTTCCTAGCAACCTTCCTCGAGCCTTACGAATGGCCTTGCCCATAGAAGACTGTCACATCTTCTTCTGCTTGGCGTAATCTGACATCTTCATAGTTGGGTTGACCTTAAAGGACTCCATAATATCTTCAGGCTTCGCTTTGGTCGGTCTTCTGCTTTTGGGGTTGTCCTTAAGGTTGTCTCCCTCAGCCAAACGATTTCTGACCCGACAGACTATGGCCATGCTGACGTTTATGTCTGAGGTGGTCTTCCTAGCATGAATTAAATTTCCTAAGTTGGCTCTTCTTGCCTCCAGTGCGATATCTACAAAAATTTTGTCTACAATAAGTACATCAATCAAAAGCTTAGAATTTAAGCTATTTAAAAAATAATTAGAACTTTCAGATTTTATTTAAAAGACCTATTCACAACTGTATTTTTAGAAGGTATCATTACTTTTTCTAAACCCGGCATATATTCTAGTGTATACTATCCCTCTTCCTACTTGAATACAGCTTCTTGTGTTGTATATCTACATCAATCAATATGCAAACAGAAATGATGCAGATATATATCACTGTTAAACATACAAGTTAAAATGTAAATTTGTAACGCTAATATCAAACTTTCAACTAAAAAAAAGCCCCTATACATTTTGTATTCGTGAATGAGTTGAAATTCATTTTAAGCAAACATTGATGTAAGGTTATTACTATGTAAAGTTGAATATTCGATACACTTTCGACTTGTAAAAAAAAAAAAATAAGAAACTGAGAAATGTCATGGTAACCCTTACAATTTGAAGAATATTATAGAGAAGAGCAGGTTAGCTGTCAATACGTTTCATTTAATTAAATATGAGATGAAGTAAAGAGACATCAATCGCACTCTGTGCCTAACAAGTACATAGGCAAGAATTACTCCGATGTCGACCATCAATTCTACTCTAGATCCAACAAGGATTTACATTTATAGCTTCCCAACCAATTATCTGTGTTTTTTCAATCATTCATTTGCACACACACTCGTTATTACACTTCATATTATCACCCCTATCATTATAGAATACTAATAACAGTATTAAGAAATATTTAGAACGCTATTCAGATTCTCAACAACTACAAAAAAACTTGCACGTTAGAAAATGCTTAGAAATCACAACTCTAGCTATTTCAGATAGGGAAGTGAAAATGAGTAACCTAGAGTATGTTGGTCTTCCTATAAAATATTATATTATGAATATTCAAATGTATGAGCAAGTAAAGCGCACTATACTGTTCTTTTCTCTATGAACAAAGGTTAAATTCTAGAGTGAAATGGGCATGTTAAAAAACCGAAAATCAACATGGTCATCCTAAAAATTTGAAGAATGTTTTGGAGGAAAGAAAGAATAATACTCATGATGTTTCATTAGATCAGTTATAATCAGCTGTGATAAGAAATGAAAGAGAAAAGGTTATAAACAAGGACATTCGCTAGTATTACTCTGATGTCGATCCCCATTTCTACTTTAAGTCCAATAAGGACTTACAATTATATCTCCGCAACATATCCTCAGGGGCTTGCTCCGTTTTTTATGAGCAAAAACGAACATTCAAACAGGGTTTAAATATAATAAAATCTATTTAAGAAAGGGTGTTCACTAATAATGAAAACTGCTAAGGAAAATAAAATTCGTTCTTTATATTACCAATTACAAATTAAACGACCAGCTAAAAAACCATACTGGATTTGCATTTATGTATTTGTATCAAACATACCATCCGTAGAAAAACACATAACATAAGATGACTGTTATTACAGAAAAAGGCAGTTTAGTTTCAAATAATATTTATCAACAGGTAAGTCGTCTCAGAAAGTTATTACAATTTAAATGAAATTTTCTCTGCTTTTACGCACACTGCTAGTTCAACAATTTTAAAAATTAGCTGAAAAATATAATTTAATTATTCCACGCTTAAAAACCTATGCAGTTTTACATCTCTACTAACAACAGATGTACATGTACATATGAAAAGCACATATAATTTGTCATTAATATGTTAAATTACCTGTTGAGCATTTTGGGTGAATGTGGCTCAAAAAAATTCCATTCATGCAAACACATTTCATATTAACTTTTTCTTCATCAAGGGACACACAGGCAGCTGAAGTATCTGTGCAGTTACAAGGGTTATCTGATATACTTGGAATGATTTGTGCCTGTCCTACTCCGATGTGTTTCCATGTGCGGAAGTCCTTCCAATTCCGTTTGCTTTTAGAAAGATATCCACCAGTGGAGCTGGAGGAACCAGAATCTAGTACCATAATGATCTCATCCATATTGACATAGGACCATCCTCCACGACCATTTTGGTTATTATCATTGCCTCCCATACCACCTTTGATAAACAAATTGATATATGTATATATATATAAATATGAATTGCAATAGCAAAAATAATAAAAAATAAAAGATTGAAGCAAATAAGCAATCTAAAAATGATGGTTTATGTCAACCATGTATTTCCTGAAAATTTGTGCACACTCCTTGCAATCTTATTGGCAATCAGAATGAGCTTACATGACAGTCGGACTGGACTATTTTCATTATTTTATTAACTTTTTCAACAATTGGTCATCCAGAGTGTAGTACATCTTTGAAGTCAAAATTACTGGAATAGAATCAACAAAAAAAAGAAAAAAAAAAGTGTGTTATTGGTTATTACAGTATCAAGACCATAAACTCTATTCACATTTTTAGCCACCTGGTGTACATCAAAGAAAAACTGTAAAAGTATAACGTATTTTCTCTTTGTTGGTATCCATCTTGGACGCGTATTAAAACAATACTGATTCAAAAAATCACTGAACTGTTCAATAAGTTTGTTTAGTTTGAAATCTTATCATTGGAACACCATCTTGTGTAAGCCAATTACTTTTATAAAATGCAAGCTACACATTATTTTAAGTCATCTATAGGAAAAATAATGAATTTCTTTTTACTATACGTATTATTTGTACAATTCATAAATCAGGATCGTGACGGAAACTGGTCTAAAATTTAAAAACAATTAAATTTCGGTTTCAGTCTGAGAAGTATCTGTCCAATTTGTAACCAAAAAAATCCTTTAAACTATACATTAAAGAAAATGGTTCCGATGGAGTCTCGACATTATCATTTATGTATGTACATAGAATTTAATTAATTTAGGGCTGATTTACATTTAACAGAATGAAGAAGAAAAATAGTTCAGCTTACAATTCAATACAAACACAGTTCTAATTAATAATACATATATTAAAAGCTAGGAAAGGAGTTAAACTTTGAGTAGGAGTAGGAAACAAAATAAATGAGATATTTCATTTCCTTTATATAGAGAAAGAAGAACACAAAAGATTTATTCTATTATGTTACTTATATTCATGAATAAGAAATAAAACATGTAATCAATCAAATTTATTGCAAAATATAACATATTGTTCTTTAATTTAACTACGAATAACAATAAAAAAACTATGTTCGTCAACAAAATTTGCATTTGGATGGATAAGTGTGTTTTTTTATTGCTTTTGTACGAAAAAATAATGGATGTCATTTACTTTATTCATAATCTTTTTCACTTTTGTGGCCTAAAGAGAGCACCATTTCATTATTCATAAATAAAAATAGTTTTGTAAGCAACAAATTTCAAATAGATTATTAATAATATTTTTTTCATACATTTTTTTTTATCATAATTAAGCTGTATGTTTTAAAATTAAGCCAAAATATGATTACATCCATTGACATCCAAAATGAAGAATTTATTAGATCAGGGCTTATAAAATTTCAAAATCTTTAATTACTCTTCGAAAAGTCACTCTTCAGGGTTTGATTTCAAAATGAAATGAAATGTCACATTATTTTATCCTTGTTGATAGAAGTGATAACACATCTAACTTGATTTAAATCTTTGAAAGTTTTGTTATCACATAAAAATAAAGTTAATCATTCTGTCATATTAGAAAAAATGATTGATTTTGAAATTTCAGATAATTTTTATTTATGTCGCGTTTGCCTCTTCTCCACTCACTGTTTTTAGACGACTTTGTGTACAATATGTCTAATACCATAGTGTTCATTATCCAGAAATGAATTGCTGTCTCAGCACAAAATATTCATGGAATGAGCAGAAAAGCAAGTTGGGGCCTTTGTGTCTGTGTGAAGAACACCATAGCCCTACAAATTCCGGCTGTATAATTTGTATGACCTTTAGACTAACAAAGAAAAAGTCAATTTCTGTTCATATTTTTTACTTAAAAACGTTGAAATTTTTTTCGATAAATATTTTCATAAATAAACAAATGTAAAATTTTAATGCATAAAGTTAATAATAAAATATCAACAAGACGTAGAGAACATATCGTTAAAAAATGAGCATTTTCTAGAACTAAAGAAAAAAATAACTTAATTAACAATATTTTGACATTGAATTTTTAGATGTCTGGTTATTTTTTACAATATGTGTTGCATTTCTTTCATTCATCGTACTGTTGTTTGAGGCAAAATACATCAAACAGTAGATTGAGCTAACAGACTGAATGAATTAAATTAATTTTTTGTACATTTGCTTATAATGTAAGAATTGTTTCTCGTGTGACAAGGTATTTTAAAAAATGGGTAGAATTTTACTCAACTTATATATGAAAAATAAAGCATGCCAATAAATTATTTAAAGATAAATTTTAACAAAAAATAATTTGTTTATAATTAATCGGTTAATATAATTGATGTGTCAAAAAATCAATAACAGAAGAGGGTTAAAACTTTTTGAGTATTTTTTTGTTAGAAAATAAAAAACTACAGATTAATATTTTTTTTATAAAAACAGAATTTCATTACATGGTTATACCATTTATTACAACAACTTTTGACAGTTATTTTATATATATATATTTTGTTTTTAAACGTGACTTATGTTATTAAGCACATGTTGTATTTTTATATTAGTGAATGTTTATTTTTCAACATAGCCTCTATGTAACTCTGCACACATCTCAAAACCATGTTCATATCTCTTTAACTTGTCCTGCCTATAGCCGGGCTAGAAGAATTGTGTAGAGCTACAAGGGGACTTATAATAATAGACTATCGTATATTATTAATCTAAACTACAATTTTGAAATAGACAATTTCCTTATTTACAAAGAAGTTCCTGTAGATCCGAGCAAAATGGGATCCTGAGAGAAACGCTATAGTATGAAACCATCTTTGTTAATACTAATTTTTGATATAATAGTTAAATTGTAATGAAAAGTTGTAAATTAAATTTGGACTCTTATTTCCAAAAATTATTCGCTATTTTGATTTCCATTACAAAAAAATTAAAGTGATTTTTTTCTTTGCCCTCCGGAGGATTTTTAGATTGGATATATGTATGCATAACCAATAATCTAAATTTTCCTTACCAATAAATCCACCACCTCCGCCTCCTCCTCGGCACCCTGCACCACCTCCTCCAAATCCTCCAAATTGTTCATCTGAAGAACAAGGAAGACCACCAAACCATCCATTCTTAAGCGAAAACCCATGCGGTGTTTTTTTCAAACTCCCTTTTTTATACGCTTCCACAGCCTCATAATAATCAATGTAGGGAGAAAAAGTTTCGTTCCATCCTGCTCCAGAGCCTATAATACATCAATAAAATAAGTAGTCATTATTCATTCATTTAGAATATGTACAAATGATTGATTTATGTTCATTAGTCTATTTCTAAAAATACATCAAGGAAATAAAATAGAATAGTATCTGTTATAACTAACATTTACTTTACATAACTCTTTATTTCATTATTTTTTCAAGATGTAATTCAACAAAAACGTTTTATACTATAATTGAACAGTGGCTGCCTGGATATTTGTATCAACTAATTACATAACGTAACAAAATTAGATTAATATTTAATCAATATAAAGTAATACATATAATTTATTTTCAAACGCAGCACTAAACTTATTCATCTTTTCCTTTTTGATTTATATAAATATCGTTTTTTACGTCTAAGTATGGACCCAATTAATAATCAAATTCTAAAAACATGACTTTTAAAAATAGGGCCGAAAAGTTGTACATAATTTTTTTTCAAGATTTTAACAGTTTTTTCTCGTAATACCGGGTGTAAAAAAATGGACTGAAACCTGCTCTAATTATTCATTAAAATAATCATAATTGATTAGGATTATGTCATACATATATAAGAAGGGGCCAAAGGTTCTTGGACCAAAAGTTCATGTTACTATCCATCCTCTCTTGTACAATATTAGCAGTATGGGTCAGAGCTGAAACAAGTACGTGACTTTGTTGGAATTCTTTAGGGTCTTGGTGATATATGAGACCCCATCTTCCTTCAACACCATCCAGTAGTAGGCTGCAGGTAACCAGTATCCAACAGGGAACCAAATTGGACACATTTTTTCTCCAGTTGGTATAAAAACCCCTAAAATCTTCACAGAGTTGGGCCTTGGTGACTGTCCTAATGCTTTTGTCAGACTAGCCAAATCGTAACAGCCGACCATTTTGCTTGTTGTAGATGGGGTGAACTGTAGAGGTCTATTCACCAGTGAAAAAATTACACGGTTGCTGTTGTGTTTCATATCACTCAATAGTTGTTGACATCTCTGAAGACAGAGTTATTTCTGACGCTGGGACAGGAGTAGCCTCTCAATTCTTCTAATCGATCTTCTTCCAGCCTTTCAGATTGCCTTGCCCATAATAGATCGATGCACCTTCTTTTTCTTGATGTTCTCTGACATCTTCATCGTTGGGTTGACCTTAAAAACATCTATGACGTCTTGAGGCTTCACTTTGGTGTGTATTCCACTCTTGTGTTTGTCTTTAAGGTTGTGTCCATCAGCCAAGCAATGTCTTACTGACGCTTTTCTGACGTTTAAGGTCTTGATTATGTCTGATGTGGTCCTCTTGGCGAAGATTAAATTGCCTATGATGGCTCTTCTTGCCTCCATCGCGAGACATATATAGTTTTTTTTTTCATCAAGTACATCAATCAAATACTTATAATCATGCTATTGAAAAACATATGGAACTTTGAGATATAATATTGTTATTAAAAAAAAAGTTATTTTATAATATGGAAGTTATTGTCTGATTAAATTTTTTTATAAATACAGACTACACTCGATTTGAGCAACATTGCCCGTCAGCTGAAACTCACATTTGCTATTGTTATTTAAGGGGTAGAACACAAAAAATGATAAGTTAATTATTTAACCATCACAGATTTGTTGTTTCGAGTCTTTAAATAATCCCATTATTAGAGTATAATTTTGATTCATATTTTGATGTATCAAATTAAGAGACGGGATAAAATTTATAACGATTTGATAAAAACAGTGCAGCATGAAGAAGATTATTTTTTTCTCATGTTATTTTGTTTAATTATACAAAAATAGAGTAAAATAAAAGATTTTCACTCGAAGCTCATATTTTTTTCTATTTCTTTTCATTCCCATATATTTAGCTAAAACTATAGAATTAACAATACATTCCACCTTCAAAAATGCCTTAAAAATTGACTATTTTGATTGTTCTTTACAATTACATTTTATATTAAATATCAAATAAATAATTAACATTTTTATTAATTAAATATAATTAAGTCAATTATTTAATTAATTTTTAAGAAGTAATCGATTTTTTAGAGGCACAGAAATTAACTAAAATATAAATATACAATATATTTTATCAGTATTTAGTCATCAAACGGACTTGTTCATATTTAAATTCAGACCTATTATTAACGTTATTCCACTTGAACTTAAGTTAATTTAAAAATTTTAGTATCAGTAAAAAAAAAAAAAAAAGAAAAAAAAACTTTTGTATTTGCATGTAGACAATCTTTTATTTGTACTTAACAAATGTTTTGTTAATTATAAAATTAAATTTTTTTGTTGTAACTTATGTATGTTTTTCAAGAAAATTAATTTTAAAATAAAATATTTAATTATATCATATGTAACTTTTTTAGATCAATACTTGGAGGGTAAGTAAGTTATTGAATATGTTTTTTTTAATTAAAACAACCTCCAAAAACTAAACCTTTCTTGAAAAATCCAACTTTACACATCATTTTGAATTTTTACTAGTGTTTATGTCGTATAATTTTATTTAATATAATGACAACCTACAATATAATTTATGTAATAATAAGAACACTTTTTATTCATATTTTTCTATATAGTTTTTCAAACAAATTTTCTTTAATTACGACAAATTATAATTTTGATACAAAACGACGCAAACTATAAACAAATCAGAGTATAATCCAGTAATAATTCTACCCTACAGGAAAAAAAAACTATAAAATATTTTGATGGATTTATGTATAGAAAATAAAAAGGTGTGATAGATTTGAATATTAAACAAGAACTTATTTTGTAAAAAGAGAGTTTTAATGCATACGTTTTTAGAACACTCGCTCATAGAGGTGGATATAATGTTACTAGAAAGTGAAAGCGATTTTTTATAATTGAAACCGGTAAAGGATAGTTATTATCTAAGGCTGTTATAATTTTTATTTAACTCTATATCCGAGAACATCTATGTATAAAACTATAACTAGTGTGTATGCTCATATCGTAACAATAAGAGTTTGTTGGAGTCAGAGTAGTACTTGGATCGACATTGGAGCTTTTTCAGCCTTTTGAATGGTGTATATTTTTATTTCTCTGAAGGCTGCTTGTAGTTGTTTTAAGAAAACATCATGACAACTAACCTGCTCTCCTCCCAAATCTTCTTCAAATTTTTCAAGATTAATAAGGCCATATTCAGGTTAATATATTTACATATTGGCCGGACATATTTTATAGACTACTTTCAGTCCATATGGAATTAACAATTCTCGTTATATGGATCTACAAAATCAAATTTTTGGAAAAAAAACAAGAAGGATTTATGATTTTATATATAAGAGAATAAATTGATCTGTATTCTAAACAATAATTAGATATGGGAGTTTGTACATAAATACTATCTTTATAAGATACTACGCAGAAAAAATACACAAATCAGTTTTAAAAGAAGTATTTTTATCTCCGACTATGTATATACATAACAGTTTCCTTTTAATGTTTACTTCTCGAACTTATAATTGTTTTTATAAGTGCCTTAAAATTGAATGAACGTTTTGCAAATCAAAAATTATACAACATTAAAAAATTAATGAAAATATTTTGTTTTTAGGCAGGAAAATTTAAAAAAAGTTAGCTATCTCATCTATAGTCAATTGCAAATTATATTCAATTATTCGAGACCTACCTTTCTCTTTTTATAGAAATAAACATCTGATCATTTATCTCAAAAAATGTCATTTTTCTAAAAATAACAAAATAGCACCTCTTATTGGAAAACCCTGTATATCGAATCTTGACAAAAGGTGTTATTTAATTAATTATAAATTGAGTAAGAAATGCAATTATCAAATTTGTATACAATTTTGATGCACATTTTGTTTTTTTCTTCAAAAGAGTTCCTCATCATACCTTTAACCATGTATCAAATACATATATTGAAAAAAATGTGCATTTTATTAATTGTGAGTCACTTTTTGCACTTAATGTATTTCATATGGTATTATCCATAAAAATGTACATATATAGCAATGAATTTAAAGAGATAATGTTCTATGACTAAATTAAATGTACTTAAGGGACTTAAAGTAAATAAATTCAATAATATTATTTATTGTACAAAGTTGAAAAAAGAATACATCAATTGTTTGACGCAAGGCTTCTCAAACTATAAGATATGCATATAGAGACAAAATACATACATAAAAAGGATGTCTATTTACATTTTGTCTCAGTAAGGCTGTACAGATTTAAATTTTCATTCAGAAAAATCAGGCAAATGAAATTTCTTCAGATACGAGTGAAGAACAAATACATTTTTATTCAGATAGTGAGCTCGTAGATAATTGACGACAGAACACCAAAGCTACTTCAAGCTTTATTTTTTAGTAATTTATTTTCGGATACATTGCTTTGATTTAAAAGCGGTGTCAAGGGACGAATTAAGCTCGTATGTCAAGATATTATAATATTTTAATTCCACGAAAAAATGTGTCATTTAATTTCAACGTTATATAAAAGAAATAATTTAATTGGTTAATTTTTATACGATCATAGTGAATCAGAGCTGGAATTGCTGATGATTAATTTAAAAAAAAACTATCGTGACGTCATATGATACCCTTTTATCAGCTAATATCTTAGGTGCATCTTGTCGGCCTATTTAGTTTTCCAAGTTGACCTCACACCTGCATGGGGTACGAAAGTAGTTTCAAGAAGTTCTTTAAGTTTCATAAAATAATAAAGCCTATTGTTAGAATAAAAGGGGGGAGCAAAAGTGGGAGACCATAAATCAACTAGTTTGTGATTCACTTGTTTAAAAAAAATGTTTATAGTATTTTTTCGAATTCAAAAATTGATTCAAACGAATAAAAAGCTTTTTTAATAACCTTATTTGTATAATGAAATGCGTTTCTATTAGCAAATAAACTAGTCATTTTAATCAAACACGAATTTATTGGTAGCATTTATACAAAAGAAAATGGTTAAAGTAACACTTGACACACTTTTTGGGACTTAATAATTACTTACATAGTTTGTATTTAGTAACGTTTTAGATTATATATTTTTAGAAGATTTATTAATATTCTATTTTTATGTTTGAACCAATTTTGGAGCAGTAAAAATATCCTTTCTTACAAAATATGATTTATATTTTTTGCAGTTTATATATTAAAAGTCTTGAAGTTTTCAATGTTCCACATACATAAAATATAAAGAAATTGTATAAAGTAAAGTAATTGTATTACTTTACAAATATCTGACGTGGCAATATAAATTTATACTAGAATAATTTTTCACAAAACTGAGTCTGGATTATATTTTAAAATTTTTTACAAATTAAGGTCAATTTCTATAAATACATTATTAGGACAAGTTTGTGAGAGTCACAGCATATCACAAATGAATTTGTTACAACTACAGAATGATAAATTAATGTAATTTATTACAAATGCCATTTTGCGGAAAAATTATGCCTCATAAATCAGATGAAAGTTCCAGACTATCGTTTATATTCATGAGTATTTCATCTTATCCAAAAAGTTCAATATAAAGTCTATACTTGACCAAAACATTTAATGAAATACTGTGCTTTATATTTTCTTATACTTATTTAATAAATTGGACAATTATGCCTGTTTTACTTTTCTATGAATATGTGTAGTTCTCTCAATTTGAGCTAATTGTGATAAACTTTTTGATTTTAAATTCTTAATTATATTCCTTAAATATTCAAAAATACATTATGTATTCTCTAATAAGTTAGGTCCTTTCCCCTTTTCTTGTATTTTGTTACAAGATTGTTTTAGTGTCAACCCACCAGATATTAGCTAGCAAGAGTAACATAGATTACTTTTGAATTAAGATGGTTTATTCTAATTAATTTTTCTTAGGTTTCTAGGGTACAAAGAGTAAACATGAATCATTTATGAGACTTTCAAAGAGATAGTTAATTTTTCGTCATTTTTTTAAACTTACAATACCTTTTACTCGATTCAATATAAGATACACAAATGATTAAAATGTGTGGGGTTTTTTCTATTGATTAGATATTTTAAGGCGAAAAATAAGATTAAATTATGAAGATGCTGTAAAAAAATATTTATTACTCCCTAATTAGCAAAACCAGAAACTGAACGACGTAGATCAATGAAAAACGAGCAAGGAAGAAATAATTCCCTTAAACTCAAGGTGCGAAATGTTTGCACTCCGTTTGTTCCTACAAAACGAAATATACCTTATATTTATTGACTTTAAAAAAGATTCCTAGGTAAAATGGAGTAATTTTTATACTATAATGTTAACGAGTACTTATAGTTAATAAGTGCAACTAATAATTGAACATAAAAATCTCTTCCAGGTTTGAACTAGAGATAAATGTATTCAAATACACAATATCCTATTACCAGGACCCAAAAATAATCAACATTAACGAAAAATCACGAATAAAATTTTTACTTCAATGTTCTTATGCGTATGTATAATATTACGGATACAATTAATTTTGTCAATGAGAAATAATATTTAACTTTATTAAATATAACACTACCTGCATCTGTTTTGACTGTAGGGACTAAAGTTTGTAGATCATGAAGCTCAGCCCATGGGTTCAAAAGACCTTGAGCATCTAAATCGATTGAAGATCTTAAATCTGAAGAACCTCCACCACCAGCAGCAATAATGATGGGTATAGCGCCAACATTATCCACAATCTAACATTAAAAAAACAGTAATATTTATTTTCTTTTTATAATTAGACCATTTATTAAGTTGGACTTCAACATAAAACCGAGTTATGAATAATATTTTCAGAATTAAAGATATTTTATTATATAAATTATTTATAATCACCAATGTACATTTTAAAATTATCATTTTTTTAGAAAGAGGAACAAAAAATCAACACCTTCCCCACCCCCAATTTATTGTTTAGTTGGAATGGAACTGATTAAATATAATAAAGAATTGTATTACTACAATGAATTATAAAATAGGATTTTGAGGTTAATAAACAAAATTTTATAGTTAGAGAAGTAAATTAAAACTATAAGGCAGTGTTTGCAAAATAGCAATAATTGTCAACCTGCTTATTTTAAAGGAAAATTATATATTTTCTTATTCTTATTATTTGGTCCTGTCATATCATTTCTCAACTTACAATCATTAAAAAAACAAAATTATCTTTGTTGGAGAAGGAGGAAGAGCTCTACAGTACTTCCTGTTATGCGGTTGAGTAGTAAAAAATATACTCCCGGCATGTAAAACAAAAAAAAAAAAAAAAGGAAACAAAAGGACGTCGTTTGTACAAGTTTTATTTCTCTTCTTCATTTTTTTTACCGACGCTATATTAATTCATTACTCATATAATACAATAAATCTGTAAGCAAAGGCTCAAGCGCGCCCGCTTCAAATGGGCTATAAGTTTATAAGGGCATTTGACAACCATATTTGTATGAATAAAACAACCACTTAGTAGATTCAAATAGTCGAATGTATACCTATTCTTGAAAAAGATACCTCTGATAGGCTTGATATTTGCATTAATTAAAATCATAATTTTTAAATGTAGGTATAAATTTTACTATTAAAATATAATGTATATTTTTTCCCATAAAAATATGACAAACGGCCTTGTGAACTTATGTTATGTTATTTGAGTTATTTATCAGTTTTTCATCCCCATTAGTAGAACGTGCACTTGACCTTTCACTTACAGGTTTCTAGTATTATATGCATTACTCAATAGCACGCTAATGAGTTATAAATGAATTTATAACTAAATTGACACGCACTGGGATAAATTTTTATTTCTTTCGTGGTATTAGTTTTTATGTTTTATGTTTTTCAGCAAAGACTGAGACCCGAACTCATATACACTAATTTTCAGAAAAAAAAATGTTGTCCAGTATGTTATAATTACTCAGGAAAAGTTAGTCTCCTAAAAATAGTTTGTGCAAATTCGAATTTTGGTCGCCCAAGGCTAAAAAAATTATCAATTATGTTATAGATATTGAATTCCAGATTCTAGGCCAGATTTATTAATTGTAGTACTAAAAGATTTTCCATTTTCAAATTAGAGCAATCCTATCTGATTAATAAGGGGGTTGGGAATACAAATTATATCATGCATTTTAATAGCTAAAGAATATACAAATTCTGTAGGAAATGGTGTAACTGTCACCTGTTTTATGTGTGTCACTGAACCAAGTGGTCATATCACGTTTTAAAATTTAGAATGGTTACAAAACAGAAAACCTGATATATGGGGTCATCTCCACTGAGCCATCGCTTTCCATTGTCTAACCACTTAATACAGGTTTTACTGTATATATAAAGAATAATTTATGATTTGGGAGACTAATTTGTAAAAAATTTAATGAAGGAAACATAATGAAAATTAATGGTAGTGAAAGATCTTTTCAATTTCTATGCAAAGCTCTCCGGCACTAAATGAGACTTTTTTCAATATTTTATATAATTTATTAAGTTACATAATTTTTTTCTTTTTCATTGTTATTTTTCCCATAGATTCATTTTATGTTGAAGTACCTCATATAAGTATTTCGAAAGACTCAAAAGTACTTACTTTAAAGATGATTGTAGCCCCTCCTCCGCCACCTCCTCCGATTCCACCGTAGCTATCATTGTGTATATTATCGAAGGGATCTTTTTTCTTCTTTTCGGAATTAGGATTTGAGTGATTATGAAAAATAACGTTATCCTCTGTACGAGCACGGATTTGCTCACGGATTTGTTCCAAACTACTAGCCTCTAAGTCAGTATCATCATATGATGATCGTTTTCTTCGTTTATTGTTATTCCATTGGCCACCATCACAGCGGCCTTCCTCGTTCAGCAACTATAAAAAAATTGTAATTTAATTCGTCTAATTGCAATAAAAAAAATTATGAGGGGATGCCTTTACGTAAAGCTATTTTTAGTATTATTACTAATGTATGTTAAGGTATTTTCATATACCCAGATAACTAAATTCGTTTTTAAAATGTCATTACCATTATTAAGTTTACTATATTTTTTCAATTACTTTATTTCATACTGACAGAGGTGCCCGAACTTGTAAATGGGTTTATTAGATTTATAACTATTAGGTAATATATTCTTAGTTTAATTAAAATTCATTAATAAAAAATAAATAAATTAAAAATTGGTCAAAAACAAGTTGACATTGTTATTTTAATTGTTTATATTATTATATTTATTATGTTCTACTAATTAGGATTGGTCTTTAACTTGGGTTAAAAAAAAATCTTGATACCCTATTTGTACCAGTATTATGTTGTTACAAATCAAAAACCTTTTCCAAAAATGTATAACACATGATGATTACTTTAAATTTTGCCAACCTGTTAAACATTAAGTACCTTTAAAAATAAATTAACCTTTTATAAACATGTAATAAAATATATATACATATTATATCATAATGGTTGTTACCTTTAAAAATAATTTCAAACATTAGAAAAATATAAAATGGGTACATTCATAAAATATTATTGTAAAAATCTTAGCAGATAAGATGCTTATTATAGGGATGAAATATTATTATTAATAGCTGAGATATTTTATTCATAGAATTTCTAAATTGTTCAATGGTGACAGTTTCTGTTAGATTTGTTCTATTGACCAATAATTTCAACGCGATATTTTATTCATCAGCAGTTTTGTGTTTCCTTTTTTTAGTGGTCTGAGTAACTTGTTTTCTGAAAAGGGGTCAGTTTTGGGAAGGAACTTCGTAGATTCTCTTGTAAATAAGACTTGCATTTTTAATCTATTTTCCTTCATTCTTGAATCGTTTTTACTACTTTGCATATACACATCTACTTCACAAACATTTGTGAAAGGACCTTTTTCTTTCTACAAACTTTTCTAAAAATCGTTAGTCTTTTTTACTTTTTTCAATTCCTAAGGCTTATTTTTAAGTTTCACCGTCTCTAAACCTTTCATTCCATGTCATTTATGCTCTTGTATCTTTGCTGTCTCCTCATAAAAACTTCTAAATGATATATCATATCACTTCCTTAACTTTTCCTAACTTTGGAGTATCAGGCTTCTACTTACTGCTTCATGTTGTTTAAGCTTTTGAAGTCGGTAATCCACATGTCCATACATTTTTCTATGGAAATATTATATTACGGGAATGTCATCAATATTCCTTGCCTGTTCCGAACAGGATACTGAGCAGGGAACTTATCAGAAAGGGTGTAGTCTCTTCTTTGTCTTCCCAGAACAATCCTCATCTCTGGCATTAGGAAATTGTAGAGAGAAAGACATTCACTCATATATTGTGATGACATGTTAACTACAGCTTGGATTACTTGCTCTGACTAATTTTTCTTTACTTGGGAGAAAGGATTATTACTTATTCAATCAAATCCATTGAAATTGAAGAAATCAAGAGATATAGGTTTTATCATCTGATAATGCACGTTTTATAAAAAAAAATTTAGTCTTGATTACGTGGTTTTTTTTGATATTGTTACAGTATGAAATGGGTCAACTAGGTGAACCCTAAAAGCTGCAAATACAATAAAGGCTAGCTTAAAGTATCTTACATCCTAAAATCCTTGTACAATGCTAGCCAGCCTATTTGTAACATAATTGTAATTGTAAAAAGTCTTCTAGCCAAGAAAAAAGATAAATTATCACTGCAGCAGCTCTCGACAAAAAATCAAAACGTTGGTGTTTATATGAAAAAATACTTGTTGAACACCATTACTTTTCAGATACAGAACAATTCATTTTGATAGTTCCAAAGCTTTTAATTATATTCAGGAGCCACTAAACGAAGCATAAAGTCCAATGCTTGTCCTGCAACTGATCCATGCTTGCAATCAAAAGCCGGATCTACCATAACGTTCTTGAAGATCGCTTCTAAATGCATGTCTCTCTCACTCATGTCTCTCAGTTTTTCATTCATAGCTGAACTGAATCCATGTGTGGTGTGAGTGCCACAGAATAATTGAGCAGTTTAAGTTTCAATATCAAACATGTCTGGCAATATAGGAGCAAAACCTTTATTGTGGTATGTGGAATCGGTCATGTGGGCATCTACCATTTGATATACATCCTTTGCATCTTTGGCAGTAACAGCACCTAAAATTTGGAACATCAACTTGCACTGGTCAGCTATATCTTCATTTGATTCTCCTTCTACTCTTATCAAAGACAAGTAATAAGTACATTTTGACCAAATGGTATCTCTGCAACAGAAAACTTCTGAACAGCCTTCTTTTGTGTACTGTCTATAGCATGAGTTATCATTGAACCAGGTTCAGACGCAGATTCTATTCTCTATGCTATAATAGCAAGACTCTTAGCCTCTATCAACTCATCCACATGTCACAGAGTCCTAGATTGAGGCAGTGTATCAAGATAAAAACTTTGTTCATTTTCTCCAAGTAATTTCCATTTTCTATTAAATAAAGAGTTACTCACTTTCACAAGAGCTTGAGAAGCTTCAGATGTTGAGAGACATAGTCCTTTCAAATCAGTCCAACTTTATTACATCTTATCTTTTACTTTTTTTTTCTGACACTCGCACATGCTGCATGGAAAGTGGAATAATATCTAAATATCTGGTTGTACTTGCCACTCTCAATCAGATGCCTCAAAACATCTATACAAGCCATCAGCACAAGTTGGGAGCTTTGTTCCATTTGAGAACTTAACCATGAGTGGAAAATCAAGATTTGAGTCTAAAAGAGGGCCCAAGAACCTTTTTCTACTTCGGCTAGCTGTCACTTCGCTATTGTTGTTTTTATAAAATAAAGATTACGTACACAGAAAGTAGTCTTACTTTTCAACAAATGGAGAAATGTTTCTTTAATTTACAATCTCCGACGCACTCAACAACTGAGTCTAGATGGGAGATATCTATTATTATTATTTGTATTATTATTCAAGTTTATTAACTACTTAATACGTAAGTTCTCCTTACTAAGGAATCAATTTTTATGGGTTAATATAAATACAATTACTCTATAATTAGTAAAATAGATTGGTGGGCAATTTTTCTTCCATAAACATGTAAAATACATTTTTGGTTTTTTTTGTACAGGATGACATTTGTATAATTTTGTATTTTACAGGTTGAATTTTATCATCCCCATGCTATGCTAAACCTCAGCATGTCATATTAAACACAAAATAAAACATGCTTACGTAGATTTAGGGTTGTAAATCGTTCGAATCAGGCTGTGTCTGGCACCCTGAATATTTGTTTCAGAAACATGTTATTATTAATCTTGAGTGGAAAAATTCAAAGTATTGAGTAGTAAAGTGGGAGTGTGCTCATAAAAAAGCGAACGTAACACTGCATATTTCTAGCAAAAATGTATCTTATTTTAAAAATACGCAAATTTCTATTATTAAAGTGCAGTTTATCAGAGTTTTTGTCTGTTCATCGACTCCTAATAACTCTAAGCAATGTCGTTTACTAACGCTAGTATACATATAAACGAAGATGTTTACTATCCATAATATATGTAGAGGAGACTGGGGAATAGTTGCACCTTGGTACTTTTTTCTTGAACATCAAAAAAGTTGCAAAATGTACTTTAGAATTGTATACTATATTGTCGATTATTAATATTAGATAAGAAAGAAAACTGATTCTAAGGTTTACATGCATTTTAATAATGTCTTCTATTTTATGAAATTCTTTTATACGTTGTATGTATCACCTAGATTCTTGACATTACCAAACAGAAAATACAGTCTCTTATTAACTAATGTATAATGACGAGTACACAATATGTCGTAATTTTGTGTGAGTTCGATCTATGTATTATTTTATTTTTGAACAGTTGTAATATTGTGAGTTCCTAAATTTAAATATAATTTATGTACAAAACTATTTTATGTCTAGTATGCTAAATTTTGGTTTATTTAAAAGTTGGTTTCACACAACGACACCCCTCCTTTGGTCTAACTCGTATTCACTATTTAATCAAAAAACTAATAATACATGAACTATCCCGGTCTTCTCTATTCAATGTGACTGATTTATTAAAGTCTGAGGATTCTACTTTTTGTTGAAAAACATATAAACTTTAATTATTTTCTGCATATTTATACAAAGAAAAGGAATTTATCTCTTGGTATTAATAATAAAAATGCCATCAAAATACTATAGTGAAAGCAACATTTTGAAAACTTTTTGCGTTGACATTTATTTTTCTTATAATTTATGTTGAAATAAAATTCGTTTATATCTTTAAAGGGATGATTTACGAACATTTCTAAGAAAATTTAGGGATAGAAACCTTATATTATAAATTATCTTATTTTTGATAATGATGAGCCTTACCCCAGTGGATTCACAGAATGCTTGTCCCATCTGTCCAACAAGAATAAATAATGTTTCGTTAGCTTCCAACCAAAGTATGGCTTTTATTTCATCTGATGAACTCTGAATCTTATTCAATCGTCCAATGGCACCTGATGCTCCTTTTGCTATGATTCTGAAAAGAAAATTGAGTCCATTATGAAATGTTAGTGTCCATATGATAATAATATTGTAAATCCTAGGTACTTACGTATATATGCCTGACTTTGGTGGACTCCATCTCTGGATCCCTGTTGTAAATCCTATTTGACTTTCCCCACTAACTTTAACTTCTGTTTTAGATGATTTATAAAATTTATCACAGTCGTGTTTTTCTGGACCAAATGCACCTTGTTTCATTCCACATGTTGTGAATACGTATCCCGCTTTAAAGTAAAGATATGAGATATATTTTGGGCAATTTTTATAAGCTGGTTTAAACATTTACAAATATTTGATATGCATATATAGGGTTGATATTTCTAAATGTTACTTTACAAAATAACTAATTATTTATACTTTAGATAAAAAGATGAAACGAATATTTTCATTGTTTCATATATTGATATTAATATGTCAAATCAGCGATGGAGTCAACATATTTAAAATTAGGAGAGATGAATTTCAACAATGAGGAACAGATGTGCAATGAAGGGTTTACCCTGATCAATTCCAAGGGATAAGTGACAAATATGAATATCTGCAAAATTCAGAATATTTTAGCATGACCGGAAAATTAATTTGCAGCACAATAAGGTTCCACGATGTCCCTAAGTTGATTGAGACCATGTCATTCTTCACCCATCTTTAAGACATGACTTAGGGTTAGAGATCTGAGTTTTTTGTAGACTGTGGTACTCCTATGGATCAAAGAGATCGTTGACATCCGTCTCTGGTGTGGCTTCCGGGCAGTACTGTCAGGCATGAGTCTAAAAAGTCTCTGGAATAGTTAGAACAGCACTATTACAACTGCAAGTCTTTAGATCCTTGACCTTCAGTTTCCTAGATTTGAACCTATGGACTCATTTGCTTGAGACAAGATAGAGGCAATTATCAATAGGAAAGTCCATAACAACAAATATTATATTATCAACATCATCAAGAAGGATAGAGTAAGATTATACCACTTATAGCCAACTCAGGAACCATATCTTTTAAATAAATGCATATAATATGGTATATAATTTATAGACAATTTTTAAAATATCACATATTGATTTTTTTTTTTTCATATTTGTGCATTATCTTTTTTAATGTATGTATTTGCAACATAAATATACAAACAATTTTAATAACATTATAATTAAATTGCAATATTGATGAAATGCTCATAAAATTTGTATTTTTTTTTCAAAGTGCTTCTTTAATGAAACTAATGTATCACACAAAAATTAAAGCCATTAAAGTGCCAGAGCCTTAAAAAGGCTTTTAAAGATGGAATTTTTTTTTTTTTTAAATGATTAAATTATGAAATAGCATACGAGGCCAACAAGTAAAAACTAATATTTTTTACAAAATGCTCACTTATATAACATGTCACCTATCCTACATATGTTTATCAAATCATATTAAAATAAATAACCAGATTCAAAATATTATGCATATTAGATGTAATTATTTGGCTCATACATAAAAAAATTATATATTTAACCATAATGTCATAGGTTATATAAGATGCTCTGACCTAGTTTTCATTACGTTTATGTATTCATTTGATAAAATTTAATTCAAATTAATCTGTCACATAACAGCTAAAAAGATACAAAGTTTATATATTGCTATGAAAATGAATCGAACAAGTGAAAGCAAATGCCTAACTTTTTTTTGACAGAATATCATTTCTTTTTGTAAAAAATCAACCAAAAATGAAAATTTTACAATTAATTTTCCTAGCTAATTGAACAAATGATATATGAAACAAATACAGGGTCCACCAAAAGTTATGTTAGATTAACTTTTTATAATATAATTTTATTTAAAGTTGCAAGGTACCATTTTTAAACTCTACTTGTATCGAAACTAGATCAAAACATACAGTTTTGAATACAATAACATTTAATTTATAAAATGTTCCTTTAATTGGGTAGATGGAGTTGCACTGACTAGGTATAAGTAAACATTATAGTATTACAATTACTCCATCTAAAACCTAGGAATCTTTTGGTGAAATCCACATATATAAATTATATTTCTTTCTCTTTGGAATCACGGGGGGGGACACACACACATCAAGTTCAAGAGAATAACTAACTGCCGAGGGTCCATGAGCTAGTGTGATTTTGTTAACAGTTTTGTTAACCACAATGGAAGCCAAGAGAGAGGGTAAATCTCGATCAGCCATCTTCAGGAACCTGAAAAGCCTAGAGGTAAACCCTATTCTCATCAAAGGAAACATTGAGGGGTAGGAGGAGACTCAATCTATCAAGCACAGACACAGATCAGGCAGAACAAGGTCAAAACGTACAATCAGAGTATTCAAGGCAGTCAATTCAAGGATGGCAAGAAGTCCAAGGATGAACATCACCAAGATGGCCAAGGAATTCAACATGGTTACAACAACAATGAGAAACCTTATCTGAGATGAACTTGGGATGTATCCCTACAAATTGAAGAGGCAACATCACCTGTTAAGCAAGGTCAAGGCTAAAAGACTTAAGAGAAGCAATTTTATTCTTCAGAAGTTGAGGACTGGTACGGTTTCCAGTATTGCGTTCAGTGATCATAAGATTTTATTTGTGGAACAGGCTTTAACCCCACAAATGATCGAATTCTGGGCAAAAAAGGTGAGCTGGGTGACCATGGAGTCAAAAGAGTGCAGAAACCACAGTCTGTGATGGTTGGATGACCATGGCAGAGACAAGGAAGTCCCCTTTGTGTTTGTGCCGGCCGGGGTAAAGATCAACACCAAAGAGTACATCAGCACTATCCCGGAGGAAGATCTGGTTCCGTGGCCCCAACAACACTTCCACAATGAGTTATATACCTTTCAACAGGATGGTACCCCCTCCCATACAGCCAAAGAGACGCAGCGGGTGTGTGAGGCAAATTTGAGTGGCTTCTTGGAAAAGACAGTCTGACCCCCTCCATAACCGATCTAAACGTAATGGATTACTCCATTGGTGAAGTGGAGACAACAAGACATCATCAAAGCAACTCCAGGCTGTACACATCTTTCATGACGTGCCAGAAGCAACAGGAGCTCGGATAGAAAATTCTTATGCATCCACCTTACATTCCAATCCTTGTACCATGTGACTTCCACCTATTTGTATCTATGTATAATAGCCTGGGAGGTACAATTTGGCCTCAATAGAGGACTTTGAAAATGGGTTGTCCAAGTTTTTTTTACAAATAGAGACAAGGGCTTCTTCGAGAAGGAAAATAAGAAGTTGGATTCTCGTTAGCAACAAGTTATGGAACAGAACGGGGAATATTTGGTTTTAATTGGATGATTGTAACCCTTCTTATAAAACATTGGCATATAGCAAAAAACTCGAAATTACTTTTTTCACAACATGTTCTTATAAACAATCCGGATTTTAAACTTTAAGCATTTTTAGTGCGCAATTTTTTTATATGTTGGCTACTTGATGAGTGGTTCTTTTCTCCAACGCTATTATTTTTATTTTTTCATTATTATGGAAATAAAATCTAAGTATAATGTGTAACTACGAGTCTTTATGTTCAAGAATGACGGAATGTAACGCTGAGGATTTGTGATGGAGTTATAAATGTAAGTTGTTTTTTACTCAAATCACAATTGAGGATCGAAAAAGGTGTGTTTTTCTTATTCTCTTGTTTTGTACATAGTAGGGCTTGTGTTTATTTTCTTCCTCTCATAGATGAATAAGCTATGAGTCGTCCTGAACCCTTTACCTGTTCTCCTCCAAAATATTTTTCAAATTGTTAGGGTTACCAAGTTTATTTTAATTTATTTTGATAATTGTCCAAAATGCTAATGATCTACATAAAATATATTTTTTAACACCCTAACTATTCAATTGATATGCAAAATACTTTTACCCCGCAAAATGCACTTTTTGATTATTGTTTTCAACAATTGTTTTATGATTATTTTATAAAAAATAACTTGTTGTCCTCTACTTTTTTTCATTATTTTTCAAAATTGGCTAATTTTGTATATATTTAAACTTTATCATATAAGAAATAATTGATGATATTTAGATTTAGGAAAAATATGAGTTGATATTTAATGTATATTAATTTAAAAACATACTAGAGAATATATTTCTATTCTACAAAAACTAATTCTTTATTTACATATATATACAAATCCTTAGCTTACAAAAATATATATTTTTTAATTTTATTACGAGAATATAAAATATAAATTATATCTTGTATGAAGATGGATGTGAGTAAGTACATTAATATAATGAATTATCAATTAATTAATCTTTTTTTCTCTTTTATAATGCTTGCTAAATTAAATTATCTCTCCCCCCACTCTCATATTCCAATTATTTTATTTAATGACGTCAATGCTTGATATATTAGATAGTTCTAATAATTAAAATGAATTCGTACATCTAATGTCCCCCATACATTAACTTTGGATTTTATTATCATACTCTTCAAAATGAGGATGTTTTGTACTCTAAAACGTTTCTTGTAAACAGAAGGAGAGACTTTCAATACTGTCTATCTCCTGGCATATTTTGTGACTTTTATCGTTGTCAGCCTCAAAAAATTCTCTAGTTACTTTACGTTTGTAATATAGGTGCTTCATGGCGAAACTGAACAGTTTAAGTACGAAAACAAAAATTGTTGTCTATGGACAGTACTTTCAAGTGAAGTAAAAGCTCAATAAAAAAAACTCCAAACTACTTTTGCCTACCCATGTATCGATCGTGAGTTACAACATATGAATTTCCCCTCCTATAAACAAAAAATGTCATATACATAACCTTTTTATCAAAAAATCGCTTTTTGAAACATCCATAGATCCAATGTTTATTTTTCTTTTCAAATTTTTTCATGAGTTTAACATTTTATGATTCTAAGCATCTGGATCATTATAAACTGGAATATACTTTTTTCTGATTTATATTTTTATATTACTGGATATAAAACAAGGATTTTCATTCAATTTATATATTATATATATTTACATTGGGCAAATAGAATAATACAGATAGCTACCATATATTTAAAAAAAATTGCTTTATTCTTTTGTCCGTTTAGATTGTAAGTGGATAAAATAACATATATGTAGTGTCCTATTATAAAGGGAGTAACCAAACCGCTGATTTTCCCACATGCATTTTCTCCTATGGTACTTTCACATATTATAGATTTCTCTGCATCACATATTGACTGCCTTTGAAAATATTTATTTAATCAGTTCAAACTTTACCTTTTGTTTTTACCATAGTATTTCAGCTATAAAATTATGATAATGAATCTTTTTCGAAACAATTTACTAATAATCTCAGATCTTAGTTGATGAAAAAAAAATAATGATACAATGAAAGGAATATTTCAATAGTAAAGACTGTAGGTAAAGTTTGCAACCTATACTAAGAAAACATGTCATGTCATGGGCCTAAATCTACATTCAAAAATGTATGGAGTAAAATAAAAGGCAGTTAAATGACATAATATATTAAAATTGGAATGGTTGAGGTTTAGAATATGCATTGCTCTTAAAAACAAGTTCAATATCTATTTATTTGTAAGGAGTTAGATGTGCGAAGTAATAATTAAAAAGATAATTGATATGAAAAAAATCAAACTTACGTAGTTTTTTAGGGACCGGACAATTTTTTCGACCTGAAAATAACAAAAGAAATTTTATAACAAGGATGAATTAATTAAATATTATATTGAAGATAAAGATAGATTTTTAAATAGTTGATTAATTGAAAGTCATGCAATAAATGGGAATTACTACAAATAAATATATAAATAGATGAAAAATAATAAAAATTATATTTTGCATGATATAAAAAAAACTAAAAATATTGTAACGTCCACTCGATTGATTCTACTTTTAAGCCAATGATTTTTCGATTTTACTCAAATAATGTGCCAATTTTTAAATTTCAGAAAACTGGACCGACTTCATATTCGATTGAGACTGCTTGATTTTTTACCCAACCTCCTAAAAAATTAGTTCCATATAAAATAAAATATAAAATTTCAAAAGAGTTTCTTCTAATGTCTGAGGAAAACTATTGGATAGACTCTACGGTTTTATAATGAATATAAATATCTCAAAGTTATTAAACAATATCAGATGCTTGGAATGCAAAAAAAAAAAATTAAAAAAAAAAGTCACCAACAAACTTAATGAAAAGTAGGTAAGTACTCACAATACTCAAAGTGGAGACTGAAGGTATGTCATTATATATATTTTTTATTTTTTCCCCCTCATAACCATCCGTAGCGGCCTGGTCTGGTTCGGCCAAGTCAATAAAAACTCTAAATTGAGCCCTTACGACAGTAAATAATTTTTTAGTATCATAGTATATAATTTTCTTCTTTAATTAAACAACCATTTTGATTTCTATATTTGTGTATCTGGATTTCTTTCTCAGTTATGGGATCCATAGATATTTCACCTATGGTATATTTGCCAGGAAATATAATTATTTCCTGATATAAGTTTCGTTTTATTGTAATATATCCTTAAATCCATAAATCCACAAAAACTAGCTTTTTCATCACTAAATGTATAATGATTTCTTGCCGGGTCAGATTGTGTTACAAAATAACAAAAAACTGGACTCATGGGAATAAAAACAAACCGTGCACTATTAGTGATACTAAGGAGCGGTGTGGCCTCTATTTGCGAGAGATTTAAGCCCTGTCCTGTAATTTTTTTTCGTGGTGTCGCAGGGAGCCCATTCCTGATGTCACATGTAAGGCCTTCCATTTAGCCTTTAGTCATTTTGTTTGACTAGTAACTAAGGTTTTTGTGTGTGCAGAGACGGATTAGGGATTTTGACCAACTAAATTCTTGAGCAATTGCTCTGATGGACTTCCCTGGGTCTCCATTGTCGATATGCTGGACTCTGTTCACCAACTCTGGAGACTGGAAACAGTAACTTTGACTTTTTACCTCATACCTAGTTTCAGCAATTGTAATAATGTCCCTTCTGTTGCAGATTCCAAGGGGGGTCCGTGCCTTTTCCAAATATTTGGGACAACAAATTAATCAATTTTTTCCAACTGTTTTTTTTGTTTAAACAATCTATCTAAAAAAAAAATCAGGTGCTTAAGTTCCTCTGTTTACCCAAGAGGAAGTACCAAGGGTGTGGCATAGATAGCTTATGCACCTTTTATATGCTGTGTACAAGTCGCTATGTCTGCACAAATATCAACTTGTATAAGCAAATTGTGCAAGTTTCAATTCATTCGTCTTAAAATACATTATTCAATAACAAAATTACTCATTCTAATTTTCAACTGTGCATTGACGCTATCATTTCATTTTGATCTAATAAAATCACATGTTCATTATGGGTATTTGAACTTGATAATGTACCACAGAATACTTACATTTTATGATTTTTATGTAAATATTTGAAAATGACAGCAAAGATATATCTATCATTCATAAAATATTCTCAGTCCAAGTACTGTAAATTCTGGTTGTAGCGTATATAAAATCGCAACTTGTACACAACAAATAAACTAAACCAACCAATATACTCATAATTAAGTAATTGATTAGTATTTAGGATGGCTCTTCTGTGTTATTACTTATTATAACATTAAATAAATAAACAAGATTCCCGCGTCTTCACGTCAACATTGAATGATCAATACTACGTCATATAATATACTGAGTGATATACCTATGTATTGGAGAAGAGGAAAAGAGCGAGCGAGGGATCTATAAACAACTCAATTGAGAACCTCACTTCTTGATCCGATTACTTATCTACTGGGGTTTCTTTTTTCTTTTCCTCCTTCATTATTTTAATTAACAAATAATTTTTCAAATTCTTCCATTGACTAGTTTGTATTTTTTATTTTTATAATTACTATGTGGACATTGTATGCTTCCTGTTAGTAACACATATATTTGAGGAACTGCAAAGTATAAAGAAGAATATCTCAAAAATTCGATTGAGGGAAAATATGTAACATTCATTAGCGAACTACAATTCTTATAAAATTAGTTTAAATTTGTTTAGATACAAATCAGAAAAAAAAATGAAACAGATTTATATTATCATAGGGATCCTAGTATGTAGTTAGTTAAATATTTATTACTGCTTGCTATGCATACATAAAATAAAATTGTACAGATATAAGGCAACGACTACGACCATACAACGGGGTATTTGTGCTACTACAGCAGATGATTCTAAAACCTAGTTTACATTAAAACTTGGTTCAATAATATTTTTATTTTTTTACATTTCATACATATTAAAATACGAATGTCTTCGTTTTCTTCATTCATTGCTTGATGTCTCTCGTACGGGGCATCTATTGATGAGATGATCTGCACTTTGCAATTCTTCCATACATACATTACACGTTGAGCTTGTGTCCTTCCACTTGCTTAGGTGGGCTAGAAAAGGGCCATGTCCAGTGTAGGCTTGTACAATGAGTCTCAATTTTTCTCTTCCAAGTTTGATACACTTCGACTTCTGCATAGTATGTTTATGTTTCATTCCTTCATCTTTTTTATGTGGGGCACACCAATATTGAAAGAAGAAGTAATGAATTACCTTCTTTATGTAGCTTGGAGGTATCCCAGTAGT
Source organism: Lepeophtheirus salmonis (assembly GCF_016086655.4). NCBI lineage: Eukaryota > Metazoa > Arthropoda > Copepoda > Siphonostomatoida > Caligidae > Lepeophtheirus > Lepeophtheirus salmonis. The sequence continues at coordinate 66,793,964 of NC_052135.2, forward strand.
AAACTGGTTTTGGCTCTCTGTACCCCTCTTCGCAAGAAGGTCCGCAAATTCATTTCCTATAATATCAGAATGTCCATTACACCTTTCAAGATGTATATTTTTCTCACTCATTCCTTCGATGCTAGTTTCTTTACCTTTTAAAACTTCATTACTAGTAATAAGTGGATTAATAATTGCAGCAATTGATTAGGAGTCTGATCTGATTATTATATTGTTCAGTGTTTTATCGTACTTGAGAAGAGCTTCTACACCTTGTGTTATGGCGAAAATCTCTGATTGAAACACAGAACCCTCTTTATTCAATGAAGCCATTGAATGACAAATTGATGCATCACCTTAGGTGATGACCCATCCAGCCTCAGTGTTTTCGTCTTCTTCCTTAGATCAGTCCGTGTTGATGATTGCGTCACGATTCTTATGCTGAATATTATTTATCAAAATACGATTACTTTTTATTTATTCACTTGGTTGATCCATTCCGACTTGTATAAGTATTTTATCACTATAGAACCAATGCCCACGACGTTTTCCTAGTATTTAATTGAGTTTGAAGTTAAAATCAAACAAAGTCACAATATTTCTCTAATTTGAAATTTAAAATGTGATATGTAAAACCTCACTCCCTTCAAAATATACTAAGACTTATTGGAATACTATTATGATAAATAAAAAAAACCCTATTATTTATCAATTATGGAAGATGAAATCAACAGAATCACTTTATATAGAATAGATTGGACTGGTGGAAAGTTGAAACACGTCTTACTCAATTACTTAGAGATACTTTAAATTAGACAAAACAAAGTTTTACACAACACACATACATCTATTTACTAATAGTTGAGCTAGTTAAAATATTTTTACGATAAGTATTTTTGTGTAATCTTCATTTGATTGTAAATTTACCTGTCCATCCTACTATCAAGTCGTCCAATTGACTTTAAGCTCTCGTCGGCACCTGTTATCGTTGTCTTAATTTGTGTTTCATACTTGAGTAGCTGAGATCAATTAGAAAAAAAAGTTGGGGTATACATTTTTGGAAAATTACTTTTGATATTATGGGACACCCTAAATTGGGGGTGTATAATATGTATAAAGAATGAATAACTTAGGCAGTCTCAATATTATTTTTTTTTAGACACAAACTTGACGTCACTTTTGATTAATAAACTAAATGTTAAAAATTCTTTAAGTGTTATGTTTTCTTCTCAAGTGTTTTTATACTTACTACATCTTTATTTTAATTATAATTATTTCATACAAACTACAATTTATAGAACTATACAACCTAGAATATTAGCCTAGAATGGAAGTTACTATACCATTTTAATAAGTTAGTGTAGTAGGTTTATCAAAATTTAATTATTTTGTATAAAAACGATAAAATATGTCTTATAATTATTATAAAAGCACAATGACCAATTCGTCGATTTTGAAAAAAAAATCTTCCTTCTTATTCGAACCAAAAACGAGGCCTTAATATTTCAATGGTTGATCGACTTTTAAATCTTGGTCGGATGCCAACAAAACGTCAATTTATCAGAAACTTTATTTTTCTATTCAGCATTAAAAAGTGACGACAGGACGGGATAAAAATTATGATCATATAGAAAGAATTGTTTTAGATGTAACTTCTTGTTGTCTCTCTCTATAGAACTCTTATTTAAAAAAAAAACACCTCTATTTTTACAATGGTCTCAGTCATAAAAGAAAAAAAAATCTATCTAAAAAAATTAACTGTTCACTTCTTTAGTTATTCCTTGTAAATGAAATGTTAAAATGCTTGGAATAGTGGAAATTCTTCTAGAGGAAGATAAAGAGTTGATGCATGTTTGGTTATTCTACGGTCAAAGCGGTATCTTTAAAACCAATGCACTCAAAAAACGACTCAGACCAATAATCCAAACTCAGTCACTACAACTAACTGTCTTTGAGAACAGCGATTGTCCTTTACCTCAGTCCTAACTACAATACAATACAAGGCAAATAAAGGAAGAACGAAAACATGACTGACGTGGAGGAACAATATTTCGACCTGCAAGAAACATGATGTTCTTGTAACTTTATTTGAACAGGGATATATTTTACCTGCTCGAAGTCAGTCGGGTATTCGAAAACGAGTGATAAGGGAATGCAAGAAAATGAAAGCCCAGATTTTTCAAAAATTACAGAAGTGCTGGTCACACAAACAGACTTTTTATATTTTCTAACGCTGTATTCATTATATTTTCATTCTTGGAGAGAAAAAATCTAAGTATAGATAAACTACAAGCAACAAATGATTTGCTCTTGAATGAAGAACAGCACAATGAGATTTTTGTTATAAGTGATATTGATGAACTTCGAGTAGAATGGAGGATCAACAATGGAGTAAATACTGCCTATGTCCTCACTTAAAGCAATGTATAACGATATACGATGTGTTAAAAACTGAGACTACTCACCCCTTGATAATTATGGTTGCAAAATCAACTTGGAGTATACACATTCAACCCAATTACGAAGAAAGGGAGTCCATATAACATCCCCAATAGAAAGATGACGATCAACTTGGCAAAGGATGATTTCAGAAATAAGTTTGTTAGAGCAACAATCAAGATGGAAAAAGTAGATCAATATCTCAAGACAATTTGGGATTCAATCCTCAATCTAACGGAAATGTACCTGAAATATCGGATATCGTCGGGGGTCTTCTTTACTGAGAGACATTTTAATGACGCTTGGGCGCACTGTCTGGATTGCAATCAAGAGAAGACAATTTCTCATATATTCCGGGATTGTGGGACTTTTGCGGGCATAATTAAGAACGTTGGAAAAGATTTAGGAGAGAAAATAGGAAGAATCCCTTATCCAGACGAACTTATATACGGGTTTGAAGGAATCAAAGAGGGACTAGGGGTAGCATCGAAGGTGATATGTAAGCTCCAGGCTCTTATTTCAGCGGTGTGCTTCAGTGGTGTCTGCCCTTTTCCAAGAATAGCGGAGGTGGCTCTCGAAGAGCTTAAATTATCGGGAATAAAGACGTACCTTCAATTCCTTTAATGTGACGACAATGTTGTGGACGGGATTTGTTTGACTTTTTTTCTTAATGTTTATATATTCAGTTTTTGTGTTTTTAGCATCATAGTTAGTAGCGAATTCTTTTATAATATGTATGTTATAGCGCTGAAGTGGGTGTCCCTTTTTATTTTTATCCTTCAGAATACAACCACTTCATACATACATACGCGTACGCTGGGTAGGTGTGTGTAGAAGGAGATAGGAACATCGAATATGCTAACAATTTACAACATTATGTTTAATCATTAGTGTTGGTTTTTGGATAAGTTAAACTAAAGAAGGTATGATAGTACAACTCATAAAAAACGATGTATGTAATGTCGTTAAAAATGGATGATGTAGAAAATAACAAGATAATTAGTTTTGCAACACTATTCATGTCATAAATATTATACTTTTAACATTTACAATATAAATGTTGAAAAATTACATTAAAGCTTTTTTTTTTTCATCAATATTAATTTAATAAATAAATATTTTCAAATGGATCTATAGAGATAGTTTGATAATATAATGCATTATTTAGTTAGACTCATTTGATCATATGATTTGTTCAATTTAAAGTTCATTTTTTTATACATTTCAAAGTTGTTTTCACAACATTTATTGGTTAACTGGGTGGTAGGTATTTTTATAGGTGGCGAGTTCCACCATGGGTAAATATTCGAGTTCCAATTGGTATATCTTGTTTTTAGTATAATACTTTATTGCTAAAAAATATATTTCATTGTCTTTCTCGATATTTAGGGGTGATATAAAAATAAACTTTTCACTAAAAAAAGGTATTTATTGTTATTTAAGGAGCCTTTATTACCCATGTATAATATATTATGCCATTTACAAGTTGGTAATAAAAATATTAGAAGCAATCTACTAAATACTTATTTCAGTCTTTATATATACAATTATTATATAGTTCAAAGCAAATCAAAATTATATTAATAGAAATTATTTAGTACACATGCTATTAATAACTTATTCCTTACCATAATATTTGCAAAATTCTAAGTCAGTCATATTGTACCGCCAGCCCTCTAACTTGGACTTTTCTACTTCATAGCCGAAGCAATGAGGACTCAGAGAGAAATCATCGATGGCCAATTCCATTTCCGCTCCACCAATGCTCCCCATTCCAGAGAGTACAATTTGATATCTACATATAATTAAAAATGTATTAAATAAATTAGTTGATTAAATTTGACAATAATATGTTATTGATATACTTTATTAAAAGTATTATTGTGATTGGAAGATTATTACTCTCCTCGATCATACAAATTATTTATCTTAAAAAGGTTAAGAAATTATTAATGGAAAGTAATTTTTCCCTGCATACAAAAAGTTATTGTTCTTATATCCAGGCATAGGTTATTGTTATATACATTTACGTTGGAGTGAGTCGAAAATCAGAATTTTAGAATTCAATGCTGTTGAATTTTGTGAATTTTTTAATACTATAAAAGTTTATTTTTGCAATTTTTTTTAGAATGATTGAATGTTCCTTAAAGGTTATTCAATTCAATTAGAGATTTATAAATATAAATTTTGTAGATTTTTTAATATTTTTCCTATAATCAGGAAACCATGGTCAGAAATTTGATTCTTGAAGACACTTGACTGGTATTTTGAGTCTATAATACAATCAAATAGCTCCAGTTTTATTCTTTTTGAAAAAGAAAATGGTTTTACAACTGAAATTTTGTTTTCTTTGTTAAATATTATGTTGTTGTTACCTTAATATATAAAGAGAAAAACAATATTATTTTAATATTCCACCATAATGATAATTAATTATTACTCATCGACACAATACCTAATAAATACGTACTCTTTATTGGAACAAGTATAAATAAATATTTTTGTACAGTATACGCTGTTTCAGAGGCAGCGGAACGGATTTGCAAGTGGGAGGTTGCAAAATATATAATAGAAACGTTAAAATAACGTGAACTTGCAATTTGTTATAAAATATTACACAAAGAAAAAAAATGGGGGGGGACAATGGCCCATCAGTTGCAGCCTACTGATGATCTTCATACTTACACAGAGTTAATGTTTAACACAAATTACTCTCATAGCAATACACAACTATTCCCGATTTCATAATTCGAAAAATTTGAGCTAAACTCCCTAAAACGATCCACCTTAATGTATGTTGTACAAATATATAAGGGCATTGTTATATAAAAATAATTTACAAAAAATATATATTGTGTAATCATAATAAATTATAATGTAAAAGACAGAAACAAAAGAAGCGAAGCTTTTATGGCTGCAATGCACCATATACTCAAGGAATGTAATAAGTAATTTTTAGGGATGTATCGGTGGCTCTTATTTTGTTTAAGTTGATTTATCATAATTAATCATATTTTAGCAATAGTTTTATTGACATTGAGTTACATTCCATATTTTAAACGTTCCTTTAATTAGTCAGATGGAGCTGCACCGATTAATTATAGCTTTATAATTACTGTATCTGACCTAGGAAGGGTCTTTGAATTATTTACAGGTACTTACAAAATCAAAGATGTATACAACATGTCCTAAAAAGCTGGAGAATACTTTGCTAGTTGGTATTGTGACTAAAGCCTTTGATTTCCCATTGCTCTTGCCATTATTTTTTAATTATTAAAGACAGAACATCAAATTAAAAGTAATAAATAGTGAGTGTGATCATCAAAAACAGAGAACTATTATGGTATTCTGCTAGGGAATTATAAGTCTTGCTTCTACCCAAAGTATAATAATGGGTCGACATCGGAGAAATTTCAGCCTATATGTTTTTGCTATATGCATACGAAGCGAATTTGATACAAGACTTTCACAATATTTTAAGGATATAATGTTCCTTTTTCAATTTATCTTATAAGAAAAGTCAATTTATTGACAGGTCACAGAAAAAAAAGGAAGCGCTCAAATAAGGTATGCTCACAATTTTTGGATTTATTATTGTTGAAGCTTACATATGGGCTAATAGACCCCAGGATTTACAAAGAAAACACTTTTTTATTGTTCAAAATTGTTTTTTTTTTAAATATTATTTTTATTTTTATTTATTCATTTTATGGAGAAGAGCTATTGCTTATCTTGAACTGTATTTTTTCTCCTTAAGAAGCAAGGTTCAAATAAAAACACGATAATTTTAAAGCATTGTTTTAAAGTTAACAAAAGTAGCATCACATTTAGCACAATAACTCAAAAACTAAACATCTGTAAGACATTTTTTACAGCTATCTTCTGAAGGTTATTACTAACTGAAAATGAGTTGAAGTAAAAATCAAGTCAACAGTTGCACATGCGCAGGTAGAACATTGTGTGTTATTTTAGCCTCCTATTTGGTGTTAGTTTTAAAAAAATGGCATCCATCAACTAAGTGTTTATTGTATAATCGTGGAAAAAGCAAAGTAACCTTGTTGCGATCCACACCGGACGAGTCAATGTTGATATTGCGAACTTCTTTAACCTGAACAGGTTCTTTTGTCTAGAGAGTCAGGATGGAACTGGAAGGCATTCGTCTGTCAACAAGACTCGGTTCCATACCGCAATACAAAGAAAACGGTGACTTACTTGAGTATTTTTTTACTTCATTGAGCCCAGTTTTTAAACTCAAAGCTCCTGATATCTTAACTTCCTGGATTTTTTTTTGTGTGGTTGCAGTTGAGCGACTCAACATCTGATCCTCCTTAAACACAAAATCTGAGGCGATGTCCAGGATCTCGAAGAAATTGCAGAATCTGCAGAAACAGACTGTTATCAATACTCGCTCCTCTTTGCTTGTAGAATTGAGGTTGTAATTTAAGCAAAGGTGATTACATTGAATATAAATATTCTATTTATTCACGTTTCATTTGACTTTAGTTCTGATTAAAATCTGGTTATTAGTTTAGGAGAAAATCCACATAAAAAATATCTTGATGGTTGTCATATAGAGGTTGCACCCTGTATATAGTTTTGACAAACTGATTGCTAAAGTTAGAAATTGTACGTCATATAACTTCATATTTATAAATTAAAACTTTGATATCATTTCAATTTTATCTAATAAAATATCTTATTCAGAAATAATGATGGAATTTTGGACTCTTGAATTGCTTAAGTTTTACAGTAAATTGTGCAAAATTTTAATTTATTTAGTTTCAATCGTAGCATTTTCCATATCCCTTTATTTTAATTGTTTTATTAATTTATTGCTCGACATTTAAAAAATAAAAATCATAAGGCAATAATAACATACTTTTTTGTTAATTTAATCACTTTCAAACTAATCAAAAGTTTATTGATTGATTGGTTTCTTAATGTTGCCGAAAGAATATTAATTGCATATTATACTAATAATTAGTATTTTTCCATAGAAATAGAAAAACTCTTTACTTGGTAACAATGTAGCTACTTATATTTTTTTAAATATTTTCAGTAGTTGATTAGGATGTAATACTGAACAAAGCTAAATAGCTAGCATAATCAATATTTGTAACAATATCTTATATAAATTATATTTTTTAATTAATCTTATAGAAATTAATTATAAGCTTTATAAGGATAATTATTTTTTTTTGATAGTACATATATTATTTCTTAATTTAATTATCATATGTACATGCGTGTATTGAATTAATTCTTAATATTAGATATTCTTAAAGACCATTCCAGAACATAAGGTTTATTTCTTTATATTTGAACAATAGAACAAGGCTGGTGCTCAACATTTTTTTAATTTTTTGACTGATAACGTTTAACCCTTTTTTGGTACTACGCATTGCCCTACTGAACATATGCATGTGTAATATTTTATTGATATACACAGTGATTTTATAAAAAAAATATCCTACAGATGTATTGATTTTTAAACCGAAAAAAAAGAAGAAAAACAGAACACTTGATAGTTCAAGCTTTAAATTTTTGATAAAGGTACCATTTTGCTTTATTTTACCACTACCTGAAGAATTTAGGGCGTCATCTACAAAAAGCCATCGATAAACTTCACATCTTTTGTCCATTAAGCACTTGTAGATCGTGGGTTTAAGCCTAAGAAAATGCCAGTTCAATATAATAAGTTCAATGTTTCCAAGATGACAATGTATCGAACCACAAAAAATAAGTATTAAAGCTAAATGTTAATTAATGCTTCTTTACAGAGGATACCGTTTATAAAGAATTTGCCAGCTATTCAAACATGTGTATGTGTTATTCAATGGAAAATGAATACACGAATGTTTTTTACATTCATATAAAGAAAAATTTCATGTCAAATAACCTACTATTAGTAAAGTAAAAAAAACAACCATATCTATAACTCAATCCAACTCTGAGTTCTAAGCTCTTTTTCATGATAAATTTGATAGACGTATGACATGAGTCCTTTGTGTTTTTAAGACTATTTTTGAAGTGTTTAAAAAAATCTTGAAGCAAAAGTTTTAATAGAAACCTAAAAGATTAGCCAACTAATCACGGAAATTCAAAGATATGGATGATAATATGAGCTCTTTGTGTCATTACGGGGAGGAAAAGAAAAATTTCAGAAGATATTGAGGGCTTTTTTATTAGAACAAAAGGTAAAGCAAAAATGAAAGATTTGATCTGTATGGAGAGAAGGTCAAGTAGCCATTATTTGTTCGCAAATGAGGTTTCCAAAAAAGAACAAAGTAAAAGAGGTCAATTATGTGAAGGCTTCTGAATCTTCAATTAAGCTAAATGAAAAATATATATGCTCGAGAGATAAAATTAAAGGAAAATACGTCAACATCCTCGGTTCGCCACGTAATATTTGTTCGCTTTCTCAATACCACATTCAAAAATTCTCTAAGGGTTCGTCTTTCAGTACTAAAATTATCTTTATAATTTGGTATTGAGAAAGTGACCAAATATTCCTAGGACAACCATTTCCAGTATAAAGAAATAAAATAATTATAAAAAAGGATGAAAGAGTTCCAAGGAAGAATAAAATAAGATAAATAGAACACCAAGTCCTTCAGAACCGTAACGATTATAAAATTTACTTTATAAAATGCGTGATTTTCTTGAAAGTAAGTTTTATTCAGATTAATTGTTTATTTGTCCAAATATTGAAAATCAATTTCTTATTGTATTTTTGGTGTTTGCGCTAGACATAGGATATATTTCCAACCATTTAGTAGCACGATCAATAACAGTGAGAGCCATATTATTTCCTTTTGATTTTGGAATGGCCGAATTAAATCTATGTGGATGTGAAAAAAAAAAAATATATATGGAGATATTATTACATCAAATGTTAACTTAAGTAAACGGTTTTTTCTTGGTCTTTCGTGAAATGAGCAATTATGTACAAATCATTTTATATCGGAAGACATATAATTCCGAAAATAATGTCCCTGAACTTTTCGAATTTTATTCTTAACTCTACGATGAGATTCATTATAAAATAAAAACAAGACCTAATTTATCATTGTCTTAAGAACTACAGGTCTACCATTCTTTGCTCAAACATCGCAGTCTATATCTTGTCCATCAATTGTAATAAATTTTATTAGTGGGTATTTAATTATGACATTTTCTTTCATTTGTTCAAATCTCGAAGTCTTTCAATCAATAAAATATAATTTTAGAAATTTTTTCGCGAAAGAAAATCAGTTGGCGCATTATGATTCCCAGATATATGAGATGAAGGGATATTCCTTTCACTGAACTCTGTAAAATAACAATTGTATTTGCTGGGTCATTTAGGGTCTTTTACAAATTGAGAGGTTAATAATGGTTTATGATCGGCGAAGCATTCTACATTTTTATCTTCGATTATATTGGTAACATGTCTGATTACTTCTCGTATGGCTAACAGTTCCCAAGTAATGGCTCATCCTTTTTATTCTCTTTCTGACAATACTCTCTTTCAAATGACAAGAGGACGAAATTTGGAACCCTCTCTCTGCTCTAAAACATCTCCAACGCCTTTGTCAGAAGCATCCACACAAATTCTCAATTTTTTTCAAGGTATGTAATTTGTTAGTATTTTTATATCATCTATCCTTATCTTGAAATCTACAAATGTATGATTTAATTCAGAAGACCAGTTAATGGGATCATTTTTTTTTGTTTTTAATAGCTTTTTAAAAAGGATGTAGCAATGATCTGAGATGTGGTCAGAAACTTTTATAATAATTTGCCATCCGAATTAACTTATTCATTCCTTGAACATTCAAAGGTTTTTCAAATTGTCTAAACTTAGACATTTTTTGGATAATTGCTTGATCCCTTTCTGACTTATAGTAAATCCCTAAAAAATCAATCTCATTTTTACAGAACTACTTTTAACTTATATTGTAGCTAAGACAATTTTCTTTTAAATGTTTGTGCACTTCAACAATTATATTGATGTACTCTTTCTCTGTTTTTGAACACAATAAGATGTTGTCTGTATATGCAAAACAACCATTGATATGGCCCAATACTCTATTACTCATTCACTGAAACGAGCTGCTCGCATTTTTTACTCCAAACGACAAGCAAATAATTTGATAAAAACCACAAGGTGTGGATATTACAGTTTTTCTTTGTCTTCAAGCAACATTGGAATTTAATGGTAAGCTTTCAACAAGTCAAGCTTACTAAAATAACAAGATTTATTAATCAAGTGATTGAAATCGATTTTTGTGAGGTCAAACAAGGGGAGGGGGCTTATACTACACCTATATCACAAAAAACCCTTTTTTGCAGCTCAAGGAGACTAGATAGGCGTTTGACAAAAACAACTATACATACATATAACTATGTTTTGAAAATTTATTCAAAATCAAAAAAGTTATGGGTAAAAAAGAAATCGGTAAAAATTGCAATTTCTTATATTTCAGGTGCAAAAAATGGACTTCCAAGCGAATAAATTTTGTAGAAATTTTTCTGGATATTGGTTTGCATATAAATTTTCCAAATAAAAATTGATGTTTAACTGAAATATCTGTCATTTTCAGAATAATTTTTCAATTTGTTTCATTATTTTTTTATTCAACGTCAATTTTCATTTTTTTTTAAAGAAATGCCACAAAACGATACATTTGGACACAAAATTGTAGAACTCTATCTAATGACGGCAGTATTTTCAATTTCCGTAACATTTTATGACATAATTATTACAATATTTGCAAAAATGAACCAGTTATAGAGGGCTATTTTTTAGGCAATATTATTCTTCAAAAGCCTTTTGTTTTTGTAAGTAACAAAAAATATTTTTAGATTTGCGATTCTTTTACAATTCCTATAAATGATGTTACTATTTTTTCACAAGATTAGTGTAAAAAGTTTTTTGCAATTTGCTAAGTGAATTTCTATTTGGTAATTTTTTGAGGTAAATAAAAATTGGACTTTTTATGTGTGTATGTTGTAGCAAGTAAGCATTATCTACGTAGAAAACGCTGGCGAAAACTACAGTCTTTATTATTCAGATAATTAATTTCTTCGAATCCATGATGTCCTTACAAATCTTGTTGGTAAAGTCCCAGCTTCTAGATTTCATTTCACTAACTCCTATATCATCACAAGATATGTTCAAAAAGCTATTATAAATTAGGGCTCAGGTTTTTGCAGTTGGTACCTGATTCAGCGATAGTGCTCCCTGCCTTAATATATGTTTTTTTTTACAAACACTGCCATGATTATTCATATATTCCTTTTATCCTCACTAAGCCATAACAAAGTCAATTGATTCTAGAAGTAAATTAGTTTAGTCAAAGATTAAGGAAGAACTTGTAGGAATTGATATCTTGCTTTATACGAGACTACATGTTGATCCAGACATTACTCTTTTTTCCATGGACTTAGAGCATGATAAATTATACTCAGAACTAGCAAACTCCAGAGCATGATGACATGGAATTAGAAAGACCTGGAGCATGAGAACTCTGACTTGACCAGAGCACTAAAAAGGTGGGCTCAAATACAGCTCTGAGTATTAGAACTTTACTCTTTTTCTTTAATTATATTTAGAATAATTTTGTATTTATTGAATATGAAGAGGATCTAGATGAAGGTGATAAATAATTAATGTGAATTATTAAAAATACAAATTAATATTAGGTTTTTTATACTGGTTGTACTATGTAGGTTTTATTGATGATAACCTGGACGAAAATTGTAGCGGTCTCATTTATCAGTACACATATAAGTTTAATATTTTTCTTCGCTTAGACAAGAATATAGGTAGATCCAAACAATACTTATTTTACCATGTACCCGTATGATTATAACTTGGACCCAGAACTAGAAAGACCCGGAGAATGAGGACTCACATCTTCCTGAACAACGAAAAGGATGACTAAAATACAGATATGAATCTAATGGATCTTTTCTCTTCCTTTAATTATATCTAGTATTTACTATGAGTAATTCATAACTATTTTTGGAAAATTAAGAGGATCTATAATGAGGATGTAAAATAACTAATGATAATTATGAAAATAGGTAAGTCAATTAATATTTAATATTTGGTTTATAATATTGATTGTATTATGTAGTATTTTATTGATGAAAACCTAGGCAAGATTGTGTTACGGCCTCATTCATAGACACATTTAATTTGTGCGAACAAATTTACCTATAACAGAGGTTTTTATGTTATGAATGGATAACGTTGTTGATTTATTAATTGCATCAGTGTTTTCATCCGTACCATTGAGACTGAATTGAAGTGTTCGTCGTAGTAATCAATCGTCTTTAAATTGATCAAACCTGATTTGTTGCGGAGTTATAATTGACAGTCCTTGTTGGACTCAGACTAGAATTGGGGATCAACATTGGAGTACTTCTAGCAAAAAAAAAAATCTCCTTCCTCTCTTTTCATAGCTGATTGTAACTCATCTTATGAAACGTCATGAGCATTATTCTTTCTCTCCTCAAAAGCCTTCTTCAAATTGTCAGGGTTACCATGTTCATTATCACTTTCTTTTTTTTAAATGCCCATTCTACACTGGATTTTCATCTTTGATTATCATTGTTTTAGTTAATTTTACATAATCAATAATCAATTGTTTTGTAGAGCCGAGGCACTGTTTTAAAAGTAAAGATTTTAATTCTTTATATGGAGTGTCATATTCCATGCACTTTTCAATGAAAAGTCAGGAATCTCATGTAATATATCTTAAGATATAGAGCTGAGGAGACAGTTATATTTTGTTCTTTCTTGTGTTATCATTGCCAGCTCCAATTGAGCCTCCGCACGAAAAAAGTATCCAAATGGACGAAAAGTTGTGAATCTTGGTTACCTGACCGAAACGTAGTTTATATCTGCACTTTCATTTTTAATTACTTTTGTACAGTATATTCTTTTTGTCGGGGTCCCCTGTGGAATCCAATTTTAACAAAATATATATTTCTTCCCCAGCAGTCGGTACTATACATCAGATTGAAAATTCTAGCAAGGGTGATTGATTACATGATGGTCTAAACTTGTATTTCTATTAACCTTATAAACTAGTATGTATCAATTATTTTATTTACATGCCCCATATCTCTATTTTCAGGAACTGTATGAAATAATACAACAAGACATGCATAAAATATACTTTCTAATAAGCAGACTTTGCATGTACAGTTGAACAGAAGAAATATGAGTAAATAATGTTACAAAAATGGAAGTCTTTAAAAAATCATTAGATAATGAAATTGGTGGTGTATAAATAAGGTAGTTCATTAGATTATATAATAGAATGATAAGTCTCGAACCTAATGGATTATAAAAAGTTTGAAGACGCATGAGCTGGGCTATAAATTTATAAGAATGGTGTGAGTATGGCTCTGTGACCATATACAGTTAAATATAGGGGAGAAGTATATTTCAATGTGAATAGAAGATGTCGGGCAGGAAATCCCATTTCCCTTGTTCTGTTAATTATTGCCTCAATTCCATTATTAAATGGAAAACAACAGATTTAAAAATATTTAAGTAAGGTATAAAATCCAGAGAGAGACAAAAAATAAAATTCAAGCTTTCAAGAACAAAATAACTTTGATTTATTCAGGAAACCAAAAATATTTTTATGCTTCTTTGCTTTAGGTATAATATTTTTTAGAGAACAAAGTTAAATAATGATTCATCTGATTTTACCGCAGATAGGGGGGAAGGGGATTTACATGTTTAAAAAAAAAATTTTAACAGTGTAATTCATGGAATGAAAGTTTTAAGTACATTAATAGTTTCGAATGTAAATATTTGAAAATATGAAAATTGTAAAAATAAATCAAAAATACTATTTCTAAGGATGGAACTTTGGTAAAATTAGAATGTAGTTAGCAATAATTAAAAATTTAAATTTACTGATTGTACATAAAACAGTCCATATTTCGAAATTTACATCTTTTTCTTGTATATTTTTTTTAAAATTTGTAGTCCCGGAAGAAAGATTAATTGGATACTTATTAACATTTTCAAAAAGTTAAGTGGTCTTTGTTTATTAAGCTAAAGAGTTTATATAAAAAAATCCCGATGCTTGTTATGATTTTATAAGGGCTTTTTATGGAATAAAAAGCTGGTACAGACGTTCCTTTGAAATTATGGGTACTACACTAAAGCGAGAGAAGGGAAAAATACCATGCAGATTTCTACGGATGAATAAACATTTGGAAATAAAATGATGCATAAAATAGGGAATTAGTTGAAACAGTTTTAGAAAGAATGAAATAGCAGGAACTAGTTGTTGGAAATAGCAAATTGACATATATTTCGGATACGTAAATCAAAATACAAACAAGGTTTTTAGGATAAGCTTAAAAAATCATATGCCAAATTAAATTTTGGAAAGGGAAGAAGTTTTAGAGATAGTAAATATTGAGAGGTGAAAAATTGGCCTCAGGATATTTTTTTTAATTTTTGAAGAAGATAGAATACAACAGGCAGTGAATCTTTTGATGAGTAAAATGAAGATGAATCAATTTTTAGATCTGTTGGGGAAGTGGGAAGATTGGGTTGATTTCAAAGCCTCGGCTTGGGGTATAATCAAAGGAATTAATAATACATTGAAACATTTTTGTTTCAATGTACATAGAAAATTAATATTTTACCGATGAATTTTATATATATATATAAATTGAGGATTCAGCATTTTTCAAATTTTACAGCGGCTAAAATCAATAGAAATTAGTAATTTTATAGCCAGAGCAAAAGAACAATGTATTATATATAAGTTTAAAAGCACAAAAATGTCATTGCCGGAAGATCTTACTTTAAGAATACAAATAATAATAAATAATATGCAGGATAATTAATGTTTCGTTTTTAAATAAAATAATGACTTATTTTCTATGGCCTGTTGTTCTTGATAAAGTCAGAGTGTGAACATTTTTTTTTGCACCTGGTAAAAAATATATTTTTTACAAAAAAAAATCATCCTTGATGTTAAAAAACCGAAAAGTTGATTTTTTCTAGTATTTGGTCACTTTTCCCAAAATTTCCTCGGCTTTCTACTGAAAGTAAATATATTTTAATGAAATTGCACAAATATGTTCATTAACTCTATACACAGTATGAATGTTTGAACAAAGTCGGGGTATTAGTCTCACCTTCATGTACATAGGAATAAATTAAATATTGTAATCTGTACAAAGCAATAAACAGAGTGACTCATAAATATCATGACATATTTTTTTTATTTCTATATAAAAATCAATTAAATTATATCAGAATCATTTTTAATTGTAGAAAATATTGTTTAGAAACAGTTTTTCTATTCAACTTTTTAAATACAATTTTATAAAAATTTGATATGTCAAATAAGTAAATATTGGGAAGCTCAAGAAATAAAATTTTATATCCTTTACTCAATTAAGCTATGAGTACAGAGCTCCTTTCTATGATGAATTTGATTGTCGTGTGACAAAGGTTTTCTACGTATAAAACTACTTTTATGGCGTCTTACAAAAATATTGAAGCAAATATTTCAATAGAAACTTTAGAAATTATGTAATGTTTTTCAGATCTACAATTTCATTCACCTCTGAAATTTCAGATTTTTCATATTGAGTTTGATCAAACATCGTCTTGAAGACTTTTGGCTTTTTGATTATAGTTTGGAAAACACTTATCTGATGGACACAAAATTGGATATGTATTGAGCTATGCTACTTAATTCATTTAGTAATTTTTTTAGAAATACCGGGTGTCCGGAAAGTCCTGACTGATTTCTAACTTCCAACTTCATTAAGATCTACAAGGACTAAAAGTGGAGATACAGGGAAATGTTTTTTTTTTAAAACTTCCTTTGGTTATAATCTATAATATGTTATTAACAACTTGGCCTTTAGCTTCCATAACAGCCCCAACACGGGGACGGAAGGAGGAGCAGGTGTTCTTGATGTAGATGGGGTCCATCTTGGCCCAGGCCTTGGTGATACTGGCCTTGAGAGCTTTGGTACTGCTGTGGCGTTTTTTGCAAGCCTGCCTCTCAATGTGCGCCCAGATGCTGAAATCCAAGGGGTTCAGGTCGGGGGAGGAGGGGGCCAGAAGTCCTTAGGCCAGAATTCCACATTCTCCTTCAACCACTTCTGGGTGTTCTTGGCTGTGTGTGTGGGTGCCCCATCCTGCTGGAAACACACCCTCATGTCAGGATACTCCTTTCTGATCCATGGGACCACCTTGGTCTTGAGCACCTTGATGTAGTCCTCCGAGGTGAGCCTGTAGACCTCTCGAAAGAAGACTGGAGGCATGGCTTTACCATCTGAGCCAACAACTCCAAGCATCATGATGCTGGCTGGGTGCTTGGTCATGGACACATATTTATCAGATCCCACATAACCATTAAGGCTAATGTAGCGATCATTTTTGTGGTTAAAGACTGGATCCACTTGTAAATGTTTTTTCATTGCAAAAAATGAGAATTCTGTCCCCATTGCTTTTCATGTTGTTGAAAATCTTCTTGCATCGGATGTATCTGACCTCCATATTGGCCATGGACAACACGGGACAGGTGGTGCGCACCAAGGACTTGCCCCCAATGTCCTTGACAATGTTGGCAGCAGTAGTCTTACCCATGTTGTTCTTCTTGGCAATTGTTCTGATGCTCAGAAGAGGGTTTATCTTGATCTGGGCCCTTATCTTTTTCTTAGTGGCCTTGGTGGCCTTTAAGACATGTATCCTACTTCGAGGCTTGTCTGCAAGGCCTTCCCCCTTGTCCAACCTCCTCTTGATCCTGCCAATGGTGCTGGCGGACATGCTGGTGGCCTCAGAGATCTTGTGGCTGATTTCCGCACGAAGCAGAGCAGCTACTTCATGTCTTTTAGCCTCCATGTCAAAAACAATTATGTTTCGAAGTGTTATTGAAACAAAACTTGTAAATCTGAAAACGCTCTTTAACTTATATTTTGCAACATTTACGTAAAAAGTATTTGAAACCTCGAAAAACCCCATCAAAGGTACCGGTCAAGACTTTCGGGACACCCGGTAGTTGCCCTACACTATTTATTTATTATCGTAGATACTCGGTCCAGCACCGAATTTTTCAGTTCGGTCTTAAGTGATTTTTTCTTTATCAATGTGCACCGATTTTTTTCGGTCTTACTTTGAAGACCAATTTTGATTGGATCTCGCCAATTTTTTTCATTTTCAATTTACAAACCAATTTTTTTTGGTCTCATATATTATGGGAGACCATTTTTTTTTTTTCAAGATCAACTTTAATCCGAGCTATATCTGTTTTAACCTTGTATAACGTCATTATAATAGAAAAAAAATATGATGTCATGTTATAAACAATTTGTCTGTAAAATCGGTCTAAATCAAATTTTACCCTTGGGACGATCTAGACCGAACATTTCCTTTGTTCCTATATAGACCGAATTTTTATATGAGACCGGTCCAGACCAAGCTTTTTGTTGGATCGAACAAATTCGGTCCAACAAAAAATAAAACGTTCTCAGACTGGTGTAGGATTTCCAGACCGAAACCGAACAGTAATGTTTATAATCTCAAATATCTCAAGCATCTTCATAAGATTTTTCGGGAAAAATATAAAATCAAATATGTAACAGTAAAAAAAGCTGGAAGATATGATAAGTTTAATTTGTACTTATAAAAAAACTTTATTTATAAAATTTCAAATGAAATGGTTTCTTAAGGTTTAAAGTTTTTGAAGTTAATTAAATCTTACAATTTTAAACCCAATTACATGTAATATTCATTTTCAAAAAATGGTTGTTATTTGAATTATTTATTCGCCGAAACTTAAGGTTTATTTAAACAATTGTCTACATTATTAAAATAAAAATAAAAATTAATGAAACTATACTATCGTCTTACTAACCAATTTATTTAGTATATATTTTAAGAATAATAATTACAAACCATTAATTGTGATTTTTTTTATATGTACGTAAATTTAATCTTTCACAAGGTTCAATCGAACCATTGGCTTGGGCTAAGAAAAAATTCTAGAAATAACTGTTTATGATAACCAATATTATATGTGAATTTGCAGAAAATTATAAGATTTGACTAACTTTATCAGCATTACACCTTTAAAAATAATTGAATATGCCCCTTTATTTTGTAGTTTTACATTTATTAAGAAATGAAACATTTCATATTTCAAAATCAAATAGATCTTTCACTCAATTTTTTTTCTACTGTAGGATTTGGTTTATGCTATTCTTATACTCTAAAAAAGCCATTTTAAAAAAAATAAACTACTATCCTACCTTAGTTGAGGTGACGTTGGTAACTTGGCTTCCCAACGTATCCAACCCATATTTTTATCAGCTTGACTAGGTGTAGCAACTTTGAACGCTTGTTGCTTCCTGTATCCATTATCCTTTGATCGATCATCAATCCATTGAATAAAAATGTCAATTGGCCCTGGCATCATTCCTTTAATTTGACGATGATAACTAAATCGGATCTATGTAAAGAAAAACAAAGAAAATAAATAAAAAATTAGTCAAATGGGCTGTTTTAAACATTTAATCCATTTCAAAATTTAAGGTAATTGTATGTTTCAAATTATTCTTGATGTTCTTGATCGGAATAAAATTTATTGTTTCCTAAATATAAATTTCACATATATGGGATTTAAAGTCACAGGCATCACTCATTTTCAGTTAGTACCAATCTTCACAAGACACTTGTTAAAATTTCATGATAATCTGTATTTTAGTTTGTGAGTTATTGTGTTGTTAAAGCAAATAAATAAAATTTTTATTAAAGTTTAATTAAATATTTATAAAAAAAAACAATTTTGAACGAAAAAATAACGTGTTTTCTTGTTAAATATGGAACTTTTCAATCCATTCGCTACGAATAGTTTTATTAATAAATATATGTTTAATTGTTCACTATTTAATTCAATCAAAAAACAATACCTGGTACAGTATAAAATAATAAACTATTCAAGGACAATATTGATACGCCAATAGGCAGGTAAATTAGTTCTGCAGACGTACAAGACTATTCAATACTGCCATTACTGTAAATGTAGAATTCTAATTCATTGCATAATACCTAATCATATTGTCTGACGAATTCTATTATATCAGCACATATTTTACTAAAATTTATACAGGAAATAGCTCCAATTATTAATGAATTCTGAAGGATAATAAAAAATCTTATTCTTATGAAACTTGTTTATTGTATAATTATTTGTTTTTCATGCTTTCAATTTTCCTTTTTGAATTCATAACATAAAATGCTTGGTAATACAGCACGAAAATGGAATTTTTGGAAGATGTCAATGATTTGGAGATTGAAAATCATCAAATATTTGTAACGGTGCTAGTCAAATTGCGCGGGGGAAAATTGTCATTGATAACTTTTTAAATCTGAATTGGAATTCTATTGTAGCCTTATACGGTCCATGAGATTGGGGTTCACTCTGAATTATTTGAAGGGGGCCTAACTGCTTTGTAAAGCAGCGGCAGTGGTTATCTAACTGCTTAATGTATTTGACGTAGCTTTAATCAACCAATGTGCTCGGGGTTCTTTTAAAATATTTATAAAGAGCCTAAATGCTTTGTAAATTAGCGGCAGTGCTTTTAATCTATGTTGTGTACCTGTCATAGTATTAAACGATCCATGGGATTGGTGTTCCTTTAGAAGTTGTTGGAGGGGCTTAAATGCTTTTTGAGGTAGCGGTGGTGGATTTTAAACTGACTGGTGGCTCTGTCATTGCACAAACCAAGTATTTTGATTTGGATTCGACTTGATTTTGTAAGGATAGTTTATACAGTACAGAACCAACTAACTCTACATTAAGCTGACATTGAATGACAAGAAATTTTCCCAATTCCAATATTCCACACTGGCAATTTTCTCCCAGGCATTCTTACCAAATGGCAAATTTCTCCATTGCAATTATTCTCTCGCAATTTTTTCCATGGTAATTTTCCGTCCACGATTTGCAATTTATGATATGCACTAAATCGTAATATTACATGGACACATTAAGTAGGTAAATAAATAAGTTAATAACTTTTTTTTACCAACTTTATATACTTTTTTATTTTAATTAGCTTAACTATTTACTTAGATATATTACTTTTTTAAGTAATATTTATGTATATGTACCCTTTTCCTAGTCTTTGGCCGCTAACTTTACATTTTGGCTCAGTGCTCCTCCACAAAGGGATTCAGAGTTATTAAACTTTTGTGGTAGGTACCTTTTTCTCGAAGCTGCTATATACATAGTAGTCAATGAGATTCAAGTTTGGTGAACATTGAGGGGAAAGTTTATTTCACTAAAATCACCCAGACTCTAATTTTCTTAATTATTAGTATGATGTGATCCTTGATGTATGTACAAAATATTTAAAAAACAAGGTATTATTGAAGAAATTTCAAACATTGTGGGACGATAAATTAGAAACGTTGTGTAAGCCAACGAGTTGTATTTAAAAAAGGATAATAGAATAGTTTAATCTCTTTTAAACATTATGTACTTCTTAATATTTGGGATTGTATCTGTTTGAATTAAAAAATTATTGTTATATCATCGTATATTTATTCTTTAGCAAAATACATCTTGATCATTTATATCTAATTGATTTTTATTCAACCATAAAATGTATTTCATATCTAGTTGGAAAAAAAATATAACTCTCAATATATCCATTTGAAGATCTGTAAAAAAAAATGTCACTCGATAAGAATGATTTTCAAGGCACCCTTTATGTGAGTAACATATTTAAACTGTTATTTTTGTGGAACCAAATACATGTTAAAAGTATTTTATTATATTGTGTATATGCCTTGGATTTAAAAGCATTTTTTTATTTTGTGCTGTAAGAACATTTTTGTATTCCTTTCTACATAATCATATCATTAAAAAATCATCATGTATGTATATAACAATATATACATATTTTGGCACACACAGCCATTTTTTATATTAAAATATAAATAAATTCGGGAAAAGTTGTTTTTTAAAGAATGCAAACTTACTATACAGATAAGTTTAAACATTTATATATACTTTTTTGTATATATAATATGTATTACTTAGTTATATACCATAGCATTTGCTATGAATAATGCATTGAATTTTTTAACTAATTTCACAATGTTGTTTCTGAAAAAAATAATTCTCGGTTCTATGTTGTATAATAAAGTTTAAACTTTTTCTTTATATACATATGTATTATATGAGTTTAATAAAATATGACCAACCGGTTTGTAAAAATAAAAGAAACCAAAATAGAAAATGATATCTCTGACAACTGGAAGAATTTTTATGAAATAAGCGGCTTAGCTGTCATGACGTCATGACATTATATTAGCTGCAAACAGCTATGGGAAGAAAGGAGTAAACACAAATCCCATTTTATATCTAGCAAGGATATACATAGACGGGAATTACTCTAACATACACATCGATTCTAATGTGAGTCCAACAAGGATTAACATTTAGTATTCCTGAATAAATCTTATGTCCTTCATGAGAAAATGACCTAATAATCATTACACTAAAGCAAAATTAAAAACCCATTTCATATAACAAATAAAAAAAAGATCACGGACACGTTTAGATAATATTTTATTCAACTATTTTTATTAATTTAGAAATCTACCAAATAAAAGCAGATTCTGGTGGGTTTATAATAATAATTTCATTTGGCAGCTTTCTTATTTATGAGAAACATTTATATATATTTTTTTATATGCTATTGATGTTATATGAATGACATACTTATAACCAAAGATTTTTCCTTCCTCTCTATTTTTTAAAAAATTTTATTGTAAGCGGATTACACATAAAAAGTGTATTTTGTATTTCACAAATATTCTGTCAAATAGTATAATCATGAAAATAAAGGGATTTATGAAGATTGTGTTGTCTTTTTTTAAGTAGGACTAAAGACTGCAGTCTCATTCAGTTCAGTCCTGCATAGAAGTCCTAAAATGGATAAAGTTAATTCGTTGTTATCGTCACTCAACTTTATTCTTTTTTTAAAAATCAGTTATGGTCCTGATAGTCCGAAGGATCGGTCTTCAGATTGGACTAGAACGAATAAATAAGGAGTGACACAACACTACACGTCATGTAAATCCTGTTTGTTTTTTAGTAGGCCTGTTAATTTGTATGGCAACATAAAGAAGGCATTCACTTTCCTTTAGGAGTTGTCATTATTAAATCATTCCTGATTAGCGACATCGTTTCTTAATAGATTTAATTATATTCAAAACTTGAGTTAACATTCCTGTGTGGTCATAAAAGACGGAGCTTAACCTGAGGATTTTTTGCAGAGTTATAATTGTAAGTCCTTGTTGTACTCAGAGCAGAATTGGGGATCGATATATTATTAATTCTAGCCAATGTCTTTGTTTACATCCTTTTCGCCTTCCTCCCTGGTAACAACTGATTGAAGCTGATCAAATGAAACTTCATAAACATTATTCTTTCCCTCCTCAAACATTCTTCAAAATGTCATGGTTACCATGTTGAATTAAATTTCTTATTTTTAACATGTCCATTGCCCATGTTAAAATCGGATTTTCGCCATTGTCCATCTTGATTTAATTTGGCTTTATTATCGGCCAATTATAACCAAACCAATAAAAGCGAAGATAACTTTATTAACAAAGCAGGGAGTGCTTTAAAGTACTTCCTGTTATTAGTAAAAAATATGTAGTGCCGCATATTTTATACTAAAAAAGAAGTAGTAAATACATATTTTATGACTCATAGTTATTACGTTATTTATTTCATTTAATTAGTGGAAGCACTTTTATTTAAACTCTTGAGTGAAGGGATTATGTAGATTACCAATTTAATTTTTTTTTTTGCATCCCCGAAAGACACCTCTATTTATTATATGTTGAGGAAAATAAAACTTATGTGTATTGATATGTTATCCTGAAAGCAAGGTATTTAAAGTTAATTTGCTTAACAAAATTAGATATCATCACCAAGGTTTCTCCAAATAAGGAAAATAAGTGTAATTGGATTACTTTTTATTTATAACCATACACAGATTTTGAGATTAAGAAGGGAAATGTGCCATGTCTGAACAGAAAAGAAGGAGCAAGTAACATAAATATACCTGAACGGGTTTAATTTTCCCCTTAATGACATTAAATTTGTTCTTCAAAGACATTTCTTTACGCCGGAATTTGTATGAAAAAAACCAAGTGCAAGTTTCAGTCAAGTAATTAACTTGTTGTTTTACTAAAATAAAAACAGATTATGTCCTCGATTGTTCTTGATCTCGTAATGTTTCCTCCCGTGTACTTCCCTGAGCTGTAAAAATCAAACTCAATAACCAGGTTATACTCTGAAGGGAAAGAAAATGGTGACCCCATCATGATATCTAACCGAGATAAAAGTAAAATATACAAAGGGACTAAATGAAAAATAATCTAATTTCTTGCCGTAGTTTTGGATTTTATAGTAGCAGATAGAGAGAAATGTCTTTAAATTTATTTTTGATAAACAAATTTTCATTCAAACCAAAATTAAAAGAAAATTAAGAGTCTGAACAATTTTTTTTTGAAAAGACGTGTCAAAGCCGAATTACAATTAATAACAAAAAAACAAATCCTTTTTCAGCAAGTAATCTTTATTTACCTTGCAACTTTTCCTTTAAAAAGAGGAAAAACACCTGAATTCTTTGGTAATGAACCAACTCTCACTAAATATTGTATTAATCATAGTATAATGTAAGTTAAGCATCGTTTGACTTATCATGAATTGCCAATAATTTGCTTTATATTTTTAGACAGCGATTATTTTACAAAAATATGACAAAAATGCAGCCAAAAAATGAAACAATTATGTCAAAACTCCTACCCAAAAAAATTAACTATGGCTATTAACTATTTTATTGGAAGCTCAAACTTTTAAATTATATTATTAAAAAAGTACGTTACTAATCAATTTGAAATTTTATGAGATTATTCAAAAATGTGTCAAAACTACACAACAGTCTCTTTTTATATCCTAAGTTGAAATATTAAAGAACTGTTGTGGCATGAACGTTATATGTCCGACAATTCGGAACGTTTGACGATGCGTTACTTTCCCTAGTATTAACATAGTAAATCTTAAAATGTATTTCAGTTAATTTGGCCAAAATTTTAAACAGTCCAACATCAAGTCTAGAACAAGGAATTTTTTATTTAAGAAAAAATATTGCATAATGAAAAATCTATATTAACGACGGAATATATGTTATTACTAACTTTTAAAATTAGTAATAGTGAATTTAAAAATTAAAAAAAATTCAGATTTGCAAATTAAAAAGATTAATTTTACCCCCAGGACAACAGTGTTTAAAATCGATTAAGTGTTTGCTTATAAACAGAAATTTTGTTTTAGTTTTTGTTTGATAGTTATACAAAAATATAAACAAAGTTTAGATTCTTATAATCAACTAGAATACTAAATCGGTATTAAAACTAATCAAATTAAAAAAATATGTAGTATATTTCATTATAGATAATTTTTTTACTAAATGCTTACACTAAGGCTTTTTAAACAAAGACTGTAGATTGAACCTTGCTCTATTTTTTTTTTTGACAAGTTTAACTTTTGATAGGATCATCCCATATTAATTCAGTTTTTCTTCTAGTATTCTGTACATTCACGATTTAATAAAATGGTTTATTAATTATAAACGTTTTGTACATTTTATTTTATTGACTGTATAAATTAAATAAAGTGTAAACTTTTATTACTTTATACTATTGAATTAATTACATTGAATTAATATTCTGTAGTTACTTTTGAATATGTTGAGTATTATAAAAGTAAAAAAAAATATCATGTGTTATCGACAAAAATTAAAAGCTACAAATATATTTGATATTATGTTACAACAGATTAAGGATAAAGAAATTAGCTTTTAATTAGTGATATATTTTAAACCAATGGAATTATATGATGATAAATTATATCAGTCAAAAGATATCAAATTACTAATCCAAACTTTTATTTTAAAAGAAATTGTTATGGAGAAAAAATTGGTTATAATATTTTTTTTTGTAGCTAATGATATTTTGAATCAGTTAAAGATAAAACTTAATAAATATTTTGAAATAATTATTGAGTAGAAAATTAATGAAATTATGTAAGATTGTGTTATTGAGAAAGAAAAATTAAATTTGAAATTTTTACCTTATTGTACTATATAACAGAAATTTTTATCTTGATGTTTCACACCATTACTTCTAACTCTATGAAATTTTAACATTTAAGTTGTTTTTAAAAAGATTTAAAAGAAAGTGTTTTATCTCTAAATAATTAAAACTTCAAAAAAATTAAAGCACCAATACCCTAGAAAAAGTATAAGTCAAAAATATAGGCCATGATTTCCTTTTTTTCAACCTAAAATAAGTGGTATTTTGCACATTGAGGTTGGAAACTTTTCAGACCACCCTCGTATTTGACTAGAACAAAATTTTTTTATAAAATTATACTAAAAAAAAAAATTGGGTACAAAAATATTTATTTACACTGAACAAAGAAAAATTATTAAATTCTTATCGTAATTTGACTAATGTTAAAAATTAATTTGTAAATTAGTGTTTTTCAAACTGTGTGTCCTTGGCACATTCCGCGTGTGTTTGTGTGATGCAAAATGATGGGTATATAAGTAATTTTATACTTTCTATAGGGGCACCCTCTTATTTTATTATTTATATTTCAAAAACTTTGTAAAGAAGAAAAGGAAAAAAATGATTGAAATTTGGAGATTGTTACCAGTTTTGAAAAAAATAATAATCTTTAGTGAAATATAGGGTGTTGGTGCATAGAAGAAACTGGTGTCCATACCATATAATGTTCTAAGACTAATTGCCTACTTTAGGTAGAAGTTCTAATATAGACCTTTCATAGCTACTAATTGTTAAATTTATTCAACAACATGATCTTTTTTTTAGTATTGTAGATGATTTTTGCTTTTTTCTGTTCATCTTTTGTGATAATCTTGACATCTTGTATTTTTAACTAAAATCACTCTTTTCACTCTGTTGAATCATTTGTTGCTTTTATTATCATAATTATTTTACCTTTCTAGATATGTCTATAGTTAATTCCCAGTTTTCAACATAACTGGAACAGAAGCCGATAATTTCAGGAAAAATTAATATGTGATCATTTATATGCAAGTTTATACTTTTCGTCAGAATGTGGCACAAAGACTCGACATTAACCTAATGCAAAGCTAAAATGATATTTTTCTTCTAAAAATGTTCTTCCAACATCAAACTCGTGGTATTCTTGCATTGAGAATATGGCAACAGGTTTATGTCCTGGTATATCTTTACAACAGATTCGTATCCAAGTAAAAGCAAATAATATGTTTGAAGGCAGCTTTATAATTTTCTAGAGAGTCTTACAAAAAAATTTCTTGCTTGTCCAATAATTTACGTAAAAGTTTTCAAGTTATCATGGTCTAATTACTTACAGTAGGAGTCATAGTAAAATTGATAATTTCATCTCTATCTTTACAAATATATCTAGACAAGCAAATAGTGTATTATCCATAACTTTTTTTTTTTTTTTTTTTTTGAGTTTAGTCCTGAAATTGATGGCTCAATTGAATCAATTATGCTGTTATCTTGGTGAAACTGAACTTGTTAATATTCATATGTAGATTAAAATTATTTTGTTATACTATTAATATAAACCTATCTAAATAAATTTTGATTTTACATATTATCCCTCATAGTATGAAAAAATAGAAAATTATTTATTGTAAAATTTGCCTTCACGGTAGCACACTCTAAATGTTATAAGAATTAGAAAATATTACATACGTTAATTCAATGCCATAAGGAACCAAATTAAAAGGTGCTGCAAACTATTAAAAATTGATTGAGATATTTAGATCAAAGTAATGTGTGTCTCAAATTTTTTCTCATAAGAATATAATTACAAATAAATGATAACAATTATTGGCAAGGATAAAGTAAAAAAAAGAAGATACAGCATAGCTTAAAAATGGCAACTGGCATTAAAAAGTAAATAAATTGAAAACTTAAATTTGTATGCACCTGATTTTATATACTATGATTTGATTCATGAATACATATTCTCAACAAAAAGAACACCATTTATCGATTTAGACCAAGTCGTTAGATTATGCGAACTTCCTTTCAAAGTAAAAGCTTTACATTTGAATTAAAATAAATGGACATATATATATTCACTTAAGAATGTAATCCACGTTTTTTGTGCAAAAAAATGTGACCTGATCATATAAGAAGAATATTAAATTATTATACATACATATTTAATGGTAGGTTCCACATATATTGTAAAGAATTTTGTTTTATTTTAGTTTTGAACAATTAATTGCAAGTTATAGAAGCATTTCACTCTCCCTATTTATTGCACAGGTTTAGATAAAAAAAAAAGTAATGTTTGATTTTACGAAAACAAGAAGTACCGAACATACTATTAGGATTATGGCAGTCACCCATCTTAAAAGAAGCATCGACAAGCAAATTTTTAATAGGATCCTATCACTTACTGGTACAATTCTCAATTATTGTTTCCCATTTAAATGCTAGTTAGAAAAACTTTTTGGAAATCGGTTCAGTTTCTTTCATTACTATAATATTAAGCATAACATAACTTTTAGATTTTATACAATATGTGAAAAAAAGTTTGGGATGTAACAGTTCTGAAATTATTATATCGCTCTTGTTCAAAATCTTTGAAGCACGTCCGAAACGAACGTAAAATTAGAACGTTGAGCAGAATATTATATGCTAAATGACGTCATAACAGATATAAAACATTTTTTTCTCTCTCTGAGGGGAAAATACATTATTTTTTAAGGCTTTTGTAATTTGATTCCAATTTGGTGGTTTAAAACAAGGACGATGTCCCAAAAAGGAACTTAAAATTTGTGGATATCGTGACAAAAAGATTTATCGTAAAAGTAGTGGCTCAAAGAACTCCAATGGCATTGGAAAAAATAAAAATATATGTCTTCATACGCTCAACTGATGAAAAAGATCAGAATACGAGCTCCTGATTGCTGAAGGAGTAGAAGGAATTAAATGAAAACATAATCCGACCTCCTGTTTGTCTAATTTATAAAAATTATTATTGCATTGGATTAAAACTATACCATTTGTATCCTTAAATTTTTTCTTTGTACTTTCGAATTACCTATCATAGAGGATGGGAGATCTTCAAGAAGACACCCCAGTACTTTCTGAAACCAAAAAGGTACGAATCACATCAGATTTCCTTGTGCACTCCCCTACCTGAGAATTCAATGAATTATTTTATTATGTCCAGGTTTTCTTAAACAATGAGACACTCTTGACAAAAGGTGGCTCCGAAATATTTATTCGGTGCAAGAAGGATCAATTAACTTCAGTTGGTATGGAGGGGGACGGGATACTGTTAAATCACTGAGTATAGTATCCTTGGTGGAGGTCGGTTCTATGATGGAAGATCATATCAATCATTCAAATACGATCATCATGGAAAAGAAGCTTTAGATGATCATCCCCATACACCAGATAAAGAATGGGAACCACCACCTTCAATCATTTTAAGCACGGTATTATTGTACTTTTATCGCAGATTCTGAAAAAATCGGCAAATTGTATGCATTAAGGATCATCAATTTCATCCTAAAAATCATTGAAATGGAAGATGGAGCTCAATATGGTGCGTTAAGTTATCAGATGGAGAGGTAACAGGGTTGCTGAAGGTAAAATTTCATTATTATGAAGACGGAAATGTTCGACACATTACCTCCAAGGAAGTAAAATATACGCTTAATATATCTGTAAAGGATATGCTTCGAATTAAGCAGCACTGATGGAATGTTAGGAGAGTGAATATCAAACAGTCATATCTGAGAATTATTTGACAATGTCAGATACAACTTTTAAGGCCTACAACTTCCATTTACATGA
The DNA here is from genome assembly GCF_016086655.4 of Lepeophtheirus salmonis. Taxonomy (NCBI): domain Eukaryota; kingdom Metazoa; phylum Arthropoda; class Copepoda; order Siphonostomatoida; family Caligidae; genus Lepeophtheirus; species Lepeophtheirus salmonis. The sequence goes on from NC_052135.2 coordinate 66,823,350, forward strand.
ACCAAAATAGACTAGAATAAAATCGTCAGTTATTCAATTGGAAAGGAACTAAAAGCGCAGTGATGAAAGAAAGAAACTTTACTTTTTTTATTACTATTATTAAAGAAAAGAAGTAAACTGGAAATACGTAATTTATCAACTAATTATAATAATTATGATTATGATAATAGAGAGAAAGGATTCCTTTAAATACAAATTATGTCTTCAAATCATTATTACATAACATAAAAATGCTTTTTTTGTCTTTTTTTTTGTTTTTAAAATTATTCCTCTTCATTTCCCTCTATAATATATAATGAGACGTAAGATTTAGAACTCATCAAGGCTACAACAGGATTGAAAAAAATAACTTTTATAATTCCATATGGTGCAAGGATCACTAATCTGGAGGATGCTAAGTCGGTGATTGAGTTTTTGGATGAAGGATACTACGCAAAAACAAAACAAATCCAATTACGTCAATATATGCAATTGCAAAAATGAAGACTACGATAGACACCCCTCAATTAATTTGGATTGGAGAAGGAATGTAGAAGTTAGAGCGTAGTCTTATGGAAAGACAATGTTTTTATTGCATAGAGATCGGTCATAAGTATGTGGAATGTGTGGAATATTTTAAAAAACTGCAATTGATGTAAAAAATCAAGGAAATAAATTCGCACTCAAATTAGAGAATGGTCAGTTATTAACATCAAAGTAGCTGAAGAAAGCTAGGGAGATGTTGATTCACATAAAGTTTTGATTTTTTTATATATATAAATATATTTTTTAGTCACATGAAGTCAATAAAAATAATGAGCGTGATGAAACCAATCGAATGGTGGATGGAGTTTTATCAGAGGAGCTGTTGTTTCATCAATGAGTTATGAAATTCAAACTTATCGTGAATCATAAACTTAAAAGAAAATGTCTAACCCTTAAAAAAATGGAAAGATGATTGAAGACGAATAGTGAAGAGATAGGGGATACGAGGCTGTTCAATGATGATCAATGTAGTTTAGAAGAAAACGACACCGGTAAGGCTTCAGAACAAGGTAAGAGCTTAGGAGAAGACTGACAAATTGGCATAAGAAACAAATCTGACACTCCTGAAAAACCAAAGAAGATTGATGGTCAGCATATAAGAATTTGAATGAGTCCCAAAGGGGTGGATGCAAAGAGAAGGAAGGAATATGTTGTTAGTTATACGGAAAAACTTCACAAGGAAACTAAAAATGTTACCAATAAACTATTTTAACAAAGAATTTTCCTGTTAATGGACGCAACAATATTACAAAGCTTTTAAAATTACCAACAACACCAGGCATAAAAATACCAAATTATTCCAACCAGGAAGTGCAAGCCTCTTTATGAATGTTATTATTTTACTTATTTTTGTTTATTTTCTTGATTAGTTTTGCAATTATTTTGTGATGAAATATATATATATAAAAAAAGAAAGATATCAACTTTTGACGGTATCATCACTCAGTCTCAACCATTTAGAATCCAGTGCTTATAAGAACAATACATACTTAATGTATTTGAACAATACTTTCTACTTTACTAAGAACAACAGAAAACTATAAAAAATACATAAACTTTTACTAAACTAATTTCATTGGAAAAATGAAGTAATGTACACAAATATTACTACAAATAATTTCTTCTAGATGGTGCATTAAAATTGCTAAGATTTTCAAGTACTGATCATTCCCAGAAAGATAACTCAAGACACAAAAGATGGCTGGCAAAAAAGTCCTTATAAAGTTTCCAGGATCATATAAGTACCCAAAGCAAGATATGGTTCTTGGTGTTGTTAGTAGTGAAGGTCAAGCAGATTTTTCAAGCAGGGCCCAAAAGTAAATAACAACATTTACATCAGTGTTCTCCACACCAAAGTCTTTTCCTGGATAATCAACATTACGAAATACTGACCTTTGATCGGGCAGTAAGACGGGTCACACCAACAAAATCACAATTTTTGTATTAATTCTGATAATGTGATGAACATCCCACCGAGTTCTTGGCCTTCCAACTCGCCGGAAATGAACCTTTTAGAATATTTTGTCTAGGCAATGTTGAATGGGTTTCCAATGAAGGTCCTCACGTCACAACAAAATCCCTGAGAACTGTAATAAGGAGGGCATTCCGGACTTTAACTAGTGAGACGGTCAAGAAGGCACTGGGATGTGTCCAAGGTTGTGTGAGTTCATGGTCAGAGCAAACAACCATTTTATGGATTAAATGTTAAATTAAGGTTATCACAGTTGATTTTCGTTATAAATCTTATATACATAATTGGTAAAGAAATAATGTCCCTTTATCGTTTTACTTTTTTTTCTCGGCTTACGAATGTTTAGAAGAAACATCTTTTATTAGTGTAATATGAAATGTTTCTTTTATACAAGAAAGCAAAATGAATATATATATATATTTGTTTGATATTTGATGTTCAAAAAACATGAATGTGACAAGAAAGATGAATGATTACCAAAAATTAAATTTGATTTATATCCACTCATAAAAAAGAATTATACGATACACTTACTTTATATATACAAATAATCATTCAAACAGTATTTATGTTCAAATATATATTTTACCAAAATAAAAAAAATCATTTGAATTATAATATCCTGTGTTTTTATTTAAAAAAATATGTGTAATCATATGTTAGTTTGGCTTTGTCGTTAAGTAAAATACATACATCCTCATAATAAAAAAAAGTACTTTATAAGATTTTTATATTTTTTAAAATTTGCTTTTTGTATTTCATATAAATATGGGCCATAGAGTTTATTCTTATCTTTAATCAGATAAAACCAGTTAAGCCCATCCCATATCAATCAAACTGAAACTATTTGTTGCCGTTTGAATTTACCCAAAAAAAAATTTAGCAGAACATATAATACTTATAAAGAATAAATTCAAATTGGACTTACTGATCCATGATGATTTTTGAAATATCAAATAAAATTTTAAATTTTTGATTATTTATACTTGTATGAGGATAGATTTGATTTGCAGTTATTTCACTTTTTGTAAAAAAAATAAAGTCATGGGGATTTTAATGAGTTATTTTTCATAAAAAAATTGATTAACAGTTAATTTTGTGTACAGTTTTGTGTATTTAAAATAACTTTTTATTTTTTTAATAAGATTTAGCTTCTCAAAAAAGGTCATTCATAATAAAATAATAAGATATGTGACTTTTTTGTTAGTCCAAGTTAAAAATAAACGTTTGTGCAAAATAAATTATGTTCTATCCAATCAGTGCTGATGTGTATTTTTTGCTCCTGTACTAAAAGGCTTTTTGTTTGGACACAGACCATATTATAAAGGACTCTTCACGCAGCTGGATAAATACTTTCGTCAGTGATTATGTCCTTCGGTTTTAGTGAAGAAGACTACTAAATGAACAAATTTAAGACATACTTTTCTTTTCTATTGCCATTAATTTTAAGCCAGTGTCGTCAAGAGCCGACTTATTCCTGATTAAGGGATTCCTAGGAGAAACAATTAATTCTTATGACATTATAGCTGATAAACTTTCAGATCACAAAAAAATTCACCTAATATTGAAATCCTGGTTGAAGGAACTAAAAAATATAAATCAATTGATATTTAATTCAAGCATCATGGACGATCCATTTCAGGGAATTCTAAACATAATTCAGGACTTATCCCCAATTCTACACTATAAAATGTGTCTTTCTGTTTGTCAATTATTGATACATAAGATAAATTTTTTTTGCAGAAGATAAGGATCTGTACTTGCAAAAAGAGAGAGGGAATACAATTACAAAATTGTATCTATTTCAAAGAGCCTTCTTATTCACGAAGAGAAAAAAGCGAAGTTAGACATTATAAATAGGAAAAAAGATTCATAATATAGAGTCAGAATGAAAATGAACAATATTGATGACCTGTCTCATATTAGACGGGAGTGTGTGCGGCAAAATAATATTAGGAATATAGATAAGGATATTTGATAACAATGGTATAAATTCTGATGAACCAAAATTCATCTGGTATGAGAAAATAAATTCTACTTTAAACAATACTCATATTATTAGGGGGGGGAGGGGGGTTAAAATCAAATTAAATTTGAGCCCCTCCTTTTCGGATGCAAAATAATTTTTAAGTACTATGGAAAAAAAAGAAGAAGTCCGGCCAACACCCCCCTCCCCTCCCTCCAGAATTACTTTTTCACCCATGAATGCGTATTTTTTGAATCTATTGTCAATGTAATAAGAATAAACGTGGCAATGTCGTGCCACCTTTTCATGCTTAAAGCAATAGACATATATAATTTTAAGTTTATGAAGTACATTTTTAAGGTCATATTAAGGGTCAAAGGTAACAAAAAAGGCAAACTTCTTCGAAGTTTTTATTTTAACGCGTATACTAAGGTGTCCCATTTTTAGAGTTACCTGTTAATTCGATATTCTGTTGTATTCTAATGAATAACATTTATCTTTGGATTTGAAGATTTTGGTATGATCAGAAGATTGATTAAATTTTACTAAAAAAAGTTCAGAAATGTATTAAATGATTTCTTAGACAAAGTAATGAGGGCATCAGTAATATACAATTTCAAAGGTACATGATGATGAGGGCCATACGAAGTTGAAACTATAATGAAATGGACACTTTTGTTTGATATTATTATCTTTCTCCTGGAAATTGAAAGATGAATAAAAATTAACTGGAATCAATCAATATTTTGAATCATACCTGAAGTGTTATATTGTTTGAAATTGTTAATATTGAGCGATTTACTTCCAATGGTAAATATGGCTTCTTTTAAAAGACAAGTATAGACTGAATAAGTCAGAATTCATTGTATTGTACTATAAAATGGGGTTTCTGAGCGTATATATATATGTACATAGTACATTTTCACTCATAATTAATCTTCATGCAATCTGGAAAATGAATTTATATATGGTTGCATCAATCCAAAAATATCAAAATATCGATTACGAATATTAAAAATACTCGTTATGGTATTTTCATGGAAGTTTGAAAGCCTTCAGCAATATTGAATTACTTTTCTACGACATTATTTTTTATTTCTTTTCTTACTTCATAAACAGTTTCTCTTATTATCTGTTGTCCATCTATTTGTACATTTGCTTTTGGCACTCCACTTAACAGTAATTTCTATTACTTTAGCCACTAACAATAAAATTTAGGAGTAAGCTCTGTTACTTATTTGATTCGATTTGGAGGTCAGTAAAGTGGTTTTGATCGTTTGAGTATCCAAATTTTTTTGTTGGCTACAATTTGTTTTTCTTAAAAATGAAAAATAAGGATTGTATTCTTATGTATCACTTGAAAGAATGAACTTTATTAAAACTTATCAAATTCAGCCACATAACTTTAAAATTGAAACTGATGAATCCCTTTACAAATAAAGAATGTTGTTAAAAAAAGTCATTTCACATAGTTATAAAGGTCAAAAAACACCCCTTGAAGACTAAAAATATTACAAACATAATTTTTTTTTATTAAAATACAACAAAAATCTAAATAACAGGTCACTCTAAAAATAGGACACCTTCATACATATGCTAAAACAAAAATTTCGAAAAAGTTGACTTTTTTTTTGTTACTTTTGACCTTTTATATGACCTTAAAAATGTATTTTATAAACTTAAAATGTTTAATGTCTAATGCTTTAAGCATAAAATCATCACGCCATTGGCGAATTTCTGTTTATTTTTTTGACAATAGAAAAAGTATTTTTGGGAGTAGGGGGGTTGAAATTATTATTTTTATCTCCATAGTACTTAAAGATCATTTTGCATCCGAAAAGTTGTGCTAAAATTTGATTTGCTCTTTTTCATGAATTAACCCCCTAATATTATGATTGCCATAAATGAAGGAGATGCCAGAAAAATAGAACTTCTTTTTGTCAGGGCTTGAGATGTGAATCGAGCGATAAAGTTGAAATATCAGAAGCATGTAACACAAAAAACTTTTCATGCACTTTGAGATAAATATGTCATGTTCAAAAATGCTAGGCTTAACTAATCCCTGGTCCGTTTGGGTTTACATCCAAATTTTACATAAAAATCGGTTGACCTCTTGATCCCTGTTCAACTCTTCTACCATTTTCATACTGATAGCTAACAAGGATTATGGATACTTAAAGAACAAATATAAAATTACATATACTATATTTACACCTCCCAGTGCGGCTTTAACAAGAGTAAACTTATGGTCAACTTTCCCTTCTCTCTACAGAACTTCCTTGAATCATCGAGTAACATCTCTGTGAATGCTCTAAATTTTGACAAAGCCTTTGACATGCTATCTCATGAATTCATTATTCCTACGTTATGTCAGAAAGGATTCGTAAATTTGATAGCCAGAAGGATCGATGTATTCTTAGCATGTTCCTGTACCATTGTAAGGTATGTAAATCAAGATTAATTTTTTGAGAATAGAAGAAGAGTAACCTGTTCTTATATTTCATTTTAACCTAGGAATTTACTGATTTCTTCAAAATATTCAGTAGAATCACCAAATCGGTGGGTTTTGAACACCAAATCAGCACATTAAAAAGGCCTCTGCGTTGCTGATAACCTAACTGTGGTCTTAAATGGGATCCCTTTTGAAGCAATAAAGTCGAGTAGAAAAATTATAAACTTAATTGGAAATTTCTCTTAAACTCACAGATTAAATATTAATTCCGGAAAAACAAATATTTTGTGCAATTATATAGGGATGATGGGCTAAAGGAAAACCAAGATTCCAGATCACAAGTTACAGATATTAAAGAAGAAATCATCAGGAGGTTTAATCAACATATCTCTTTCTTGACGCATTTCAACCTGAATATGTTTCAAAAGTAGCCCATCTTCTAAAAGTAACTCCATACAATTATGAGACTCAGAAACGGACATCAGCTAAATAGAGTTAATTTCCTCAAGCGAAAAGACGAAGGAACATCTCCTATGATACGATTCACGGCCCACTGAATAGTGGATGGCTGTTAGTGAAGAGCGACTCAGAAATATGGAAGGTTCATAACTTTTATTCTGTATGTAAAATGTGGAATAACGTGGAACCTGCCATTTTATTCTCTATGACTTCCTGAAGGAGAGGCAAATCTTTTTATGGTAACCCCTATGCTGTTTTTAAAAATGTTCTAGATAGTCTTGCATTATACTCCAAACGAATGCTGTATCTATGTTAAGGCTGCATTGATGTTATTAATAAATTGGAATTGTCTCTCGGTTGGTAACTACCCAAAGGAGGACGTTTTAATTTCCTGGAAGTGAAAACCGTCTCCACTGATATTGCCACATACGTTGGTTGGTCAACCTCACTAATTGATAAAATAACTGAACAGTAATTTAAATCAAGCTTAAGTTATTATATGGGTTTCGAAAGACCACTTGTGTTCTTTTAAGATGAAGGTCTGGATGGTTTCTACGTCAGAAATAAGGAGGGGTATCAAAAAATCCAGTATTGTTCCTTTTTGGTGATTATTTGAAAAGGTAAAAATTAATAAGATAACATCCTGAAAGTAATAAACAGTGAATACTTGATATCTTTTAGGGGTGGTTCAAATATCGTTTACAATCAGGAATGTTGGAGGTTGTAGCTAAATTCTTTAATGACTAGCAGAGTATTTGCCGTTTTGCAAAGAAACTAACTATATTTATAACTAAATATATATATTTTATATACGTTATTGTATGTTTTCTTGTTCTTCGGTTGCTTTTATTTTTAAAATAAAAGTTTTATATTTCCATGAGCCTTTTTTTACTTATATCTGTTTAATTAAAGATCAGTTTTTATGTGATGAGCTAAGCTTTCAGTTGTGTCGAAAATTAAATATATGTTTCTGAATAAAGTTACCCAACTGGCAAAAAAAGTACATACAAATTTTGATAAATATCATTCATTTTTTGTTTGTTGTGATACGCTTACAAACAGAATTAAGTTGAAATAACATTTTTGTTCTTTTAGACATGTCAGTTCTGAGTGTTCATCAAAATTTACATAACATTTTTTAATAACAATTAACATAAAATTTCGCTTTATTTAAATATGAAAACGTTAGAACAAAATATACTAAAATTATTAAATTGTTTAAAATGGGTTAAACTTTATCAGTGATAGTTTTTATATCTGTACGGTTTCCCCAAAAAATTGACACCCTATTGAAAAAGTTATAATATTTATAAAATTTATCAATATATAACAGAAATCTTAGTTTCCTAAATATTAAAAAAAGTCAAAACAAGATACTGTTTAGACTCAAATGAAATTTTAATTTTGGGAAAAAGTTTTTATAAATTTTTTTATCAGGAACATTTGTGCATATATGTTACAAATACAATACACTCAAAATGCACATCAAAAACTTTTTATATTGCTTCTTCTCCTTTTAATTAAGTGTCTAAGAGTTGCTTATTAAAATTTAAAAAATATTGCAGTATTAAATCCAAACCTATTTACATTTTTTCAAAGAAATAATTTTAACATCTTTAATCAAAGAATATATATAAACCAAATAAAGCCTAAAAAATAATTCGATTTTGTAAGGATAAACTCACTCATATCAAATTAGTTTTAAGAAATAGTTTGCTCAAAATATTCTACAAACTTTGACTTACCCGACAACTTTGATAAAGCTTTCCCGGATTCGAATTATACATGGGAGGAGGAGGAAATGGTGGACTCATGAGAGTGACTGACTTTGGCAGTCCAGTATTTGCCTCACGTTTGTAGTGATAGTATAAGTATTTTCCTGCAATAAAATCATTTTTTTAAAAATCCTAATCTTATTTATCTATATTAATAAAAGAAAATTTGATCCTAATTTTCATCAAGTAATCAGTAACTCAATTGATTTCATGAAACATTGAGCAATAAATGCTATTTATTTCCTGGAGTGAAAGTTCTCCAGAGGTATATAACCAGTTCGGAAAATTGATCTTGGGGAAAGTTGAAGATCATTTTGCAAATATTTCAGATTGAATTATACTTCAAAATATATAGCTGAATTAATTAGTTTTAAAAGGATCCGACATTGTATTTACTTTTTGGGTGATTATGAAAATATTTTCAAATGTACTTTTTGTGCAATTTCCTTACAAATTAAAAGTATTGTTAGACTTGCATTTTAAACGTTAAAATTAATGGCATAGTTTGATTATTCTTAATAATATTATTTAATTTTTTTTTTAACCCTCCTCTGATCACAAATTTTTCATCACATGCATTACGTTATAGGATCATTTATGACTCAAATTAATTTAATATGTGCACTCATAAAGTTTATGGAGTGAATTTTTTTCTATAATCAATTAATCAAATTTATAAGTTACAAAAATTGTATTCTGAAAGAATCAGGACCATCTATAAATGTATAAACTTTTATTTTAAATTGGTAAAATTTTATGCAATATCTTATAGCATATTTTTCAAAATAATTCAGTTTCATTTGAAAAAAAATGTACAGAAAATCAATTAGGGCTTTTGTGAATTCACACACATTAGCTTGATTAGGAAAATATATAATTTTTGAATTTATTTTACATTAATCTCTTATTACGTTAAACGAAATATATTTATTTTTTAAATTCATATAAGTACAACTTAGATAAATGTTATTTTAAATTACCGTGTGGATCTCCGGAGAGATCACCTTTAATTCCACCCTCTAAATGAGTCTGACCAGATTGCAATATCCAACGCGGTGATTTAGGCTTAGAATTTTGCATGGGAGTGCTTTCGTAGGGATCAATCCAGCCACAAAAGTTTTCAAAATTACATCTTGCTGCTGGAGGCATTTTGACTGTAAAAAAAGTTTGTTCAGTTATATTTTTATTTAATCATTTGCAACTTAATATATATTTCCATTTATTATTTCTTAATTTCTAGTATTTCTAAAGATTGTTTCTAGGCAATATCGATATTGAAATAACAGAGTATCTTAAATAAACATCCTTGTATAAACCCATTACAAGTGATATTTTAATAAATTTACAACAGCATATAAGTATGAATGGTACAATCTTTATCGAACACTTGTAAATTAATTTATGTTTATTTATTTTCTGGAGCATTTTACTTAATATTTTATTAAAAATGAAAAATATAAATTATTTATTGCGGTGTCGCATTGTTCATGAGTCTAGCTCGAATCGAGAGTGTTGCAAGTTCAATATAATGACGTTAAAAAAAATATATATATGTAAATGTTAAGGATAAAGTCCACACATTAAATTTCAATGCAATTGTTTAAATTATTCTTGATATGACTCTAATTCAAATTTGTAATAATATCCATTAATTTCTAACATTTTTATTTTACGAAAATATAACTTGAGAGAACATTATTATTTAATTCTTATTATTAATGGTGTCCAAATAATGCATAAAAGTTGAGCTAAATACGCAAAAAAATGCAAATAAAAAACTCAAAAGTACATATAAAAATGCCAAAAAAAGGCTCAAATCCACATAAATATAGTAAAATGTATTCTGGTAAAAAACAAATATATAATTTAAATTTCTCAATTAAGCAGGTCTTTGTTTGATTGAATTATCATTGGTGTGGCTAGGCATCGTCTTCTTAGAGTACTTCTCCAAAAAGTATTTAAACTCCCTTTTGTTGATATGGGCAATTAGGATATTATCAGAAACCAAGGCCTTCAGTTGGTAAATACTGCAGACACCATTGCTCTTAACGTTGGAGGGATGCCGTTGAGCACCTTCTGCATGGCTTTGTCTCCCTTGTTGTTTAAATCTACATTCTTTTTGTGCATGTAGCACTGTCCATGCTGTTATAGGGCATATTTCTAGGTGGCTTTAGTGATTTGGTTGGATAGCAAATACAAAACATTTTTTTTTTTGCATGAACAAAAGTCCAAATTTTAATGTCACCAAACCTTTTAATGCGCACTTAGGGGTCCATTATCTTAGGCATCGTCAATTTAGAAGGATGGACTTTCACTTCGAATAAATCTAAATATATTAAAAATAATTCTAATGGATGCCTGTTTCTAATTATATAGAAAAGCGTATTGTAAAAAATCTAAATTGCTTTAGTGGGAAGATGGATATAATTTATTGTTGAATATTCGAGTATTTTTTCTTTATAATTAATGGTGCGAACGGATTCTTCATCTCCAAAACTCGCACTCAATCCTCTTCTTACTTTAATAATTAATTAACTGAATATTATCTAACTAAAAAAGGCGCGGAAAATACAAATAAAGGTCGCATTTGAGTATATGTAATTCAAATAAGAGCCCAAAATGCAAATAAATCTTATTTGCATAATTTGGACATCATTATTTATTGTACATATATCCTTCATGTAATATGATCGTTGTCGAAAGTGTGATGTCAAAACTAATAGGTCTATTACATAAAGAGTGACAGTTTCAAATATATTCTTATATAGTTGTCTTTGAAGTCCATTTACATTTTATAATATGGTAAACTTGAATGGATTCAATTATTATATCAACGATTTTAGGGTTTACTTAAATGAACAAAATATATTTTAGATTATATAAAATGCGTAATAGCGCTTTTCCTATTAAACATTATATTTCAATGTAAAAAAAAAAAATTGCCACTGATTCGCTACAGAGCCAAATATAAAGATAATTGAAAATTTAATAATTATCAATTCTTTCTTATGATTAACATTTGAATGCTAACTAAGAAATGACGACAAGTAACAAATTGTTTAAAAAAAAGACCCATTGGATCATGGCAATTGAAAATAAATTAAGTATTGGCTTGGTTAATAATGTTAAAGGACTAGAATAATTTAAACTAGCCTTGAAATAAGAGTTGTACAAAAATTTAGGAAGCAGTGCTATATACAACCTTCGTTTTTCATCAAGTCATACAGACAAATCAGTTTCTGGTATTTGTTTTAAATATAGCCTTAATTACAAGAAAGGAAAAATATCACACTAAAAAGCATGAGCCTACTATTGGCAGAAAACATTTTTGTCCTTGCTGAACAGAAGTTTTGCTGAGGGAACATTTGCCAAATTGACATTTTTCCAAAGGACAATTTGCCGAACGGAGATTTTCCGAAAATGATACTTAATATGTTGATATATGCAATTAAATATTTAAGTTAAACTTAAAATGACTTAAATTCCTTTTGTCAGTGCTTAAATCCATCAATTAGTATATTTACAGAATAATTGTATATACATAAACAGATTAAAAATAATTATTCTAGTTTTTTATCTAGTTTTTTTATTATTGCAGATTGTTAATTCTATGAAAAGGTTTCAGTCATTCAGAAATTTAAGATGCCTTATTTATTTTAACAGTAATATATTTTAATTGTTGAATTTTATTACTCAAGCATTTGTCAAACAGTTTTATCCATCCAATTCGGAATTTATCGTACAAATAGTGAGTTAATGAGATCTTTTTAAATTCTTTTGTTCTTAAATATCGTATGTATCAAACAATCATTTTAAATTGAATTAAAATATGCAATCGTATACATCAATATATTTTTTTCTGAAAAATGTACTCAATGGTTTTTCGACGAAAAATCATGTCATTTAACAACAACTTTTATTCAAAATGTATGAATAAAAATATGGGCATTTTTAACATCTTTTGGTACAATGTAGAAGATTTTCCATAATTTTTAATCAAAAAAATATAAATGATAATGCTCATACGTGTGACCCGCAACAGTATAAGAAAAATATTAAAATATTATTTTTTTGGAATAGTTAATGTACATATTAACTTGTCCATTACTTATAACATGAAACAATATTTTACATAAATTGTTATTCCACTGAGAAGTAATTTAGTAAAGAAGAATATTTTCAAATAAGCAAAAGGATTAAGATATATCGTCGATATGATACTAAACGTACATTAAAACATTTTATACAATATTGTGAGAACCGAAATATTACTCCAAGATGGTTAATATTTTGACCTAGACGTATTTATTTTACAGCAGTATAGAAAATTGTATATTTTGCGAAATGCCCAGGCAATCAGTGAAATACCCATTAGAGCAACAACCAATGAGCAAAATGCTTGGGCAAAGTATAAAATTTCCAATCGAAAGGTCATTTCGTCAGTATCATATACTGGGTGGGGATTTTAAATCCGGAAAATTTAAAGATAATTTAAACTACAACTTATTTTCCTAAAATTGATTATCCAATTAACAAATCTTTGCTCTAACATATAGTAATCGATGTAAAATCAATCACTCAAACCAACCACCTCCAGCTTCAACCACAACCTCAAACCTGTACCTGAATCTGGCAAAAGTCTTGATGAGGAACTCCTTCTCCAAGTTGGCCATTATTTCGAGAATGGAAGCTTGCAAGTAGCCTACTATGTTATGTGTTTATTTATAGGGTTCGTGTTTTTTATTTGTTGCAATAAATACATTCTAAATTATGTCAAAAATCAGGGAAAAACATTTATTTATGTGTATGCAAACTTTTGTATTTATTAAGTCGTCAAGAGAGGCGCCATACGTATATAGCAGGTTATTTTTTTTTACTCAGTAGTCGATGTTAGTTTTACACAGTGACCGTTAAAAGTAGGTTGATAAATATATCGATAAATGTCACTAATAGACATTTTTTTGTCTACAAATTCTAAGATTTAATTATTTCTTTCGTTTTTTTAGTATACTTCTGAATATTAGTTAGAAATAAGTATCCCAAATTTTATAAATCACACTTTATATCTTACGCAAAAAAAAATGTTATATATATATATATGTTATACCTACGTAATAACATGTTTAACCGCTGACGAGGGGATTGAATAATAATGTAAATCTGGTTAGCTAATCAATCATCATCTCCATAAAATGAGAAACACAAACTCTTTCATAAGTTACAAATTTAAAAAGAAGATTGAGCAAATATATGGTAAAAACAAGATACTAGAAGAATATTTCTGTCTTTTAGGTGTATTAAACCCGTAGAAAGTTACGCAAACATTTTTTTTAAATTATGGGATCTTGTACTGTAAAATATTATAATTTATTTTGGTAAATTTGATAAAATGTATGTTTGTCTAAATTATAAATGATCCTATTCCTTTTTTTTTATATTATTATATCTATGAGTGCAGAGGTTATTTTATAAAACAAACAGATTTATTTTTGGAATTCTGTTACCCAATCCAACGCACAACAAAAAGTAATTAAGTATTACCTGAACTTGGGATAGTTACGTAGATGACAACTTTGATTTAATGTAAGTTGCATAACTGTGAATTAGGGCAAAAATAAAAAGTATTTACCATGTAAAATAAAATATCGTAACTTGGATTCATTTTGCTTTTGTATGTTTTTGATTTATTGCGTAATTTTGAGCTTTTTTGTAGTTGACAACACATTTGTTTTGTAAGAACCATCCATCAGGTTGGTTATTGCCTTAAAAACCAGAATCTTTTATGAACAAAATATACATTACTCCCAAAAACATACATATATCTACTTTTTTATAAATATACCTATATCCTCAATATGTACCTACATTGAACGGTTAGGCATTACAGATCGTTAAATTCTAAATAAATAGGCTGTCAATATATAATTTGATGAGAGGGAAGTTCACAGTGCTCTCTTTACAGTTGTGAGAAGCATTATACAAAAATTGGTTTTTTTTTTTTTAAATTAACATGTACATGACATGTACTGATTACAATATATCTATAAATAAATATATATTTTGATACTTATTTAAGAAATTTACTTAAAATTAATAACATTAATAACTAGAATAAGCACATGAAAGAGTGCAAACTTACACTTATAATTATTTTCACAAAAAATTAAAATTCAATTTTATCGTATGTTACTAATCAAAAGTTTGTAATGTTGAGCATTTTTTAAACTTTTGTATGTCCTTGACCTTATGTTGTACAAGAAATGTATTTATTATACCTACAAAATGACATTCCCTTGAGTTTTGTATCACCAATTGTTTCAAATAAGGTCAATTATGCGTTATTCACGTTTTGTGTTACATTGATCTCATAAAACTTAATGACCTTTCAATGTTGACATATACCTACAAAGTTGTACCGAAATCGGTGGGTATCTTTTTCCGTAATTCTGCGAACAAAAAGAAAAAAGAAACTGAGCTGAAAACAAAATCTCCGTTCAACTTTGTATGAAGCAATTAAAGCTCTTTTATTTTCTATACACCTAAAAGGTAAGCTACAAATTTGATACTTAAAATAAATGGTTTAAAGGAATTGTACAAATAAAATATGATATAAACTGTGGAAAGTTTGGTCAATTCCAGGAGTACCAGATACATCCTTAGGAATACAGAGGATGTCACCCCAAGTGTTACATATCTATATGATTAGGTCATAGTATTGTCAATCAGCCATGATGTTGGGAAAATCTTAATCTTCATTCTGGATAAATGGCAAAATGAACAATATCTGATACAAAAGTATTTTGGTTCACAATGTTTTTGTGTGTTCAGTAACTCCCATGGGCTTGAAAATTCGGTATCGACTCAAAATGGGACTTCAAACTACATACCATAGGTTACTCAAGCCTACTTAACGAATCTATAAAATGATGTTTTAGGAAGATTTGGATCCAAAGAAATTTTGCCTCTATCATCACCAAACCTCAATTTCTTCATTACTTTGTGTAGAAAGCCATTAAAAAAGGTATTTCTTTACTTAACAACCACCATATCACTAGCATGAAGACTTCTGTTGAGGAACACACAGCCAAAATGATCACTTCAACTATATTGTTAGTGTGCCAAACTTTAGGAAAAAGGTAGTGTAGAGGGATGAATTTTCATTGGGTAGTATATCTATATCTGTAGAATATCTTATAATATATAAAAATGTAAAAAATTATATTTACAAAGTTATTACTTTATATAATAAAAGTCTCCCTTGCGATAATCGGACATATTGTTTTTATTGTATCTTTCAGTTTTTTCTATTTTAAAAAGAGAATGGAAAAGGACCAAAAATTAAGAAATAATTCATGTTTAATCGATATAGGTTTTGACAACCAATAAGAGGTAATGGATATACAAAATTGACAGGTAACAAATATGTGTAACTCTATTTGTTTCATAAATAAATTACGACAGACAAATTTATTGTGTTTTATAAAATAAATAAAAAACCAGAAAAAAAAACATATATTAGTATTCCATATATAAACGATCCATTTGTGTTATATTTTTCTAGACATTGAATATTTTTTCGTTGCTTAAATTTAGTTGATATTTTTGTAATCGAAAAATTACATATATCTGTTTTTGCTGCTTTGATTTTTGTATTCTAATGGAACAAATCTATATTTCTACAAAATATATTTTACATTTAATAAATACAAACCAACGAATATTAACAACTATTTTGGGCAATTCTTTTTTAACTTTTCCCAAGATGTGTTGTGTCATTTGTAAATGACGCTTGATTAAAAATCAAATTATTGAGAAATTCTTCTTTTATTTATTTTCTTAATAAATATTTACGGCCAAATAGTTTATGAACATATTTGTTCCATTATGTAATTAATGTTCAAATTTGAGCAATGGGACGAAATTCAATAATAGTTCAATATTATTAGCTATAGTTTAGAGTCTCCTATTAATTAATGTGACTGTTATTGGCCCCATCATGACCTTTCCAATATAATTGGGCATATTTTTAGCCTCAAATATTTCTTAATATTTATAAGAACGGAGTTGTCATTAAAACAAACTCGAATTTATCTATTTTTACTCGGTGGGGAAGAATATTATCTCTTGCAATGTTATAATTATTATCAATAATAATTGTTGAGACTTTGATATATTTTAGTTTCTTCAAGATCAAATGGTTAGTAGTTAACTGAATGTGTTTCTGAATAAAGGAAAATATACTGGACTTTGAGAGACAATGCCAAGGCGTAGTATTTATTCAAGGTTTTAAGAGGCTGATGCCCATAGGGACCTTTTCAATAATAAAATTTAATGATTAAGAAA
Organism: Lepeophtheirus salmonis; assembly: GCF_016086655.4. NCBI lineage: Eukaryota > Metazoa > Arthropoda > Copepoda > Siphonostomatoida > Caligidae > Lepeophtheirus > Lepeophtheirus salmonis. The sequence continues at coordinate 66,840,341 of NC_052135.2, forward strand.
CCAAGATATTATTCAAAATTAACATTTAGATTAATAGGTTCATTTGTGCAATAACAAGAGTGTCATTTCGAAAATGACTTCCAAATCCCGTCTAGAACTTCGCCAATAAGCATGGTCTTTCTTTGTGGGGAAATGAGTAATTAATAAAGAAGAAAGTGTCACATAATTAGATTTATTGATTATTCTAATTTAGTTATATTTATAATCATTGTTTTATAAATTTTACTGTATTCCAATTTAGACACCGATTCCTTATTTTGTATAAATGAATTGCATAAACAAATTACAAAATAATTTACTTTTTCTTATGCTTAACTTTATATTGATTAGGGCTATGCAAGAAATTACTGAAATATACTATGATCCTATTGTTTGACCATTTTAACTAATAAAGTTAGAAATATATTTCTTTTTACGGAATATTGTAGATTAATAAGTATGCAAAGATATCGGAGAAATTGACCCAATTCTGATACTTTAAAGTATGCAAATTTTTGACATATCGCTACCGAAAAATTAGTACAATCCTAAATAAAAAATATTAAGTATTCAATTAGAACAATTTTTGGATAGATAATCTATTTTCTTTTATATGATTAATAAATTACATAATAATTTTAAATGAGTGTTTTGAGTAAATATGAGCAAAACTGTAATAAAATTTTCCATCCGATAAAATATATCCCCAAAGATTAAAATACAACAATTTCTAAATGTCTTTATTGGAGTTTAGTACAATCAGATACAAATATCAATTTATTAAGGATATTGTCAGAACTTGATGATCCTTTCTAATTTGTAGTTGTATGAAATGTCAGCCTATAACTAACACAAAAGTACTCATAAATCATTCATCGAATCATCAGTAGTTACGACCAATTTCTAAAGGCAGGGATGTGAATTTTGTAGAACACAAGAAGAAGGCGGAAACGAGACTGCACATTATACTTTTTAATTACCCGTGTTAAAATTAAATGTCTATTAGATAATTTTGATAGAGAATAATAAGATATATGTTATATATGAATAACACGGGGCAACTTTCAGTGCTAGTTTGCACCCTTAATATACAAAAAAATAAAAATTAAGAGTTTAGAATAGTACGGCTTATCCTCTCAAAAAACTACCCAAACTATTCAGAGAATTGCTTTAATTATTTATGAAAAAGAAATAAATTAAGAAATGATTATTTAATTTGAAGTATTTTGAAAATAACTAAATGTGGTTCAACTTACAACATGAGGGCTCCATTTCATCCTCTCCCCTAGGACAATCATATTTGAGATCACATAAAGTTGATGGAGCATTAAGACAGGATATTCCGTCTCCACTAGGACAGGTATATGGAGGATCAACTGAGTTGGAACAATTAATTGGACCTGAGTCCTCTGGTGCACATCGAAGTAAACGAATTTTATCAAGTGCTATAAAGGACTGTGACAGACTGGCCTTGTGTCTTCGAATCTCAATAAATATACGAAATGGGGAGATGTTCCGACCAATCTTTACTTTGAGAGTTTTCCAGCTGTAATTAGTTATAAAAATAATTCATTAATAACATTGAACTGAGAAAAGGATAATTATGTATTAATAAAGCATAGTTGATTATGCACATACAGATAGACAATCTGTATGTACATGACTTGTTTATAAGTTTGTGTTTTTTTTTTTGAACTGCGTGATTACTTGAGCCAACAAATAAAATATATTTATGAGTGTGTGTGATGCTCAATGCGCCCTTTTGATAAATAACATTCTAATATTTCAAAATAATAAATAATATATGAAAAGTTTTTTTATTTCTAAACAGAAGACTGAAGTATAAGAATATAGTCTAAAGAAATTATTTAAGTATAGGTGTATTCAATTTTATAGAGTTTTTTAAAGATATTTTTTAATTTTCCTTCCAACAATTTTAGTTTTAATATATATATGGAAATTTATAAATTGGGATAAGTATTCATTTATGTAAAATTAATGAATTCTTTTTAAGTAACTAAAACATAAATGAGTTATAGATTAACAAGTAACTCTTAGCAATGTTGAGTAAACCCTCTATTTTTTAATAACTACTTGTAATATTAACTGATTTAGAATATAAAAATAAAATTAAAAATCTAATATAAAATATAAAACAACATATTGTTTTTCTGGGAGGATTATAAGTGGACTTATTTGTACTTGTTTTCAAGATGTGTATATTTTAACTTACTTAGCAAAGACTCAGTCTATTTTTGAAAAAATTCTAAATAATTTTCGGGAAATCATTAGTTAGTGAATGAAAATTAGACATTTTTAATCTAGAATTTAATTTTAAAGACTAGGAGAGCTATATAAACTAAACTAGATACAGATATAAGGGTATGAATTCCCATTTCGAATATTCAATTTAGTCTCTATCAATTTTGATAATGGTATTAATGTGCCACAGGAAGCTCTGATAGACGGCAATAATTTATTTGGGTCTCAAAGAGCTCCAATTAACATCAATTGCAACCTACAGAGCTTCAAGATTTGACACCTTTGTTTGGCAGGCCCTAATTCTACATACTACCACAAGATAAGCTGGAGCGGGCTGGTATCTGGAGAGTATGATGGTCACATTTTTTTCGTCAAGAATGCAATTTTGGTCTTAAAAAAGGACATTATAACCTTTCCTTTTTTGTGGCGAGCACAATCTTGTTGAAGCTCATCTGATCACTACAAGCTTCAAAATATTTACCAAGCTGTTTTTAATTGATCAAACGGAGCGTGTCATCCCAACAGGGCTCACTATTAAATTATTTTAGTAAAAATGTTGTGGATAAAATTATTGGGGTAAAATTTGTGCATGGTAAAATTGTTGGGCACATTATCGTTGTGAGACAAAATTGCTGTTGGTAATATGTTCGCTAAGTAATTTCATTACAAGCAATATGATTGTAAGTATTTCCTTTGTAACTATAATTTATTCAGGTAATAAACTATGGAACAAAAAAAAATCCATTGTAGTCTTTTTCCTGAGCATTACGGATCCCTTCGAACTACCCCTCGGCACTTAGGTTGTACAAATGAAATGATAGAACTCAAGGCAAGTAAGTCCTTTTAATTATATATTCAAGCTGTGTTATAGCATATTCTTGGCATTTCAAAAAGCAGCGGCAGTTGAGTTGAAACTGTTTTGGGGCCCAGTAATTCACCTGTACACGTAAGGGCCAAGTTATATTTTGGGATATTAAAAGGGTTCATTGATGCTAATGAACATATTTAACATGCCTAAGATCCTGAAGTTTAAATGCACAACCTGTGGCCAAGGAGAATTATAACTTAATATAATATATCTTTGGTGCTTACAAACTCGGCGGTAGTAGAATTTAAACTGCTTTGGGGCTCATCACTTCTCTTGTCCAACCTGATGACTAAATTTCAATAGTTAACTACTTTTTTCATTATCATCATATAATGTTCAATTTTTGGTATATTTCATATTTTTAATTCATTTTCTCAAAACAATTAAATTTTGCTCCAGAGCCTGGAACCAGATGATAATGTTAATTTATTATATTCGTGTTATTTAAACTATAATAAATAGGTTTTTTTACTTGATTATTATGAAATATTTTATTTTTTACTTATAAATATTATCATCCAAATTTACACGGGAAAAAACAATTTCAAAAATAACTAATAATGTATTTTTTCATTTAAATTTCCTTTGTATAGTGACATTAAGTACTTATACTATTTGAGAAGGTAAATGGATATGTTATGTGAAGTCAATAAAAATTAAGGAAAAATTGCTGTTCTTACCTTTCCATTATAGATTAAAATTAAAACAAATAACTTAAGTATATATTGGTTCATTTTATGCCCATTCCACAGCCAAAGGAATGCAAAAGCTAGCATCATGATTCATAAATCGCTGATTCATTACGATGTTTAGTTTTGAAAATACTGTAAATTTGAGATCAATTTTTCTCTAGCTCCCGAGATATATTTGTGTAAAGTAACTTAGATTTAATGTATCTTCCTCAAAAGAAGCGCAGAAATTTGACTTGACTCTTTGCTTTTTACGTCAATAAGTCCTTAAAATATCATTTAATTATATTGAAAACTTGTCCTGTATGTTAAATAAAGCAAAAGAATTCCACAATTATAAGTTATTTGCGTTATAAAGGAAGTGTCTAAAAAATATCTCTTGTTATAATTTTTTATACAAATTTGCTTGACAATTTTAAGTATGTGGTGGATCAAGATGGAGCAAGACGGAAAATAAAAATTATATTTTTGTAAAAAATAAATACTCAGCTACACTTTGGTAAAAAAATGAGTTTAGCAAAATAGTAACATGTGGTTACAATTAAGAAAGTGGAGAATCCAAAAATGTTCGACATTGCGGGTTGATACAGAAAAAGTTTATTTTCTTTGTCTAATGATACTGAGCTATAGGTAGGCAGGCATGCAATCAAAAGAGTGCAATAGTTCTGAAAATTGGATTAGTAACCCATTAATATCTGCAATTATTTACAAAAAAAAACGATTTACGAAAACATTAGTTATTCATTACAAAAAACTGTTTCCAAATTATTGTAGAAACAATTACTTTGCTAAAATTTAATTTTCTCTTAAATATTAACATTATAAGTAACATATACCTTGCTATTTTATTTACTAAATACTCAATTTGTGTGAAACAATTTAATCATACAAAATAAGTTAATTAAGTATTTTTTTATTCCTTAAACCAATTATTATTTTTAATACACAAAATATATTCATAAATAATGTATTTATAAAGGAAAAAAAAAAACCTTTTAAGAACTTACCTCCCATGTGTTGTATCATTCTGTTGTCCCATAACGAAGCTTCTATAAGGAGTATATGCGTTGTCCACATTTTCAATCCCAACGATGATGTGGGCGCCCTCGATGTCTTGATATAAAACAGTCATTTCTACGGTACACTGATTTCCTGACTCGGCAAGAAGAGCACTTAAAAGTCTTTTATCGGATATTTCATCAGCATCTGATAACGGTTTACCGAGTAAGTACAAAAATGAACCTTAAAAATATAATATCAAATTTATTAATATGGATCAAACAACTTAAACTTCAATTTTATATGTACGTTTTTACAAGTTCACTGCGCTCTTTTCAATGTATTTATTTCACCAAGAAGACTTTACCTCACAAAAATTCTTAATTGTAAAAAGAAAGAAAATTATAAAATGTTTCTTTGAAGTTAATTTCAATCATTCATTCATTCAGTTTCCGATCTAGTAAATTTTTAAGCATAAATCAATACATTTTTGAGATGCAGCATGAAGATAATTATATAATTACATGTTTACATTGTAGAAATAAGTACAAAATTAATAGTATAAATAAAAAGTTGATTATATTTGTATTAGGTATAATTTTAGTCGTCCAATACAAAATGATAGTTATTCATTATTTTTTGAAAAATATCTGTTTAAAAGTATCATCAAATAAAACAATGTCAATAAATCATAACAATGATTGATATCCACTTTGAAAATAGTTATTTTTCTTATTGGTTGGTACATATTTTGACCAAAAATAACATTTCCAATTTGTTGATGTATTTTGATTATATTCAAGAACCATTATTATATAAAGCGTATCAACATGATATTGACAGTTCTGCAATCTGAATCTGTAATCGGGGCATGCAAAATGGATATATCACTAATCAACGTGAGCAAAATTTTGCTCCTCCTGAGTATCAACTAAGTAAGACGTGATATATTACTCAAAGACATTTATTAAGCACACAATGACAGATATTATTTTTGAATTTGACTTGTATTGCTTTCAATGACGCCCTTCAAGCGGCCACAGAAAGTGGAATATACTTTGGCAATGTAGTCCCTTATCATGAGTTTCCACTCCTTCTCTAAGGAGGACTTCAGGTCGATGACATTACTTTGGCGTGATCTGCAGGCTATGGATACGAAATACTAATAGATAGAGTAATCCAAAAGATTTAGATCGGACTCAGAAGAGTCAGGAAATCTTGAGCCAAAACTCCCTATTTTCTTCCATCCAGACTTGCACATTTAGAGGTGTGGGTGGGTGTCACATCCTTCTGGAAGACTTAGGACGCCTTGCCCGACTTCTTGTTGATCTTGAGGACCCACGGGAGTACTTTGGTCTTCAAGATCTTCAAGCAGTCGGACAAGGCGTCCTACGTCTTCCATTGGGATGGGCACCCAATCACCCGTCTTGAACACGTGGTGAAGGTCTTCAGGAGTGTCTTCAAAACAAATAAACTGATTGTTTGGCTTGTTGAAGATGGGTCCGACAGTGATTTTTTTTTTCATCCGAAAAGAAGATCACACGGTTGCCATGATGCTTTAGATTGTTTAGAAGGTGTTTGGTCCACTCCAAACGGATATCTTGTTGCTGTCGAGTCATTAATGGTCTTTCCACGTATTGTGGATTTTCATTGCAACACACAATATTTAACGTTTTAAGGATTATATAACAATTTTACTTTCCTTTACTGTTATTTATACTCCCTTAAAAAAGCGAAATACCTTTAATATAGCAGTTTACTATTTCAAACTGCAAAAGCTTTATCGCTGAGACTATCAAGATTGAAAATCTTACAATAAATATTGTTCTAGCTAAAACACAATATTCACCCTTCTTTATGAATGTTTTTTAAGATTGGCATAACTTTTTGCAGTTATTTAATAAAATATAATCTCTCGTATAATGATAAAAGTTCCAATGTCAATTATTTCACAATTTTAAAGAAAAAAGAAGAGGTATTTTATAATTTTATTTTATTGCTTTGAGATTTTTTTTTTAAAGTTCTATTTTTAGTTGCTTACATAATTTTATATTAAGTTAGTCATCATGCAAACAACCCAGCTTTTATAGTTTTCTCATGTTACGTCTAACCTATCATATGTGTTTAATGAGTATGAATGTATTGATTAGAGACATATTTAAAAAGAAAAACGGAAATATTTATTTACGTATTTTATGTATGTTTGTAGAACAGTTATTTTTAAACTTTTTAAAGTGTTTAAACCACCTGAAAAGTATTAACGCTTTATGAAATATAATATATGATGTTACGATATCAATTTTCCTTATGGCGTATACATCTTTCATTTACTTCGCTGAACTCACTTTGTTAATTCGGTTGAAAGGGTGAATTCATAGAGAATGCTCCGTTAGTTATGGATAAATTTTCAAGTTTTTAGCGGATATATATTTATCAATAGAGTGAGGACTAAAAACATTAAATAGCATAAATAAATTAGAAAATACGTTATTTTGATAAAATCAAGAAACAACCACTAATTTTTCTTATTTACAATTACTTAATATGTCCTCATTCACATGCAGTATAACCTCAGCACGTTGGCGAACAGATTGCCAAATTTTTACGATGAAGCGTACATGACGTACCCGACTGTCATTATATCAGATCAGAGCGAATCCAAATTGGGATGTAAGCCATTTATCAAAGATAGCCATACATTCTTATGCAATACTCTCCAAAAACTAGTAATGGGGGTTTGAGATCAAGACCAGAAGTCAGCCATATTATTGCTGTATATTTTTTGATTTTCCTGGGATGTATGGTGCTTTAATTGACTTCTTGATGTTATAAGTGGTCCAGAAAGAGATGATAACTGTATCTGCAGCCTTCTTGGTACTGTCACCATGTTGAAGGGATACGAAATACGTTGCCTTTTGTGTTGTTGCTTTGCCATTTTTACGTGAATGGGATTTATATTTACATAGTATTCATGCATGAATCAGGATATATATTTTTTTGAGCAAAGTGTCTGCATATTAAAAGGGAGAGTGAGCATGAAATTTTTGTAAAACCATTGCTTTAGAATGAATTTAATAAATAGACAAATATTCAATAATTCATATGTCTTTTATTCTTATTATACCCCTACAAAAATATATCGTTAGAACCGTTACCAATTCCACATTTTTGTAAAAATTATATATATTTTTATCTAACTTATATGTATATATATAATAGATCATACATATATTTTAAGGGATATTTATTCAATAATTCCGTAATGATATTCAATTATTGTCCAAGGACATCATTTTTTTCTATATTGAGATACGTAGGTAAATGTATAAATATATTTTTTATCATTCAATGCTACCGTTATAACCAATAGAGAATTTACACATTTATTAATTTTTTTCTTTCGATTTGAATAAAATGTCAAATAACCAACTATTGGAATGCTCAAATATGACATTTTAAAGTCAGAACCTCATCCAGCTAAGATTTGTGACCACTTTTTTATTCTGAATTGGATCAAAAATCGTCTCTTTCTATATTTTTTAACTCATAACATTATATTTGAAAAGGTACAAAAGGCTTAAAATTAGCTAATTTCGATGCTAAAATTTCCTCTTTTTAAATGAAATCTTCATAACTATGGGTAATTTTGGTTTCGACCGTTATGCAAGCATTGCTTTGATTTTTGTGAAAATAAAAATTAATGAATAATTCCACAAAAATATTGATTTCCATTTACTACACCTAATATAAGATTATCATTAGAGTCATTATATGGAGTTTTCTCATCACTAACAGTATGGTGTCAAATTGAGGAGTTAAACTTTTTTAATAATACCAAAAATAAAGTTTTATAAAGCAACATCAATACGTCATTGTTTATTTCAAATTATACAAAATGTGAAGGGTTTTATTAGATATATATAAGTAAGTAATAACATTAATTTCATAATTACGGAGAATGGGAATGACTGTAAATTTCTATATTTAAATAGTATTGATTTTAAATTCGTAAATGAACTATGTAATAAATCATGGCCCGAGTTTTAAAGTCCATAAGAAATATAATTTAACTATGTAAAATGAATGCAATTACTTATTACATGTTTAAATTTTAGGATTTAATAAGAACGTAAATTATAATATTTATATAAATTTGATTTGTTAATTCGAATATTGAGACATGATTAGTTGTATTAATGTAATTTCAAAACACTAAAACAGGGCTCTAAAGTATAAATGACGGACAGTATTATTGTGAGGAATGGAAAAATTACTCTCAGATTTTGAAAATGATATTGATTAATTAGAGCAGTATTTTTTGGAAAAATAATTCAAAGATGCAATAACTACAAATTTAAAGTTATTAGATTACCTGAGATCTAATAGATCATCATTTTTATCACTGGATAGAAGAATTATACTAGTTTTTAGTATGTAGTAGATTTATAATTTTAAATGCCGTTATACTTTACTAATTGAATAACATTTTTGTACAATAATAAGTATGTATTTTGTAAAAAGAAAAAAAAACCTACAATAACCAGGTAAGGCATTATTAAACTAGAAGAATAAAGTTTTAAATAACTACCTAGAGTTTCATTTCATCATTTAACTGACATAAATTAAATGCAATATCAGAAAATCTAAAAATATAAATATCTGGAGAAGTATAAGGTCTACATATTAAAATTCAAATGAAAATGTTTCTGTCAGCTTTGGTGCTGGTAAGAATCAATTATTAATCATTTCCATTCATTTTGTATTTAATAAATTCATTTTGAGTTTCACCTGCTAAAAATTTAACCTTTTACCCATAATGTAGCTATACTGTTTCATTAAAAAATATTGTTTTCCTATTTTTAAATAGGTTATCGAAAGTGTTGTAGGTAAGTGTAATATACTTTATTTATTAGCTAACAACAATTTCATAGATATTCCATTTATAAAGGTGCGACGGCGAATAGAGTTGACAAAAAGAAGGTTAGCCTGAATGTTCATTTTAGCGTTTCAAAATATAACAAGGGAATACAGGGAGTTGTTCATTTGGATGCAATAACAGCTGTATAGGAGAGAGAACTTGATGAAAGAAAAGGTTGTGACCTCTATTTAACTGGTAATTAGGGATTTTTTTTTAATCAAACCGGGTAATTAATGATAGCTAGAGCAAAGTTATTTATAAAACCTCCGTCATGTTATACATTCGATCATAATCAAACATGAACCAAAGAGTGTCAATTTAAAAAAAAGAGCAGACAGCAATAGGTCACAACTTTATCAGCTCTATCTCTCAATTAAGACGTTGCAAAAGTGAAAGGAAAATAAAGTTTTTAGTGTTTCAGTAAGAATACTGAACTACATTTACATTGATTCTATTTTATCACAAATAATAGCATAACACTAGTAATAACTTTTATTTTCTTATAGTTTTGTTCATATAAATACAAAATAAATCTATATGAATATATTTATTTATAATTTCGAATCAAATAACTTAATAACAAATATTTTTAGAAATAATATATCTCTTCTTACAAAAAAATATATAGTTATTTTATTTGATTCAATAATAGAAATACTATGTATATCTCCGACTTTTCTTTAACTGTCCTATATAATTATTATGTTTAATATGTTAATTTCGAAATATCATAAATCTTGCTCCCGCCTTTTCCTTTCCCTCTACAAAATGCCCATATTTATATAACCAATGATTCAACTTCTCTAAGGTTACACTTTTAACTGAATTATCAAGATGAATGAAGTAAAGGAAATCAAAGTACAAATATTCATTACAGGAAATGAAACAACTACATAGATGAATTAGTACTTTTAAAAGTGACATCTTGGCTTAAAAAAAAATATCAATAACTTCATCAATTTATTAAAGTTGACAGACAAGTTTTGCAACTTTCATTTGAGTTTTCCTTGCCTGATAATACGCTTGAATTTTCAAAACAAAGTATAATAATTTAATAAGAGTAGTAATATCTTGTAGGAGACTAGCCAGATTGGTATAAAATATGACTTGAAAATATGTTGGAATTGGAATAGTAACCTTGACAATTTATAGAATTATGGAGAAGAGAAGCTTTAGTATCATGACGTTTAATTATATTAGATACAATCAGCTCTGAGGGCAAGGGAATAAACACTACAAAATACTAAAATAAGGATGATAAAAGTTTTTGAAAATTTAATGTTGACATGTGATTTGTCAGCTTCTTTTATAAGCCTACCCGAAAATCCTCTTCTTTTATTCAAATCAATTACTAACACATACTTTTTTTAATTGTATGCTCACAAAGATTTCAACAACTTTCACATATCTAAATGTGTGTTTTATAAAAACCTTATTACACAATGGAATTACAATATTATATGAACTAGAATAGGTGTCCCTGGCATTGCTCTGGACATTAAGAAATTCAAATTAATTTTGAACTCTTTTGTTTCATGTAATCAAGAATTATTCTCAGTGCTTGTTGGTATGTATATTTCCACACTTTTTTTAAAAGGAGGTTATAAGGTTGAGAAAGAAAAAAAAATATTAAAGTTGAACTCTTGTTTACTCAACTTTCTTAATATTATCAAACATCCTTTGTCTTGCTCTCTCTTTTTTTTTTCTTCTCTAATTCCCGGACACACCAAAACGCAAACATACATTCGCATTAAATATATAGATACTAAATCAAAATGAATGAGAATTGAACAAGTTGATTCGTTTGGATAGTGAGGATTTAATGTATGAGTTGATGATACAATAAAAAGAAATAACATCAACGCTGTTATTGATTATATTTTTGGTTGAAAAGTTAACATTTTATTAATATATATTATTTTTGACAATAGACTGAATGAATGGATATATAGTTCCTCCATTACTAATAATTTTTAAGGAAGAAATTTCCAAATCAAGTAAAATAAATAAATATATATATTTGTATCCAAGCGCTAAATTGGTATATTTTCGTTTATTGTAGGTTTATTAATTCAATTTGTGTTTTTGCAAATGTGCTAAAACAATAACAGCTCCAGAATTTTATTATGGTATTTAATTTGTATGTTTTTAGTATTCGTGCGGAGGGAAATATTATATAGCTTTATATGTAGTATTTAATTCAAGTCACGTTTTTTTATTGTTGAACTTTTGATATCTTAGTAGTCTCTTTTTTGTTGAACAAAATGTATGAAACAATTTTAAAAGTTATATTTTATGTTGTGTTTTTTTACATCGTGTATAAACATTTCATAAGAACAAATGAGAGTTCTTGTATGAAATTACTAATGGGATAAGAATTTATATTATATGAGCCCTCTAAAAGCATTATATTGTTAGTTTAATGTGCCCTTTTTTTATTTCCGGAAAGTTGAAGTTGCAGATCCCCTATTCTTATTAGACAAATTGTTGGATTTCTTTTAAGCTTTAGGTAATAGAAAAGTGATGTCACGATAATAATTTTGGTAACAGAACCAGTACGAAAATATTTGGTTATTTTACACCTCAAGGCTTATAAAAATAATTTTATTCCTTTGAATCTTTATTTGATTGCCAATACTTTTCAGTATACTACTGAACCAGCAAATCTGATTACATTTAATTCTTCATATATTTTGAAAAGGCCTTGTTTTTTATTTATTTGTATATTATATTAGGCCTTGTTTTTTATTTATTCGTATCGTTCCTCTCCTTTTACTTTTGATTTTTTTGTTTTTTTTCTTATGTAGAGACTGAAGTGTACAACGGTAGGAACAAAAATATAATATTGTAGCTATTATTTCTTATAATACACGGATTCTCATAAATAAACTGATGGTTAATAAAAACATTAATATAAATACTAAATAGTTTATATTAATATAAGGGCTTTAAGCATTTAACAGTTACAGAATGGATGGAACAAGTAAAAACTAATACAAAATTTAAATGATGTATTTATTATAATCATTAAAATTTTCATTTTCGGTTTTTTTATCCATTTTACTAAAAACTTAAAAAAAAATATTTTGAATAACAAAGGGTTTATAAGTATTTTGATACTTTTTAGTATTTTTTCAACTGAAATGCAGGACAAAAAGTCATAAAGGATAAACATTTACATGAATGTCCGTCGAATTCTTATGATTTTTTTGTCTGACCGGAGTTACCAGCATTTAAGATATCAATATATTTAAATGACAGCAAAATAATACTGCATCTAAAAATAGCTGAAATTATATTTGCCTAGATTAGTCCTCCCAAAAAATGCACTTAAAAAAGCACCTAAACGAATTAATACGATTTATTATTTCAGTAATTCTGGCGAATGTATTAAGTAATTGATTTTTGATGTTGCAATAATATTTAGAATAAGTTGTGTAACCTTAATTTAGTATTTATAATGATTGCTTTTGTAAAAATGAACAACTCTAGTTGGGACATCAATTTGACGTCTTAATATTTTTTTTAAATGTTCATTTAATGTGTCAGATGAAGTTGCACTGATAAAGTATATTTAAACATGATAGCATTTTATATAATCCATCTGACCTAGAACTTGCCTTTTGAACTCCATATACTTTAAGTAAATTTCCTTCCCTCGGAACAACCTAGACACAAATCTACGTAGAATTACTTCAAGACAATAATTTATCCCAAGCACGTTGTCCATTGAGCTACGTCGTTCCATGTCGCCTTGCTATTTCATGGATGCCAAACACATAAATATATTTAGTTACACGTGCTACTGACTTGATAGGTAACAACAGTTATACAATAAAGTTGAAAAATATGTTGTTTAAAATGCATAAATTACATTTTATTAACGTGTCTTAAAATGTGAACGTCAAAGTGATGTCTTTCTACTTTGTAGTAGATAAATATTTTGGTGATTCATATGCTTAAGTTGAACTTTTTGAATAATTGATTATTCCTATAGGTGATGAGCTTTTTTAGTTTATGAATGATTCAAAATTTTTAAAATATACTTAAAAAAGTTATGAGCAAAAAATCCTTGACATTGATAAAGGATAATAAGCATTTATTTTATATAATTTTCTTACCATTATACGTCTGATTTACTAAGGATTTATTCATATATTGGGTAAATAATATTTTCCATATGTAGCCCGTCAACATAAAAGTAAGCTGGGATATTTTTTCTCAAAATTTAGACTGGATTACTTTTGTATTTTTTACTATATAAAATATCATCCATTTCTATCAACAAAATTATTCCTGTTTATAACTTAGAGGGACTGAAAATCGCAAAAATGTATCGTTACAATGAACTAATTAGATATTTGTATTCTATTTGAAAAGCCATATTGCAACTAAATCAAGTATCACAAATCAAATACAGATAATATTGGCTATCTCAACTCATCCCATAAGTTTGAATAAAAGTCCTCTGATTCACTTTAATATGTCTTTGAATTATTGCGTGGATACGATATGAAAATATATTAAACATTTCTCATTTTATTGATTTGCGTTGTATTTTTTTTTCTTATATCATAGCATTTATTTTTCATTGACTTAATTTAGCAAATTTTTCTCAAACTACATTTACAAATTGTGTAATGGTTACTGTAAGTCAAAATATTATAATGAATTACGTAAAACATAATGTTCGATAACAAATGAATAATAATCAAGAATACCCAAAATAAATTGTGATAGTAATTTAAAAAAAAAATTTATATATTAACCAACAAAAATATGCTAATATTAATAAATCAGCTTTTAGACGATTTTATGGATACCGGGAAGTTCCCAGAAAATATATATAACTTATTTATATAATAATATTAGTTTCATTTTATAACTTAGGTATAAATATATATAATTTACAAAGAAACCTTAACATTATGAAAGAATCACTATGCGTAAAGATTTCAAAATTATAGATATATGTATAGCTCAACTCAATTTGATTTTTACCCCAAGGTTTGTGTATTTCAAAATTACACAAACCCACCTCCATCAAAAATTTACTCGTTCATCACTTACTTTATAAGTTTTGAGTTACGAGTGAGATTGGGTTATATAATTTAAAAAAGGTAGAACCATAAACTCAATATAGAAATAACGCCCACAATATATATATACATATAAAAGAACATAAAAATATATGGGTGAACTTAAATTAGTTTAAATTTTATTATTTCTTCTTTTAGTAAAAAAATAAATACTCAAGTTTTACATAATTTATTATTTACTAGCGGTTCTAGATATCACCAAGGATCCCGTAATCCATTTTTTTTTTTGTATAACAGGATACAACTCACTGGGAATCCCCGGGAAATGATAAACCCTCATATGTAGACAAAAATTAATAATTAAAATTTTATCAGTACATCAAATGTTTGAATATTCAAGATTCAGTTCTTATAATCTTAATTCAAATAAATTAGATATTTTGTTTCATGAACAAAGTATGTCTTATTTGATAGGCCAAAAATAAATTTGTATGCTAATTTCTACACAATTGAAACTAAATCATAAATTGATTTAAAACAGTAGTTATTTTCTCTTAAATTTACTTTTATCGACATAATTAAATATTTACTTCTAGAATATGTTATACGTTAATAATATATTAATGGAAACAAATATAGTCAATTTAGAATGAATTAATTTTTCCTTCAAAAGAATTTTTAAACACATAAAAGATTTCATTAAAGAGGAGAACTACATACCAGTGGTAGTCCCTGGCATTTCTCGGAGTTATTGAGCGTCGATGTGAAGACAAAAAAAAACTTTCCTTGTTAAAATATAAGATAAATCACCAACAAAAGATCAATTCTCACGTGTTGTTACTAAATTCTTTTATATTTTCTTCTGTATACATGTACTCCTATCTTCTCTTCTTTTTTAATATTACTCTCTTAACTGTAATTACTCAAGCTCAAAGATAAAAATTAGTCCTCCCAGCCAAACAGACAACCAAAATTTGGTGGAACAAAAAATTACGAATTAATTAAAATTTTTTTGATTATATTTTGACAAAACTTGAAAGCAAATGAAAATAAATGAAAGTTTAAATAATAGACTTAAAACTATTTTTATTAAATTTAAAAATATGGAATCTTTATTATTATAATTAAATTATATTAGACATACGTAGAAAATGCTTTATAGAATCAATAATGTTAAATATTGATTCAAGATAATTTCTTCTTTAAAATGTTCCTAAAGTTTAAAACAAGTGTCTAGTTAAACGATAAAATGATTTCTTTCAAACATAAATATGCATTATTTGGCTGTAATTTCATTATGGCCTCCCATCTCTACGTTTTGTTCCATAACTTTTTTTTGCAAAATTTTCCTATCTTAATAAAATTGTCTGCTCGATGTTTTGTCTGTTCTACGTTTTGTCCTGCTATTTTCTCTTTGTTCCATTAATATCATCTATAGCAAAGGGTTGAAACAACGATGCAGTAATACTTCTTGACACAAGTGACACAAAACACGGATTTTATTAAGATATGAACTGATCGAGAGTTGGCAACACGACTACAATTTTTTTTTTTGTTATTTCCTTTAGGATATATTGTTTTATCTTTATTACGATGCCCAAAATATGCATCTAATTATGAGAAAAAATCTAGTAAAATGAAGGGTCTTATTTGGAAGTTTTTATATGCTGTTAATTCTTTTCAAATGCTTTATATCATAGTAAAAAACTAAAGATCTAATATTATTATGATAATAAGATTCGCCGGAAAATGGATGACTTGATTAACTTTGTCAGTTAAAATTTAAATTTTCTAATTGAATATTTAATAAATAAGCAATTTAAATTTGCAAGAATAAGTTCGAAAATTTAAATTTTCATACAAAAGTTATACACTTATAATGCAGAGGAAAATATTAGTTATATAATAACAATGATTTATTGATCCCTCAATTGTTCGAAAAGAAAGATCAAGCACCTAATGTAATTATATTTATTTTATTAAGGGAAATAAATACAAATTGGTCAAATTACTAACTTTTCTGCAATAATATTATCTTTACAGGTAGGTACAAATAAATATCAAATATAAATATATATTTGATTTTTCAATAGTTTGAGCTCTTTAGTTTTTCATTATAGTGAAATATAGCCTTTCAAGGCTAATTTCAATTTATCTTATAATATCAAGCATTTTAATTAATAATTAACTGTAAATGATATCATTGCAAATTAATCAAGTCAAGTTATGGTTTACATTTATTATTTACTCGCATTATAAATTGAATTAATATAAATTTGGATATTTGAAGTTCATAATGTACATACATAATAATTATCAACAACTAATTTTCATGTACAAATATCCTAAATTTCACTATTAACTTATCAAATTTGATCTAATGTAATAGCAATGAGTGTATTAAATTTATTAAAAGTATCATATATAATGTTTTCAATTAATATGCTTCTTTACAATATTTATTTTAATTTGTAACATATTTTTGTATTAGTGTTGTTCGATATACCAGTACCCCAGTATTAAGGCATTATTCAAAGGTAATTTTCTAAATTTTTTTTGAAACCCGAAATAGAAACACCTGTGAAAGAAAACATGTTGAAATAGGACACGTAAAACGAACTAAACGTCAAGCGCACAATTTTTTATTTCTTTTACAAAATATGCTCACCAAAAACTTAATTCCTCATAATTACGATGTAGTTCAAAATTGTTCTTGTAAATGTTACGAAAAATTGTGTAAAAAATTTATTTATGCAAACTTCCCTATTTTATATTTATCGTCGAAAAATTATCAATGTACTGATACCAATTTTGATACCAGAACCAGAACGAAAATATTACTATCGATACACCACTAGTTTGTACTAGTTACAACTAATACAACGAGTAAGTATTACTCATCAAACATGTTAAATAACCCTCTAATTAAATGCTGGACTTATTTTGTTACGATAGTACAATTTAACAGTAGATAATTATTAGTAGAATTATCTAGGATAAAAAAAGATTACATGACTATTAAGTTACAATTTTTCCTTGACAGAAATAAATATAATCTATAAATCCACTGGCAAACAAACTTTCAGTTGTAAGTTAAATATGCCCGTAAGTTTTCCATGGTTACTAAATATAGAAAAGGTAAGAAAGTAAAATTTTGATTTCACAACAAATGCAATTATATTCATACATATTTTGTGAATAAGACAAAGTTTTAATTTTTAATTATCATTATTAAAAAGAATGATTAGAAATCCACAGAGTCGCGTATATTTATTATGGCTTTTGAAGGTTTCTTTTAAAAGCTTACTTACAAAAATAAAATTTATTAGATCAAATATACCATCCGTTGTCCTTGTTGTTTACATTGACATCTTTGCTCCTTTTGGAACATATAATATATTATTTGGAAGCTGATGGCCTAAAATCTTATGAAATTTTCATATATAAGCCTTTAATGTAATTTCAATGTAAAAAATATATGCCACTTTGAAATAAATATTTTACTAATTTTTTCACGACATATCATGTGGTAAAATAATAACGAAAACAATTATTTAGAAACAAATTTCTTCGTGACATCAATGTCGATTAAGATGGAAGACAAAATAAATTGTGGGTCTGGGCTTCCCTACACGGGAATGAGTTACAATGAGATATTCCACATTGTCCCCTCTTAAAATTAAAATGCTGAAGGACGTCAGCAACAGCAATGAGAGGAAGCCTGGAAAGATAGAAGGCAAACAAATCCCAAAAGTGGTGGTAAGACATCTTATAGAATTTCAAGCCATGTTCAATTTGGTCTCCGTCCTCACTTGACTGCGATCCTCTTGACTATGAGACTTGATGCACCATCAAAAGGAAGGCATACCTCCCATGTAACGGAGGACCCATTAGAGACAGTAATTGATAACGTGACTATGTGAAGGGAACCTACCATGCTTAAGATCGAGGCTACAGTGGACTTAATTTTGAAATAAAATTGTTTTTATATTTTTATATATTTTGTATTTTAAGTCTCATTATCTTACTACTTCTAATTTTTCTAAATCTTTATAAAGTTGAGCATGTGAAAATTTGTTCACGACTTGCAAAGACAGATTATATTTTTTTAAGAAATATTTTAAAATATTTTTTTGACAGAAAATTATGTTCCTACTTAAAATAAAATAGGAAACACTATTTAACATAATAAATTTACCTTTTAGATAAGGAAATATAAACATTTTCTTTATAATAAAGATGAAGAGATCATCATTATCTATTTATATAGAGATGTGTTTACTATATCTAATAATTGAACTTTTGAAGTTTGTGCTTACGTATAATGAAAACTCATCAAAGAGATGGCTTTACAATATATATATAACAACATCACGTCTATCATTTACATTAACTTCTTTAATCCTTTACATCCTTCAAACAAAAGGAATAGAAAGTAAGATTTTGACCACTGTGAATTTTTTATATGAAAATGGTATAATGAAACTTTAATTCAGAAAATAAACTTGAATTTAAATTAATTGAATTGACTAATTTTTAAATTTGATTGTTTGCTCTACTTTCCCTATTTTTCCAATCCAACAGGGATGATTTATTTTGTTTGCATAATTAAATATTGAATTAAAGATGTTACTTTATTTATATTTTCATAAAACAATCTAATAGAAAAATATTGTATATAACACCAATGGGTCCAATTGACCCATTAAAAGCTTTTACACTTATTTACAAAAACTTGTAACTTATTATAGAATAAGTGGATTAATATTAGTTTTATTTCTTATGTTACAAAGAATATTGGTTAACTATTTCAAACTTTTATCCAAATAAGCAAAAAAGCTCATTTCAATGTTTCTTCATTTTTTTAGCGACCGTAGTAGTCCTCACATTGAAAAATAAAAGAAAATGCAAGAAATCTAAAAGAAAAAAACCAAGGCACGACTTTTAAACAGAAAAGTTAATTAAATGAACTAAATCATTTATTAAACGATATTTGTTGACTTTTTTTATTTTATTAAAGAACATTTTGTCTGGGGTGACCTATGAGTTCATAAATTTGGAGAATTTGTGTCATCAGGGAGCCAATTTTTTGAATAATGTCATGAGGCTACAAGAATGGGTTCCAATAATAATTTAGTATTGTATCGTTTTAAATGGATCAAAATTCCGGTACAACTCGTGTACCGGTATATAGAAAAAAACTTTATAGGAGTCATAAACCCAATTTATATAAATATATACTTTGCTTTTCCTACATTAATCCTAAAATGACAAATGTGGATAAAAGTCAAAATATCAAAAGTTCTACAACAATCATTTAAAAAAACCGGCCAATGTAGCAATTTGCATCTTTTTTACATTACAAAAAGGTTGCTAGAGTTCAAATTCATCTTACCCCGCTAATTTGTCTATTTACTCTATTTTAGGTAAGATATGGGCAAGAAAAAAATATAATAATATGTAATATCATTTAACTTTTTAGACTGAGCTACTAATTGGACGTATATGTGTCTATGGAGGGAATGTTTTTATCATCTATTCACAATTGGTACAATCTCAATAAATAATACAAGATTTTTTTTTTTGCCAGTGCCAAATCTTTTTACTTTTCTTTTAAAGTACTGGCTTTACAAGTAAATACAAGCGATAAATAGAAATTTCATCTATATATTAATGTAGGATCTTAAAAAGGGAAACATGAAGATAAATGTGAATGAAAAAATAAAATATCAAAATACCAACCGAAGCGATGGTGCATCATCATCAGTGACAATTATTTAATTCTAAGGTTTATCCAGATGAGTATTGTTCTAAAACTAGAATATTATTTAACAGCTAAAATAATGTTTCTTGTTCAATACAATTAGGTCATGGTCTAAGGAAATGATACCAACATCGAATTACATCAAGTCGAAATCGAATCATCGGATGTGTTCTCTTGGAGCTCCCTTGTCGCCGACGTCATAAATCCTTTATTTATATTCTTTTTTTTTTTTGCCATCACTGCAACTACCGTCAAATGGAATTTAACAGTGCTTATTGGCTCATATACCTCTCTTTATTTACAATTAGCCTGTTCTTCATCTGAGACTCTGATAGTTTTTTCCACAATCAATGCCCCCCCCCGCTCTTTTTCAGTGAAGTTAAATGTGTTATAATGCTCTGACATTTTCCAAGAAAGTGGAGTTCCTAGGTTTCCAACATAGAAAGATCCAGTTGCAAATGTTCAGTTCAAAGTTAGATCCCTGTCATATATTCCATAGCAGAAATTTATCAGCTTGCCTGTCTCAATTTCAGTCCTTTTTAAAAGATGCAAAAAAATTGTCTCACTTTCTCTTCCCTACAAAATTTTATCGTTCATAAATTCTTTGAAATAATTTGTGGCTCTATTCCTTTCTTCGTTTGTATATCTCTTTATACTTATTATCAACTTAAGTAGTGATATAGATGGATCAGTTATATAGTTTGATGCCATTAATTCTTAGACAGTCCTTATTCCTTTTTTACTTAACCTTTCAATATGTATCTTAGTGATAGGGAAGTAAATTATATCTATATTCTTTCACTGGGATAGCGCCTCCTGTTTATTTATAATTATGTTCTTCATTGCTTTTGCCTAAGGAGGATGTTCACAATATTTATTGTGCAAATTTTCCTCCACAAGAACCCATTAGTTTTGGCATAGGTTTTTTTTTGTTCTTTTCCCACCCACTCTAGAAACATTAAAGTATCCAGTAATTATATTTGAGTTATTATCTTTAGGGTAACTTTTTCTAACCCATTTTTAGATGATTTGCCCGAGTACATTTACTGATTTTACAAAGGTGCTGCAAACAAAGATTTCAATCTTCCCCTCTATCATATTTCCGTCGTCTGTTTCTTTCAAATTCTCCAAAGTCAGCCTTTTGTGTACGAGTAGGACAAATCCTCGGCATGGACGATTCCCCTTCCTTTAACATGCTTTTTTAAAATAAATATTTTATATTTGGTAAAAAATGTCTGAATTATTTATTATCCTGGTATCACAGCAGGCGAATATGTCAGGAATTGCCAATGATACTACTAAGTATTCTTAAATCATTTTTCATAAAATTTGGATTTGATGGCGCTTTTTTGTTTGTTTGTTTGTTCGAACAATGAATAGTAAATGATTGTCACTATTGTTATATTAATTAATTAGTAGTATTTTCTGATGAAGTTGCTATGTGTTTTTTGGAATGTATAGATATATGAAATTATTGTACAAAGAATAAAGTAATTATCTAAGAAGGGAAAATGAAGAAAAAAAACAAAAAAACTTTCCCTTCATTTTGTTCTCTGGTTAATTCTTCCAGGCATAATCGGGCTTGTTTCTTTTTTAATTCTACTATTTTACTGCTGTTGTCCGATTCTTCCTCTTCCAGAGCATCCATATCCTCTCGTTATTCTTTGCATTTTGCACTAACAACGTTGTTTTCCTCTATAATTACGACATAATCTATCTTATTCACTGTTTAATCTGTAACAAATGGTCGGCTTCCATCTTCATTAATTCTATTCTGTCTTAGTGCACTTTTTGATTCTTACAATCTCTTTTAATATGTCAAAACTGAAAGGAGTTTGAGCATGGCAATGTTTGATTCAAGTATTTCAGTTTAAATATCCTATTATCTAATAGTACATATGTGGGAAAGCTTAATGGTTTCCCCTCAGCTGTTATTTCTAGATCCTAACTTTTTGCATTTAAAAATTCTATGTTCTCAATTCTCTGAAGACCTTTATCTTTAATTATAAGTTTCTGTATGAATTGTGATCTTGGAGCTCTTGGTTCTAGTAAACTCTCTGCAATCTATGATGGTTGTCAATGTTTTTCCGTAACATTTTGTTATTTTATTACCTTATGTAAGTAATTTTCTCATGCATTTTGAGTAAAAAAATTTCAGTTGCTCTCCATTCTGAGAATTCTTTTTTGGGGTTGTGTCCCATTACCTAAGAATGGGATAAGAGACTAAATTAAATAATGATTCTCTCCCCTTTGTATAGTCTATATACCAGGTATGCGTCGATGAAATGAGACTTTTTTTTTAGAGAAATTGAACGTTTATTGTGAAAAAATTGTTACAAAATTAACTTTCAATGTATGTGCCTTCGCTGGCCACACATTTTTCCCATCTTTCAGTCAATTTATGGATGTCTTTCAAAAAAAATTGGTCATCTTTGCAGCAAACCAGCCATCGATCCATTTTTGGCTTCAGCGTGAGAATCGAAGCGTAAATCATTCAGTACGTGGCCCATCGATGAAAACAAGTGATAATCGGAAGGTATATGGTCTGGTGAGTAAGACACATGAACAAAATGTTACCAGTTGTACGATTCAACAAGCTGGTGGGTGGTTATAGAGCGATGCAGTGCTGCGTTGTCAGCAACGAAAATTACCTTGTGTTGCCTGGTTTCATATTTAGGGCGTTTTTGACGTATAGCATGGCTCCAATCGGCCAATTGTTGTTGGTAGGGATAGTTATTAACAGTTTGACCAGGTTGTAGAATGTCATACCATATGCCACCACACTGATCCTAGAACATACACAGCATTGTCTTCTTTGCGAAGCGATCTGGTCTTGCAGTCGGTTGGGCCTTGCCGTCACGATCTTTTTCAATTTGGATTTTTGAAATAGACCCACTTTTCATCGTCAGCTATAATTCGATGCAAAAACGACTTCCTTTTATACCGGGCGAGCAACATTATACAAGTGGTTTTTCGATTTTCTTGCTTCCTTTAATTCAGTTCATGTGGGACCCATTTACCGATCTTTAAAATTTTTCCCATTGCTTTTCAACGTTTGCCAACGGTCCAACAGTCAACACCTAATTGTTTTGCGATCTGTTCTTACGTTTTGCCATCATCTTCATCGAGCAATGCTTGCAATTCGGCGTGTTCAAACTTTTTCTTAGCCGGCCACACTCTTCATATCTCACGTCAAAATCACCCCCTTCGACCTTTTCAAACCATCTGAAGCACTGTGCTCGGATTAGAAAATGCCCACAGTAAGCATCCAGAAGCATGTGATGGGCTTGAGAAGCGTATTTCTTCCATTGATAACTGGAAATTAAGGATGTCTACCCATCCTGGTTTGTAGGCATAAAATTAGACATTTTTACGAGTGAAAAAAGTACGTTTTTGAATGAAACTATGCAAATAATGAATTATACATTGTTAACACATGTCGAATTAAGCATTTAGTTTTTTGGACCGGTTTATATTGTCTAACTGGCGACACCTAGGGACGAAAAGCCGAAAGTCTCATTTCATAGGCGCATACATAGTAAATGTAGGAAAAGCTAAACTAAACTTATTCATAAATTTTAGAGTAATTAATTTTAACCACTTTTAATTTTATCAGAGTTTATTCACTCGGGGTTGTGTGGTTGAAAAAAATAAAATAATTTCTTTTATCTAATTTTCTCCAAGTTAAATAATATATGTCCCATAAAAATGGAAGAACTTATTTAAAAAACTTTAAAATTTGCCAGAAAATAATTTTGGTCTTTATATGGCTAAGAAAAAAAGCTATGTATATATTAGTTTGTCATTCGAGGATCGACCAATATTAAAACAAATCAAGTATTAAAAAAATAAATAACAGTTGTTAGGAGTTTTCAAAAGATTGTCAAAATATGTGTGGAGCCATTCAATGATGGAGATTCCTTTGTAGGAGTGGGCATTTCTAAGAGCACAAGAAAAGGCGATACATATGGTACTTCTCTATAAAGACTCATGTTAACGACACCTGTATCTTATGTGACTATGGGATTGGATGAAAGTTTGTATTATTGCTCTAGAGAGAAGATCCTCAATTATTTATAGTAGCTTCAGTGTAGGAAAAATATTGTTAAATTATAACTATTTAATTTTTAATTAAATATATATATAAACATTTCTGTATATAATTTTTAAAAAATTGCACCAAAACGATATATTTATCCTTCAAATCGAAATGTTAACACTACGAAAATCGATTTAAGAATGAACAAAAGATTCCAAATACTCAAGAGACCATAAAATGTAATTTGTACCATTTGTAGTGATTCTAATCAACACATATAATTTTAATGGATTTCTAATGGGTGTAGAATGGGTTACGTCGTTTTGAAGGCATTCATTCAACTTTTTGAAATGTGGAAATGGGTGGGGAAAGTTGTTTATTGGTTCAGAAAAAGTGTATAAATATGAGCTCAAGGGAGTGAGCTTCTAAAGTTGCCCAATGAATATACACCTTTAAAATGTGTTTCTTATACATTTATAATACATTTTTCTTATGTGAGGATGCCTAACTCAATTCACTCCATCGTTAATACAAGATTATTCTACTTAATTTTATAAAAAGTAACTATGTATTCTGTATGTATGATGATTAATCATTATGATGGTAGACAAAATTGAAAAATTAATATTTCACCCTTGATACATAACGATCGAAATTACAAAATATGAAACAAAAAATACAGAATTCGATTTTTGAAACCAAACTAAATTTCTAAATGAGAGCAAAACTCTCACCGTTTGATCACTATAGGTTAAAATTACCAGCTAAAATTTTATAGGAATCAAATTTCTTACGATAATTGATAATAGAACAAAAAATATTTCAAAACCAACAAAATATGTATAAAAAACTTTCAAGTAGAAAAATATTAATAAATCAGTAGTTAGCTAATCAAATGTGACCATTTATGAAAACTACTCTTTAATAATAAGTGAGAATTGTTCAAATCATAAAGAGAGATAATTCGAAATCCACCAATCAAAGTTTATTTAACACGGCGTTACCTCCCTTTACACAATAAAATAGAGTGTATTCTTTGTCAGCTGATACTGGTTTCGGTTGTTTTTTCCTTAACTTGAATTGTAAACATTTATTGGTCGAATTAGAATTATCTCCTTTTAAGTTGTGAGTAATTTGTAACAATTATTAAATAATACTTCCGTAGTTGATAATAATTGGCCAACTACCACATTGTTTTGAGCTTTATTTTTTGTTTTGTTTTTCAGAGAAAAGGTTGCAAAATACAATAAAGATAACAACATGTAGAAGGGACATGATGAGTCGAAAATTGACAGCTGACACAAATTGCATAGAATATTATATTGTTTACAAGATAACGTCGATACTATATATATTTATTTGTGTTCTTACAAACAATTAATTGTTGTAAAAACAAGGCTTGTTCTCAAATTAAGTTAGTTATATAACTTTTTTTAAAGATAATTATTTTATTTTTATTAAGAATAAAAACTATTCTTAAAGCTTTATTAATGTAGGTTTTAAGATTATAGCCACATCCCCCTTTCTAATGGTCTCTAATTGTTTTCATTTATCTTTTGGTACATTAATAATTTATAATAATAAACCTTTGAAGGAGTTACTCTAAAAATTAACATCACTTAACATTATTTGAATTAATCCTCCAGAAATAAAAATCTTCACACAATAAATATCAGACTGAAAATAAAATAAAAATAGCTAAAATAAACTATAAAAGTCTATATTAACAAGGATAAAAACACTAAGAAAGAATTTGTTTTTATAATGGGAGGTTTTATTTCACTTTACAAAGAGAAACCTCTTCTTTTTCGGTCATATGAGCTAGCATAGAAAGGTCAATAATTATTGTCAAGCATCAAAAAAGGGATCACACAATCATTGATGTGTATAAAAAGCTAGTTAAAAATACCAAGATAAATGATATATATAATCAATAAAAAAGTTTTCCTTTTTTACTGCTAGTAGTCATTACAAGTGTTCTTTGCAAGGTATTTATTTACTGATACGCAGAGAGATGATTTCCCCTTAAACTTACAAGATAGTCCAGGATAAGAGTCCTAAAAAAAATTACTGACTATGGTTTCTATTATAATAAGTCTTTAGTCTATTTTCAGTCTTTATTTCGTCCCAGAATTGACTAATATATCATTCAAAGGGCTTGTTCTGAACAACTTGATTGAGACAAGGCGTTTCTGTAGGGCAGCTCATACGCAAAAATGAATTTCAATGTAAGAAAAAGTTCATGTGAAGAGGTAAGACAATAGTTTTTGTTCAAAACTGTTTTTGCGTTATTCGTGCACCTTATTTTCGTTGTGTACTGGAGCCTCACTCTGCAGATGTAGTATTTTGGACTTGGAAACAAAATATCTAGACGTGATATTTTTAGTTTCAACATGTTAAAGTGAATAGAAAAAACAATTAATTACTGCCCTGTAAGCAGTATCAAGGAATATTTCATTACTCTAAGGAATGACGCAACAAAACGGTTATAATAATAATGAAACAAAATATCATAAATGTAAATATCTAAAGTATGTTAACTCATACACATCATAATTCAAAAATGAATGTGGATGGTACATTTGTAGAGAACAATGACAGTAAAATGATATATCTTTCTATTAAATTCTCATTTCTAACATGGAGGGATCTACATAGTGGATAGTCTATGTTGTCGACTTTTTCCATAGAGTCTCCATAGTTTTTTCTGTCCTTTAATACTCAACCATAGAAAAATAGTTCACTGAATGTACATTTTCTTTATATTTACGTACAAAAGTCCTCATAATATGTACATGCTTGCCAAAATGGAAAAAGTATAATTTACAAAATTGGCAAAGAATTTATCTGTATACATTTAAAAAATATATTATATTAAATATGTAAGTTGTTTTTCTGTATACATACTAAGAAAGTTCTATCAACGTACTTTACTTAAATAAATTTAATTTAATTTGTAAATAACGCATCAAAAATACAATCTGAATTTTTATGTTATCTCATTTACTCCAAGATTTGAATGTATTATGTTTTATTCTTTTTACTTTATCCCTTGAGACGTTTATAGTACCTACATACTTTTTCAATTGAACAAATCTTTTGATTTAATTTTTTATTCTACATCTCTTTCAGGGATGAAAATTTGAGTCATGCTCAAGAAAACAAGAGTAAAGAAGAAAAAATATGCTGCGATCTTGACACAAAAGCAATTTTTGGAAACAATCAAGAAAACTGATTTTCTTTTATTTTTTGTCACAACCTATTATCTAAAAGGAAAATGCCAAAAGATCTCACAATAATATGGTAGCAGTTAGCCAACACCAGTCCAAAGGTTTGAGTAGAAGTCTGCCATATAGTTAAAAGTTCTCTGCAGCCTTTTCGGCACTGACACGTGAGAGGAGGAGTTGCACACTCTTTGCTTTTTTTGTTGTCGCTTCGATATTTTTACACTTTGAGACATAGGACATATACAAAACTTGTATATATTTTTTTGCGTCGGCTGTAAATTTGGTTGTATAATAAAAAATAAAAGGCTAAAATGTTAATTAATTGCAAAATGTTAATTTCAAGCACTATTATCTTTAGAGTGAGTTACATTTCAAGATTTTTTTAAATTTTAAAACGATTATAATAAAAGTCTTTAGAATACAAAAATGTATGGAACAACATAGCTCAATGGACAAAACGCTCCAGGGAAATTATTATCTTGCACTCAATGTGCATAGGTTTGCGTCTCAGTCGCCGTAGAGAAGAAAATATACATTATGTATATAAGATTTAAAGACAATTCGCATGTCAGATGGAGTAAATATAGGATTTTAATTTTTACTTATACTTAATCAGTGCAATTTAATCTGACCAATTAAAGGAACACTTAAAAAACATGGAGCTATTAACTGATTTTCATAAATCGTGCTTATACAAATACAGAAGCTAAATTGTAATTATTTTACTTTTATAAAATTATTTTAAACTATTTCTGACAAACACACGTTCCTCATTACTCCAACTTATAATAGCGATATTTCCCACACAACTTTAGTATCTTGGCTCTAGAATGAAACTCCGCCTATCCCACTTTTATATCCTGATTGCCACGTAAATTTAAAAATATATGTTGTCGCACACCGTACTTGCAAAATAGGGTGTATGATTTGCGTTTACTTCCTTCATCTCACAGAAGATTGTAGTTAATCTATTAAACCCTCATGACAGCTTACCTGAAAGACAAATTATTCAATTTGTCTGGATTTTCATATTATTGCTTCAATTTTTTTTTTTGTACATATTGAAGTGATTAGATTTTACAATTGGGCAAATGATAGGATGTTATGATAGTTATTAATTAAAAACACTCTTTTATTGTACTCTGAAAGACTGAAGGTGGAATAAATATGAGTAGATACATTTATTTTAAGTACATAGACTAATATTTTGTTTAAACTCAATATATTTAAGTCATTTTTTCCCTCATAAGAATATCCATATGACAACTTTATTAGAAGTAAGGTAAACTTTGTTTTAAGACATGTATGAAGGGAATTCTATAAACTTGGATAAATAAAAGCCGGCTTTATTTCAAAATATATCTTCCCCTCATTATTAAGACATATCTTTAGTTTGTTCTAATTTGATTCTTTGATTGTAATGAATAATTGCATTACGTTGTACATCTTACACAGTGTGCATTTTCATCATAAAATACGATTGTATTTTTATTGTTGTTGTTTTTGTGTGAGGGGATTACTTCTCTATTTTTTTATCCTCATTTGATCATTAATTTGGTGAAAATTGGATTATATTTATGTATTTGCAGAAAAAAAAACAACATATATCTATGGTATCATTCGACCAATTTATGTTGTACATACAATAACTATGATAGACGTACACATAAATTAAATTCTTTAAAGATTGTATAAATAAAATTAATTGATACGAAAACATCTCACCCTATATTAAATATAATAATATATCAGTGGAAGAGAAAACGAAATTAATATGATTCTACATTTTTTCGTGTAGGATTACTCTTCAATATTTGCTTAACCTTTATTTTTCTGCTGTTATAGTATATATATGTCCATAAATAAACAAAATATCGACAATTTACCATTATGCCATCAGAGTATGAATAGAAGTAAATTTATTGAATATAGAATATTTAGAAAAATATATGTCAACTACAACTACATTATACATTCGTATAGAATATCCAAAATTGTACCCTAGTTGGTATAGAAGCTCACTCATGTGGCTTTTCGAATTAATTCTTTGTACAAGCTGTAGTGTGTTAAAACCTTCAACTCCATACACTCGTCTGACCAAAATTTATCTGATTCTCAAACAAACTCTATACCAAGTACAAAACAAGGACCATGCGATCAAAATTGTGCTCTAGTGAAACTTTTTTGTTCACTATCAGCGCAGAATAATATTTCATAATTAACTAAGTAGCATTGAGGAATTCAACCTTATGACTAATTAAGAAGTTAAATTCTGAAAAGAGAAGAAAAAGTTGCAAATACGGCATAAGGAAAAATAATAAAAAAGATAAAGTTACGTCATCTATGGGCTAGTCATAAGCAAGATCTTGTGTAAGAAAATATATTTTACTATAAACATCAATGATTATAGCCACGTTGTACCACTTTATTTTAACCCTTTGTTAGTGAACTGGGATATTATACACCCTAAGATTTATACCAATGCTTATTAGTCCTTTAAATTTTTATTTTATCGAACATCATTGGACTTTTTTCTGTATGCTGCAGAACCAATAAATTTGAATATAATCAATGCTTCGTTCATCTTAATAATGTATTGTGTATGATATTTTCGTATATTTACCAATTCTAATCAAAGCTTAGTGAATCTAATAAACTGAGCAGCTTAGAAGTCGTCCTTTTTTTCCTCTTTGATTTCTTTGACACTTTTTTTTTCAATCTAAGGAATGAAGTACATTCGAACAACAATAGCTACAAAATTATAGCTAATATTTTTATACATAATAGAAGCAACCTCATCAAAATTTCATTAATACTAATTATATTCATAAAATTTTAATAAAGTAATTAATATTTCATTAAAATGTTAATCAAAGACCAAAATTTAATTATTTTAGTATAAAAATAAGAAACTATATTTTGTAGAATCCCCAAACTCATGTTGTTAAGAATATTATAAGAAAATATTTTATTTTTTTCTTTATGCCCTATGATCATACCACTATTTTTAGCATTATTA
Organism: Lepeophtheirus salmonis; assembly: GCF_016086655.4. Lineage (NCBI taxonomy): Eukaryota > Metazoa > Arthropoda > Copepoda > Siphonostomatoida > Caligidae > Lepeophtheirus > Lepeophtheirus salmonis. The sequence continues at coordinate 66,871,144 of NC_052135.2, forward strand.
TTGATATTAACGCTTGCAAAATGGATGGAATAATAAGAAAACTGATTCAAAATTTTAATGACCGACAGCGTTCAAACTATTATTAGTTTATTTTTTACCCAGTTAACTAACCGAAAGAAGAAGTTCATTAATAAAAGTAATGCCCTTTTATTCTCTCCCATAACAATCGTTAAAGGGTTTCTTTTAACTTTTCTACAAAATTCGTTCCAACTACTATTTCTTCTAAAAGATGGGAATTATTTGCAGCTTAAAACGGGCTACTTCAAGGTCACCCAAGCAACACTAATATTTATGTACATGAGTAGACAATCCATACCATAGAGTATTTATAGAGATCTTATCTGGCAAAAACTCATTTTTTAGGTAACAAATTACATTTAAAAAGTGAATACAGCGTTATAAGCATATTGAAATTTCTATAGCTTAGACTACACACAACCAAAATCTCAGGAGAACAATAATCTACAGACTTTATTTTATCAATAATGACACCCTCTCATGAGTTGCTTAAAAAATTAAGTTTTTCCCAGCATCTCTTGAGGGAATCCTTCAAAAACCCTTAAACTATGCAAAATCATCTACACAAGCTGAATTTGATTATAGTCACAACACAATTTTGTCATATATAAATAAGGTGTGCAATTTTCTTTACTTTCACTTCCTAATTTTTTAATTTATCTATTAATTTTCGCAGCTGCTATTAATCATATATTTATTTATCTTGTTACATTAATTTAAGCTTTGGATGTAGGGTCATATTAATAGTCTTCATTTTACTCCTTAAAATCCTTTCTTCCACATATGAAGAAGCATGATTTATATTAGTATGTTACTTTTTGTAAATAAAGATAAAATAATTTATCATTTCTAATTTTTCTGTATTTGCAATCCCACCAACATAATTTATCATTGGTTAAATTAAAATCTTATTAAGTATATTCATCTATAAAATGGTATTATTGAATTTTAAGATTTTGGGGAATATTATATAGATAATATTAATAAATAAATATTTGGTATTAGATTTCAAAATCTATTTCTTATCACGTACAAACATATATGGCTCTATTATGGTCAGTGATCTAAGAAAAGGAATAATGTAACTATATTTTATAAAATAAATATTTGAACAATTTTGATATGATATTTGTTCTATTTACATTGTTCGCAGTAATAGCGTTGTTTTTATTGAAAAAGATTTTCATGTCAATTAATAGATACCATTGCATATAGTACCACATACTAAATTTATAGGGTGTCAAAATATTTGCTAAAATTTGAGAAGAATTCTACTCTCAGTCCTACGAAGAATTACATTTATAACTCGACAACCAATCTTCATGAATATATTTCGTTCTTCATGACCTACACCATGGTGATTACTTTATATTTAGAGGTTCCCTTATCAAAAATAAATAAATAATTATTACAGCTTTTGGAGTTTGGCAGAACAGCAGGCTAGAGCAGGTGCTACTTAATGTGGCTTCAAGGAATGTGTCCAAATAAGTGCCAATGTGTCAAACAATGGTAATGAAGAATATATATCTGGAATGACATATCTAAAAAGTTGGCAAAGTTAAAAGTTTTTATTTTAATTCAGTTTAGAGTCACCATTAGTAGAATGTCAGTATTATGTATTGCAAAACTATAAGTGTGAGACATCATTGAGCTTGGAGTAGAATTGAAGATTGAAAGTGGACCAATTATTTACTAAATACAGATTTGGATTTGCGTTTATTTGCTTAATTTCCTATCTTAGATGTATTCCACTAATCTAATGAAACATTATAACTGTTTAACAGCTTTTCTTCCAACTACTTTTCCAGTAGTCATATTATTTTACAGGTTCTTTTTAACAACGTTGTATATCAAATAAATTATATGATATTTAAAACAAATCATTGCCCAAAAATCAACACGTACCGACTGTAAAAAAAGACTTCTGTGCATTAAAATAGGGTGTCTGCTTTAACTAAATCATTGGATGATATCATATCATATGGTTTTTTATTAACAAATCGTCCATTTTAAACTTCGATCCTCAATAAGAAGATAATACTAATTGGGTGCTAAAAAAATAGATGCAAAATGAAGCATAAATAATATTTATGATAAGCAGGGATAGGGGTTATTTGTGATTTAAAAAATGAAATCTCTATTTTTAAACTTTGTTTAAATATTTCTTTTTTTTGTGAATTCAAATTAAGAAAATTGTAAAATAAAATATATTTATGTATATATTGTACAAATTTGATTGAAATTGCACTTTTAAATATATAACATATATCTAATTATGTATACAATAATGAAAAATAAGTCTAGACACAATTTTCCATTGCATTTTTGATAAGTTTAGCGACTATATAAAAAAAATTATGTCACTCAACCAAAAGCTTAAGTTCTCTGCTTTCATTTTATATATAGAATATAAACAAAAGAAGCAAAGTAATCATGATGGAAGAAAAAAAGGTTACATTGGCGTTAAAGTCCACTGCAGCAAGATCAAAATATTTCCTCTCAAGGATAGAATCCGTAACATTATCACAGAGGCCTGAAACTTGACCTTGTTGACAGTTCTAATGTACCTGTTGGAATGATGAAAGCAAACGATGAGTTCATTCAACTAGTTGTGCACAGGGTTTTTAGTTAATGTTTTTTTTTTTTTAAATCCGATTTCCTTTTTTTTAAAGAAATTAGAAGACGTGAATAACTCACCTAAATGAGTATTTATAGTTCTAATGTGCTTCTTAATACTTTTGAGTGACTTTCCCATATATTTTTGTACGGTTTTGCTAGCTGTGGACCGGTCCACATTTTTTATATTGGCGTACACGTCGAATTTCATAAATCGGTTCTTATTAAAATCATTTCTTACCTCTTTCGACTTCAACTTAGTACCCTCCCACTCGTATACTTACCTTTAATGTAATCACCAATGACCAAACGATTTTTACTCGACACATGAGTAGACTAAAATTGGTCTTTTGGGTAGGATCTACCTGATGTCTGATGTGGTCTTGCCGGTGCAAACTAAAAAGCTAATTTAGTATCTTTTATTTATAGATTGAAAGTAGTCTCAATACATATTTATATCCTCGATTAAAACTAAAGATATTACAATATCTCGTTTTAGCATAGCTCATAAAAATTTAGCCTCCAAAAAATCTTAAGAAAATAGCTTATAATTTTATATTTTATTGGAATAAACACAGCTATATGTTTGTTTATTTTTAAAACTTGTACGATATCTACTTAGTCTAATAGAGTTACGTTTAGAATTTAAAAAAATAATATTTACTAAATATAGTGTCGGAAAAAATATATCACGTGTGGTTTTCATGGATGAGATAAACTAATTATGTGAGTGATTCAATGATATAAATATCTATATATAGGGTCTTGGAGATAAATTGGGATCAATAAAGGTTGTAAGTAGAACAAAATTGTAATGATTCAATTTATTCTCTATTTCATGCCAATAAGGTTATTCAATGATTTAATCTATTCATAAATACTAAATAGATATTTGATATGAAATATATTGAAGTACGGGTTAATCTTCTTGCCTCTTAAAAATTAATTACTTTTTACAACTAATCAAAAAACCGAGAAAATTTTATTTAATTTCGAAAATATTTCATTCAAACTTATATTCCACATTTATTAAATAATTCAATTCAAAATTTAAATTTGATCCTTTATTTTGCTGGAATTTTTATACACATTGTGTAGTAAATGTATTCAAAGTAACTTATGAAACAGTTTATTTTTTGAATGCTATAATGTTTTTGATTAATTTGAGTTACCTTAAATTATGACTTAGGTATACATATAGTTAATTCATTTCAAAATACGCATATTAATAAAAATTAAGCTCAAAAACGAGATTTAAAAAGAAAGACTTAAAAGATCCAACCTTCTCCCATTAAAATTTAAAAATGGTGATAAATTGAATTAACTATAAACAATTTATTTACTTTCAAAATAAATCTATTGTGGCATTCAAACCTTCTTTTTTTTTTTTTTTTCAATCTTTACCATAACTATTGTCGAAGATGTAATCTTTTATTGTATTTTGTAACCTTTGTCTACGAAAATAAAAAACGAAAAAAAAATTAGTTGAGAGTTATCCAATTCTACTAAATATTGCATTATTTTTCATTAAAGATAATTGTTTCACAATATTAAATTCGTATTTAATTAATCAACGTTTATATCGTTATTTATTAATGAAAAGACTAGAACTCGTAGAAAAGTTCATATCTGAGAAAATAATACATAATAGGTACACTTATTGTTATTGATTAAACAGTTCCGTGACACATTATAATTATTTAAATAAACAGCTAAAAAGTCTAATATTTCATGTTTTAAATCCTATATATATATATATATATTTACTTTTCATTATCTTTCTTAATAGTAACTCTAATCAAAAATATTTTTTTTCATAATAAATGAAGAGTAGTGAACTTTCCTCAGCTGAATTAAAAATGTAACACTTATATGTAATTCTTATCTAAATTTAATATGCAAACTTCTTTACCTAACAATGACTCAAACTATGGATACAAACAATTTATTTTTAAATTGTATTGGGAATTCTTTAGACAGATAAATTAAATTGAAAATCATGATTTAATATTGAAAATATTCGTTTCAATTAAATAAACCTTATATAGTATACAATTAAAGTTTATATATATGATCGAATAATCTTTTAAAAAATTGATATGTTTATGTCCAATATTGGAAAATATATTTTTTTCTTTTTGAGGAAAGAATTTGAATAATTTCGTACTTTGTGTAGGGATGAAAAAAAAACCGTTCAAAAAACTCTCTTTCCACAAAGAAATTAATAACACATTTTTTTTTTTTTTTTTTTTGAAAAAACACAGATTTATATATATGGAAGTAAAGGTATAATAGATAAGAAAGAAAGCGCGCCAAAAAATACATCACTTAAAAATTAGGAGAGGATAAAAGTAATTAAAGTATGATACTATATGGCCTTTATTCCAAATAAAAATTAATAAATTTAAAGGTGTTTTCCTTAATGCTATATCCATAAGCATCAGTTGTTTTATTTTAATTTGAATAGTTGCATTAAAACTAATATTGTCAAGATAACATTTTTTGGGCCCGTTTTGGTACTAGAATTGGTATTTTGATACATTTAATACCAAAAATATCAAGCAAAAATGTCGTAAAGAGCTATTTGCTTAAACTCATAAGATGTTCGCAAAATGTTTTGTTGGTAAATGGGAGAAAAATGGGTAAGCTACAAAATGTAAATGGTGCTTCTTTGGAGGGCCAATTTTTAAATGACTTAAGGGGGTTGTAATAACCAGTTCTAATGCTCATTTTGTTTAGTATTGTTTTAAATACGTCACCTATTTCACCAATATGCCAAACAATACTTATTGTTGGGTTTTGAATTTTAGATCTTATATATATTTTTAATCTTTAAAAACTTTGCTCGAAAATATTAGTTCAAATGACATAATTTGGCACCATTTAATTTATTGCTATAAATATCATCATTTATATTTTGTCGCCCAGTCTAATCCTTAATAAAATCGTCTATGAGATTAATGTGTTTTTTTTTTCTTTTGGCTGATTTTTTTTTCATAAATACCTGTTTATTTCCGTAATAAAAATGACTACTCCAAATTCCTTCAATTTAATTAATAGAATCAATTAAAAAAATACAAGTAATGAATTGTGCACTTTTTGGACTCGGTCGATAAAAGTTCAGAGCATCTCTTCTTCCTTAGTCTGTCAATCACTTCAAAGAGTTGAATATATGGTACATCAACTCCGAGACTGGAAAATACGATAATTTCAAAATAAAGCCTTGATACCAAAAATATAGACAGTCATGTACACTGCAAAGACAAATACAAAGGCAATACTTGAAGGAGTGGAGAAGATGATCAAGATTTCAATGTCAACGATGCAAAGTTTTGATAAGAATATAATAATAAAGAGTTAGCTTACTCATTTCAACAGTTTTAGATATTTCCAAATATCTAAAATAAATTACTTTAAAAAAAAATTATATTACATTATTTTGACGGGTGAACTCTATCTTTTTTATCAAAAGTTCCAAAAGCTGTTTCAGTCCTGATCTGTATTGTTTCTTTTAATTTTACTAGCAGATTATAGAAATGTGATACAAAATTTTAACTTAAGAAATAAATGAAATGTAAGTATTTCCGTAAGTAAATGTAATTGAAATATTTTATGATGAAACAATTTACTTATACAGTCTAAGTTCAAATGAAAAATTCAATTTATGTTTTTATACTACCAAGTTTATGATCAATACAAATAATCAAATTAGAAAATTAAAACTAAAATCTCATTGCTATTAAAAGTTTTTGAAAAAATTGCACTGTAACGAAAGTTTGTATCAAAGTTTGTTTATTTTATATTGTAACTTTTCTGTCTGATTTATGTCGTATGACTCAATTGATGTTATTTAAAGAGTACTTTTTGGACAAAAAAAGTTGTCATACGTAAGAAAACTCTTTAGCATAGAAATAAAATTGATCAAACATGAAATTTGGTACCTAGTACGAGAACGAAAAAAAAAAATCATATGATGATACCGAAAAAATTGTTTTAAATTGACTAAATAATCAGAAATCAATTTCAAAAAACTAAAATAGCAGTATAGAAAAAATAATTTAGAACAAAAAAAAACCTGTTTTATTCAACCTTAACAAATGGGTATTTGTTTTGAAAAAGTAATTATCATTTTGCAGTGTCTGCATTTCTCTACCTATAAATTATAAATACAGGATGATTAGAAAACGTTCATCTGGTAAGTTAAAAAAAATAAAAAATTATGGATGATTCTTACAAAATAATGTATATTTATATATAATAAAGCGAATAAAATAGAAAATGAAACACAACCAGATATTCAACATTGTGGATTGTAGTTGGAAGATTTATAAGGCATCATTACAAATACAATGATTTTACTCCATAATTTATAGTTATGTTATTAATAATAAGTCCACGACATTCCGCTAAAAAATTATGCAAACATTATTGAACACTATGAACTATTACAATGCAACAAAATTCAGGGATCGGAACGCTTGTCGTCTAAAACACGCAATATAAATGGGGTTTTTCAGTTTTACTTTTAATTTTCTTATTTAATCTTTATTGATGGAACAAAATTTCACTCCTAAGTATTAATAGTAAAATCAACTCAGGCTTTTTTCAATCGAAAAGGATGTTTCACTAAGGGGATTGGGACTGTTTATTATGAGACCACAAGATAAAATTTGAGTATTTACTGAGTTGATACAATTTGACGGAAATTAGTCAAATATATGTTCCTTGTTAAATATCTGGCTTATTTCCCTAAGAGATTCTTTAAGAAATAACATTGTTTCACCATTACACCCATCTAATGACTAAAAAATAAGATGTACGTATAAAATACAAATAATAGTTTCACTGTATATAATGATCTCTGAATTGTAAATCATATACCATTATAGTATGAAGAAACAAATTAAAAAACAGTAGAATATCCAAGTATTACTGTATAAAAATACTTAAATCTTGCTGACATATAGTTGAACTCATATTACAGAAGGAAACTATTATATATAAAATTAAAAGAAAAAAAGGAATGTTACTTTAGATGAGGGTAAGCAGCAACCTTAAAGTACTCCTTCGAACATCAAATGATATTTTTTTATCCGAAGATGTTATTATTATCTTTTTATTCTTGAGAAAATAACTTCTAAGTATTGAGTGAGCAGTTACGTGTGAGTTCACTTGTGTAAAAAAGAGAGTCACATCAAGGATTTGTTGGGAAATTATCTTATATATTAGAAAATGGAACATTTACATGTTCATCGATGCCTTCAACTAGCAGTAGTAGCCAATGACGACTTCTACTATTAGTTTATTATATTACTTAATCAAAAATAAATACTACTTTAATACAATACATATGGAACATTCTTAAATTGTTTTAATCTTCTTGTATCTAAAATATTAATTGTTATTACAATTAGTTAAATAAATTGACTCTAATATTATTTATTAAGATTTTTTTTTGCAACATTACATTAGTCATTTACTAAATATATTAGCAATATCAAGAAACAAAAAAAAAAAATTATCTATCGGTTTTGGACGACAAACTTATAAAATTTATCTATTAGTTATCGCTATAATATAAGGTTTACTTTTTAGTTATTGCAATAATATACAGGTTATGTTTTAGTCTAACAATAATATAAGGTATTCTTTTTTAGTTTCAGCTATAACATTAATTAAGTGAAAAAACTATGCAAAACGAATTAGCTCCAAAAGATGATCTTTCATTTTACCAAATTGCGAATGTTGAGGCACATTTTGTAGGAAGGTTATTTAATGTAACTTCATAAATAGTTTATCTTTTGTATGCCAAAATGTAATTACTTTTTTTAAAATTTATTTCACATCGAAATATGTCTTTAAATTATAATTTTAAAGTAAAAACGTGGTTTAAAACAAGATTTTAAATGCCAAATCTAATAAAATTAAAGGTTTTAGTGGTCATTATAGTGTTGTATGACTTAAAGAATACTAAGATAATGGTGCTAAATAGTTAATTATTTTCGTAATTGTACAAATATTTATAGATAAGTATTGATATAATTAATGTTGGTTCGTAATTATACATTCAGATAACTTGTATTTCGTCAGTTAATAAATTTCTAAAAAGTACATTACTTACTAGGGTAAGAACCTGGTGATACATTCATAAATATATGAAAAAAGCTGTATTCTATCTTTAAAAAATATATCTTACAAAAATTAACTTTTTATAACTTGGTTATTAGTAGATTTAAATAGTGGAAATACATTCACTTTGCCATAAAAGAAAGCTAAAAAACATTAGACAGGATATGAAAAGCCTTTCGACTGTTGAAACGCTAATTATAAAAACAATAATGTTCTACTTACATCATTGAATTATGGTTCAGAGATGAGAAATCTTTTACATCCCTACATCATTTATTTTATTTTATTATTATTACCAATGGTCTTTATTTACATAATAAAAACATCAAGACCCTGCATTAAACACGTTATATTTTTATATCAATTAAATACAAAAAATCCCCCTTACAGACCAATAATTACTGGGAGCAACTGTACGTCTGAGAATATGAGTATTATTGTGGACCACTCTACAAATACCTAGTAAAGGATATGCTAAATTATGTCAAAAAAATCTTTTACATCTTAAATTACATGAAATAAATCAACAAATGTTTTTCCAGTGTTTTTGAATGTCACTGGCTTTTAATATATCATATTCAGAAGAGGTCATTAAATAATTTGAAAAAGGCATGCAAAACGTTCTCCTGATGCTCTCATTCCTGGTTCTTACTGCTACATATTTGAGTTTACCAAGGATATATTTATTCAAGTACTATGCCAATATATTCATGGGATTCATTAACAAACTCATTAAAGGAGTGTTTTATGTCATTCTTAGAATGTATCTCAGAATCTGCAAGAGATTAAATATGTCATATTAATATGGACAGAGGAAGAATTTTAGAGCTTTAGGTAAACTACTAAAAGGCATTGGTAGATTTTCAGGATCCAATTTCAACCTATTTTATTTCGTTTCGTGGTAAAAACAATTATATACAGCAGTATCATGTCTTATGTCTAATTTCTCAAATATTATGGTACTCTTATTTGTGATTTCTCGGATACCAATTATTTAAAATAACTACTTTTTATTCCGGGTTGGACCTAAAAAGTGCTTTTTTTTTGTACAAAAATACTCACTTCTGAAATAATAGTTAGCATGAGCATTTGAATGAACAAGATACGAACTGAAGGCTCTATTTACGAGTTTTTTCATATTTTTTGACGGATGAGTGGATTTAAAAATTATATTGGAAACAAAAGTCTGGCATCTATGAGAGTAACAATCTCAGAAAGGAAAGTTTATTTCAAAGTATCTAAATAGTTTGATAGCTTTTTTACATATATACTGCATTATAATAAACGTGTATGGAATTTAGGGAGACCAAATCGTTAAATAATTTGCTAATCCAGGAAAAGAGAAAAACTTTTTATTTGTCTTGGTTTGAAAATAGAGTTAACAAAATAATCTAACAAAAGTACATTTGCCTGACACATATAAGTATAGTAAAAATATACCTTATATTTTATTAGTTCTTACAAGGAAAATCACATTTCCATTTTAATATATTTTGTAAATCACTTATTAGGAAAACCTTTCACACATAGGTAAACAAAACTTGGTAAAAAGTAATTCTATTTATTTCCTATTTTCAATGACGAAATTCATATATTATTTGTTATACACAAAAAATCTATTGACGCAAGTAACAATTGAATTTACTCAACTGATTAATGTTATTATAAAAAAATTCACAAAAGGAAGTAAAATCTCAGTTTTAATTTGAACACAGTTTCTAATAGTTTTTAAGAAAAAGTTCACTATATTTTTTGTTAGATTAAGTCCTATTAAACAATAAAGTACAATATATGGCCCCTATGTTGAAATATTCCAAACTTATCGATAAATAATTGGAATTTCACAAATCAACGTTCTGAACAATAGTACACAAAATTGACGGCAGACATAAATTAATATATTGGAAATTATTGATGCTTTGTAGATTTGCACCCCTTTCTGGAACCTCACTCAATAAAATAAGTAATAAACAGTTTGTATAAAAAATAATTTATATAATATGTTAAATAATGCTTTAAGAAATATATATATATAATATTCTTATTGTAATTATCTCTCATAGAAACAACCCATGTTTGTTTTTCCGTATAAATAATGTTCACACCTATTGGTATAGAAAAAGTAAGTTTTTTAAATCAATTATAATAAAAAAAATCCCCTGATGTAATAATTATATAAACTTATTGGAGAGATAGAAAATATATTCTACAAAAATATTAATATAGTTTAGCAAAGTACTTCTTCTTGTAATTATACATGTAATCCATATTATAATAATTGATTACAGTAGGAAATGAAATATATATAGTGAGCATTGACTTTCTCAGATAGTACTCCATCACAACAAAGAATGTTTCGCCGTCTCAGAGCAATGTACTATGGAAGGCTAGATGGATGTCATAGGGGATATATGTATTCAATAAATATATGTTCTTTGTCACAAAAAAAGTTTAACCTTTCAAATCCCTTACATTGAAACATTGATGAATAACTATTTTAAGGCAATTTATTATAATATACTTTTGGAAATAATTTAGGTAAAACTAGCATTTAATTCTGTATTATTCTTAAGATATAAAAATAAATACATAAATTTAACAGTGTTTATTATTTACGAGTGGGATCTTGTATTTAAAAAAAAACAAATTCCTAATCACGAACAGGTTCACGAGAATTGTGAAACTGTAGTTTGGTTAGAACTAAAGGACACAAAGAAAAGGAAAATTTGACTTTTAATAATATTATTGTGCTTCAAAAAAGAATTAGTTGTTATTTCTCCATGTTTTGTACACAGTTAAATACATATGTTCACAATTTACTAGTAAAGATGGGAAAAAAAGGATTTCTTGTATATATAAAAAAAGTATATACTTCTTAATGTTTTCATTTCCCTTGTTAGTTTACGATTATCTATCGAAAAATAAATAATGTTGTAAAGATAATCTTAAAAAATGACAAAATAAAACTTTTTTTTGTTTCTTTGATGTTTTAAAAATATGAAAAAAACAATTATAAATATAAGATCAATATTTAAAAAGAAGAATATAATTTACACAACTATTTTCCTGATATCTTCAAAAAACTAGAAATGTAACTTAAGTGTATTTCCTTTCAAATAATAGTGCTAGACAAAGTAACTTTATTTGATCTATTTCTTACATACTTACATCCCTAATTTATTTTTTGATGGTCAACAAAAATGTTACAATAGCAATATTATAACATGTTGTATGTCATTCATTAAAATAAATTTCTATATTTAATTTTTTTAAGCATCCTTATTTGACTGGGATGAGATACACCCAATATTTATAAAAATGCTTCTTTTTTTATTGAATCTACATTTCATTACCAACATTTTTTAGTATGCTTCTTCAAATTTTAATCAGATTATAGAAAATTTTTAATTTATCTTGAGAATTAATTTTCTGAAAAGTCCTTTTCTTTGTTCTTTTTTCCCCTGGATTCTTCTTATTTTTAAATTAAGGACTGATGCATACAACGGTAGAATTAGAAATTTAATGTTGTAGTTTCTAATTTTTATAATAGATGCTACCTCATCAAAAACTTATGGGTATGAATAATTCCCAAAATTTGCAAACAGTAATGAATATTTCAGTAAACTTTTTATCGTAAATAAAAAAAATTCTATTTTCACCTTAAGAATGACAAATTATAAGTTGTTGAAATCCTAACCTCATGTTATTTATTTTATTTCAAAAGTTTTTTTGCATTCATACTAGTATTTTCAGCATTATTATCATTGTTTGACTGTTTATGACGTCGATAACTACGTATAATTATTCATTTTTTAGGGGAGAGTGTTTTGTTTTACCCAATTTACTAAGCGCCTTTTAAAAAGAATTTCACTATTGGAGGTTTAAGATCTATATATTTTGTGTCTCTATTTTCATTCCGAATACGTCTAAATTAACATGGGCAATTATTTTGCAGTTTGTCTTAGAAATGCCTCCAATATATCATGTTTTTTTAAAAATATTCTACAATATTTTAACAAGGTTAGAGTCAAAATAATAATTATAGTTGGCTAATTTGTATGTCCTTTGGGTTTTTCTCTCTGGGATGTAGATAATTTATAATTGTAATTAAATGTTGTTTGCTCTTGTTTTTCCTTTCGAACAAAATGGATTTCTGAGGGTATGAAAATGAGTACATGATAATTTAAATGGGAAAAACACTCAAACACTCAAGAGACTATTCATCAACTTGTATAAACAATCTTTTACACAAGTATTTTTAATATTAATGATAAAAAAAAGTAGCTTTAATGTGTAGTAAGGAATCTTTCCCCCCCATTAAATTAATGGATTAATACAATTACATTTTCAAGATACATAGGAAACAATGTAAGACTGTAAATTTAATTAAACAAATATTATATGTTAAATTATTTGGTCCTAGTTTAATTTTACTTTTTCTCTTAATTCATTTTGACAATATGGATTGTCAGGAAAGAATGCTTGAATAATTATTATTTCTCACTCCTACCTCTTAGAATGTTTTTTTTTTTATGTTGAGATGTGAAAAGGAACAACATCCGGCGGAAGTAAAAAAAAAGAAGTTTAAATTAATAATCTACAAGATATCAAGACGGCTTTTCGTAATGATTTCTCAGTATATTGAAAATTCAAGAGCAAACAAGGATCACTGTAGTTAACAAACTTGTTTTCTTTAAGCAGATATGCCGTCTCTAAAAGTTGTCATATTTTAGATAACACTATCTAAGCCGTGTTTTTAGACTCAAAGGAATTCCATCCTTTATAATCATATCCATGTATAAAGAGACGCAGTTACATATAGTATAATTGCAGAAATAAATACAAAGTCTTACCTTCAGAAGATCCACTTTTGTCAGTACTCGGGCCAAAGAACTTTGATTTCAGCTTGTTATGAAAGTATCCAACTTGTTTTCCGTCACATCGATAAAAACCATGCTGACCCGGTTTGGATGAGGAGGAAAGCTTTTCTTCTTTGTAAGAGTCCTCATCCCAAGTCCAGTTACATTTTTCTTCTTTTTCAAAATCACAATCCATTCCTGTAACATTTCGCCAAGTCAGAGTTATTACTGTATGGTTACTGTATAAGCCATTTGTTCGAATAGAGGAATGAGAGCCAAGTGCTCTGACAATGGCTTCCTCTCTAGAATCAGAGAGAAATGTTCGAGCTACTGTGTTCCATTTCTGACTTGAATTAGATGGGAAGAAACTAAGAACTCCTAGGATTTGAATGATTAAAATCCAACTCATGTCTTTGACAAGGAGTTCTTTTTGTGTTTTTATTTTAAATGAACCCCGAAAGATATGTATGACAATTATTATTTTCTATGTCATCTTGTGATAATAGTTGTATACTGCCTAAAATATTCATAATAACAGTAAAACTAAAAATTTATATATAGAATGCATTGTTTAGAATTTATTTTTTAATAGTTAAAGCATAAAACTCTTTTTGATTAAATTTTTTAATCTTTGATCACTGCTATGTACAACTAATTAATATTTATGTAATTAAAAACTATTTCCTTTTTCTGTAATATTTTTATACTTATATAGAGATAAATATTGCCCTGAGTAATAATTATACGAAAATATTAATTATACTTGATCCAAAATAATCTGTACATGATATAATCTTCGTAAGATGTTTTTCAAAAATTTTGTATGTAAATAAGGAAAGTTATTATATTATACACATATGGAAATTGATATTTCTAAAATTATAGTTAAAAAAAGGTGAAAAATTATATTAATTATATTTGTTAAATATTCTCCAAGTTTTTAAAACTATTTTACAATTATAAAGGTCCATTATAATGTAAAAATACTTGTACGAATAAAAAACATCGGAAAATAAAAATGGTTATTTTAAAATACTGTTTAGATTATGAATAAAGCGTTTCAATTTAACTATAACTTGTTATTGTTAAAGTAAAAACATAATTTTTATTAAATATTCATTACTTTATGCAAATTTTGGGTATCAAATTAGTACCCATCAGTTTTAATGAAATAAATTGTTTATATAAAATAATATCAACAACATTACATTTTCTCACAATGAAAATGAGGCAGAGTCAAAAAATTTACAAGGAAGAACTTTTAAGCGAAACAATTATTGACATTAACTAAACTTCGATTTAAAACTTCTATATTCAACAAGGTATTATGTATATAAATGATATTTTACTTATAATCAGATTTAATGTTTTAAGGTCAAATATAGATCTAGAAGAATAATATGTGATTTTTTATTTGTGATCGATATAATAGATTAATTAGAAAAATAATGATTATTTAATATAACGACTAGTAACCATCATTAACTGTTATTATCTAATATTTCAATCAAGAGTTGTCAAACATTATTTATTTGGCAAAATAATTTTCATTGTAAAATACAGTTGTGATATAAAATTTATGGTTGTATACATATTTGATGTTAAAGAAATCCGGACTGTTGACACCTACCCCGGTCTCTCTTTCATAAACATATTTATATAAATTCATCTTCTGGAAAGTCATCTTTTATGTTGTGTTAATTATTTGATATAGACAAAATAATACACTTAAATATTGTTGACTGTTTCCTCTCTATGACATTTAGAATTGAGATTGATTGCTATATAATTAAACTTATTTGTAGGCATTAAAAAATATCATCTGTAAGAATATAGTCCCACAGCTTCTAAAAACGACATTTCTTAACAAAATATTCTCTACAAAACAAAATGAATCAAGTTTTTTAAAGCAATATATTTTATTTAAGAAATATATATTTTAATTAGTGCTAACTTGTATATGTGATTTTTAGTAATGAACAAAATTAATTTAGATCTCTTTAAATTTTGAAATTGACTCTAATGTTTTTTTTTTAATATAAAAAAAGCTACCAGACGCACTAAAGAGAATGTAAAAAGAAAACATGTCCGGCAGAGTGAGCTCAGTTAGTCAATCAACATTTATTAATTAATTTTTGGTGACATTTATATAATTCATTTTATAAATTATGAAAGCTTATATTATATGTGATTTTTTCTTCATTTTAAGTATCAAAAACACTCATATTAACTACAAGTGGGAAATGATGGTGTTTAACCCTTCAGCACTAATAATTACATATTAATAAATATTATTTTGAATGCGTAAATTTCATCAACATTATGATTTTGTTTCATTACAAAACAAATTACCTTTTTATTGAATCATAATATTATAATTAAATAAATTTGGCCCGTAAACACAAATGCAAGCTCAGAAGATATTTCTCAGGGATAAGCTTGGATTACGTTTCTAATTATATTTTAATTATTTAACATTTCTTTTTTTATGGCACTACATATATTTCAATCTTTTAGTCCTATGGTCAATAAATTATCTAATACTCCTTCGGCACTCTTCTCCTTGCAAATTCTGGCTGTTGATAGTATATATTATATTTGCAGGCATTTTACATCAATTTCATTTTTTTGCTTATGGAAAATAATAATTTTGAGTTATACATTTGGTGCAAATTATTAAGAGGTATCTAGA
Organism: Lepeophtheirus salmonis; assembly: GCF_016086655.4. Lineage (NCBI taxonomy): Eukaryota > Metazoa > Arthropoda > Copepoda > Siphonostomatoida > Caligidae > Lepeophtheirus > Lepeophtheirus salmonis. The sequence goes on from NC_052135.2 coordinate 66,887,458, forward strand.
CAACTGGGCAGTAAAAAATTAAGATAATTAATTCAATCAGGCATTGATTTAAGTTAATAAAAATGTTATCTCTTCAAATTATCAAAAAAAACGTTAATGGGCTAACTCAAAAACTTGGTAATTTAATGTTTATGTTTATTTAAACATGAAATCGTAAGGTTATGTTGTTCTTATTTTAATTTCACATTAAACGTATACATATACAAAACAAATAGTTATTATTTCTTTTGCAATACACCATTTCATTACTATATATATTCATATTGGTTATTACAGGAAGTGTACACTTAGAATGAAAATAGAGAAAGTATACACAAGCCTTACATAAGTTTTGCAATGCTTTCTATTTTACCACTAGAAAAGGCTGCAAAATGTGTAAATTGTTCGTGCTTTCATTAAGAATAACTGTATAAAGGATAAGTAATATATTATATATATATATTAAAGCATAACTCTTTGCATATAAATATACCACAGAAGTCCAGACTTCAATCATCATAGAATCGTTTGCTTTTCATCATTTCTAAATCTTCTGAATTGGTAATATTCAAAAAATAAATAAGTTCTTACGTAAATCAATGAGTCTTTAAGATAATACTAGCAGATAAGAAAAATATTTAAGGTGTGTAGTACTACAGCATAGACTGACAGATGGAATTTATTTTGTTAGATGGAGATTTTTAACAAATGAAAACAAATCCATTGTTGAAAATTATGTAATTTCCATTTTTTTTTAAAAGAAAGAAGCAACCAAATATTCAAGTTTTATCATTGACTTTGTTATACTAGAAATATATAAGTAAAAAATAGTGTTAATTATTCTGAAAACTCATTGTTATGAAATTTGACTTTAATTGTCTTGAAAAAGCTACATTAGAGATCAATAAAAGTCTAGACTTTTTTGAATCATTTTTTCTGTTGATGCATTAAACTTTAAGTTTGCCATGATTTTGTTACTTATGTTTAATAATTTCATTATTTTCAGCATAAGTTTACATTATAAATAACTAAAAAATAGAGTCTAAGGGATTAACGAGATGCGTTTTATTGACACTAAAATTTGTCAAAAAGTTGTTCTGTTTTAAATCTTTAAAAATATATTTATTCTCATTTTCTTTTGTTCAATTTTTCAAACTTTGATATAAGTTTGTTCTAAATACATTGGTTTTTTATTAATTTTAATACTTATACAATGTTTTTGGACTATTTTGGCTGGTTTTATTCATAACTTAAATATAATTTGATAGGTAACACGAAGTTAGCTCAAAATGTATTATATTTAATTAAATATTCCTCCCTTCGAATAAGAAAATCCTATCAGTAAATTTAATAATTGTTCAGATTAGGCTAAATAAATGTTTTCTTCTTAAAAATGTATGTTATAATGATGAAAAATATATAAATGTAGACCGATAGGATAACATTACATTGATAGACCTCGCAAAATAAACGTATTGAAAGTTTTTTTTAAATACAGGTCAGAATAATCTGAGGATGAACATCATATTAATAACTCTATTTTTAAAATTTGATCAAACTCTATAATATTTATATATATTTAGAGTGAGACTACAATTTACTATTCTAATTTTTAAAGGAAACTATAGAGCCACTCCAATGTGTATACAGTTTTTGAGGCATATTTGGTAAAAATTTAGTACACTTAACATTGATTGTCCCTTTAATACCAAATATGTTCACTGGGACTTATGTTTTTAAGATACAGTCAGTCAGTGGATGCTACAATTTACATATTTTTAATATTAAAAACATGAAGTATTTCAATACTTTTTTTTTTTTAAACAGAAGAAAAAGGTGCATGTGCGAGTCAGAGAATATCTTTTTTGGATTTCAAAAAAGTTTTTTTCAACATTTAAAAAAATTCACAAATTCATTTGGAGATTTTCAAGGTAGCTTCAAAATATCTTTTTACATATATTTAAACGTAATAACGATAAATATTTCAATTTCCATTTAAAGCACGCTGAATGAGCTATTTTAAGCTTTTTGAAACAAAATATTACCACTTAAAAAAACAAGTAAATATTTTGTATTATTATTGTTGTAAAAAAGTGTTCTGTTTTACTTCATGTATGTATATATAATATTCATATACTTGACGTCATGGGTGCTTTCTAAATTCTAACATTGTATAAAGTGTATTATTATTATATTTATTTTGAATATACATATCTTTAACTTCATAAAACTCTAAGACGATCGAGCACATGTTCAGACATGTTCAATACTTAGATATGAATGCAGACAGAAAAATAACTTTTGATAATATAAGTATCTTTTGATTATTTCTTTATTTTATGAAAATGTATTCTCAAATTTCATAATTATTGATAAACTATATTAAATTTATACCAAAATATGTATAATTAATAAATATGAAAAAATAAAAAGATATTATGCTACAATATAGATGTCATTGGTTTTTTTAAAAACTAGTGAAATATCAATGATGCAAAGTGTATGATAAATGTGGTTTGTAGTTTAACTATTTTCGAGCAAGTGTTTGTGGGTGGGTGGGTAGAATGATAAAAGAAAAGGAAACCCAAAAAGAAAATATCTTAAAAAAAGAGATGAATGGTTTTATTTACTCTATAAGAGATATCCTTCCTTTTTTTTTTGTTTTTGCAAAATTATTAAATTGATATCGTTAGGTTTACATAAAAATGATCAGAGAAAAGCATATTTAATTTAATATTTTTAAATATTATAAAGATATATAGTTTGTGGCTTACGGACGGAATTTACTGTTATTATAAATTTTTCTACTCCGTACATTTTTTGTAAATAAATGATAACAAAATCACGAAAAAACAAATTAAAATTCAACTTCAAACGTGTTAACTTCCATGAATTTGATACTATTATTATTAAAATCAAATAATAATACGGCAGACGAATAACTAGATATTTTCAAATATTGAATTAAAAAAATGTGTAATATATAATGTAACAGTACACTTCAGACGCACGTAAAATGAATAACTGGTGATTTTCATATTATATATACATATATATGTAAAGTTATAATATTTATCTAACATAAAAAAATCAGCTTTCCAGCCAATGCTGCCTCATTTAAAAAAGAAGAAAAAAAGAGAATCTTTCTCATCGCTTTCATTAATGCGCTCTTATGGGCAGGCGTTCTTGGCCTTTCTCTAACTTTTTTTTTCCTTTTGGGGTAGCCTATATTATAAACTATGTTTGTTTCATTTTCAAGGGCTGTCTTTATTCTGCTTTTTTTTTTTTTTGTTAATACAAAATAAATGTAGGTGTTCCTACTTTTACTTTAACAATCTGTCATATTCTCAGAATAAGTTTTTTACCAATGAATTATCTCTGATTATATATAAGTACCCAGATCTATTTAATGATGTTTAGTAGTTAAAAAACCTCTTATATGTAGAGCATCAACCTTTCGTGCCACTTGCTTTCATTTTAAAGGAGTAGAGAAAAATAAAAGGGGAAGAGTCATGAAAACGTATCTACTTAAGAACAATTTAAAATGCATATCTATGAAATCATTGATTTTTTCTCATTGTAACAAAACTACTATTTGTTTCATAACAGTGATAACTTCTTTTATTTTTTTATTTCGTGTTTTGTCTGATTGAAAATCTTACTATTAAAATCTTCTTTCCGAAAAATATTCCCACGTGATGTCATTATTGTAAAAGTTATACCCTTTTAGAACTCTTTAAACTACAATTTAAATAATCAAATCATACCGTGCCAATTACAGCTGCATCAGGCCATTACTACTTACCATTTATTCATGTTGGATTTAATAATGAAATTGTTCCAAAATTTATCAGCTTTGACTACAACAATAAAGGCAAAAATAAATCCGATTACAGATCTTCTATCCATGTTGGATACAATTACCTCAAATGAAATTAATGTTGGCAAAACACTCAGAATCTTGCAATAATAACAATTCAAGCTTGGTTCAAGGAAAACCTCAACGAATTCTATTCTCGAAATGTATGGCACTCCTCGTCCATGGACATCAATGCTACTAGACTATGGAAAAAGTGTGCAGATCTCGGTCTGAAATTTTAATGCAATGTTGATTCGCCGAAGGTCTCTGTTGAAAAAGAGTTGGATGACATGTCCAACGACTACGTCATCAAGGTGTGCAAGGGATTCAACGTCAGACGGGAGATCATGGTGGCCACAGAAAAAAAAATCTTGAAAAATAATTTTTCATATTATGATGTATAATAATAATAAAAAATCTCTCAAGATACCAAGTACACGTTGTTCTTGATGAAGTTCAAATAATCTTGATATCAAAAACAAAACAATTTATTTACACATACTGTCTTATTTTTTTTCGTATACATGAACTGAAAGAGGCACTAAGATACCCACACTAATAATTGAAATTGAAACTGATACTTTCAGCACTACCACGCCATAAACGAATTCCCCTTCAGATATTGTAAGCAACCAATTTTTTTTATCTATCCTCCCCCTTACAAAAAAAAAAGAACAAAAAATTAAGATTTCCTATCCCTCCCTTGTCCATATATAAATAATAAATTACGCAATTTTAATAAGTTCAATTGCCCTTACTGACAGATTTTTATATATATTATTATTTCAACTCCAATATTGGTACGACAGTCAGTACAAAACGACTGTACACACAACTTAATTTTCGCTCCTATAAACAACATTTTCAGATTGTTTATAGACATTCATTAGATAAAGTTATTCTAATATTATTTCAAAATAATGTTGTTTTCGGTTTATTGTGCAATTATATAACATCAATGAAAATGTTTATGTATTTTAAAATTACTTCAACAAGCTCTATAAGATGGCTATTAAAGTAAAAAAAGATAAATTCGTTTTATAATACTTCATGTAATCATTTTTCAAATTGAAATTAATAAATATCATCCATTAAAAAAAGTCAAAGCAAATATAGCTTGATTTTACGAAAAGTAACAAATGAAAGTATCCAACTGTTGTGTAATAGTCACTTAACATAATGACTACTATTCAAAACGTCAAATCCCCGCAATTCTTTAATTTTCTGGATCATTGATTATGGCCTATGGCATAGAAGAAATTGTATTAAACTTACAAGCTAGAGTTTAAATAAGGAACAAATTGACATGTTTATTTTATTTATAAAATACATTTTTGTTTATTTGTTATTGGATGACGTATGTTTGGAAAGTGTATGTATTTATTTTTAGGCAAAAGTCAATTTGAGTGTACATATGTATGTATATATATCAAGCTACAACTGTTGTACAACTGTTTTTTATGCATGGAGAATGAAATTTCGAATACACTTGCTATTCACTGATTACTGAAATATAATATATATTTCATTTTAAATACAATATTTACAATTTGTGTGTTTTTAAAAACCTCCCTCTATGAACAGGTATATTATTTCATTAAAATACTAATTATTCCTTTCATAATCTTTAGTATGCTCCAGTACATTAAATCAGATTTTAAGGATTTGTTGTTTAGCATATATTCATATATTTAAAATTTTTGAGTCAAGGCTTAGTTAATTTGATTGATAAAAAGTTTTTTCTTTATTTTCCTTTTGGATTCATGGATTTTTTTTTTTTTTTTTTTCAAACTGAGGACTTACACTTTTTTTTCCCTGTCAAAAGGGAAAGGAAACATTTGAAAAAATATAAAGTAGCTTGTCTCAGGCATTGTTCTTGTTACCAACTATTACTTATTCATTAGAGAATAGTTTCTCATTTATTATATACCGTGTGGTCCATTAAAATCTAAACACTTTGAATTTTGAACTTCAACAAAAAATAAATGATTAATTAAAAATAGAATTTCAATAAGTATTGATATTTGTGTATCTGAGCTCTCTTAATAATTAATGTAACCGCCCATACCAGCAATGCTGACTTCCAGGCGGGTACAGAAGGTATGACACCCGCTGCGGATCGGGGATTTGTCATCCACGTTACAGGGCTGACTGAGAGTGGATTTCTGGGCCTTGGTGTTAGATTGTGCTCTACATGGGCCAAATAAGTGTTTAAAAAAAGTTTGAAAGCCTCAAGTTTTAGGGAAGCTACAGAACTCACATCATTTTTGTAACTAACGGTTTATGCTTGAATTTATCGAAATATAAATTGATTCAAACCACTCAACTTTCATTAACTATTGAATTAGTGTGTGTTCAGATTTTAACGGACGACCCAGTACGTTGTGTAGAAGTTGCATTGTCTTTACAAGTTATAACTTGTAAAAGAAAGCTGTAAATGTTACAATTTCTTCGTCTTCATTTGTATTTTTTAAATGCAATATTGTTTTTCTTATGATCTATTATTGATTGAAACTTTTATTTTATTTTGATTTATTAAAATAAAGGGGTGATTATGTATTCATGTGTATTATAATTCTAGTCAGACTATAAAATGTGCAACATAAGTACATATGTTTCAGTAATTTGTATTAAATTGTCAAAAGTTGGAACACTAAAATGTTGTTCAATAATAAAATATTAAATTATTGCATTATTCTTAGCCCAAGTACCAAAATCATGCCTTTCAAATTATTTATCCTATTTTTTTGGATGCAGCTTGTACACTAGATATACATTGAATTAATAATCTTTACAATGCAAGAGTATGAAATTAGATGAATTCTAAAGTAAGGCCCTTTATTGGTAAAAGTTTATAAAAAAATTCAAATCTATAATATACTTATTTCAGTTCATAATACATAGAGTCAAGTGCTTAAAGTATACAATGGTCAAATTATGAAAATTAATGAAAACAGTTGAAATAAAAAACAACTCCATCTGTGGTCATTTAAAAACAGTATCTAAAAAAATGTAATTTTTTTGATATTATATTAAATAATGTATGCAAACTGAAGGATAGCGTGACAATAAAATTATTTTTTTCGGAAAAGTAAATGGCTTGGGTTAAAAAATGGTTCCTAATTGTACTCCAAATATGTTAGATAAGTTTGAACAGTTTTGAAAATTATTTGTAGGTAGCTCTACGGCCCTAAACTTAAGAAAATTTACATTTTAAGGAACAAACTGTGTATTTGCCTGAATACTGTTCATGTACCTCAAATAAAAGATTTTTTGTAAAACAATAATTTTAGCTTACTAAATTGAAAATAAAATATATTTTATAATTATTTCCAAAAAAATAATACATACATGTTCAAAATAACGTCAAGGGAAGTTGGTTCTACTCGTTATCTACTCGTTAAATAACAATAATAAAAGTGGGTTTCAGCCTGCGGTCCAACATGCTGTTGCATGTTGTATTTGGACGTGAAAGAACAATATTTGTAAATGAGAACAAAAGTTAGTGGTCGTCCACACAGAAACAAACGTATTGTGATGAAAATGCAAAGTATTTTTCTGTTTTGGGCGTATATCAACTCGAAGACAGCGTTATATTATATTGAAAACGATATCTTATTTAAACGTGTTCTAGAATCGAAAAATCGTAAAACGCTGTTATTTTTTGAATAGTGACGTCAAAAATTGTCAATGACGACACTATTATTATTTAGACAGGAGTGCAGTACTGGATGATTTTTACTCCAATGTAAATGGGAGTAGTAGCTCCACTTCGTCATCCGTCAACACAATAGTCCCAGGACATTTACTCGTCGACAATTTCTTATTCTGAGCATGATATTTTAATAATACTAAAAATAGATGCAAAAATATTCTTAACCGGCTCGGATTCATGGGATTTCTTCACCGTGTGGATTCAAATTTATTAGAATCCCTATAAAAGAAGTACTCTATCGTTTTGAAAAAGTTATCGTATCAATAAATTCAACATTAAAGGAAATTGAAAATTTATTTTGTTATCTTGATTACAGTTCCTAAAATATGTGCAACCATAAAAAAAAATGTGAATGAAAATATTATTTGGAAGCTACTCTTTACATTGAAAGAAATGGATAATATTAATTGTTTTCTAAGTTCATTATATATATATTTTTTAGAATATTTAAGTAATGCAAAGTGGCGTGACATAAGTTCAAAAAATTTAGTTTAAATAAGTCCATTTGTGGACTAAATCTGTAATAAATACAATTAATATCCAGCAAATGAGTATGTTTCACGATTAAGTTTAATCATATTGCCTATAAAATACAAATTTATTCATACATTTACTGAAATAGTCGACTTATTTATATTTATTTCTAGAACATTTTTCCTGCAAACTTAAATTACTTTTTTATTAAATATACGACTTAAAAACAATAATAGTTCAGTGTTTTAGCAGGTGGGTGTTCTCAAATCTGAATTTTATTGTATATATCGAGTAGATTTATTAAAAGATGGGAATAACGATTATACTTTTATTGTCACTCTGGAAAAATGAAGACAGTTAATTTATAACTTTGAATTAATCAATATCCTTATCTTGAATAGTGGCATTGATATCGATCCTTAAAAGTTATTGATTTTTAGAGCTCAGATCAAATGTATAAGATATAATAAATTAATAATTTGAAGTAGTAATAAGTACAAAGCATAAAAAACAAAATTTGGAAGATAAATTATTTATGTATTTCTTAAAGAAAATTAATTTGTTCTTTTCATTCAAATTATCTGCCCTTCATTATCCATGTTTTGAAACTTAAAATTTGAAAAGTGTAGTTCGTATACTTTTTTTCATCGCTTGTACAGTTAAAATAAATAGATTATATAAATTTATTCAAATGATCCTAATCCTAGAACTACTTAATTGAAGAAAATTAATGAATAGGCTTATAAACTAGGCCTAGGGAGAGTCAAATAAGGAATTCAGGACCCACCCAACACTAAACATAGTTACTATGTATTTGTAACCAAACAGTTTTGCTTCGTAAAAACTTTATTATGATACATCCTCTGTTTACAGAAGAGTTGGGGCTACATGAATTAAGTAGATTCGTTCAACTTGAGTAAAAAATTATATAATTTGTTATTTGTAGCCGTACATGCTCTTTGAAGGTATGATGGCTAAATCAAAATAATTACTTAGTTATTTTTTTTTTTGATTAATTAGAGAAATGATGTCAATTTTCCTTAATAATAAGGTTTGCTTACAATCTAAAAGAGTTGAGTTGAAGAAGGCATGTGAATTATTATCACATCACTACGCTGTGGAGTCAACTATAATATAAAGCGTAGTTTCCCTGGTTGTTTAGCCGTAAAGCCATTTTTGAGGGTATCATAGAACTGTACAGATACTTCAATTAAGTGATAACAATGTTGCATCAAATGTGTGCGTCATATCGAAAAAGAAATTGAAGTTTATGAATAGAGTATATAAAATATATGTAACCTGCTAATTTGTAAAAATGATTGATTACAGGTGTGTTGCATCGAGTGTATGCGTCATATTATAAAAAACAATCACTCATGCAACTGTTTTTCTTTTTTTATATGACTGTGTGACAACTTTGTCTCAGTAATCACAATCTTGCATCAAGCGTAAGTGTCATATTAAAAAAGTATAGGGATGTAAATTCTAAACATTAAGATCGTGTGAGGTTTTGTTGTTGTTTTACAGTATCTACAGTGTGTTTTCATTTTCTAAAGCTGAAATCTATTATCAACCAAGGGAAAAGTCTAGAGTGGAATGGGCATGTTAAAAAAAAGAAATCGAAAATCAACATGGTAACCCTAACGATTTGAAGAATTTTTTGGAGGAGAGAAAAAATAATGCTCAAGACGTTTCAAAAGAACAGCTTCAATCATCTATGACAGAGAGAAAGGAAAAAAGGATATAATCAAGGTCATTTGCTTTAATTACTCCGATATCGATCCCTAATTCTACTCTGAGTCCAACAAGGACTTACAAGTATAACTCTGCTACAAATCATTAGTCTTGCGTTCCTTCTCTTATGTGCACACACGAACGTTCAAGGATGTTCACTACTTAGGAATTAAATAATTATGACAACTGCTAAGGAATATAAAATTCCTTCTTTTTCTTCTAATTACAAATTAACACCGGATTTACAATATTGATTACACAGGGGAATAATTAAGTGGTCAACATTACCAGCAATGATATTAAGCTATCAAAATAATTTTTCTTTGGTGCAAAATCCAAAACTCATCTCAGTTTTGGTCTGGATTGACAGGTTTCAGAAATATTTGAGAATATAGTAATTCCAGACTATTATCGTTCTGAGACATTTTTCATCATCAAGACATTCAACAAATTGAAGTAAGATGAATGAAACAGATGTAAAAGGTATTTTATTGATTATGTATTCTCTTCCAAACTCGAAATATTTCCATTTCTATGCAGAAAAATGATGCAAAACAACAATTGTCTTGAGACCATTATAACTTATGCATCATTCAGAGTGATAAGGAGTAATTTAGCTCATAATATAGAAAAATATTCCATTTTTTATTTAAAAAATACGGATCGCCAAGGACTTTAGTTCCATTTGGTATTTTTGGACTGATTTTATTTTTTGAACTGGCAAATCGACACAATTATCTAAATATTGTTTACGATTTCAATGTCCTCGTAATGCCGTCAATGCCCGTAATAATAATATAACTATCATACCATAAATTTAATTCGCACAAATTAATATAAAATAATTATTAATGAGGTATATTTTGAATATTAAAATTATTTACTTCTCATGAATGTATCACTTCACTCATAGCTGACTCTGTACGAGTCAACCCTTCTTTCTGCGAGCGTATTGAGCCCTTTTTAGGGTTTTTAGATCATTTCCAACTGACTAATTAGATCCCTTATTAATCTTTGGGCATCTCAGTAGTCCTTATCAGCTTCCCACTTGCAACATGGAAGCGTCTTCTAAAAACCAAACAATCCACCTGGAAAGACCCCCTGAATGGTCTGTGTAAGAGAATTTACCCATGTTAATTAATTATTTGCTCCCCATAGTGGGTTTTATTTACCTCTTCTGTCAACATTAACGCAGCTTTTTTGATTTTTTTATGCTAGTTAGATATTCTTGGTAGAAAGTTGCGAATATTCTTACATATCCTAACTCAAACCGATGCCCTTGAATTATCGAGCTATTATAATAAGTGATAATCATGGTATTCAGGTACTTTTAAAGCCTACTTCCGTTTCTCTTTTCTATCAAGTAAGCCTCTTTATTTACATGATGTTATTTTTTAAATGTAGCCTTCGCAAATTTAGTTAATATTGGCATATCATTGGATAAGTTTCACCCTTAGTGCAATCTGAGATCACCTTATTTTTTTCAAGCGGATTAGTGACTTCCGTGACCTTTTTCTTCTCTTTGCAATATTTTAAGACATATATATTTTTTCAAAGACATTATATATTATACTCCGGGTCGTCTGTATCAATCAATTAGCGGCTGACTCAAGACAGTGATTGAGTATACTTTAAACATATTCAACGTGGTAAGTCCCCTCCATCATCCTATACAAAGGCAAATCAATAAAATCCACGAACTCATACTCCATCCTGAATTTTAATTCTTCTATCCAATTAGATAGGGTAATTGATATTAAATGGACTAAACTATAGCTTTGAATGGATTAAACGACATCATAGGGTATCCCTCATTATTACGGATGATTTTCGCTCGGCTCACGTGAAATCTTCTTAAAGTTGCTCTCAAACAATCATCTCTGCATATCAAAGTTTAACATATTTCTCTCTTTGCACTGGTTTTGTAGAGAAATACTTTATTCTATTTTTTTCGTTGACTACATGTCCTTTACAATGATATATTTGGTGATGTTTAACAGACACTTATTTGCTTACTTTTGCATCTTTGTCCATATGGATTCTCTTTCAGAGCTTTATGGAAATGTGCTACTTATAACCCATACTTTTCCTTTTCGTGTATTCATAAACTTTTTCACAAGCAAATTTCTTTGTTGGTTGGGTTTTTTCAGGGTATGATGACTACTTTATTTATGTGTAAGAGGAGGGCTCTTAATGAACAAGCAATTTGACCAAACTGTTGTTGACCTTCTCTAACTTGTTGTCCCTTCTTAGCAGTTTCTCATAATGTTCGTCCTGCTACACTCATCAAGTGTTTTTCGAATACAATTTGGCCCCGTGGGTTAGGTAAAAAAAAAATTGTATATGAAAATTAAGTATTTCTTTTGTTTTTTGTTTCAGTAACTGTAATGTTTTGTTTTTCGGTTTGCTTGACTGTTTTTCTGCCAGTAACATTTGCTGGGCCTCCCAGCATTTAACCCTTGAAGGCAATTTTTTAAAATAAGTTAGATCCAAGACCTCTCTCCACCTTTTTTGTTTTGTCCACCTGTAAGTTGCCCTCTCTTCTTATGTATCTATTTTCTAATATTTGTCCGTGAAGAGTTGCACTGTTGTGCACGCAATAAATTCGTTGTGGGTTATGCTTTGGGGATGTTTGGATTGCCTGTCCGTGGCAAGGCAATAAAGACCATAACTGCCCCAATAGCTATGAGTTTGTCACCTTAGTTAACATTGCAGGCTTAAGATACTGAGCTGGTACAAGTGAGATATTTTTATATCCCCCCCGGTTGGTAATATATCCATTTATAAATAATAATAAAGATATTCAATGCATGAAGCTATGTCAGAATCAGTTTTTTTCAGTTTCAGATACAACGCTCTAAATGTTAAATATATTATTAATAATTTGTTAATTAGGTACTACAACAATGAGAAGTTATAGCCATAAAACCAAAATATACAACAATTTGATATTTAAATGCAATTTTACTTTGAAATTTTAATGCCTAATATTATTCTTCATTCAGTAATAGCTGAATGAAGTGGACTTTTTTTTTGTTCTCCAAGAATTAGGACCAAAGGAAGATACTTCTAACTTGATCATCCATCTCAAGAGATGAACTTATTCTTATTCAGAACTCCGTATTCTAAGAGGGACGACGGAATGAAAATTCATCCGAGAAAAACTAAAAGGCTTCATAAGAGAATAGAGTAGACTCCTTTATTGGGAAAGAAGATTCCAGGATATAAGCAATGAATAGATCCATGCATGATGAGTAGATAATTTTTATATTCAAAATATAGCTTATTAATAATTATTTTATTTGAATTTGTGCGTAGCGCGGATTTATGTTATGATATTTATATTATTATTACGGGCTTTGACGTCATTTTGAGGACATAGAAATCGTAAACGACATTAAGTTTACATCACTTTTATTCATGTTACTTCAATTTGGTGATTTTCTTGATGATGAAAAATGTCTCTGAACGATAATAGTCTCAAATAACTATAATCTCAAATATTTCTGAAACCTGACTAGACTGAGAAAAACTGAGATGAGTGTGGGATTTTGTGCTCAAAGATAAATCATATTATTGGCTTAGTTTTATTGGTAAAAATTTGTGTTCCCCAGTGTTAAGAGTCAGGAGATAACATCTTAGGATGAAGTATAATCACAAGTTTGTGTACTCATCTAAGCCAGAATTATCGTCTATATTAATAAATCAAATTTATATTGTAAAAATCTACGTTTGAGTGTTCTTCGACTCCTAATAAAACTAAGCAATAATATTTTTTTTTGTTATATAAATTTATTAAAACCAAAGATAATTTTCTAAAAATGTTGTTTTTTACTATTACATGTAGCTTTCGAAGTAAGATATAGTTGTTATAGGTTAGAAGTACGTAATTAGAACAAATTAGAACCATACAATAATAAAACTGAATTTTGACCTATTATTTTTTATGACTATTTCATTAAATTGTCAAAAATAAGCATTTTATTTCAAATGTTGAAAACTATAATAAATGTATGCAACACCTAATATATTTGAAAATGGCTATATAATGAATGAACTTTTCCTTTATGGATTAAGTAATAAATATAAACACTCACGTAGATTTTTTTTTTGTATAAAGATAATTTTTATCAATTTTGAGACTATGTGAATATCACAGTTTTTTTGAGTGATGACAAGAGATTTTTATTTGTGACATTGTTTCAGATAATGAGACTTTAAGAATATTCTAGATGTGTAACATAAGTCCTTTTATTTTCTAAAAAAAAATTACATTGAACGCACAAAACTTAAGATGCATTTTTATGAAAGCTGTAGATTTGTATCACAATTTTTTTATCATGATCTTTAGTGTGTTCAAATTGATTAATTTATTTTTAAGTTTTGAAAAAGTCACACCTATATCAAGTGATGAAATATGTTTTAGATGAAAAAATGAACGCTTTCTGCAAGTAATCTCTTAAACCGAGATTGATATGCTGAAATAAAAAAAAAGTTGAACATAAGGGATAAAGGAATTGAATAACGTATTAAATTCACGTATGGGGACTTTTAAGATGACATACATTATTAAAAAGAGAAGGAGGAAAAGGCAGAAATAGAAATTCATTCATGTGTGAGCAATATCTATTTTTAATGTATTAACTCGTCAGGAGGGGGTCTATAAGTATATAGCCAGTTCATTCTTTGTACTCAACAGTCTATCTAATCTTAATAAAAGTGATCGTTAAAAACAGGTTTATCAATGAACAAATGTAGTAGTCAAGTTATAAGTTGTGTTACTGCTAAGGATTGCAGGGTCATGTTTATTAATTTTATTTTACGTTTTTCTTGCATAGAAACTTGGTATGGTACTTAGTCCGATGACATATTAAATCAGGGAAACATTATAGGTATTCTTCTTTATTTACATCCTTACCAAATAAATAAATAGTCCAAAAGCTGTACTAAAAAGGAAAAAAAAGTATAAGGATTTCTAAGAAATTATTTTACTGTATGAAAGATTATATTGAAAGCTCTGTAATTTATTCCAAAAAATTAGCACAAAATAACACATACGTTTGTAAGAAAACAATATAAACAAAAAGCCAATGAAGAAAGAGTCGAAACATATTAAAAGAAATATTGAAAATATCAAGAAAATTAAAATATGCTTAGTTGAAGATAAACCTAAATGACATTTACAGACGGCCTAGCTACTCTAAGAAATATCACAGATAATTTTACATTTTTCTTTATTACCATGACTTTTACAAATTTTGAATGATTATTTTAGAAGTGAACCTTCTAGCAAGAAATTATTAGGGATATGACTTTTGTAAAACACAAGGAGAAAACAAATTTAATGTCTATCTGTTGACGCACAAGAGCCTCTCGGTATGATGGAAATCTTATTCCACCTCTTTTATCAATAATATGAAATACCCTAAAAATTAACTTGACTTTTGTTATTTTTGGCTTGATTTATCTGAAATTAGAGTAAAAAAAGAAGTTTTACATTGTAGTTTGAGTTGCTTTTTCACAACAATTTAAATTAGTTTTTGTTTTGTTTTTTAATGCTTCAAATTCAATTGTATTACCTCTCCGTTATATGTTACTTGATACATTTAACATTTTTTTGGAATGATTCCTTTTTCACTCACTGCGATGTACCCGTATATTGTTAACAAATATAAATATCCGTCTGACACAAGATAATTATTTCCTATTTGCAAAAATATACAAATAGGGAATAAACTAATTCCTCTTCTTCCACACTATAGAAATATAGATACAAATTACACTGTCCAATAGCAAAAAGTATATGTTTTATTTAGTAGAATATCATCCCCTGATTCCAAAGATGGCCTTATTTTTTCTCTCATAGCCTTCAAAAAAAGGCCTTATATATTTTTTTGGCTATTTTTAATGTTCAAAAGTAATTTTAAGCCCTTGGTGTTAAAGATAGCGATAAATTAAATTACTATATTTTAAAGCCAAATGTTAAAAAATTTCCAAATTTTTTTTTAAATGTCTGCATCATACTTTTAACTCAAATTATCTTTGTTTAATGTGGAAATAAGCTACTTTTTATGCAGAGGCTCATAGCTTCAAGATGAAAATAGGCAAAAATTTTAAAAGTATTGCATTCGATAGCTGAAAGTATCAACTTTGATTTAAAAAATGACCCTATTGAAAAACACTCTATATTGTTGTCAATTTGAGATAAGGCAACAACCATATGTCAATAATAAAACTCATTTTTGAATTGATTTCATAACAAGAGTCCATAAATATTCGTTGCCCCAACTTTACAAGAGATAGAAACAAAGAGAGAGAAGAAGAAATGAGATAGAAAAGAAGAGAAAGAAAAAGAACAGATATATTATACAATTTGTTATAACATTTAGCCTCATATCTCAAACTGTATAAATAAATTATTTCAAGCTTCATGGACACAAGGGGACTCGTTGCATTCCCGTACTGAGTGAGGAATTTAAAAAAATGGATATTAAAAGGGGTCCTCGGAGAAAATCCTTTTCCTTTGTCTCTCTCTTTGTTTCTATCTCTGTACTAAGTTGAGCATATGCTGTTCTTGTGCATAAAAAAATGGCTGATTTTGTTGGATAGTGTTGTCCTTCAAAAAATGTATTATGTAGCAAAACGTCTACATATAGTCCATCTATTGTTTTTTGATTTATAACTTGAAAGCACTTTTTCATTTAATTAGATTTAAAAAAATGAAATATAGAATTTTAATTACATATAACAATTTGATTTTTCATTTCATAATTCTAAAATTTCTGCTAGAAAAAAATTGAACTACAAACAGACACACTTTTAAACTACATTTTTTAGAAGCCAATACTTTATTTTTATTGTATAAATTTACATTAATTATAAACAAGTATTGAAATTAGTATAACATTCTTGCAATGAAATGATTGATTTATGTGAATTATTGGTTTTTTTCCCTTTCAAAAGTTGTCTCACACTTTTAACAAATCAGAAATAAAATGTAAATTTAAAATTCATTTCAAAATTTATAATTCATCAAATTTGATAAAAATAGTATTTGGGATTACTACGTCAAATGCTATTATAATAAGATATATTTAGAATTTAAAATATTTATTGATTTTTTTATAATTATATTGCTTTTTATTTTACCTTATACAAAGTACAGGCAGCACTTATTAAAATTATTTGACTAAGCTTTAACTTGGGAAAAATAAGTAAACGTTTCAGTAAGGCTTATGCAGTATATAAAATATATAGACTATTGTGTGATAAAGTTCAAATACTCAATCTACATAAAATTAAAATTATTCTATGGGAGTTTATTTTTATTCCATTTTAATTTATTCTTTTTACTATTAGATGAAAAAATCAATTTTCTCATATATCTTGTTCATTTGAAATTATTTTATAGCAATTATTTTTTTTTTAATTTAATGTACAATTTCTAGCTTTTTACATGTTCTAAATATAATCATTTATAAAGAGTTATATAACATTCATTTATTTGTGATATCTGTTAATTTTTATTAATTTACGTTAGTTTAGTTCAATAAATATTTTTTTTTTTCAAGAAAAAGAAAAAAAGAAGTGGATTGCTTTCTGTTAAAGTAAACATAAAATTATTACTATAAAAAAATATATGTTGAACAAATAAACAAGGAATAATTAGTGGGAATCACTTAAATTTAAAAACTCAAACTTTAGGAATGGTTATTGTTTTGAGTTGTTGTTAACTTTTTCAAACAAAAACTACAAACAAATACTTATTTGGCATTTAATAATCATGAAAACTTCGCCAAGAAAAAAAGGGAAACAATACCCCATTACGTTCTGTGACTTTAATTCTGTCTAAGTATTGATGTCCCAACTCCTTGAACCAACCCCTATTTTGTAAATTTTATTATCAGAGAATATTTTATAACTTCTAAAAAAATCCTTTTTTTTTTTTGTTAAAATAAAGATACAAATCGTAAAGTTAGAAACAAAGCGTCATAATTGACAATCTTTTTTATAACAGAATATTACATAAGCGTGTTTTATTCTACTAAATAGATGGATATTTTTCTTTGCAAGTCTAGTTTCAAGTGAATTGTTACTTCCTAAAGCAACGGTTTAAAACACTGCTTGTATTTGTTGCTGTTAAGCCACTATAGGTTAATAATTTATATTAATTTTGTAGGGAGCACATAGAAAATTCTTTCCATTTGTTCTATGAATCTTGCAGTATTGAACATGTGAGGATATGTGGAAAAAAATCAAAGAAGAATCTTATATAAACAAGATTGTCTTGTAACCATGCTCCCCATAACTCTGGTTCACCTAAAAGCAGACTTGGTTATGATTTTTTTTTTTGTTTAAGACACATTTTTTACATACAATAGCTTCAGTTATAAGAACGTCTGGCTACCATGATTTTGTAACTGGTTAACTTGAAATTAAATAGTCCTTTCAAATGGTATATTCTTAATTCGTTTTAACATGAAGACTTAAGGATCTAGATGTTGTTGATTATATATTTATTCTGTTTTACTGTTATTAAGTACTTTGGACGTTACCTCGTTAACACAAAAATACCCAATGCATATTGTTGTCAACTGTCGATTGCCTCATCTTGCTTGATACTACATGAGTATTTCATAATGTATTCTTTTTGACAAATAAACAAAGTAATAAACTTTTCTATAATCATGCTCAGTTCTACTCATTTAATAACATATTACTAAGCAATATTATAATATAGTATCGAATAAAATAAAATCTAGATTTTATTGTTATATAATTCATTTTAAAAATGGTGAAGAAATAATATGATAGTGATAGTCTGGGAATACATACGATATTAATGACAATTGGTAGGATTGACTTATTTGCTAACCACCAGATGATTTTGGGCCTTTTTTTCTGTTGCTTTTGGAGGAAAGGATGCACCATACAAAAAAGGTAACGACGTGGGGGAGAGTGGAAATAAAGGAGATAAGTCAAGGCTCACTTTTTATAAATAGACAAAGATTTTGTTGTTTTTTTCCTTTTGTCTGTTTCCATTGATTTCAATGAGCAGATTTTACGTATTATGAGATCAAAAATGCTAATACATAGAATTTTGATTTTATATTAATTTATATCAATTAATTACTTTCATTTAGAATTCATGTCATTTTATACTATGTATTTGAAATTTGTTTTTTTTCCGTAAAATTATCCATTCCTGTATATATTCATTAATAATTATTCTTAAAATAATAATTAATAGTTGGGAGCAATACCATGACAGAAGACTAGCTATAATATGTTTGTTCTCTCAAAAAAAATTGACAGTCGAGGTTGAGAATGTATTGAAAATATTTTTTTGAGTAGGTATGTCATATTATGAAGCATAATTTATTAGTCAAAAATCCTAAATCTTTCTAGTAAGTTTATAGTTAGAATAAAATGTCCACCTAAAATTTTGTATTAATAGATTATTTAAAGAAAAAAATTGTTTATTCTTGTTAATGTATGTATTCACATTTAAATATGCAACGCTCCCCTGAATCAATCAAGTTTCCTCTTTGTTTTTAACATTCTCATCATATTTCCTGTAAGTATAAAATCCCAAAAAATCCTGCGAGAAAAGTAATTGTGTAAAATAAAATATAATAATCTATACAAATTTCTTATTTTTTTTACCAAAATTAATATTCGTATATAAATATTTTTTTAAATATTAGTTATTAATTTCATCGAATTTTTAGTATTTCAACACATAATATCAGGCAAATTTTTGCCTCAAAGTCGGAATGAATCTAAGTTAGACAATTACAATGCCTAAATATACTCTTTTTAAAACCAATAGATTACATACTTTGACTTTAAAAGAATTTATTTAACTCTTTAAATAATAAAACCGATTTGTATTTTATTCTCAACTAAAACTCCTAAAAATGAGAGTTTCAATTCTAAATATTGTTTTATCTCATTATCGGTTAAATCAATATAAAAAATATTCTTACAATACCTACAAAAATTAAATTTTATTAACAAAAAGTTTAATTTTATTTGCTGTGCTTTTGAATAAATAAAATTGTACTCAAAATAAGTAAAAATAACAAAACTAAACAACAAAAAATTATCAAAATCTTAAAATTAAGAATTATTGATTTTACAGAAATTTCAATAAATCGATATTAATTAATTATAAATAATTTTGTTGAGTTTTTGGTCTGAAAATGATAAACTAGTGTGAGATACATTGTAATGATTTTAAGTGTACAAAACGAATTTGGCTCTTTAAAAAAGTTTGGTATTGACTTTTTTCCAAAAAAAAAAAAAATTGTTTAGATAAATTCCAAAGAAAAATTTGCTATAAAACCAAACTTGAGTGTGATTAAATTTATGTTTACCGTCTAAGATCCCATTCTAGAGCGAAATATTGGTCTAATTTGAAACATTAATATATTTAGATTAAAAATAACTGTCTATTTATAATGAGTTAAATTATCTATAAGTTGTAAATTTTTGTCATTGCGTAAAGTAGTGATATTGTGAATTATGATTTTAAATCTTAGTTAACTTGTTTCAATTCCATATCCACAAATTCTATAGAAAGTATATTCATTTTTTGATCATTCCTTTTGAGATTGATGTCCATCATAAAAAATGACAAGACAAGTTGTATATATATGTACTCAATAACTTCAATATTCAAAATCTATTCAAAAGCATTAACTTTCTTTATGACTCACTATAAAAATAGATAAATAATAACGATTAATCATATTATAATAATATAGGATTTTTTTTACTCTGATTGATTTGCAATAAAAAAATAAAAGGACATATATTTTATTTTTGTAATTGAACTGATCTTTTTTACAGGACAGTTAAATATATACAGAGTGCAACAGAGAACTTCTTGGTGCCTTCTTGGGTCCACATATAATTGTTCTCAGGATAGTTAGCCTTCAGCCAAGGAAATATTTTTCACATCAGGACCTTATAGTAGGCCTCATCCCCCATTTTCTCATTGGACTTCAAAAAGAAAGGGATCAATTTTCTTCCCATCAGAGGCCACAGCACCTAGCTCATTGTTTACACCAGATGTTTTGTCCTTAAGGTAACTTAGACTTTCTCGGGTGATGTTGCTATAGATATGTTGGTTCTGCTGTTCAAAACTTGGTCGACTGTGAAGATCTTCTTGTCTGATAAGATCTTCACTTGACGGATTAATTTTGAAGTAATAAAATACTTTTTTTCATCTCTCAAGCCTTAAATCCTTCATCTTGTTAGAGATGTCTTGGAGTCCTGAAAAAGCTGTTAAGGCCAATGTTATCATGAACTGCCCTCCTGATATTGATCTCATCCACGTAGAAATCGTCAGCCAAGCCGCGTATTGATGCTGCTGGATCTTCTTTAATCTTGGCCTCCAGGGACTTTAATAGTGTTTCATTTAGCTTCAAACGATTTTTTTGACTTACTACCTTCCTTTTGAATCTTTTTCCATTCTCTTTTTGGATTAAAATCCGCGTCAGGAAGATCCAGAACCGTTTGCTTTTTTGATTCCTGTTCACTTATTTTTCGTCCAATTTTGATAAAATTAAAACAATGGTCAAGAAAAACAACACATGGATCCGGACATTAATAGAGATGCCACCTGGAACCTCAATTAGCCAAAAACAAGTAATTTTAATGAGGCAGAAAGTTTCTCTGTCGTTCTTTGTAATTGTACAGTATTAATCGATTTTGAATGTTGAAAAAACAGAGTCTCGTTATACAAGGCATTGTTGTAAACTACGACAAAATTTTGTTGTAGCTGGATATAAAGTAATATTTGACTCTTTATTTTTTTCTTGAGATTTCACATCTGTGAGAATTATGAGGGCATTGCTTATGCCTTGTTCAGGAAAAGCTTTTTCAATAAATTACAAAATACTAATGGTGGAACCATGCAAAAATTCGATGTCCTGGTGAACACTAATTTTGTTACGAATAATTGTTTTTCGTAACTCGTAAGTTATTATTGCTTTTATTATTTATCCATCTCTATTTTGAAAATTAAAATCAATCAGCAAGAGAGCAGATATGTAATTCGTCAGAGTTACTTTATTTTGAATTATTTTATGTTCATTGCAATTTCGACAATTATCACATCGCAGTTCCAATACAGTCATTTTTTTTTCTTAAATTATTTGTATCTAATTCGTTTAATGTAGTTCCACTGATTTACTATCAGTAAACATTGTATTATTACAATTAGTGGTGTTTGTCCTATTATACGATCCATTTAATTCTTAGAACAGGTCGTTATATCTCTCGGTCTTTGAATTTTTCCTAAAAATATCCATAATTTGTGAAGCTTAATAAGATAATACAGATATATATAAAGAACATTACAAATATTTTGCAAAAAAAAATTGCCTTTTTCATATAATAAAAAGTACTATATTTTTTCTTCATTACATAATCTATTTTATGGTATAATTTAATAGTTAAAAAAAAGAAAGTATCTTTAATGACACCATGAAGTATATATTAGATATGATTTGGAAAACAGTCATTTGTTCTTAATATGGACTGAAAAAATACTGATCATAATTTCTCTATTTGACCTAGTAATTGCCTTTGTCAATTTACAAAACCCTTATTTTCTTCTGTAGGAACGACACTGAATCGAAAGTACGTGGACTGAATTAAATAGAATGATTTATCTCAAGCATGCTGTCTACTGCACTATGTCACTCAATTCTAAAGTTTTTATAAAAAAATATTTTTGTCTTATTCAAAGTTTTTATTATGATTTTTTTTTGTCTTATTCAAAGTTTTTGATAAAAAATCCAACTCTTTAAATAGCCTAATAGAGTCCAATTTGGGAAAATAATCAATTATTTGTTAATATTAGTTTTATATTTATACTTTTTTTGACTCAAATAAACAAAAGTTATAATATATCTAATTTCAATACCAAAAATACCTTTCAATTGTTAATACTTTCATAATTTTTCTGATTAAAATGGAGATTAAAAAAAAAAAAAAAAAAACACGAACGTGGTTTGAAGAGTTTTTCAAATTTAGATAAAAGTAGAAAAGATTGTTTATATTTTTATAAAAAATGATCTCAAATCCTTTCAAGTCTCAAACTTAACCGTTGAGTTTAAGTACAATCTCTAGTTACCAAAGTATGTACATGAGTTTAAGTTGAGTCTCATGTCCCTATCTTTGAAAAGTATAACTTAAAGCATATTACAATAGAAATTTCCCCTTTTGTCCTAATTCGATCATTCTTAGGTTTTTTTATTTTTTATTTCGCTGTCCCATTAAAAATCAATCAGACTCTCAGGGGAATTGCTAAATTAAATAGTTAAACCAAATTGATTCAAAATTGATAATAATAGAAATAGTAATATGTTCAACTTTCCATCAATTAATATTAAAGAAGTACAATTCAATATAAATTTGGTGCAGAATTGAGAAAATAACTTCGTTCTGTCGATTAGACCGTTTATAATAAATTACTGTTTTCTTTTTGTTTGTGTCCTTCAAAATAAGTTTTTTTTAAAATTAGTGATAACGTGAAGCTTAATGAATAAAGAATAAAAAAATGTATAAAAATGAAACCAAAATTAATATTGGATCTAATACAATATTGATGACTCCAACTAAACAAGTCTTTACAGGAGATAATAGGTAATAGATAATTTATAGGACAAACCCTCCATTGCCTACAATGAAGCTACCTCGAAGAAAAATATATCACACATTTTGATCATATTTCCTTACTCTACTTCCTTCAGACCCACTGGTATTTTCTTAGAGCGGAAGCTCAATTTGAACTGGGCAAAATTTCAAACGAAAAGACTAAGTTCAATAATTTATTAGGAGCTATCCCTGACGAAGCTCTGTACAAGATACCAGACTACAATCTGAACAAGTGTATCTCGTTTAGTACTCCATATAGTGATTTAAAAAAAAAAATCCAAATTTGTACTGGATCCAAGCCAGGGCTTAGTAATGATAAAATATTGTTGGCAATAGATTCATTCAGTGTTTAAGAAGCCGAATCAAAGTCTTTGAATATTTTCAAATGATTTTACTTACAATAAAAAAGATCTCAAGATTGCCCTGACAATACATATAGGATTTTTTTCCTACTTCAGCCTTTTCCAAGAAGATTGTAAGGGAACATTTTAATCATCATAAAAATTTTGTTGTGAACCCGTTTATATGTCATAACCCCCATGTTTTCCTTCGACTAATTTCCCCTGAGATTAAAAAAAAAAAAAAAAAAAATAGATGAGGAACAAGGTTACCCGACGCTTCAAAATCACAATTTTAAATATAAAAAGTATATTATTTCAGAGA
Organism: Lepeophtheirus salmonis; assembly: GCF_016086655.4. NCBI lineage: Eukaryota > Metazoa > Arthropoda > Copepoda > Siphonostomatoida > Caligidae > Lepeophtheirus > Lepeophtheirus salmonis. The sequence continues at coordinate 66,911,553 of NC_052135.2, forward strand.
AATTTCTATTTATTCTATACAGAATCACACAGTAGAATTAAAAATTCTAATACAAAAAATTAAGGGTAATATTATTAACAGGGAATGTTTGTAGATATTAAATTTTTTGTCAATATTTGTAAAATTTGTTTGAAATTAAAAAAACAACAAAAAACTCTATAATAAAATTACCCTTTTCTAAAATCATATCTCTAGAAAAAAAAAATTAGTTATTTAAATTAAGATTTATATGGACTATTTCCAAATGTTATTTGGAAAAGAATACCCCTAAAAGTAATGCAAAGGTGTACAAATTGGGTAAAATTATTCTCAATTTCCTCCGACAACACTGATACAATTTTGTCCCAACTAGAAAATGGTTGGTTTGATATATATGGTTATCCCAAAACTATTAAAACTGATTGTGAAGGACAATTTGCTTCAATATTGTTGAAAAAAATAAGCCAGAAGTTCAGCATCAGAACCACTACATTTCATTCACAAAGGAATGATTAATTGAGAGAGACACCGCAGTCTAAGGAAGGCCATATATTGTGAGATCCTTGAATCAAGTCAAAATTGGGTGTTCTTCCTAAACTATTATTAGACCTACATACAACCGTCAAATATGGTGTAAAGTTACGTTTTAGCCAACAGATCTGGTCCCTAGGAGTAGTTTTAAAATGGGACAAAAATGTAAAGACAAAGGTAAGCACATATCACAAATTATAAAGAAGTAATCAAAGAGTGACTCAACGCTCAAAAGTATGTTAAACTGTAACTAAGTCTATATTTTGAACCAACCTCTACAGAAATGTTTTGTACTTTCTATTTAGCCCCAAAGTTTTACGTAAATTTTGAAAAAAAATTACATTTCTAATACATGGCCAAACCAAATCTATATCAATTAACAATCTGAAGTCAAAATTTATCTCAGGGGAAAAGTATGTTACGTAGAATTGAGCAGACAACTTCAATCTACAAATTAGCCCTTTAATCATGCATTATTGTCTTCCTTTTGTTTTTTGTATCCTTCTAATTAAGTTTTTTTTTTTTTTTTTTTGTAGTTGGTGTTAAAGTGAAGTTTGTTGGATAAATGAATTTTAAAAATGTGTAAAAGGGAAATGGAAATTAATATTGGATGTAAAACTACATATATATGTTTCGAAAATTAATTGTAACATTTTGTATTAAGCTCAGTTGGTAAGCTACCAAGAAAATGGTAGTTTTGATGAACTTGAAAAAGCAAATTAATTGATAAATCGTCTTAAACAATTATTATAAATTTATATAATATTTTTCCTTAAATGTCGTAATGGCAATATAATGATCAAGGTTATGCCCTTAGCGGTCTTGCAGTTCGAGCTGTTCTGGTTCTTGAAGCGCTTCTACGCTTTTCAGGGCGCTGTAATATGAAGATTATAATACTTTTTTAGTCAAGGTACTACGCACTCAGAGTATAAGGTATTTGCAGCTCTGTATGTATGGAATATCCTTTCCTGGGGCCGAATTTTCAATTGACGCCCCTTGTTTTAAGTACCTGTTACCAAAATGATTATGTATAAAGAAGAATCGAAACCGGGACGGATATAACCGATTAACTTGAACTGGGCACAACCTTGATAATGATGGTTAATCATTTTAGACTATAAATATGTCCTTAAAAATAATAATTATTATATGTATTCTGATTTTTTTTCTTATTTTTTACTAGATTTTCAATGAAAATCTTTAAAAAAAAGTTACGAAATAAAACTAACAGAACTAAAATTGTTTGATTTCACCTAATTATTGTGTAGCATTGACGAATTGAGATTGCTTCGTTTCGGATTACAAAAAAAGGAGTTTTAGAATCAGAGAGAAAGTAAAGAAAAATTTTATTTTGTCCCAGCACCCTTGACTTAGGCCGGTCTCTCGTAGTCATAAGATTTATACTAAAGAAATATTTTCATTTTATATTCCAATATTTTGGACTTCTCACATAGTCCAAGACCTACATAGAGCAACACAACAGCAAGAAAACCTTTATATTAATGTCAAAAGATTCTCCATATTTCTTGAGATTATTCAAAATGAGCTAATGCTTCCATCTTCGTGAAGTCCGTATAATTTATTTTTCATTATCAATATTTGTATTTTTTTAAAACTATATATTAACAAACAAGAATAATGGTCATGGCTTTTAAATATATTATTTGTTTATGACAAATTTAGATGAAAAAGTGATTAGCATTTATTTTTTGAAAATAACTTTTTAGCACAAAAGAAAAATATCAAAGAAAAAACTATTTTTGTACCACGTATAGCATAAATTGTTTTGCCTTTTGTTTCATATTCTTTTATATATTATTTTTTATATTATATTTTAACTTTTAAATTTACAGAACAAAATCACAATAAGTTTAAATTCATATGAGTTCAAGTTTTGAAAGTTGTAGAATTATTTTTATTCCAACTATGAAATAACTTCAAAAACTTTTATTTTCCTCATCTTTACGGCTCATTATTTATGAGTGAAATGATTACAATTTTTATTATATAATAAATCTGTCAATAACCTAATGTATGTTGATATACACCTACAATTGTTCGATATCTATGCAATGAATACGTATACAACTTTTACCATTATTCCTAATCTATAAAGGTGATTCTTAACTTTTTTACCTTAATGAACCAATTTCCGAATATCAATAAATTCATTCAATTACATATTTGTTACTTAAAAATTGAAGGAGCCAACTTTTCTGAAATTAATATCCTCTTTTTTAATTTCTAGCTGTGTGAATTTTTTTTTAAATTTTCAATCTATAACTTTATCTAGATGTATTTCAGCAACAGTTTTAATAGTGTATGTCAATAAAATAATAATTAATATGATGTCATGGCAGCCGTAATCATCGATGTAGCCCCCCTTGGTAGCAATGATGGATTCCAGGCGGCCACGGAATTTCTAGCACCCATTGCGGATGTAGTCCTCAGATATGGCGTTCCAGTGCTGGCTGAGTGTAGGTTAGAAGTTGTTTATATTAGGGAAACGGGCGGTGTAGGCCTTGGACACAACATGCACCCGAAAAGTGAAGTCCAATGGGTTGGCATCTGTTGAGTAGGGGGTGCACATTTTCTTTGGTTAGACAGCCAAGATGTCATCACACTAATTATGGACATTTTGGGGTGTGTGTGCAGGGCCACTATCCTGCTAGAATACCACTTTCATGTCCGTGTAGTTGGTTTGGACCCATGGAAACAACTACTCCTCTGTCTGTATCTTACCAGCGTCCAAAAGTGGGTGCACCAAAATTTGTTGGTCACGTTTGGATAGTATTTTTTCGGCTTCTAAGAAACTAAGGAATATCTAGTTTTTTTGTGTATTTTAAGTATTTGACTGGAACAACTTTACCACATTCACAAAAGGCCTTGATCTACATAGCAAAAAAAAATATTTTTTTGCCACACCCAGTAGATGTTGTTTCATAAAAAACTTAATTCCCCCCAACAATCAGTTAAAAACAAATATCCGTTTCAGGTTTCCCAAAATTTCAAGTGGGGCTAAAGATTTTGCTAGCTCTTTCTATACTATAAAACTTAAAAAATGTATGAATGTATCAGCTTTTAAGATAAATACAATCAAACTTTTATTTATCAGCCAGGCAAGATAAATTGAAAAGTGACCACTAAATACACGTGAACTCTTAAACCAGGTTTTGGTATTATGTAACAATTCCTAAGTCGAAAATTGTGGATAAAAGAATAAAATTTCAAATAACATTCATTCTCTGACAGAGACAGAAGAAAGACTCAAATGTAGGAAAAACAATAATTTATGTACATATTCACATATTTTATTCATTAACTCGTCAAGAGAGGGTCCATAAGTCAATAACCGGTAAGTCACTTCTTTTAATCAACAGTCTATGTCAGTTTAAAAAAATGGACTGTTAAAAGCTGATGTATTTACGAATCAGTGAGGAACTTAAAAAAACAGGGATTGGAGAGACAAGCAATTTATAGTTATTTTATTTTCAAAAATTTCAGCGTGGGAACTGGATAAAGCAACTTATTGCAGTAACACGCTTTAATCAAGTGACTTTTAGACTAGGTTTAATTGTATATGGGAATAATTTTGTTATTTAATCGTCATACTGTATTTGTAAAAATCGAATTAAGAGAAACATTGTATTCCCATAACATCACCAAAAACTCATGTTTTTCGTCAGTTGTCGACTTTTCCGCACCTTTTGCCCCTTATTAGTATTATAAATGTTAACAGAGGGATAAAACAGAACAAAGTAGTTAATCAATGATTAAAAAATCTTTGAAAACACACACATTGGTATTTACTTATAAATGATTATCTAGATATCAAAAAAGGCAATGCAGTAAATTACCTACTCTCATATTATTGATTATTTAAGATAAGGATGCTAATTTTATATTTCATGATACAGTTGTTGGTGTGAATATCCGTAAGATATAATCACATACAAGATGAGTGAGTGGTCATTTTAAAATTAATATGAATTCAAATAATTTAGTATATTGAAATATCTTACTTTATATATTTTTTTGACAATAACGTAAGATATTTTATATAATATAAATATGTTTTAATTTTATATTTCTCAGAATTAGGCAAGCTCGTGGATATTCCAACACCATTTATGTTAAAAAAAAGGATACTTTTTCAAAAGAGATCCAAAGAAACTATAAAATCATAAACTTTGTAAATTTGATTATTATGAAATAAATATCTTCATCAAAAAATAAATGAAATACAAATTTAAAATTGTTTTATTTTTAAAATTCAGGGGGATATGGGTAAATCATGTACCTTTTGGAATAAAATTAATTTATACTAAACATTTTTTTAAAAATACTTTACAAAATAAAATTGTGCAGATCACAATTGAATTTCTCATGGACGGCATCCCAAAAGCTGTAAAAAATATGTCCTAGAAACAGGAAGCAACTTTTTATGATTGTGAACTGAACTTGTTTATATATTTCCTAAAACTATTATCATTATTATTGATTTCTTGTGAAGAGAACATCCAAATATAAAGTTATAGCTCGTGCTATGAACATAAAAATATAAAATAAGTTTTGCTCAGGAGTTACAAGTATAAACCCTTGTTAAACTCGGAGTAGAGTTGATGACCGGCATATGTGAAGTACCAATAAATTTTTTCTTCCTATTTGAAGGAAGGGGGGCATCTGAGGATAATCATGAAACATAAAATTTCCAAACGTCCGTTTGGCACATGATCAATACTTTCAGTGCAAAAAACTTCATTTCAAAAGTAAGTTTGTAATTTTACAATAACTCCCACATCCTTAGTAAATTAAAACAACTATAAATGTTGCAATATTCATTTGTTTAGGTTTTATGATATTGAATTGCATATATATAACAGCTAAGGGTGTGATGGAGCAGGGGTGTCTATATGGAGGGGTATTAGTAGTAGCCTTGGATAAATTTTGGTGTTTTCATTATTTTAAATTGTTAAACGTACAAATTTACCCTCTTTCAAAAAAAATTAATTATAAATTGTTTTTATCTGTCCCCCCCCCTTTTCTCTAAAATAGAAAGTTCCTTAACTCTTTTAGGGTTATATATAATGGGGTGGGGACATGGTGCGACTCCTCCCGAGTAAAAATTATTATTTCGGATGTACTTTAAAAAAATCATGACTTATTTTAGCTCATATATATCTTGTAGTAGATACAATAAATAACCTTTTTCCTCTCAGTGAATTTTCTTTGAAGAAATGTTTTTAATTATATTCATAAATGAATCAATAAAGAAATAATTAATTAGTTAAATATATGTATAGATAGGATAACCTGCAGGGTATGCATTCTGGTGAAGCCCATAGTCTTTTTTATATTTTGTGAGGTAAGTTTGCATATAGGGATGTTTTAGCTCCAACAATTTATTTACTCTATGAGAATTTTTTGCTGACACCTCTTTTATAGAGCTTAATACTTTATCTGCTAAATTTTATTTACACTATTAAACAGATTCTGATACACTACTGAATATGCAGAAGTAGTGAAGGACAAGTAAAATCAATCAACTGGCTTTCCTCAGCATGCATGGAGTCCCGTATACACAATATCGACTTGAACATGATTTGCATAAATTTTTTGGGTTGTAGCATATAAGGGTTCAAAAAGTAAAAACCTAGTCTTGCAAATGCCACAACGACTAATTTGAAGTAAGTGAGCTCCAACACTTTAACAAGGCAGGAAAGGAATTTGTATATTTGAGGGTTCTTGCTCACCAAATCAGTTATATGACTATATAACTACAACAAAACTGTGTTAGCTCTGTAAAAACAACTAAATCTGTTATTAAGATAGTCAAATATAACTTTTCTCAAGGATTATTATGAATTCTGTATATCAGTTCTAGGGTTTGTGAAACTACCAATTTGAGACACATGTCAAGGACTTATCATGTCACAGTATGGTATTTCGATCCAGATATATATGTTACATAAAAGTCTGCAAAACTTTATTGATTATAGTACTGAAGACAAGTGTAGTGCCCAAAAAAAAAAAATATTCCAGAAGGTGTTTTTAAATTATAATTTTTGTCCAAGACCTTTAAAAATATAAGAGTATGATCTGTAAATATCACCTTCTAATATAAAATAGATCTTCAATGACTATATGCCTTATCCCTCAAATAGATGTAACGATATTTCATTTTAATGCATATAATCCCATCCCCCAATAATAAACATAAGGAGTGGGATTTGTGTTTTTTTTCTTCCTCTCACGCGTGTTTGAGCAAATCTTATAAAATCACATGACAGTTAAAGTCTTCTTAAGCATTCTTCAAATTGTCAGAATAACAACGTTCATTTTTGGTTTCCTATATTCTACATACTGACAGGACATACTTAATCCATCATTGGGCATCTACATGGCAAAGTGGAACACTTCTAATGTATCGCATTATCCATCTAGAAAATCAAAGACAGTACAAAGAAACCATATAATCACTTAATATCAAAATTTCTTTGTGCCCCTTAATAATTTTAATATATGATACTAGTATGACGATAAAAACAAGCACTACTATCCATTTTTTTTAATTGTAGACCATATGCACATATTCCCTATGCAAAAGTTTAAATCTTAATTCATATATACAGAGTAAAAAAATTCGAGCTACACGATGCAGATCAAAACTTTAACTCTCATTTTTGTAAAATAAGTAATAATTTTAGGGGAAATAAATATATATATTTTTTAAAGGTTCTTTATTTGTCTAAAATGTTGATATAAAATGTTATATTTTGACATACAGTAAATGCCTTTGTGTTAGATATAATTATTTTGTTTCCATAAAATTGTGAAATTTACAACTTAAAAGCCTTGGCACCAGTTCTATGTAAACATTAATGAATATTTCCTCAACTTTATATTGCTTTATTTTTTATCACAAGGAATATTTTTCAAATATATTTATCTGAAATTTCAAAAAATAGAAATTAAAACCAATCTAATACACATACATACTTTAATCTAAAATATTTAGTAGGATTAGTTCTTTTGAAGAATGATGATTTTTTTTGTATAGAAATAGGGTATCATACAATAATTAAGCCATTTGATTCATATTTTAGTAATTGTCTTAGCAAAGACTATTATGACTATTATTCATTATCGTTTTAACAATATATATCCTCATCAAATGTAATCTCACTAACAGTATGAAGACAATACACTATAATTAAATTATGCATATTTATTCAATCTAACATATCCAACAATATATATATCAATTTTCAGTATGTATAATATATAGTTAAATACAAATCCCTTTATTGGACTACAAAAGCTTTTCAAAGAAAAAAAACAATGGTATAAACATTTATTTTCCTTTATTGAGAACTTTGAAATAACTACAAAGGTATATATTTTATTTCTTTAATGTATCATGTATTTTTGGATGTATCATGTATTTTTTGGTATTTCATGACTTTTATGGGAAAAATCCATCATAAATAGCTAATACATAGGGTTAAAACTATGTTTCCCAATGGTATGTATAAAAAGAAAATGAAATCAAAAACGAACTTGGTAAGCCAGAAAATTTAAAAAATATTTGGGAGGAAAGGCGAATAGCTATTTTGAAATGTGATTAGATTAGCTACAAGTCTCTATGAGAAGGCCACAAAATAAAAAGACACACATACCACTCAGTATTTAGCAAATTAGTCCCATGTTCATCCTCAATTCAACTTTGAGTAGAACATAGGATTACGGGAAGTTCACTGCGCACTTTTCAACCCAGAAAGTTAATCTCCCTCTTTTCAAGAATAAAAAAAATAATGATAACAACTTTGGAAAAAAAAATTATGTTGGAAATACAAAAATTATTGAACTCGTTTTAGGTCATTTTATTACTACCCTATTATTGCATAATCTTCTGTTACTTTTACTTGAACCCCTATTGTGAATCCTTCCCAATATCCAAACGCAAAAAACCTTATTATAACCAGTTAAAAAAATAAATTCCTTATAACATTTTGTTACTGTTAATGTACTATTTTGTCAACTTGAGTTAAGTTGTTAATAGTTTAAACAGAAAAAAGAAGAAGAGAAGTTAAGTAACTTCGTATGCCTATGCATACAATGAAATATTTTCATCATATTTTGTTATATTAATTATTATAAATGTAGCACATGCCTGAAAAGTCATGTCCTTCACATATAGATGACGCTATTTTTTAATTAACCTTCAAAAGATATTTGTCAAAATGTTCTGACAATCTGATCTTTAGTTCGGTAAATTATTGTCCTAAGTGTGACACTATTTTTTTTTAATTTTACACTGCTTCTTGATAAGAAAAAATACCATTCAAGCTAAACAATGCCTTGAAAAGTGTTATGAGGATCCTGCTCTATAAAGTGAAACAAAAAAAAAGATTAAAAAAACAACAACAATACACTTTACATTATAAATAAAAGTCTTTTTTGTCCAATTGTAACATATCAAGTAGACATTATGAACTTGTCATTTACTACTTCAGCGATTTTTTTTTTTTTTTTGCTTTCTAATTAGTAACGAGTCAATATTTTTTAATAACTTCAAGATATTTAAACTGGCTCCAAACCAGTTATTTATGTCTAGTTTTTTTACTCCTTACTAAAAATGCATTTTCACTCGTAAACGTTCAAAGGTGTTTTTCTTAAAGTATTTGAAAATATTTTTCATATATTAAATGAAGTTGTTAAGCGGAAGAAATTTAAAAAAAAATTATACATCCGATGTTCTAATTTAATATATGTATCATCATTGCAATATTGTTCCCTTAAAACCTTAGTTAAATGTAAAGAAAGTGACGAGTCTCATCAATAAACTTTCAATAATAGAGTAGGAGACTAAGAAACATTCAGTCATTTAATTATTTTGGAAACCCTTCTTTAAGAACAGTAACCAGGTATTATTGTGTGAATAATCATATTCTATTTTAAACTAATTCATTGTAAAGGAGTATTCCATAAATAATTGATAACCTTATGAGAAAAAAGGAAGAAAAATAACCCGTACTTGCATTATATTAGTTTGGAGAAGAAGCAGCTATTTCTTTTTTACTACCTTTTTTTCGCTAAGTATATCTTGTACACTAATGTTCGCACTGGATCATATAATAAAGTGTTGTAAATGTATGTAAGTATACTACAACCATACTTTGGAAATTTTTTGACTATCGTGCTTGGCTGGTTCAGTTATGATAAGTCTCAAAGAAAAAAAAATTTATATTTTTATTACCTGAAAGGGAAAAAAGCATCATTCCTGAACCGAATTGTGACTGACAATGAAAAATGAATCACTTATGTCAGTGTCAAGTTACGGAGATTGTATTATAATGCCAGCGAAACGGATCAGACCGTCCCCAAGCTAAGATTGACTAATAAGAAGGTATTGCTGTGTTTAAGCGAGGATTGGCAGGGAATAATCTACTATTAGCTTCTCCCCTATGGCCCAACGCTCAATTAAACCCTCTCCTGTGAACAAATCGACTGTTTGAAGTTGGTGATTGAACAGAACCGAACAGCATAAGGTGAATATAAATATTAATTAAAATAACAACAGGCCAGACACATATTTAATGACACAACAGAAGTTCCGGGAGCCTAGATAGAAGTTCTCCACCCTACTGTTCAAATCTGGCACCATGTGACTATATCACCTTTTCCTGTCTATAGCGAAGACGGATATTACTTCTTGTGTTTATACGTCATATAAAAATCTCTTATATTGATTTAAACTCAAATTCGTGGATGATATTGGTACCCAAGTTGATTCCGTCGTTTCTCTTTCCCTGCTATCAACTGGCATCCACCAATATCTCTCATCTTTTACATCAATCAACAATTATAATCCCCTTTTCTCTTTCTTTTCCCTCAATACATTTAAAATCTCTGTTAGCTTTAAGCAATCTCATTGGACTCCTCAATATACAGCGTCATATAAAAATACTAACTATTTTCAAAACAAAAACGTATAACGTTAAAAATATCCCTTTTCAAAATAGGAATTAAATGTTTGGGAATGAATTATGCAGGAAAGGAATTTAATGTCAATGAGTTTACTAGGAATGAAAATACGAGGAATTAAACTACTAAGAATGTATTTATGTAGTACTAAATTTAATTTATATATATCTTGATTTAATGAAAATAATATCATTACTCATGAAAAGAAAAAAACTCAGAGCTATTCATTTTATCATAAGAAGATGCACATCGCAATGTTATATACGTAGTAAGTAATGAATAATATAATTTGTTAATTGAAGAGAAACTAAAGGGAAATAAATATTTTACGTCTTTTAGTATGATCTAATGAATTATGATCCTCCTTCGAATAGTTATGGGTGTCCAAGAGAAGAGAATGAGATGCTTGAGCAACTTAATTATTGGTTTGAATTGTAAGGAGATTAAAGGAAGATAAAAAGAGATGAAATTGATGATTAATGAGAAGGAGTAGTGGTAGACGATAGTTAATGGCAGGGAAGAACAATGACGGGATTTTCAAGAATCAATGAATAATAATAGTCATTGTCATGGATTCCATTCCGACTGACTATTAAATATTTATAATGACAACATTTGTAATCAATCAAGAGTATTCATTAAATCCTCTTTTGTCTTTCACTAGTCATCACTCATCTCCATAGCTGTCTGTCCAATTCTTTGTTTATAAGGATACACAAAAACTACTAACTAGTATAGAATTAATATATAAAATATATGACATAACTAGATATGAAGTGATGTAAATACTGTGATTTTTGGATAGATTTTGGATAATTATTCTTGTTTGAATTTAGTTCTATGTATATTAATTATATATTCAAATTTGCAATTGATCAACTCTAATAATTCCTTACACTTATGACACCACTTTAATAAAAATAAAAATTAATAATAACGTTAATGAAAGTTTTTATATTTTATCATAATATGCTAAGAGTAGTACAGTTCCTTATTGATGATGAACTAAAAATATTTTAAGAGTCAGGATCAAATAATTATTTGAAGTTAGTTAACTGTGATTTTCTTTATGCTTAATTTTATGCATCTGCTTTTAATCCTCCGTTGCTGAAAATCATTTTAAAACGTGTTGAGTGAACTGGGTAAAAAATAAAACACAAAATAGAACTAGTTTAATTACATACTAAAACATTAAACGATGATTATTACGTCATTTCAATTTTGTTTCATAGTTTAAATATCCTCTCCACTTTGTACTTGTAAATATCAATTAAAATATCAAACAATACTTCAAAGAATAGGATACATAAAAGAATATATCCTTATTTTAAAATAATCTGAACAACATGAGTTGTGGAGTTCAACAACATATAATTATCTATTTAAAAGTCAACACAATGAAACTTAAATTTTTTAATAGAAATGCATTACTTTATGCAAATTCTGGGAATCAAACAACTATCCATCAGTATTTGATGAGGTTGCATATATTATGTGAAATAAAAGCTTCAATTGTATGTTGTTTTAATATACCGTTGTAGGAATCAGTCCTCATATAGAAAAAAAATAAATTCCAAAATTAAAAGAAAAAATAAAAGCAGAAATTTTTGACCAAAAGTTAATACAATTCACTAAACCTTGATTAAAAAGTGTTACACTCACTAATACATCCTATATAATACATTGTCAACTCAAATAATGGTATAACATCAGTTTCCATATTTCAGGAGTATACTGAAAATATTGGCGGTAAAATGTATGTTTAAAGGATTAAGAAGAATAAATCACAGTTTCCTAATTAAACATTAACGCCAAATAAAATACATTTTATCGCCCAAACTTTCCCTTACATTTTTCTTTGTTAGTCAAGAATTTATTGCTGTTTGCCACAGTATATACAGATGTTATACAATGGTACATATATGCATAAATTAAAAAACTACCTGTTCAAAATTTAGCTTTTTTTCAAATCTTTTAATGCAAATTAAATACGCGGGAAAACATTGATTCTGTGTGCCATTCCACATTTTGCAGTAAACAGTTACTCTGCTCTTGGTGGGTGAAAATCCTAGTTGCAAAGTCAGACATGAGTTGTACACTTCTTTCAACAACATAATTCATGAAGTCAGTAAAAGTGAACAATTATGTTGTTGAAAGAATGTACAACTCATGTCTGACTTTGCAACTAGGATTTTCACCCACCAAGAGCAGAGTAACTGTTTACTGCAAAATGTGGAATACATCTCTCATAGACTTGGTAGGACCTGGGTCACATTTTCTTTTTGACACTCTTGGATTAAAAAGTATGTACTAGGCGAGCTACTTTTTAATCCAAGAGTGTCAAAAAGAAAATGTGACCCAGGTCCTACCAAGTCTATGAGAGATGTAGCTTGAATGATGACTGGAAAAACTGGCTTGCCTTTTCTATAGCACTCCGTTTTTTGTTTGATGGCATGGTTAGCAGCTTTTGTTTTATTGGCGTTTTCAGGCTCTCATGTGAATAATTCCTGAGTCAGATGCCAACCGTGATTTCTCATTTCCTTCACGACAGAGGTTGCGCGTTCATTATCAATATGATGATGCTCTTTCCAATTTTCTCAGTTCAAAAATAAAATATCTTGTTCTTGTCCTCCACAATTTTGCACCAATGTAATTTTGGAATACAAATGATAAAATGTATACCACTAGGGAAGATCAAACCTGCAGTATAATGTCATAACCACTAGGCTATTCTCCTTCCAAACATTCTTCAAATGATCGTATTTGCCATGATTCTTTTATGTAAAGAGACCAATTATGCTTAAGATTTAGAACTCGGAATGTTTTAATACGGAATACATATAAGAGTTCGAAAGGAAATGAATATACTTTTAGGAAATATACATATGTAGAGAAAAAATATTGAACTTATTTACTTTTTAAAGATAAAAGTTATTTCTTGAAAGTTTTCCTTTCTTTGTTTGTTTTTGTACCTATGTCCTAAGTAAAATTTTGAAATACATACATTTAATATTTATGTACTACTGTGAGAAAGTTAGTTTTGTAATTAGTTAGCTGTTATGTAATAGCATTTACCAATATCATTGAAACAAGATTCAATCACCACAAAAATTTATGTTTTTAATAACACTAGTTTTTCATGTATGTTAGGCACTAATATGAAATAAAAAACAAGTTAATAATAACATAATTATATAATAAAATGTTTTCCACTTTTTTAGTATTTACAAGGAAAAAGACCTAGTTTTTATTTACACTTCTTCTTATGACATAATTTTTGCTAAATTTTGTTGGTACAAATAAATTTTTAAAAAGCCAAAATAAAATTAATAATACGGAAATTCTACAATTACATGTATTCCTTTCAGTGCTAAAAAATTTAAGCTTGAGTCTTCAACATAGTCAAAATAACTTTATATATTTTTTGAAATACTTAGTTAAAGCAATTTAATTTAATTAAATATTCATGTAATTATTTTTAAATTTTACAAAATAATTAAATATAATCACTTTATGGATTTCTTAATAATTTTGATTACATTCATATTTTAATTATTTTTTCATCATCTTACTATCCGTTAGTAAACATCGCTTTTATAACATGTTTAGTGAATTGGGAGAAAAAAACATAATAAATTACATCATTAAAATTCATCTTTTAACTATTCTATTTTTTTTTTGTACTGGTAAACATCAATTAGAATAATAAAAATACTTGTATGAAGATAAAGCCTATATAATTTTTTTTTAATATAAAATAATCATTGCGACATGAGTTCAGTATTTTAACAAGATATAATTTGTTAATCTAATAGTGAACTTTTAACTATTACGTAGGGGATTTTTATTAATTACTATGTGTATTGAATTGATAATTTTATCTAAATAAGTATCAAGGACAGAGTTTAAAATATCACGAATTTTAAACGACAAATATAAAAATTTCTATCCTATGTAACACCTCTTTCGAGCTAATAATAGGTACAGTCAGCTGTTTAGAACCATCAGGAGTCAAGTAATGAAAATTAATAAAAACTGCAGAAAAGAAAATATACTAAAGCTTTATTTATTTCAAAAGCAAACTGTCCTGAAAAAAGTAGAATCTAAGAAAACAAAAGTAAAAACGAAGGATGCACTTTCAAGCAGATTCAAATAATTAAATTTTATAAAGTTTGGTAAAAAATGTTTGAAATTTTTAAAATTGAGTTACTTTTTTTGGTTCAAATTAAAAAGTAAAACTTACTAGAAAAATAATTAAATAATCTTCTATCCCGGGAGAAATAGAAAACAATGCAATTTAGCCTCCAACAATCCCAGAATTGAAAATTACAGATTTCTCAAAGTGGTATGTTCTTTTAAATAAAACATATACCACATTCAGAAAGAAGTTGCAATACTGTTAGATAAGTTGGTTTTTACAGAAAAGACCCTCCTAAGATCACACACTAATGGTGATAGATTTCCAAAACGCGAACACTAGAAATAAATTTTAACTATCCTTATGGATTCAGAACTACAAGACATTTAATAAATTAATGTGCCAATGTCTGAAATATAAATAAAATTTGAATGAGGCTCACGTAAATAATCGGAAAAACTACAAGTCAAATCGTTATAAAAAAAGAGAAAGTAATCAATGGAAATTGAAAAAAAAGGGAACTGTTTGATTTTCCATGATTCTTCCTTTATGAGGACGTTAACATCGGAAGTAATTTCTGTTATCAGAGTCATTGAGATTGCAAAGGCAGAGACTACGTAGAAAATTTAAGTTAAAACCAATTATAGCTAGTAGTTTAAGTAGCTGAAAGACATTTTTGTTCTTTTGTAGCTCCATTTGAATAATCATAACGGTGGGAAAAATTATTGAGAGGACCGCAAATATTGTAAAATACTTCATGATAATTTTGAGGGAAAACTTGGCGAAAAAATCATATTCGGATTTTGACGTGTTTTCAGATGAAAATATCGTAGAATATATAAAGGTAGTAAACCACATGGAATTAGTGGAAATATCTTTATTATGGCAGAAATGGCAAAACCTTCTTACCTCCTTGATTAGGGAAAATACATGGAAAAATTGAGACAGTTACTAGTGGAAGAATAGTAATGCTACAGAAAAAACATATCGGCACTGATTTCAACCGGGAAAGAAAAGCGTTTTTAAAAGGGAAGAGAATATCAAAAATTTATGGAAATTCAATTTGCAATTGAAACAGTATATGAATAGATATTATAGAGTATTGCTCGTAATAGACTTACACAATACTTTTGACTTGATAAAGCATAAACATCGCATGAGAGCTTTAAAAAAAACTGCAACTCCATCTAATAAATTAAAGGAACATTTAAAAAAAGTTTTTATGCATTTCTTTTGAAGAAGGGGTCACGTTATTCTTCGGCGTGAGAAAAAAATAATTCTGAGTGAATTAAGTGTTGTTACTTCGAACTTTTTTATCCCAGTATGTTTGTTATCAAGTGAGAAATTTATTTGAAACATTCTGAACTGCGTAGGACTGCACAAAAGTGTTTTTTTTTCATTGCAATTGGTTCTCTCAAAATTTATTTAAAAATTTGTTTTTAAAAAGGTAAAGTGTATATCATTGTTTATTCAGAGAGCGTAGATTTTAAACATGGACGGGCATGCCAGTTAGACAAACAGACGAGGAAGAAACCAAGGATTCTTCTGAATCCTCGTATCTATATTCGATATTGGTAAAACAAGGAAAGGTTATAAGTTTTAGGGAAGGACTGAGTCATATCGACGTTTATGATATTTTATTATTTTATGGTTTTATAGAGCATGAATTAGCAGGAGCAAATACATAAATAGGTATTAACCAAGCGAGTTTTTACTCCTAATTTCCAACTGAAATAAGAGGAAGATTAGAGGACCTCAAAAGGGTCACCCATTTAGGGTTAAAAATTTGGATGGAAGTTGTATGAATGTGAACTTAAAATTAAAAGGCATTGCCAAAATTAATCTTAATAAAGAGAAAAAAAATACTGTCATAATGGTTAACACATTAAAACGAATCGATGAATAAAGTGTTGTTTATTGTTTGAAACACCTTGGGCAATTTGTCAATCATAACAAAAAAAAAACAATGAATAAATTGTCTGAAAAAAATAAATAAAATGAATTCAAAAAAGTGTTGAGAGATGGAGATTACATTGTAAAATAGTTGCAGATCCAATGAAAATTCTACAGCTAATTTCTTTTAAGGAATGTCTTGTTCAGCTCAAACTTAGGGATCCAGACTACAATGTTAGAATTGTTTTGAGCTAGGTCACACATACATTGCTGAGTAATAGTACAGTTAAGTTTCATGAATATGAGAATATTTTTGTTGTGTCTTGATGAGATTGAGAAAACACAAGCTATTTAAACTAAGGAATCCAGGATGACCGAGAGAAATGAGGAGAGGAAAGACGTGGAGGAATATAACAAAGGTTTTCTAATTGGAACATTAATATTCATATTAATAGAAGACCCTACTCTGATACATACATAAAATACACAACTATTTATACTTAAAACGAGGTAAAAGACAGTACTTTACACATATATATACATACAAGAAAATAAGAGAAGAGAACAAGGGGGAAGGAAACAATTGTAAGAAATGGGTAGACTAAGGTCCCTGCAGGCATCCGGGATGTCAAAGATATCTTTATTGGCGGGGATTTGGCAGATGAAAAGGTCAAGGAGATTACGCATGGAGGTATGTAAGTTCAGAGGAGCTCAGAAGCAAAAGATAAAAGGAAGGAAGAAGATAAAATTGAAAGTACAACGATGGATTTATTAACGGTGGAAGAAGTGGATCTGGCAGGGGTCAAACCTAGTCTAATAAATAGTGAAAATGATTTAAGTACCTCTGAAATGGTCAAATGTGAAGACAATACTGAATAAAATAATACTGAATATGTCGTCTATCACGAATTTATAGATAGAAGCACAGAAGACACGATTGAGATTAAAGGTGTTCAGAATAGCCCAAGTATGAATAATGAATTAAGGGATGAGAATAATTTAAAATCCACTGGAAAAAAATAAGTTAAAGATCTCAATGTGGATACTTCAGTAACTAGCAACATTCTTTTTAATACTATCGGTAAAGGAGAAGGTGATACAAAGTTGCAATACAATTATGTAAACCTTCAAAACTTCCTTTGAATACGTACCTTATTTTTTTGGCACGGACCAAGCGATGATTTGCCTCGAAAATAACTTTTCCAAGAGATCAAGCGTCTAATAAAGTTCAGAGGAATTAATTTTGCCAATTTTAATAGTGTGTCATGATGTGTTAATGATGTTTAAAAAGTAGACCAAAATTGAATAATCAATTTTTATTCAACTGATCTCTAGGTTTCAGGAAATCAATGTGGGAATGGGTAAAATTATATCATTAAACACAAGAAGAGGAAAATATAGTATTTCCAGTTAAGCCTTAATGAAAAGTTTAGTTTGTGATAAACCTGAAACTAAATACCTTCAAGATGTTACATGGAAATACACTATTTGTATTCCTCATAATTATCATTACTTTTTCACAGAATGACTTATATCTTCTATGGATCATAGGAGATTTAAATGTTGACTAATATTATAGAAATCGTTGGTAACCCAATCAAAAAAATTACCTAAACTTATAATAGAATTGAGGATGAATAACATGATTAAAATTTTGAGCCCAAAAGACATTGTGCCCCGGAGAATTGGCCAGAAAACTTCCTGAATCTATCTGGCACTTGCCTTTTCATTTATCTTATCCAAAACTAAAAACACTTTTTACGGGCGTCGTACTAATTCAGATCATAAGCTTATTGAAATTGTTTTCCAAATTTTATAGACCTAGAAAACCCTTTCAGTGTCCCAAATGGGGTATTTTATCAAGTAACTTCAAAAAAGTTTAACGAATAAATTTAACTTTTTATTTAATTTAAAAGAATTTACTTATCTTCTGTATCATAAAGTTAAATCCTTATTGTTTTTTTCAAAAAGGAGAAAGAAAGTGAGAAAGGTTGCTTAAATAAGATATTGAGGAAATGCTGGGAAAAGGTACTTATTTTTGGACATACTATTACTTCAGATATTATAAATATATTTTCATTCTCAAAAATTGCTGAACCGTAATTTAAAGCAAAAATCGACACTGAAAACTTAGCATGTAAAAGATGAAAAAACCTTCTTCTTAAACAACGTTTTTCCACATCTATCATCAAGAAAATTATCAATGAAGGCAATATTATAACAGACTCTGGGGAGATATTAAATCTTTTTCAATTGTATTTCCACAACACTGTTGGTGGTGAGATAATTCATTTTCATCACCAAAAATTAGGTAGCAATCTATTTTTACAAAATAAGTTATAAATTATTTTATCAAAAATAATTTTTAAATATGGGAAAGTTTTGGGCCTGATGGTTTTAAATGAAAAAAATTCACTCCGTGCATCGATGGTGTTTTTCCACACGTGGTTGAGTTAGGAAAGTCCATGGAAATATATGGTCATCCACCAAAGCCGTTGACGAAAGGCAGGATAGCCTTGATTCCCAAGAATAGTTCGCTTACGGATGTAAATAACTAGAGACTGATTATTGTTCTCAATGAAAGCTATAGAATCCTTTTGGTATTCTTGAAGCCAAAATGGAGCCGATTTTAAATTATAAGCTTGGTCTGGAACAGAAAGGATTCCTGAATGGGAGGATTATTTCCAACATATCAAGAAAAATTAAAATTGTAATTCAGAATGTACAAAATAAGAGGAGCTTTCGTGCAATAATTGATACTGATTTCTTCCAGGCCTTTGATACCATACCACCACAATACAAGGACATATTTTGAGGGGAATAAGGAACATCCTTCCCAAAAACCCAATTACAGCTCTTCTATTCAATGGTACGTCGACTATTGTATTAGGTGATTTGGAAAGTGATCTAATAGTTTAAAAAATAAATTTTTTCTTGGTTATCTTTCAGCTCTTCTACTTCTCACTGTAGGGATTTAAGATCTTGGAAAAACCATCAGAAATAATTTTATGGATTTTAGAGTTGGTTTAAAAACATATTATTCAAATGCATGTTGACGATATTATATGGATATTGAAGGTAAAGTCAGAAAACTAAATAATAAAGAGGATTGAAGTTTAAATGAACTACTTCAAGAAATATGAAAAAATGTCTGTTACTCTTTATAAGACACCGTCTTTCCATGGCTAGCCAAAAAAGTCATTGACAAAGAAAATTGATGGCTCAATAAGCATTTTTCATTGAAGATACATATATTACATTAAAAGACCCAAAATTAATTTAAGAGGAGAGTTGTCTTTGCTCTCTAGTATTATACAGAATATTTATTATTTAGTTGATCTTTCAAGAAACTCAGAGTATGAGTGGCGTGCATCTATTTCGTCCCATCCCTCCAAAAATTAGTTAATGCTAGGAACTGATTTTATGAATGAAAAAATTGTTGGGAAGGGGGGTGGGATGAATTCTCTCATTCTTGAGCAACTATCCAGATGATCATTTGGAATGGAGTACCAGTCTTTTAATCCTCTTCTACTTTCAACATATATCATCAGAATAATAATAAAAAGTTATTTTTTAAACCTCAAGAATCAAAAAAGTTATAATGGACAACGTTATCGAAATATATAATCACTGTTCATGATTTTGACCATAATTCTTTATTCAATAGTGGAAAGTTTTTCTTCCCAGTGCAGAGAGCTACAATAATTTATTTCACTCCAATTATGTTTCACTTAAGAAGCAGTTTCCCCTACAACTCTGGAGAACAGACGGATAAAATCTCCGTTGGATATTTAAATTGTTTGAATTGACCTAAAACATGAAAGAAGAGGATCAAGAATTTCATATCTAAAATTTACTCCCCAATTTCAAATATCCTTGGGTTTTTATTTTTAATACTCCCGGTAAGGACTGCAGTAAACTATTCAACACAGTTGTGCATGCGTTTGCAAGATAACCGGCACTCCAGATTTTGAGAAATTTCATTACACTGAACATAGCTACAATTACAGAAAAATTTACAGCGCCATTAATTTTATTTGGCTCTCCTTAAATATCTAAAGTGCTCCTACAAACACAAAAGCTTTGTAGTTTGACTATCAAACTCTAAATGCATGATTGCATAGAATTTAGTAGTAGTAGAGCCTATCAGAGTCGTAGAAATTAGAATTAGGATTACCAGGGCGTATCAGTTTTTTAGAGACAAATTACACTAGTACAACTCATTTTCAGATAAAAACTGAAAATTATTGCGCCGTTTAATACACAATTATAAGAACTTTACAAGCTATTTCAGATTTTCAGAATATTTATCCTTTTATTTAAATACTATATAACTACAGTTGATTTTTAATGAATAATTTAGCTATTTTGTGCCTTTGTTTTGTTTAATTAATTATTACCAAATTTTATAGAAGGAACGTTTTGTTGAAAATGGATTGATTATTAACATAATATGTAGCTATTTTCAAGATGTTTAACTTTGTGTTAGGGAATTCATTTTAAACTAGAATGTTTATTTATATAAGTATTTTTTTTATAAGTAACTTCTTTGAGTAAACAAAATCATAAAAAAAAACTTTTTCCAAATAAGTAATTCAATTCAATAAGAACTTTGTTTTAAAAAATAACATCGACCGTCTCTAGGCAATCTTCAAGGGAAATACAATATAAATAAAGGTTATCGTCTGGGCTGCCTTATATCACCTCTCTTCTTTGTTGCTGCTCTTAACGAATTTCAACAAAAAATTCCGTGTAAATAGATAAAAGTGTAATTGAGTCGTTTTAGACAACAGAAGCATGTCATTGATTTTTTTGCCGATTATATCTATTAAATAAGATAAAACTGAGAAAAACAACTTGAAAGATGATATTAATAATTTTAAAGTTTTTCTTCATATTAGAGGTTAAAACTGGTTCCACAATAAATATGAAGAATGGATTCATAAAGTCCCACGGATAAATTGAAGGTGGGAGACTATTTTACAAATAAAAAAAAATCTGTAGATTAGATTGGAAGAAAAATTGATCAAAATTTTATGGACACATTTTGATAATATTACAAAATTGGAGACAATTATTTATGGGAAAACATATGTAGAGAGATTTAGAATACTCAGATTGTTACTATTGTTTTATATAAAACAGCATCAAATCCAAAATTGAAGAAATTAAATTTTAATGAAGAGACGTAGTGACTTGGAATAATCTTTCAAAAGATATATATTCCTGCTCTAAAAACAACTAAGAAATAATTAAGAGGTAATCTACTTTTTTTGGTAACGTTTTGCAAATAATGTAGAAGAACATATTTATTGATCTCCCATGAATGGAAAGGATGTATCTTTTCAGAGGGAGGATTGAAGTGGATTCTGTTCGATACGATATTATCCATCAATCAAATTTGTGGACTATCAGAATTTTTGGCTACAGTTGGGGTAATTAGAGGTTCTCCAGCGTATGACACAACAATACAAAATGAAACATTTCATTAAAAAATGATGTGTAATTAAAGTAAGTCCATTATTTATGCAAATATAAAACTGTGAAGAAAACGAAAGGTGGCCATTTTGATTAAAATTTAATATTGATGTTGTATACATTTTTGTGTTCTTATGTGCAAATTTGAATGCTGATTTTAAAATTAAGTAGTTTTTTACCTTTAGTAATTTATCTATCAATCTTAATATGAGTACCATAATGTTTACTTCAATTTAGACTAGAGGATATAGCATTTATATATTAATAAACTATTATCATATGTTATTTACAAAATATGTCATTTTTTGAAAAGCCTACCATTTCTCTTTTTCATATTCATCATATTTATGTTTATAAATAATAAAAACTATATAATGTAATTCTAAAGTTTGTAAAATATAACTCTCAAGTAAATGAAGCAAAAAACATAATAGTTGCAAAATATTACAAGGATATTTCAGACACAGGAGTGAATAAACTCCCTAGGAACAAAATATGACCTTGCATATATGTTTACAAAAAGGAAAATTAAATGTATTGATGCTACAATTTACTCATCATTTAGTAATTTAGTACGTATATACTAATAAACTTTTATTAAAGAAGAATTGTCTTCAGATATCATTTTTAAGGTACTAAGCTTGTTTCAAAACTTTTTTATAAACATAATTTTGGGTTTTTATTAGATTTCTTTAATATATATATGTTTTTTTCTTCGAAAAAAGTCACTTAGGTCAAAGTCATGAAAATTTGCACACATTTAATTTACTTAAATAAAAAAGTATGCGTAGCTGGATATATTGATACATACCTTCAGTCTAATTATTTGACTGCAATACGTTATTTAACAAACAGATTTTCCGAAAGCTTTCATGGCAATAGATTATCGTTGTTTTAAACAAATACGTACCTGATTTGTCAACTACATTTATATTTTCAAAAAATGATAGCAATTTTATTTTGATATATTTATAATTTTCATCAAAATGCTTTTCTATGTTGTATATTGATGATATTATATTTTATGAAAATGTGTGATAGATAATGTTCACATAATATGCAGTACCTGTTGAAGTCATCATCAATATTTTTGACTCAATGATGTCTCGTTTTTTGACTTATATATAAAATACTTATTATAATGACTAACTGCTATAGAATATGATTATTTTTATTTTTATTGGAAAATACAGAGAAAATATATTTTTTCAGCTTATACGCCATTGTACGTCTTTACACCTATAGATAACTCTGATTGTTTAAGAATACATTATTTCAAATACACATATCTAGATATTTGGAATCTCTTCATTGATATATATTCATCGTTATTTTACATTTATAAATAAAAAGAATACCTTAAAAAATATTTCAAATAATGTATAGCTTCTGTAGTTCTACGCATATACTTAACAAACGTTAGGAAAGTCCAGGATTACGTCATATTTATGGGGTGTATAAATTCCAGTATCCGTACAATTAGTAACTTTTATGAGCAGATTGTACCTAAAAGTTACAATTTCTACAACTATTTACGTTTTATCCGATTATCTCATCATTAATATAAATTACTAATTATTTACATTAATCCTATCACTTGATTCCTATTTTTTTTTAAATTATTTATTTAATCTGTAGAAGTGGTATTACTTTGCCTTGCTCGGAGTTATTAGTTGTTGAGGAACAGACTAGTTTTTCTTTTCTTCAATATAGAAAAATCTACAGTCTTATTTTTTGTTATTCTTGAGCACACTCAAACGTCGTTACTCAATACTCAGATACTCTCTTCTCAAGAATAAAAAATATTGGTAACAACTAAAGAAAGTATAAAACACATATATTTCAGCTTTAATAATGGGTGGATACCAAATGTTAACCTTTTTCTGGTGTATTTTTCGACGTAGAAATATCTAAGGCACAATTTGGAATGTAAATGACTCTTGCTTAAGGTTGAACATCTGAATATCGTTTGTAGTCATCAGTATACTAAGGACCACATTTGAGCTTCTTTGTTACTAGCTACTAGAAAACAGGTATTTCTAGCTTGTAGATATGTTATATTTATTTTTTCACAGGCAATGTGGGTTGTATCATAGGCTTTTTCCACACATATTGCTGTCCAATACTTAATAGTGGTAAGAGTACCTTCCACTTCTGTTTTTGTATGCTTAACTTTCCTTAAATGTGGACATCGATGTAATAAGTTGGCGTATCTTTATCTTTTACGTTGATAAATTCAAGCTCTTTTCTTTTGTTCTTTTCTTCCATTTGAGCAGGAAGTTTTTTTTAAACTTCCTGCTCATCCTAATACTCATTGTCTAATTCTGGCTGTTTAAGGGGGTCCTTAAACCTCTGTGGCCATGATAAAAATTGTCTTATCAACTATTAGTATAATAGTTTTTTTCTTAAATCAAGTAATGGTGATATCTTTCTTTCCCTTCGTGTACCATGCATTGGCTCGGGTAGATTAATTTCCATCCATTAGCGATCTATCAATCTTTCAGTTACCTTTGAGCATGATTGTCAAAGTATCTCATGATAATCTCACGTCCTTTTTGGATATCATAAATATAAATATCACCTACTCCTAATCAAAACTTTACAACCTAACTAGATGTACAGCGTCAGCATTTTTTAAATGACAGTCTTTCTCAAGGCATATCTGAAATTAGCAGACATATGTATATAATTATAAGAAAATGCATAAAAAACATGGATACGAACAACATTAATCATAATTCCACGATAAAATATTACAAGTAATCGATATGACAACTGTTGAGGAACATAATCAAAAAATGTCAATAACGCAAAATCGGAAATATATATAAACTTTATCTAAATAATATAACTTATTTGGTAATATATGGTGATGGCAGCTTCTTATATTGTTGTTACTATCCTTAAATTATCCATAGTCTGATATATTTAGCAAAATAAACACAACATCAGATACAAATGTGAATATGACGGATAAACAAATATTTGTAACTGTCATAGTGCGTCACAAAAAAATATTACTTATTTGTCCATGTGTAGTATTTTTGTGATATGCATACTATATATATTTCATTGACCAGTAACTAATACTTTAATTAGGTATATTGAATATACTATGCAAAATTTTTAAGATTTGGCATATAAATAAATTGGTGGTTTTTGCCATATTGATGTACTAAAATCGAATTTCAACACTTTCAATTGTGTACAGAAACATTATACTCGTACATCTGAAAATCCAAAAAAGAAAGTCTTCATATTCTTTAAATAAATCAAAATAGGAAAACCTATATAAATGAGGGAGAATTTCCATTATCTTCATCGTATTGATATCAGAGAAAATATTTAAAAAGTTTAATATGTGTGTGGCACAGCTAGCCGATGATGCTATGTAGCTGTCATTCCTTTCATAATGGTATTTGTCAAACTAAAACGTTTTTCCGTGGGAAAAGACAAGAACACGGCCCTCCGATTTCTTCTTAAATTATTCGGCATTTCAAACACTGTTCTAGCCTCTTTTGCCCTTTTTTTAGGTTAAAAATTGAACTCTTGTCTTTGTAACAGACTTGAGGCTCAAAGCCTTGGTCAAAAGGTTCTTCATTCTCCTAGGTGACATCCCATGGTCTCAAACCAGCATGCAGTCACCTGCAGAAGGGTTGGCTTCAATTGGGGCTTTCATTTCCTCAATTTTGATAGAGTTCTTACTGTGCAAAACTATCCAGGGTGTGGGAGATTCTTAAAATGAGGCTCTCGTTTATCCAGCCTCTTCTTGGTCCTCCAAACAGTATTTCTGTGGACTCCAAATGTCCTTGTGATTCTCTTGTTTTCCTCTACACCGAAGATCTGCTCCACTATTTGTTGATCAACTGCTCCATAGTCAAATATCTCTAATAGAAGGTGGAATCAAATTAAACTTATTTTCTATGCAGCATTAATTAAGATTTTATGAAACCTCCTATAAAAATTGAGCTTTCTGCGACAATGAATAACAAAGTTATAGTGAACCAAAGTCGAGCACCAGCTAAACGTCCCCACCTAGTGTATAATTTTATGTTGAAGTTTTGATAAATTTTAATATATTCTGATTTTTGAACATGAACTTTTTTTACGAATGAAAAGTTTTAGCAATGTATGATGTAGTTATAAAGACATATATAAATAAAAAAGAGTATAATAAAACTTATGTGTATATATTACCTAATAGTCATATGTATACTACTTATATATTTCCTTCTTTGAAAGAAAGATGACGCTCTCTAGGAGAAAGCAAAATATACGTTGCATGATAGCGATATCTATAGTAGGATTTATAAACTACAATAATAAAGAAAGAACTAGACGATCAGATGTGCTAATGATTGTGCAATGATATCAGCTGACAAAAATTGTTTGATTTTGCATCACATTTCTTTGTTTTTCTTATATTTATTGTAACTATAGAATTGATATTCAACTCTGGTGTTTAGAAAAAATTAATAAATCCACTTATTTCTGTTAGCTGATCTTTAAATTTTAATAAAGCTTTATCCTCAAAGATAAAAAAATTTAGAGTAATAAAAAAATATTGGTCAAGTAATTGATCTAAAAATCAATAATCAAGAAAAAATTATACGGATCAAAAGAAAGACGTCCTTTTTTTAGGATTTTAGTTATTTGTGTTAAATCTACTTAATTTTAGAACAATACAAAGTTTTGACAAAAGTTTTTTTTACAAGATTGAACCTCTCTGAATATGTTTATAGAATATATATTTTTTAGCTTATCTTCTTTTTTCATGTTGAAAATAAAACTGAGTCTTGAACAGTTAAAAAATATCAGAATTTAATTATATGACCTTTTATTTATTTTTTTATGTTCTTTTTATTTGACATCAAGGTAAGTACAAAATTATGATTTATACCTGGTAACAGAAATATTTACTACACAGTGTAATTTTTTCTAATCAGAGATACTCTCTTTTTTGCTTTCACTAATTGTTAATTCCGTCATTATGTAAATCCAAAAATGAAGGGGATTAAATTGAGTTTTCTTAATGAAAAAAAAGATAATTATTTATTATAAATGTAGTTAATTATATTTAATAAACGTAGATATAGATAATAAAAGTAGATAATTATAGATTATAAGTGTAAATAATTATTTAAACTAATTAAATATTTAATTTACATTTAATTAAAGATGAACAACCATGATTTTGTTACTTCCATAAAAATGATAATCATGAATATTTTGTATAGATGTTGTTAAAATGAAGTCTCAGTATCATTTCTATCAAATACGTTCTGATGAAAGGCCTCATCTGGTAAGGATTTAACCTGTAAAAAAAGCAAAGATGCCGAAAAACTGGATGCAAATTGTGTACTAATCATAAAATGTTCTGATTTTAATCTTAAAATTTTTTATTATCTTAGTGGTTTTTTTTCACATAACGTATTATAAAACGCAAAACTTGGGAAAATTCTATTTAATTAAACCTGTAAAAAATAATGGGAAATATAAAAAAAAAAAAATCATTAATTAGTTTACGATATATATGGAACTTAAAATGACGTATTTTAAATTAGTTTTTGTTAGTAGTAATTTCAATCACTTCAATTTGAAAAGTCAGATTGAAAATTTTATAAAATTAAGGTTACAAAAAACAACAGGAGAGAGAAAAAAGAAACACTGGTAGACCCAGCCTAGATAAGCAAATCAGATCAATGAGAAGAGAAGAGCTTGAGCCGCTTTTGAAGAATAAATGTATGTAGATATTTTTTACATTTTTGATTTCCATTAGATGGAGATGGAGTTGAGGATTCGAATGGTTTGAGAAACGTAGTCCTTGAGCCACAATGAGAGTATATAATTCTTCTGCTTCACTGCATACATGATGGACTGTACTTTGCACATTAGAAACTTGATCTTCCATCTATACTTATACATTGAGGACGTTACAATAAGGCAATCTAAAGATATCACTGTTCTAAAATCTTAACGACTAGAATAATTTGGAGACATTCGTAAAATTTATGGAACTATGTTTCAATTATTGTTGGCAAAAATAACACTTTTTGTCATTAGGATCTGTCCAAGACTTTTTTGTAAAAATACAGGATGTTCCTAGCCTACATCTCAACCACTTTTGACGTGTATTGGAAATGACTTTTGTATCTGCAAGATCCACTCAATCTCTAAAATCAACTATTTTGAAACTTTGCCTTGAAAATCATGATTGATCCTTCTCTTTATACCAGTACTAGAAGTAAACTTTTTCAGTTTGTTAGGAATGACTTCAAAGGCAATAAAACTGGAACTGGAGTTAGAGAAAACATATATTTACTTTTGAAATCTTGTCTTGAAAACATCTGCAATGTTTTACACAATGGAAAGATGATGTCCGACACAGGACTTATACATATTGAACTGAGAAGTCATCCCTGCGAATCTTTGGAACTATCTCCAATAGTTCAACCAACGATTATAATTCAATGCTTAATTTGAACCGAGTATAACGTAAGGTTTGTTCAAAATTAGTATCCTTTCGAGAAAACAACAACAATACAGTTATGGTTTATATTAGAACAAGTAACGTATCAACAAATTTTATACGCTTAATATTGTACTGTAGTTCACAAATATATTATCACTGAAAATTTAGACCATGAATTTTTCCCTGCCGCCATCAGTGAGTCCAAGTTGAACTTGGAAAGGCATTGACCTCTCATTCAACATTTCCTACATTGAATAGTCAAGGGGACTAAGGACTGATGGATAAATAGGCCATGAAAATTCCTTTAGAAATGCTGAAAATTGTCTTTGCACTATTACTGCACTTCATTTGCAGTGTTTGCTGGGACTCTCATCTGCTGCTGAAATTTTTTTTGCGGTGAGCGTTAATTTAAATAAAGTAAACATGTCGGTAAGAGTTAAATATTTAATGCTCTTATTTTTTTCCCTCCCTATTTCGTAAATTCTAACATATTGGCAAGACTTTATATAAAAGTTATAGAGATGTCTATTAGGAGATATGTTGTCTCTCATATTTATAATATTTCTATTGTTTAATAATGTTTTCTACGCTCCCATGAATTAAGGACTGGAGGAGAAAGTTGGAAAGGAAAAAGTCTGAAATATTTTTCGATCTTTAAAAAGTCTTCAAGACATATTAGGTAGAAACCTACAAGCTCATAAAAACTACAAGACACTTTTATGCAATAATTTTATTGGAAAACCAAGGAGGAAAGGCTTTGCTCTTTAAAATGTGGTGAAATCGACATGCAACTTCATATTTATATGTTGTGTGAAATGACGAAAAACTTAAGGCATCTTGCATCTATGATCCTAGCGAAATTAAAATTAAGGGAAAGAACATGGACTTTCCTTTTGAGACCTATGGATGGAGTCAGGGAAGCGCCCATAGCCAGAAACTTATTAGTTTTAAATAAAAAGTCAATAATTAATAATAAAATAGATGGATGCACGAGGCCTTTGGAGCCACTGAAATGTCGCCTGGCTTTTTAACTCATATTAGATGTATATGTTAATGAAGGAATATGCTTCCTACTTGATAACCCACTTTTACAAAGCTTCTAAAAAACAAATAATTTGGTTCAAAGAACTACAGAAGAACCACATAATCATCCAAACGAGGAAGTGTGATCTGATGTCCTATTAATTATTCATCATTATGTTTTTCTTTTGTTATATTTAAATATCTTTTTTTTAAGAAATGGCTGAAACATTGGGATTAATAATAATAATTAAAAAAAGTCACACCCAAAGAAGTATATGCAGACAATACTCTTGATTTAACGACGTTAAACTTAATGGGACTTTAAGTTTCTAACTCCTGAACATCACAATTGTATCCCAAAAAGATAAATAAGGTAAATTTTCTTTTATGTCAGCTCTTGATTTGTAAACTTTTTTAGATTCCTTGATCTAATAAAACATAAATTATACTACTTGTATAAGTTGTGAATTTCCCTATTATCAGATAATAGAACAACATTGGGAATGTTTGATATAATTGGCTTATTACAAATTAATTGATAATCACTTTTTGTATATATTATGGAGAAAGAAATGTATATTTCAATATGTATGTTTATGCACAGGGTGTTCAAGCTATATATGACGCCGCTTTGGTACACTCTCTTGGACAAACGCAGGCACTTACGAAACTGATTTTTTTTATACATAGCGAATTCAAAATAATTGGAAAAAATTGAATTATTTGACGAATTGTTGTAACAAATATTCGGAATAGGCGAGTCACCTTCCTTTGAATCTACACTGGAAGCAACAACATTACAATTGCTCGATCTTTCTTGGAAGTCCTGAATCAAAATGGTTTCCAATGGAAAGCCTTACATGGCACAACATGACTCGTCTCCGTGCAACCTCAAAAAAATTTCAAATGAGAGAACTTAGACAACGTCATCTGGCCGGACTTTTAGTTCTATATACTCACCAGATCTGAATCACATTGAGTTTTTTTGTGTAGGGTGAGATCGAACCTATAACTAACTGAACTCCATGCAACACCAAAGTAAACTTATCTGTCGGATCGAGAAGGAATTGTAGGGATCTCCAGGCCACCTAGTGGCTAAGGCCTGTTTGTGATTTGAGCCTCGTAAATTGGCTGTAATTGAGGCTGGAGATAATTTTATTGAATAAAAAAATAATAATCTTTCAAGCTTTTAGGATCTGGTTTTGTCTTTTAAAATCTGATAACTGGTTGGAGGGAATATTGCGTTTGAAAAACAATGTTTGTCCCAGCACAGATAGCTTGCACAACCTATATATTGAATTAGAATCAAAATATTCATCAACATTGGCATGGAAGGTTATGGGGATTTTGCCCTTCTTTTTTTTTCTTTGATTTTTTGGTAAAATAGCGATATTAGAGTAATCTATAATATTCATAGGTCTGTGACTACGTTCAAAGACATTTCAAAGTATGAGATGAATACATACAAAAATGACTATGAACCAAACAAAACACTACTTTATGGACTTATTGACAGAACGAAATTTGAATTAAAAAGATTAGCTGAGTTGAAAAATAGTTGAAAGGGCTAAGCAACTTAAATTGTCTCCTAATAAGTAGAACCCAAACTTTAAAACAAACTGGCCTAACTTGCCTGTAAGCTATGAATAGACTCCTTATATAATTATTTATTTTTAATAAAGTTCCTTTTATCCAGTTTCACTGATTCAGTATTTGTAACATTTTAGTATTACAATTATGTGAAAGGCGCCGAATCTCTCATGGTTAAAACAGCTCAGAAGCTCAGGTAAATTTTCAGCAATTAAAACCAGAACAAAATTCTACCAACGGATTGTTTTTCAATTTGCTGAACGGATCTGTTGGGTCCATCTGAAAAGTTTGGAGTGGTGAAAAATCGAGTCATCATTGTATCAGTATGGAGTTCTATCATTGAGAATGTCATCCCTTTAGTAGGGTCAAATGAACGACTTAATTATAATCCTCCACTGAATAGTAGGATTGATTTATTTATTAGTGCATGGATTACTTCTGCAGGCAATATATATCAGACGGGAGCCCTGTTATGAATCATAAGGCTAGGGTTTGATTGGCTTGGTATTAGCAATAGCATGGATCATGCAGATACATACATCATTTTGAAAAACCCCTTCACCGATACACTGTGTACGTCTTAATTTTTACAAATAAGTCCCGGGAAGATCATAAGAAGGGAAATTGTTATTTTTGCCAAAAAGAATTGGATACCTCTTTTCATTTATTCAACCAATGCTTAAAAATTACCCCAATCCTTGGGATGGGGGAGGAAGAAGTCTGGAGAAATTTTCATGTAAGAAGGCGGAAGATTGAGTGGTTCATATCCAAAATACAATGTATAATAGGTAGACGCCGTGGAGCAGAAGAACCAAGAGCTCCCTTCATGGTTCCATGATTACGTTTCTAAGATAATAATAATCCTCAATTACTTTTTCATCGATATGAGATACTAATACACAATGTTTTAGAGTGTTTATTAATCATTATTTGTCAGAACTACCTCAAGATCCTCTCTTCATGATATGATTTATTTATCAGATGTCTAGATTTGCAGGTTTAAAAAAAAATCAGAATATGATAATAATGTTTCCATTGGTTTATAAATGTATTGCTTAAAATAAATAAATATATTTAACCTGTAAAAAAAAGTATTACATTTAATTCATCTAACCTAGGAGTACCCTCTGAAGTCAATATATATTAAATATATTTTCTTCTCTAAGAACGTCAAAGTATTAAACCTACGCATAATAAGTTGAAGAAAATAAGCTCTCCAGAGTGCATTGTCCATTGAGCTACTTATACTTTTCATTAAAGTTGCCATTTTTTATGATACCGAACATGTCATCACTTTCGGTCATTTTGGATCATGTAGTTGGCAACATTGTCTTCTTTGTGCAAAATTCAACACGTCAATTCAGTTAAAGGGTAAGATAATTGCTGTGTCTGAAGTAGGTGTGACTACTTCGGATCACACGACAAATACAATTAAAAAAATCTTTAAAACTATTTTTTTTTCTTCAAAAGATTGAAGCTACCAGACATACGAGATATAAATATATATTCATGCATTGTTTAATTAATTTTTATTTAACTCTTTGTTTTCTCCTTTTTTAGAGGGAAGGATATGTTAAGTATGCAATAAAAGAATGTCATAACATGTAAAATAATTTTACATTGATACTAAGGAGGCATATTTTAATTATAATACATGGAATCCGATTTTAGCAGGGTGGACTAAATTGTAAAAAATTATACAGTAAGAGAAACATTACTGTATCCAATCACGTAATAATATGTTGTGTAAATATATAATTCCAAAAAATATATTTAATCTCTTGAATATGATAATTGATTCCATCTGATCCCCTATCCTTCAAGAATTTTATAGAAAATGAATTTTCTCCTTTTCGTGATTTTTATTCAAGATGGTGTTTCTGTTGACACATCACCTACGTTAAATGTTGAAATACAATATTTAAAAAAGAAGAAGATATGTGTCACTTGGATATGGCTACCAAAAAACATTTCAAGATCTAAACATATATTTTATGAAAAATTATATATTGAAATTTTGCAAGTGGATTATAACATACTTTATGAAAGATACAAATGAGCCAAAAATACCTATTTACGAGTATAACATTATTAATAAATTATAAAGAGACGGAAATATTTATATTTGTTACAGTTCTATATACTTTATCTGTTCGCGAGTAATTTATATTTTATAATTATAATATAACTTTTGAAATGAATGGAATCGTCAAATTTCGGATAAAATCTATATCCTAGTCAAAAGATATGTTAACGGGTATATAATAGACATTAAAACTATGTCTAAGGTTGTAAACCGTACTTATTTTTGGAATAAAAAAAAAGAAACTGAAAATTTAGATGTATATCTTGAAAATTTGAAAATTGTTTGAATAAAAAGTAGCTTGGCTGTCATGATGATTCAGCTCTGAAGTAAAATAAATAGACAGAAATCTCCCTCTGTGTCAAGCAAGATAATTACTCATTTTTCGATCCTCAATTCTACACTAAGTAGAAAGGTTCTGACACTTATAGTTCCATAACAAATGCTTAGCGTTACTTTCAGTCGTTTATGAGCTATAACATTTGTGGTTATACTTTATACTATATGTTCTCCCATCAATAATTAAATAAAAATAATAGCAGCTTTACATTTAAAAAAAAAATACTGTTCAGGTTGCCAACAATAATCATAATTGCACGCAAACTAAATGCTTAGGTTCTATAACCTTGATAAACATTGGGATAAGCTTTTGTTTTCTTTTAGATCAAATTGAAAACCAAAATAAATATTCTTTTATTCTTTTTTTTCTTAAGTTTTCACAAAAGTTGTCATGTTTCGCATGTAGGAGAGTCTCAGAGCCAACATATCGCACCTCAGTTTATCTAAACTGTCATTGAAAGGGGCTCAATGGTTGAATACCATAACCTATCAGATATGAAAGCGACCCAAAAATTATTAGCTAGTCTGATTGAGTCGATACGTATAGTTGTTGTGTTTGGAGCCAATACAGTGTGAGGATCGGCCTTCATATTCCAATTGCCAATTAATCATTTTGTAGTTAGAGCACTAATTGAATTTGAATACAAACCCTAAACTTCCACAATAGCCATGAACGGTTGCAACAATTAAACATTCGAATTTGAGTTTGAAATAGATAAAAAAAGAATTTATTTTTAGGAATAAAAAACTATGTAGACCTTTCACACGTCATTAACTTATTTAATAAATGTTGAACTATTTGATCAAATTATTTTTCATTAATTAGTTTGAAAGGAAAATCGGTGGCTCTATAGAAATATTTCATAATTAATGCAACATTAAAATTTCTATTTTTGCAAAGGTTGGAAATTTTGAACTACATTTTTCATTACTTATGTTCCACATCAAAAAATGGTAAATTAGCAATGTTTATTATAATAAATTGACATTACGGTCTGTATATGTATAAAGATTGAAGACTGATAGTCAAAATGGGTCTTTATATTCCATTCCTTCTTTAATTTCTAATTTTCTTATGTCAATAATAATAACTATGCAATTTCAGGTTGCATGACAAAAATTATTAAATTTAAAATATTTAATTCGATTAAATGACTAAATCTGTAATAATATATATTGGATAAGAAGCATATTTATATTGGGGTTAATATCGTTGCTTCTAAAACATAATATTAATTAATTAGTTATCACAACTAATCCACTTAAATATAAATAAAATATAAAGAGATGGAAAATATATACAAAAAGTTTACCTTTCAAATAAGTTTCTTTATTTAGGAATGATTTGCCATGTAAAAACTTTTTTCTAAGTAATTAATCTTTTGAATGCTAAAATGTTTATTTATAAATTACATTAATTTTAATTACTATCTTGATTGTTTATTCAGGTCAATATGAGGCTCTAAATCTAACATATATTATAAAAAACTGATTTTTTTAAAAATGGTTTAAAGGTTGATATGGTTATTTTTGTACTTTTAGTTGTAAATAAAAACATTAAAAGGTTTTTTTTTGCTAGAATACAAAAATGCTTAAGCTTATTGTTAACTATTTAAAAAGCTCTCAGGGTGTTACTTCACTAACGTAAAAACTTACGTTGTATTTTGATGTCAGCAATTGATTGTTAATCTTATTTTCCTTGGATTGGTGTTCTGATCGTTGATTAGTTGAATATAAATTACCTCTTTTTCATCTGTCAACAATTTCCTAAAATTGTTGTAAAATAATCAAATAGTTGGAAATAACAACTATCAACTGATTATACCCGTATTTCTGTTTCTTTTGTGAAGAAAGGTTGAATGATACAATATTTTATTTTTATGAGCAAAATTCACTTATTATACATACAGTTTACTCATTCATGGTTTTCTATTTCGTTTCACAAATATAGGGGCGGAAAAAAAATCATTTTTTTAAGGCTTTAAAAAAATTATGATATTATAAGCAATAAATCATATCTAATCTTTATTGTTTTATTAATACTTGTGAACACCAATCACTTTTAAAAAAGAGCCAGTATTGTTTTATATGGATACAAAAATGACAACAAATTAAAAATGATTTGTTAGTGCTTTGATTCTGTACACATGGAACAAATAATTTGTTTTTTCAATTTTTTTAACCCATTGTAAGTGAACATCCTTCTTCTAACACGCTTAGGGAACTGAGTAATTTCCAAGTCCAAAAAAAAATAACGTATTTAATAAACAGTTGAATTACATAGTTTTTATATTTTGCATCATTGTTATAAATATTCCAACCATTTTGCACTCGTAAATATCAATTAAAATGTTAAAAATACTGCAGCTTCATCTTTTGACTTGTCTGGCTCTAAAATTTGTAATTGTTATTCCGGAAGGATTGCTTAATATTTTTCAGATTGTAATTATTATGTTTAAAAATAATCTGTAGAGACTAATTTATCAAGAATTTATTTTTGCCTTGTCATAGGTTTATGATTTTTATGTAGATTTGACGTATGCTTCAATTGATTTAATAATTTGTAAAAAAGTACGAAGTATTAATTGAATTTAATTTTGGAAATAAGTGAACTTTAAAACAATATATTGTAATTATTTAAATGTATAAAAATATATTATATATATATATAATTTTTTTATATACATATATTTGGTGTAGATGAGAGTCAATCATTTAATTTATTGTCTTATACTCTAGATAAAGAGGATTTATAACCATAGTAACTGAATCCCATTAATATGTCATCTATATTATTAAGGTAAATTTAATATATTTTCTTTATATTTTTGTATCTTATACCCTTCAGTTAACCAATATAAACATGGTAAATTGAATTTATATATATTTTTGAAATTTTAGAGATTAATAAAAATCATCAAATCATTTTTTCAATGAAATCCTTGCTGCAGGTAAAACACTTAAAAATACTACTACTATGTTGTTTACAAATATATATTCTTATAAAGATTACACGTAAATTTTGTCTTCTTGTCTTTTAATCTTGGAGAAATGTAAGATTTTTTTACTTTTAGTTTACTGAGGAATATGGTTCATTTAACACTTCATTTAATGATAATAGAATAATATTTCAAATATTACGATGAGTCTTTATTTTGATAATCTTCTTCGGAGATGAAATTGCAAACAATTGCAAGAAAATTTTTTTAATGTATTTTTGACGCTTAATTTTGTTTTGCGGATTATATATGTGTGATGCAATAATTTATGCGGGTAATATTTAATACTGCAAAGAAAACTGTTATAGGACATCAAAAACTATTTCTTGATATGTTATACAAATTTTCCAATTGATCAACAACATAGACTCCTCCTTTGGTCTGGCTACAAAATATAATAATTTGCGGTTTATTGTTTTTTACATATAAACTTCTCGAACTATCAAAAAATATGTGAACATATTAGGTTGCTTTAACATTATGCAATGGTTATGTTCGTCACCTCTACGTATATTGTAATATTTAGGAAACTGTCGCTTTAATTTTATTTAAAGTAAAGATTATGCCTTGATACTTAGTTTACAATATTGAAAAATGGATGAAAACCCCAATCAAAATTAAATCTGTAGTTACAACGTTATGTTCTTGTTCAAAACGTACTTTAATTAGTATAGATCACACGAATTTAAACAAAGTTTATCTTTTTAATACTTAAAAAAGAAAATGTATCATTCGTCATAGTTCTTCCAACTTGATATTTCCCTTAAACTATAAATAATAATATAGATATAATATAAACGTCCTTTTAATTATTAAAAAACAAAGGGCATACTATTTTTAATAAATAAATAATAAAAAATTCTAAAAAGGGAATGTTTTACTTATAACATTATATTTGGCCTGTACAAGCTGCCTAAAAAAGTGTATGTTTTGACCCATAAGAATCATTTTCCAGGCTAAAATGTTTTGTATTAATTTAAAAATGAACTGAGAACCCTCAAAATTTGCCAAAGTCAGTCTTTTTAATATTATAATTTTAAGAAAATGTACATTTGAAAGATAATCAAAATATTAACCCCAAAACAGGACAGTATAATGTTATAATTTGTCGAAAACAATAATTTAAATAATATTCCATAATTTAATAGCCTGTTCAGAATATAAATTGCAGGAATTTAGATCTAGACAAAGACGAAATAACTTAAGTGCAGATTGTATCTTTTTGGCGTTGTTAATTAAACTAAGATAAAATGCATTAATTCATGTGACCTTAATTTTTTTTCAGAGTTTGCAAAAAATATGTGGTACTAAATTTTAATGACTTTACCAGTATCAATTCTATATAAGTTTATAAACTTTTTTAAATACTAAAACTTATGTTAATATCTAATTTTGTAGCTTTTAAACTTGTTTATATACATGTTGATGCATATTAAAAGAGTTTATTATTAATGTTTTAATTGTTTTATGTTTTTATTTGGTAAATATGCTTTTAAACCTTTTATTCCTTCATAAAATTCTGCAAAAATGGATCTTATGACATTTATTTGTTTTATGATTAATATGCAGATTAAATAGCATACAATTATGCTTGTAGATTTAAGTATCTAGGTAAGATATTTCCTGCTTTAAATATTTTGACACCTTCACACTAAGCTATAATTTTGAAAATTTAATTAATCGTAAGGGTTAGCGCGTAGGCTTATAAACTATAATTGGGTATTTGTTTTTCTTTCGTTGATACTAAAATCGTCAAAATATTTATATTTGTGTGTATTAAAATGTGAATTATCTCGAAATTACTGATTGATTTTCTTGAAATTGAAAAACAGCTAATTGTTACATGTTCATATAGATGGTGAATGCAAAAGGAGGGTAATCTTAAATATATTGATATCTAGCTTCACGAGGTTTATGGTACGAAGTTCATCTTCTGTGTATTCATTCATAATTAACCAATTCATCTGTTTAAGTCATTGAAATATTATTTCACATACAGGATTCTGATTGAAACCCAGCGGAAATTGATCGTTTAGCTAATAAAAGAAAAAAAATCCCATAGCGACGCTATAAAAAGATAAATGAAACAGAAAGTCAACGTGGAGATTGTTCGGGTGGAAAACAGCTTAGCTGTCATGACGTTTTCATTGTTTAGCTAAAAAAAAATTTCGTTGGTGGAAAAAAAAATACAATTCCGCTGGAAGAAGGGCCTCAAAACTACCTTTTTACCTTTACCTTTTTTTAGCGTAAGGGTTACTTTTTGGGATCAATTATTGCGGCAAAGCCATGCACAAAGTCTCAAGAATTTATAGAGCCTGAAGCTTTACTGATTAAGGCTTAGGACCAAATCGATCATGAAGTTATTAGTGCGAGTTAACCGTAATAATATTAAACACCTAATTCTTGAAAAAAGCAAAAATATATGCTTTGCGTAGCTTGCCATAATTATAATAATCTCATTTCAAAATGTTTAATGGTGACCACGTTGAATTTAATCGAATTTAAAAATATTTCAAACGATGTATTTTTATTATAGGTAGAACATTAGTATTATACCACTGTACATATTACTTCAGACCAAATACTTAATTATTCACTAGTTCATTTCACTTTCTAAGACTTAAATCATCACCTTAATTAAGTTATACTCCAAATATGTAGCTTTACTAGTATCCATACTTAAATGATGTGTCTATGACTTGAAATCAGGATTCAAAAGCTATTTCTTCCATAAGATTTAAAAAAATATATGTTTAATATATAATGGAAGGGGAAATATTCAGTTGTTTATGAATTTTTTTATGAAAAATTATCCTCTTCTTGGATTTTTTTTAATTAAATATTGCTTTTGTGTTGACATACAACATATCCACAAGAAAACAATATCGAAAAAAAAAATCAAGAACATCAAAATTTAAGGAAAAAATTCTTTATAAACAACTTAATATTTCATATACACACTCTGGTCATTTTTGGGATTTACATTGATATTTCTTATGTAAGTTGATCATTTTAGGAATCTTAGGCACAGTTCAAAAATTTTATTTACACTATTGGGATGTAATGATGTCTTTTCAATAAAATTGATACATTTTTTCAGACTTTGAATAGGAACATATAAGGTCTTTAAGAATAATAAGCACATTAGGGGGTGTCACAGGAGACCAAAATTGAGCTATAACGCATTCTGACCCTCAAAAGTTGTGGATGGTAAATAAAAATCGGTTTCCCTATAAAAAAAATCCCGGAGAAAAAAATTGCCAGTATGGTTTCTGTTTGAAGTAAAACAAAAAGTTGATGAATTAAATATTTTTCTTATTTATAAAAAAGCTTTATGTGCTTAAAAAAATGATAATGCAAAATATGTAATATTTTGAGTAAGTTAAATCCCTTACTTCTACATCGAGATAAATGTTGTGCGCCCCATGATTTAGTACGAAAATAAACAAACAGGATAAAAATTACTGATGAAAAGGAGAAAATTCTGTCAATATCTTTTTTTTATATTATTCTATATATGTTATTATATAATAATGTGGAAAGCATTATTTGCTTAATGTTTGTAAAGTAAATTTACTTTGTACATTTGGAACAAAGAAATTAAAATTTAATATCATTTATAATTGCCGGCTTTTATTTTATTTCTTTTATACGACAACTTTAAATCAAACCATTGTTCAAGAGTACTTAATTACGGTCTGATTTTGGTTTTC
The DNA here is from genome assembly GCF_016086655.4 of Lepeophtheirus salmonis. Classification (NCBI taxonomy): domain Eukaryota; kingdom Metazoa; phylum Arthropoda; class Copepoda; order Siphonostomatoida; family Caligidae; genus Lepeophtheirus; species Lepeophtheirus salmonis. The sequence goes on from NC_052135.2 coordinate 66,951,778, forward strand.
AGATAGAGCAATAGCTGCTATATGTATTTTTATTTTAGAAGATATGGAATTAAATGCGCTTTCAAATATACCAGATTAGAAAAAAGTTAAAAGGGAAAGGCAGAAGAACAAAGAAATTCATACAAAATCTTCAAATGAAGAGTCAATGAACATCAAATGCATTGGTTTTGATGGCAAGATCGACTTTACCAAAATGGTTAAAAGGGTTGAACATCAAGAGAGAAGCAATTGCAGTTTCCGACCAATAATATTTTTTGCACAGAAGAAGAGGAGCATATAGTCATTTTAATTGTACTCTAACAAGAAATTGTTTTAACTTTTATTAATATAAAATAAATAGGGATGGGAATTGTAACTTTCATGATTTTAAACTAAAAATTTAAATTAACAAGAATAAACTTTCTTATTCTGTTTTGAAATTTAAAATTATACAAATAAATAAAAGTTGGTCTTTCCCCCATTTAAGAACCCCACATGAATACATTGACCATGTTTCACCAAGAAGTGGGAAAGCAAAGAATCAAACTGGATAAATAATATTGATTCTAGAAAATCATGAAAGCTTTGAATCTATAGTTGCTATCATATGTGATGATTGCAACACAAATGTAGGAATTTGGTCAGGTATTGTAAGGAGGCTTGAACTTTTAGACCCCTTCAATTGCTGGTGTTTCAACTTCACCTGAATGAATTGAAATAGAAGGAGGTATTCAAACAAATTGATGGTGGTCAACAAGGTCCAAGTATTTATGGAGGCTCAATTGGAAAATCAATAAATGAAGATTTACAAAAAATGACAGCCGTCAATCTCAGGCCTGTTCTATGAAAAGTAAAAAAAATTAATGATGATATTTTGGAATATTTAAATAATGACCAACGCTACCTTTTCGACATTGCTTTGGCAATTTAGTCTGGAAAAATTCCTCCTGGTTCCCAATTACCTCTTAAATCACTAGGATCATTGCACGAGGCTAGATAGCTTACCAAAGCTAATTGCATTTTGCGATATGATCTATCGAATAAAAAGCCTTGAAAAAACCTCTTAAAATTGGTAGCATTTATCTCTAACTATTACGCTCCAATGTGGTTTGCAATGAAATGTCAATCAAATCGCTATGATGGTTCGAAGCATTTTCTGCTTGCAATTTCACTACAAGAAGTATTGATCATGGCCTCTATTGTACAAAAAATTTAATCGCAAAATTCTTTCTTCGCTCATCGTGAAAATATATTGTTAGCAACATTGGTAGATGAAGATTCAGACGTTGGTAAATTTGCATTGAACAAAGTCTTGAATGCAAAAATTTCATATGCCCTCATAGGCAATTCATAATACCTAATAAAATAAACTATGAATAAAATCATATCATGAATATGATTGATTGGTCTAAGATAGTAATTTCAGTTCCTCCAATCTTGCAATAATGGCCAGATAAAGAACTTATGAAAGTAAAGAAATGAGCTTTTGAAATTAGATAAATATCCATCCCATTCCCAATCTGTAGAAAGGAGAGTGAAACTAGTTTCAGAGGCTTCCTGTAAGGTTTACGGTTATAACCAAAGACACGGATACATTTTGTCAACTTTAAAATCAAGAGATAAACTAAGGAAATTCAAAACTAAGTGTCAGTACACAAGTTTGATAAATTTACATATCATATGTTTAAAAATAGCGTTCAGCAAAGATTGAGGATAATTATACACATTATTATATACTAACTTATATACAATCAAAAAAAAGATAATGGCAAAGTTTTCTTCTTCTCATAAGTAATTTTTATCTTTTTTGTCAATATTCGCAATAAATTCGGGGACGTGAAGCGTTCATCTCGCTGAAGAAGTAAGGGATTTAAGTTTAGCAAAAAATTATATATTGTGCAATATCATTTAGAAGCACATAAAGCTTTTTTATAAAAAAGAAAAAAAAAAGTTTATTTTATATTTATATTTTTAATTCATACAAACACTTTTCTGGACAAAAAGGGAGGGTAGTAAATATTTCTCCAGATTTTTTTTTTGTAAAATGGATTTTTTTTACCATTCGCAATTTTTGAGGGGTTCAAATGCATGATAGCTCAATTTTGGGCTCCTGTGATACCCCCTAATCTACATATCTGATGCATATATAATATTAATATTATATCAATACAAAGATAACCTAATTTTCCCCCAATTTAATGAGAAAAATCATTCTAGTGTGTTTTTGTGTTAACAAGTTTCAATAATATATAGTGTTAACTCATTCATACTTAAAGTTGTGTTTTGTTTTTCCCTTATATTATACAAAAGAGAAACACTTCTTAAAATTATATATAGAGTCCTTGATTCTTCTTCTTTGTTTTGTTTACCCGCGTAAAAAGGGTAAATATTACTTTAAGTACTCTCATTCATGACAAGGAAAACAAAACATTTTGCATGCCAGCTGTCAGTAAACGTGTTAAAAATATTTCCAAATGACATGAATATTTGAAATACAAGTTATATTTAAAAAGTATTTAATCTTTATCATACATTGAAACCACCCACATTGAAATGTATTTTTAAGTAAGAGGATAAATTATGCTTTTTAGGAAGGACCTTTTAAAAATTTTGACAAAATTTGTATGTCTCTTTATAAGTCCGTCCCAAATAACTTATTTTTAACGAGACATAAAATTTTTAGGTAGAGAAAAATTCAGACCGGTTAAAAATACATACATATATTTTTTTTGGCAGGACAAATATTTTTCATTAATTTAGTTATAAAATTATATCAAAATTAGGGAGCCTGTTGGGCGTATGGTTTCGGTAACACTTAATGAAACAGTTAAATATTTAATTTGGTTAGTTTTCATTAATCAATTAAAATATTAATTTTTTACCCATAAGGCATAAAATTTTATTTATCATACAAAAATTTAAGAAAATAATATGTTTCGCAAACAATTAAAATCATGTCAAAAAAAAACCTAGTAAGAAAAACAAGATTTTTGTAAAAAGGTGTAAAACAACATAAATTATGGACTAAAAATCAAGCTAATTTGGTAAAAATAGTATCATACAATTTCTCAATGAGCATATTTCCATATTGTTATTTTTTTTTGACAGTTCGTAATGTATAGATAATATATTGCACCTGGGTTATAATTGCATCGATTTTTTCGTTGTTCAAAGTAGATAAAAAGTTTTGTTTATTTATTTGGTTTTAAAATTTTTTTTTATGAGTTTCGTATTCTGATATAAGTGTAAGCTAAGATTTTACAATTCTAATGAATATGGTCGGTCGTTTCCGTTGATATTTCTCAGAAGAAATAATTACAACGGCTGTTTTTAAAGTATTTGCCAGCAACTTCAAGAGTACCTGAAAAACTCTATATTTGAACCACTTCTCGGGTGGTGTCAACAATTTATTAAAAAGATAAAAGTAGTAACATTGGCACTATGTAAATATATTCTTAGTCTTGAAGTTGTTAGCATGCTTATTTTAATTCTAACAGGAAGTACTAGGCGATATACCGCTATATATTTTCTTAACATTGAATCATAAAATTTAAAAGCCATTTTGCTTACCAAGCAATTTGACGCGACCACATCAGCTCCTATTTTCCATTTACGATTTATTCAATAATAATTCATTCAAAATTAGATAAAGATATCATCTTGAGATACATTGGCTTTAAGTTTAATTGAAAGTAAATAATAAAATTATCAAGATTATCTTTTCATAATATATACCGATACGATATCTTTATCAAAGGGGATTTATTAGTGGAGTGAAATATTTAAAAAATGAATTGAAGCCCACAATCGAATTTATCTTTGAGAACTGTTTTGCTCTCAGTTATCTGAATACTGAAATATCTAGGATTATAATAATTCGAGATTATTATCGTTCAGGGTCATTTTTACCCTTAACAACAATCTCCAAATTTACTAATTAATTAAACTTATATAAAAGTGTTTTTATGATTAAAAATGTTTTCATTGATTCTGTATCATGTTCTAAACTCAATATATTTTCATTTTTAGACTGAAAAACCAAGAACCTTATAATTTATTCATAATACATGGGGATAAGGAGTATAATCGCTTATATTGCAGAAAAATATTCAATGTATAATGAAAAAAAAAATTATTAAAAAAATATGAATCTTCAATGAGTTTTTTTTTCATTTTGTTATGATACCTTTTTTTATGTGGGTGTACAAGCAAATAGTCAACATTATCATCATAATTTTTCCAATTTCATGACCTTATACCCTGGAAAAGTAAAATCGATGCAATTGAAGTAAGATACTCCTAACTTGATCATGCATCGCAAGAGATGTCCCAATTTCGATTACGAATCCCACGAGGGACGATGGGAGGAGAATTCATCCAAGAAAAACTTACGGAACTCATTAGGAAGTAGAGTAGACTCCTTATTAGGATATGAGATACAAGAATCGAAACAATTAAGTAATCCATTCACAATGAGTTGGTAATTTTAATGCATATTTTTTAAATATATCTTTTTAAAATTATACATTAGATATTTTTCTACTATATAAGCTATGATGTGCCCCATCACTATGCATTATGAATATCCGAAATTTTCTTATTCCTTAGAAACCATTCTGATGAAGGCCAATCCTTTTCTCAAAGTTGATTAAGTTTGTTTGAAAATGACACCTGAGAGTAATTTATCATTCAAAACTGAAATGAGTCATCAATCATTTAAATCACAGCATTTTTGGGACTCAAACCAATCAATCTTCTTGACATTAATTTTGGCATTTCCCCAACCATTTCGTCATAGACTTACCGATAGAAAAAATTTAGGGAGTAATTTCCTCTTTAAAAGTAGACAAAAAAGTTATTTACTTAAATTTGTACGTTTCTCACATTGAAGACGCTTTCGAAGTTTTTCTGATTGTGCCCCATTTTTTAAGCAATAAGCTGAAGACTGTCACACCAAGTTGCAGTTAATATATATATATTTGATTTTACCCATGCCTTCTTTACTGATGAATATTTTGAATCATGCCTATAATAGCTTTGATGAATGCAATTCACTTGGAATTCTGTGCTATCTTTTGATTCTCGCATCCCGAATGTTTGTTAAAATATTCACTATCTGATGTAAGTGATCATGATAAGTTTAGTAAGTTATTTATTTTCCAGAACATTCATCTCAGAGAAAGCTGGTTCGTACCCCTGATTAAAAAAGGGTTGGATCAAACCGGGGAACACTGAAATCGGTCATTGGATCAATTTCAGAACTGAATAATTTCGTATATAGTTAATTTTAGTTGACATTAGGGAATTTTATTAAAAGGAAAGATATTACTAAGCATATAGTATGTTGGTACATCAGACATATTCTATAAAATATTTTTTTGAATTTTAATATGCTTACGTTTTTTTCCCAAGTTTTATAATACAAAAAGCTTGAAAATCTTTTTTTCAGAGATTTACCCTTTTAGGTGCGTCACAGATCTAATAAACATTAAACTAAAATGAAAAAAAAACTTTTGTAATGTTACAATTTAATGAAAAATGTATATTTTGTGTATAATATCATTTGTATACAAGAAATTAAATTTTTTAGTTGAATGATTTAAATTTTGTAAATACAATTACTATCTATCTGTTTCTTAACGTATCACATACAAACGATTAGACTGATCAAAATTAGCAACTCAGTTTAGTTTTTTGTTAAAACGAAGAAACCATTCAAAAAAAATATTGTATAGTTAATTTATTTTAAAATATGGCTCTGATTCGAAATAATACTTTAGAACGTGATTTTAAAAAACGGCTTTAACGGCCAAAGTTATTGAAAAAATCAAATTTCAATAGTACTTTTCGTGCTCTGTGGTTTGAAAAATAATAATAAATTCGGCTTTTAGCCTGAGGGCGGTAAGGCTGTTTTAGAGTGTAATGCTAGTAAAATTAACAATCAATTTTATTAACATATGGTCAGTTATGTATTCTTTTTGGATTATCTCCAATAATTAATTACCGTACAACCGTAAACATATTACCTGTTTACTTTTTTAAGTATACACCATTTACCTCTCATTCATTTTATCAGAGACGAATTAATTATTGTGAAAGTATTATTACTTTATTTGAACATGTATTCATCATTATCAGAGAAAAGTCCCTTAATTAAAAGTCAATTCATTACTTCTTCATCGAAAAAGAATAAAGATTTGAATAATCTCCTATTTCTAAATATAATCATGTAAGTAGATAGAATCAATAATTGTATCAAAGCCACTTTATTTTAAATGGAAATATTGTAATGTTAAGATCCATAAAAGTAAATGACAGAGAAGAACAAAAGTTAAATAAAATTTTTGCAAACCTTATAAAAAAGAATACAAATAATTTTATTAAAATGATGTAGCTTTTGAATTATTTAATGATGGAGATGATTTCAAGTAGGTATCAGAAATAATTCCACTTCTTAATATTATTTATGATATTGCAGATTATGGAGATACATATTGAAAAAAATATTCTATTAATAACTAATTACGAAATTAAGACATAATTTCTTAGTTAAGAGTTGAAGAAAATTGACTTTTATATACTTACTGACAGAAGAAAAACTTTAAACTTTAAATATTTCCTTAATATTAAGTAATACAAAATTAATTTGTACTCTTGAAATCACTACGAAAAATACAAATAAGTTTTGCATATGAATATTTTCTATTTATTATTAAATCGTAGGTTGTGTGCAACATTCACGTAAAACTTATTAATGTTAAAAGTATTATATGTAAAATCGTTTGGTTAAGATATCTTAACGAATAGAAAGATGGGTAAATGTCTGCATTTTGTACAAATATATTTATAGTTTTTTTATGCAGGAAAATACTGACTTCTTATATTTATTTGATATTAACATTCCTTGACTAAATTTTTTACTCAAACTAACAAGCCGTAATGTGTAGTGCAAAGATAATATTTAAGCCAAATGACGTTTTTTGTCAATAAAAAGAGTGAAATTTCTACATTTTTTAGCGAATTACCTCCTAATATTGATAAAAATGATTTAAACATTGTCAATCTTATTATTTGATAAAAAGTAATCCTTTTCAATCTCCAAATCTATACTTAAATAAAAATAAAAATAATTGAGACCATAATATACATACAACACATGACTAGACATTCCAACCTCAATAAGTCCATAATTAGAATTTACTTAATGAAATATAAAATACACAACATCCCCACTTTCACTCACAGGTAAATTAATGAATTCCCCAGAATATGATTTATTCATGTTAAATGACATCCATACGGATAAATATTTTTTTATGACTTACTTCAGCATCTTGAAATAGATTTCATTAAATTTAATTTTATCATTTGTATCCGTTTCTTTTGAGGCAAATTCAAAACCCTTTTTCTTTGCTGCACTCATTTTCAAAATTGTAATCTATTTTTTTTTTCAAATGCTTCTTTCTATTCTATTTCATTTTGGTAGATAACAATGTGTGTTACAGTATTGCAAACTGTGCAATTTCTGTAAAACTATTTCAATGATTGATTATCCCCAAAATGAAAGTAATTTAAAGATGTTGGAGGAAGAAGGGAATTAATTATGCCTTCTTTAAGTATAACGTTCATTGATATTTTGTTATCATATTTTGCTGTGTTCTTTTTTTCCGTCTGCTGTGGGAACCTTTCCTACATTCTCTCTAACAGTTTATATAGCATCCCCGTTAATCCAATGATTTTGTTCTAACTGTGTACTGGTAATATTTTCAATTCATTGCAGGACTTTCATGAAAATATCACGCCAATGCTTTCATGAACAACAATGTTTTCTTGATTCACTTCTTCCAATCCATAGCTGACGTAAAGATGAAACTTTCCTAATATCGAGAATAAACTTCCCCTTGCTCGAATTATACAGTTGGCTATATGTTCTTACAACATCTTCAGATGAATATGAATCCTTATTAGGAATGGGCGATAGGTTATTGAATCCAGTATGTCCTTGTAATTTTCTAAAAGGACTCTATCTTTGTATTTACTTTGACCTAAACCAGTGGACTCTTTTCATAATTTCTCTATCCTTGCTTTTATTTTTGTTAGACTCTTCAATACTGAAATTGTGTTATTTGTTCAATCAAAATTCCAAACCTAGACGAGCACGATACTTTTTTGAGTTGCAGGCTGAATATTTTTTTCTCGAAAGCTGTTATTATTATTATTTATTTCTTGAGGAGAGAAAATCTATGCATAAAGTTAATGGATCATTGAGAGTGACAATTAGATTTGTCAGGAGATTTATAAATGTGTAAGTTCTTATTGGACTTGCAGAATAATAGAGGAGGAAACATCACTAATTTATCTTTATTTTCTAGCTATAACAGATTTGTATTTTTTCCTTTCTCATTTCTGATTCCAGCTAATCTAATGAAATGCCAGCTAATAAAATGATAGGTAAGCTGCTCTCTATCTCTCTTCCCAAACATTTTACAATGTGTAAGAAATATAATATTAATTATTCGTTTTTTTTAACATTAGTTTATGAAACCGATCTCCGGTTATTTAAAGAACAAACTCAATTCGTGTGTGCCTATATATCCAGTATGCATGATGCAACATAATACAACTCACACTTAACAATATAGTCTTTGCAAATGCAAAGCAAGCTTAGGTTTGACAATTTTTTTAAATATTATATTAAATAAATGAAGCGTATATTTCATAATTTTCAACATAAATAATTTAAAGCTTCATAGATTTCACCACTTATTAATCAAATTATTAGAAATTATTATGTGGCAAATATAAAAAATATTATTAAATTAATAATATCGTGTAAATATTAAATTTTTCAATATATTTATAATATTTTTTACCATAATCGTATATAAATATTTATAATTCATTTTTTTAAAGTATGATCCTAATATATTGTGAATGTGTATGTGACATATATCATTATTAGAGTTGTATAAAATATGAGCTGCCGGCTTATGAAAATAACAGAAATCAAAAATTAAAGTGTGAATTCTGACATTTAGAAGAATGTTTGGGAGCGGAACCACAAAACACATTTCTAATATAGCAAGTATATATGCTGAATTACTACGATTTCGATCCTTAAATCTACTATATCCCATAAAAGTCGAAACTTATTTAAAACAATTGGAAAAAAAAAACAAGATTGATCTATTAATGATTTGAATACGAGAATAATAATTTGTTTTTTAATCTAAAAAAACAACAACGTGGGAGCCCCGAAGGAGCCACTTAATTATCTAATTCATTGGTAGTATCACTAGCTAGTATTGTTTCAGTCCTTATGAGTTCGGTATAGCTCAGTCTTAGGATCAGTCTTTAGGATTGTCAATCGTTCGGACTGTAAGTAATAGATCTGATTAAAAAATAAGAAATAATTTGAGTGAACTCATCAACAACCAAACTTTATAGGTTTTAAGGATTGATATGCAGGACTGAACTGGAGAGGACCGAGATTGAACTAGTCGGGACTGCAGTCTTCAGTCCTAAATAAGGACTGACACATCAAAATCGGTAGAATTTAGAAGTTGAATAAACATATATTTTAGAGACATTATTGTTAATTAGTTATTGGAATCATACTTGAAAAATTAAATACACTTATTCAAATATGTACATTTTATATTAATAAAAAAAAATTAAAGAAAAAAATATCATAATAATTAGGTAAATTGCAATTATATTACATAATGATAGAAGTATTGTGAATGTAGCCCAATAGTTCATTGAAACACTTAAATTTCGCTTTCCCCCATACAAGTTGGACATTTCCAGGGTCTTAAGTGATAATTAGAAATAAAACTGTGGAGTCCATGGTCACCTCTCAAGCTTTTGATTGCTGTTCCTCTCTAAAATAAATGAAGACTGGGTCTTTAGACATTTTTACAGGAAAAGCAGAAGCAAAGACAGCTGTTACCAAAAACAATTATATTTTTGTGTTAGCGAGGTAACTCCCTGACATACGACATACAAGTTTCGATTGGCAGTTCGACAAAGTAAGGCTGAAGTAAATTAAAATCTTCACACTGGAGGATTGTTGATGTTTTTATTTTTTTACTCCTAATCTGTGTTTTGAACGTTGATTGACTGAATTTGAATTCACATCCTTTTTCCCGTTGATTTTTGAATAAAAGTTTTCGTGAAACAATATTAGTAACGATGATATTTCGTTGTTTATGGTTCTAAGTAAATTATGATACAATGACTGCAATGGAGTTTTACTAAAAATCTTTTATCAGATGAACAACAATAGCGAAAACCTAGAAGCATATAGTTACATGTCTGCATTTAAAAATAGGATAATTAATTTTTGTGAAATGAGGAGTTTATTTTAGTTCAATGAGTAAAATATCATTATGTCATTTGTTATTTTTTTAATTATCTTTTTTATTAGCAATAAAACTCTTGTTTGTTTCTAACGATGAAAACATTTATAAATTTGCATATATATTTTTCTCTTAATTTATTCAATCTTAAAAAGAATTTAAATTATGTTTGTAAAAATATTTATTTTTATATGTACATACACTATAGAGAGCGTAGAGCGGGTGAATATAAACAGCGTGACAAATTAACAATAATCTTGAAATTTTTATTGCATTGTTTTATTACTTAAAGATGAAAATATATAAAAATATTAATATTACCCAAGGTAATTTCTACTTATGTAAAAGTATGTTAGAATTTAATTACTATTAATAGTTTGATTATAATATATTGTGCAACATTATAATTATAGAGAGGAAGTTTTTGCAAAAGTGCATTATTAGTTTTCTCAGTGGAATTATACTGGATATAGGTAAATATGTGGAGATCAATACAAATAGCAATATATTAAGAAATATCAATGTGAATACTACTAAATAAAGACGACTATTTTAGAAAGTGCTAAGTGCTTTGTGCTTCTCCAACAAAAGACTAACAATTTACTTTTTTTTAAATTTTGTATATAATTAATTTTCTTAATAACACGATATATAAACTTTACAAGTGTAGTTCATAGAGAAAAAAGTACAATTTTACAAATGACAATATTTATTATTTAGCTTAAATATCACGCCATTTCATATAAATTGAACTTATTCGATTACTTTAATCACTAACGAGCAACATGAATTTAAAAAATTGTAAAAAAGTGAAGATGACGCAGGACATCCTTGACTACAACTTGTCTTAAGATTGATTGGCTCACTGGAGTGACCCTCAATATTAATAGTAGATGCTCCATTGTAAAGCAGAGCTCCAACTAAATTAAAGAAGCTTTTAGGAGAAACTTTTTAACAGCCCTCTGAATGTGTTTGTGTTCTATGGATAATTCGTTATATGACCGGAGATCGTGATACAAAACAATTTAACCAAAAAGAGTTTCATTGCTAACACTGTACCAGGTCATATCTTCATGCATACTCTTATTTTGTAGGAGTTGTTTCTTAAGTGGATACATTATCTTTGTTTCTATTCATTTTCACAGCTCATGTTCATTGTTGCAGAGTTGCTGATGTGTTAGGGACACTCTATTTTGTTCTGCCACATGTTATTATGTAAGTAAATTTATAAGGAGAATTGTACTAGATTCTACATACATAATTCTAATAAAATGGATAATCTTATTAGGCAATATAATAAAGTATAGCTATTCATTTAATGGAGCATATTGGGAATTACTTTCCGCTCAATTACCTAGAACAATATTATTCTATTATTTATAGGTAAATAAATAGGTATACAGTAATATAATATAGGTTTTGATATTTCAAAACTTTTGACCAATTGCATTTTCGTTCAGCTATTCAAGATCCTAAATTTTGACTAAGTTTTATAATGTTTAACTTTAAATATAGATTAGGTCATTTATATTTAGGATTATGAAAAATTGTTTTATAATTTGGATACAACATTATTAAAGAAATTTATATTTTCAACAATGTTTTTGACTAATTAAGGATAACAAACAAATATCTATTTTTTTCTAATTAAAAGTTTTTGTAAACTATTTATTCATTTGCATTTTAAATATATATGATTGAATAAAATAGAATTTAATGGTGGATTACTTCTTATATTTTTCTTCTATTTGCGCCTATTTTGGTGTTTGTTATATTCTTGTATGAGTGTTCTTAATGTATGATATGGTGAAGGATTTTATCTAGTTGTTTTTGATAAGTAATATGTGAATAGTAGTTAGGTAGGTTTTTTTATAGAAATATATCATTATAAACTAAAATACTTATTTATATGATCTTTTTACGTGATCCTTCTTTTATTTTTATGTAATTTATGCATATAAAATGAAAACCTAAATAAATAAAAAATTGACAGGAAGGATATCAAATTATTTACTGTAAGAACTATACATGCATAATTTTTACCTTAACAATATTTTGGTTTCCATTAAAAGAAAAAATTATAGTTTTTAATAGATTAGTTACAAATCTTTTTTTATCATTTTGGTCATATTAATATTTTTACAATTAACAAATAAATGTTTGAAATCCACATTAAGTGGTTCTTAAACTTTAGGATAATGTGTACAACCCAAATTATCAAGATCTTTAAGAATCATCATTATGACTTATCTTAAGCCATTCCAGGTGACTTATTAATTAATTTACGACTACATATAAATATGAATTTTTTGAATCTACATAGAAAATTAATTAATTTTTTTTTTTCGTTTATCTGTCGTCTGAAGTACTTTTACTCATATTATTTTTTTTAAATAGAAATTATTTACTGGGCTGCCACATTACGCAAGAGTCTACCTCGAATGGAAGGTGTTCTTCAAATGAAAATTATGGCTTCGGGGAAGAGGCAAATATCTCGAGAAGGATAGGATCTATCTATTAAGTTTTAGTTGAAAATGTTTTTGTTTTGATATTGCCTGGAATTAATTTTTCATCGTTTCTGTTCATTTATTACAGTTTTATTTCATTTTGAGAATAGGTGGTTAGAAAATCTACTTCATACCAGTAGGGTAAGCATAGTGATATATAAGAATATTTAGTGTTCATAGAAAATATCTTAATGTTTAAAAAATTTTAAAGGCTGTTTAAAAGAGATTCCATTTTTTAAGGAAAGATAGTTAAACAAAGAACTTGAAAATGACGTTTCCTCATAGAATTTCTAAATATAACTATGTTATAAGAAGAGTTGATCTCTTGTATTCAATAACAGGTGTCTATGGAAAGATAATTAAATAAAAGAAGGAGTAGTGTTGTATAATTAAACTAGTCAGTAGTACTTCAGCTGTTCAAGCCTGGCACTCATGAAAGCTAAAAAAAAATGCATATCTGTCTCGTTCATAATTTATCCGTAATTTTGATTTGGTTTCTATCTATTTTCTAGAGAAGCAGCTATGCAGACAATGGTCTTCTCGTTATTAGGTCTTCCCCTCATTTAAAAAATTGTAAAGGTCCAATGTGTAAGTGAAAGACGAAATTTGGGTGTTTCAGATTCAAAATTTGCCAACATCCACATTGTTTCTATAATAATCACAAATAATATAAAATATACTATTATTTATTATATTATATCTTAAAATTTAGTGAATGACAATACAAAAATATCATATCTAAATAATTTTATTGATATTGAATCAAATAGTTTGATACCAAATATGTATCCAAATCAAATATTACTTATTACATCGAAATATTATTACAGTTAATGTCTTATTTGAGAGAAATTAAATATGGGTTAAGTAGTAGAATAGGAATGCTGACAAGGAGCTCTAACAAAGATCTTGAAGCCAATGTCTTCACTCATAGCTAATCTGGTTAACCTGTTACTAATCTTGATTTATTTGTCTAGACATAGTTATGTAATGAATGGATCAATTTACTCTTTCAACGGGCCCATAAGTCTGCATCTCACTTTTTGTTTTGCAAACCAATTCAAATTTGATTTCAAGGACAGGTCAAAGTGTTGATGTTCTTAATAAGATATCTCCCGGTGGAGGAGGAAGTATGAAGATCAATATTATTTTTGTTGACTGCAATCCGACTTATAAAATTATTATAACTAATCCACTCTTTATTAACTGAAATATACCATAAAAAATTGTATTTTCATAGATTTATTAAATACAATGATTTAATCATCTCTTAACATAATTTTAAAAAGAACATTATTATTTTAATCATTAAAAATATAACATTTTTTTGAAATTCACGGATCCTAAGAACTTCAAAAAATCTGAAAAAGAGTATTTTACAGTAAGTATTGATCACTCCAAATTCATGACTGTAAAGTTATAATATTTCCGGTTTTTTTTAAACTGTTTAAATGCTTTTTAACTCTTGTGAATGAAACATTTAATTACAATATATTTTTTGAAATTGAAATAGCGTTATCAAATGCTGAAATTATACTTTTTGCAATGAAAAGTGCCGCAAAATATATATTTTATTAAAAAATACTTATTTTTCTTTTCTCCGGAGGCTCTGTTCAAATAAATTAAATTATTTGAAAAATAATTGTAGCTTCTCTACTTTCTTTCCTAGTTTAACATATTAACTCATTAAAAAAAGTTTTTTGCTATTTTATTAAGTTTATTACGTGATCATAAACTTTTAGAATTAATAACTTTAATGAAACAAAATAAAAACTATTTCAGAATAAAAAAACATACCCAATTATTGAGAAAAACAAAATCACATTTTTATCTATGATACCAAATCTAAATATATTTATATGTAAACCAATGTAAAAGCTTTAGAATTGATAATTTCTAATAATTTTTTCAGTTAATTAATAAGAATACTGATTAAAAGTCAAGTAATAATAAATGAAATAATTTTTTTTAATTATTTTACATTAATAATTTGATTGTGAAACAATAAAAAAAAAATTAAATCTTTTTGTATTTGAATAGATTTTAAATCATTATTGCAAATAAATAGTTAAAATAATTTTAGTAACAACCATTTATAAGCAAATTCATAAACTTTTGCCCTTGATAGATCATCAAAACACGCAAATAAGAACAACACAATTTATTTTTATTCTAATTCAAGTCAGTACCCTTGGAAGGTTTAGTAATGATCCCTAAAAATATTGAGAGTATTGTTTAAATACTTCAATTGGCAAATTTATATTTAAATAATTTTAGATAATTACTTACGACATTGATTTTCACAGCCATATCGAAGTCTACAAACGTCAAAGTGAAGATTTGTGTTTGGAATTGTTCGATTTATCATGCAATTAGCTGTAAATAAAATTATATTCTTTTAGATACAAAAACAAAAAAAATGCAAAATTTAATAGTTATTGATTATGCTGAATTAATAAGCCTTTTCAGATTTGTGTGTCAAATTTTTGCATAGTACCAAAATTATAAATTATGAAAAAATGTCCACATGAAATTAAAAAAATAGATAATCTTCTTGTAGAAAAATGCCTTGTAATAAAATTGTCAGTCAATGTTAAAAAAAAATCTTCATTCTAGGTTTGAGTATAATTTGAATATTAGATAATATTTTTCTTAGACATACCTTTGAAACGTTATACTTGGATTAACCCACATATATTTTTTTTTCATTCTTAACTTTATTTCATACCATTATGAGGATACCACATCTTAGCCCCATTTTTTATCCTGCATGGCAATCACGCTGTAGAAGTCATTGTGAAGTGGGCGTTGTCTCATTCTAGAGAAAAAATTATGTTTTTTTAGAAGCACAGTCAGTTGCCATCAAGTCTTGGAATATTGAGGAACGTGCCGTTTTTCTAAGGGAAGTAGCATAAAGTTTTAATACAGACTTCCAGTTCTGATTTTTTTTTCTAATTAACGCTTATGGCAAAAACAAAAGCCATCCCAGTTTTTCATGCAAATTTCAACGACCAAGGAAAAGGCTCAACCCCAATTGAAATCTCAACGTCGATCTTTATACATCAATATACTATGCAAATAAACATATTCTATGAAAGTAAATCTTAAAACCTAATTTGGGGAATATAATAAGGGTTCAGAACTCTATCAGTCCTTGTTCAAGTTTTATAGGATTGATTTGGCACTTGTATCTCCAAAACTGTTTTTCCATTTTAGAAATTCATCTTACCATACTGATCCAGCCTCAGATCATGGAATTATTGATCTTGAATTACGCAATGGAACATTGTGCAAACCTTATAACATACCATAATGGATATTGGAAGAAGATGAATTAAAAGAACTTTTTCGTTATAACTCGGGAGTAATTTTCATTGTTCTTATCGGGTCCAAGAGCATCTGTGGTTTTCAGTTTTGCATTATTCAAACGAGTATGAAAATGGTTAAGAGATGTAAGAAAAAATCACGGGAGACAAACAAACTTGTAAAATGTTTTTAGAATAGTTTGATATTTCGGATATTGTCAATACGTACAGGGTATCAGATAAAGTTGAAAAAGAGAGAAGGATAAAAATGGAATTGAAAATAACTCCAGTCTGATACTCAAAAAGCTAAAGGAAAATAAGAAATGTGGAACTTCGAGGATTACTAAAATTATTCATTGTGGTCAAACATTTAAAACCCCTGATAATATTTTTACTGTTTCCAGACAGATTTTTAATCTACGATGAGAGGACTGAGGCCCAATTATTATAAAAAAGACAAGGTTTTTTATTTTTTCTACTAATACTATTTCTGATTACATCAAAAAATATTTTGAGGATAACAAGACAACCGATCCAGATGGAATTGGAGAGGAATTTTTTAACACCTTTAGATGTGAAATAACCCCCTTATGAATGGGAAGGAGATGGAGAGACATACTAAACTACCGAGATCAGTAACAAAGGGAAGAATTGTTTTATTCCTAAAAAATGATATGGAACAGATATAAGTCATTGGCTACCAATAATAATTCTTATTGACTCAAATCGAATTCTTTCAGGTATTATTGATAAACTAAAGGAACCAAAATTGAATATGAAAATATTTGCCCATTAAAAGAGTTTTCTTAGGGATAAAAAAATATCTGATGTTTTAAGCAATAAACAATGTGCAATTGATTCAGTCTTTAGGAAAACGTTTGATCCTGTTTTGACGATTATATTCTCAAGCCAGACAAGCGTTTTTAACTAATACGTTTCTACAATCTAATTAGAGCCCACCTCAACAGATCATCTACTATTACGTTTGATGGAAAATTAGTGATCTTATATTTCTAGAAATTAGATGCCGACAAGGATGTCCCCAGCTACTTAACTGTTTGTTATAGCCATTGTAGAGAGTTTCTTTTGGAACTTTCAGAAAACTGTTCTTGGGTTATGAATACTGCTTATTACCAAAAACGGAAATGATCGTCTGAGCTTCCTCAAAAATATACTTATCATACTACTCGATACATTGTACAAGATCCCCACTGGAATCTTTAACAAAATAATTAACTTAATTCTCCATATGACCATACCTCGAGTACTGAAGGGTTTTTTGAAAAGCCGGTTAGGAGAAGACGTTCCAATATCCCTCCAAGAGGTTATCGAAATAGCTAAATCAAATGGAACAAATTTTGCTGCCTTGCTAATTGATTTTGAAAAGTCTATGATACGTTTAGACATGAATTAATAATAAGGCATTTGTACAGTAGTGACTGAAAATTGAGTGGATGAGCATAATCGAGGTGCTCGTGTTTTACTCTCTGATTAAAATTATCATGAACAGTTTTTATTTATTGCTAATACTGCAATGAAAAACAATTAAAAATGTGGAACCCTCTGAGGAGGTATGTCCATTGGGGTGCCTCAACCATTTTTTTTAAAAATGTTTGTCTCTCTTACCAAATACCTTTATAAAAACAAATAATGCTATAACAACAAAAATGCATACGTTTTATAATCTTAGTTTATTGATGATACAAAATTTCTACATTTTTCCTATAAAAATAATGTATTCTTGAAAAAAGAATTAACTAATTTATACATATATACTTTCTAAACACTAAACCAGAAAAAAAATCTATTTTTTACAATATATTTACATTGCATATAAGTACTATTTTGTTGGATTTCTTAAATTTGGAAATATTTTCATATATTGTTCCACAATTTGCAAAACACTTTGATATCGTTTTTTTGTATAGAAGATCGAAGATGATCTGTGGTAAGCTTCACAACTCTTTGTGAAGCATCATAAATTACGTTGATGCTTTCAAAACATTTCTTAGATATATTTAAATCTTTGTTCTTCTCCCATGTTTCTATATTTTCTACAATGCAACTTATATTTATATCTAAAATATTTTTGGTAAACCAAGAGTCCTCGTTCACAAAATAGCTAATGTTATCTTTCATAGCCAGACCCATATCGGTTAATTGGAGTACACAGTATTTTTTTTTGGCTTAATAGCAATTAAAGCATCTGCAAGTGCCTGACTTTCTAAAACCGGTATTTCATCGCAAAACATTTCCGTAACAACCATTTTTGATGTTAAGTAACATAAATGCCTATCACAGGCTTTCAAATTTACTTTTTCTATTCCAGCAGAGTTTGGTACAGGCACAATTCCAATAAAGGAGCAAAACCTGCAGATTGAGTTGTGAGCCACCAAAAATAGTACACGTAAGCAACAAAAACTACAAAAAGTTTGAGTTTTAATTGCTGATAGTTTGTTACTTCACTTCTACTTCTAGAAATTTACTCTTCAAGTTCACAAATTTTTATTGAACAGATAATTTTAAACATTGCTCCTGGTTTGTGATGCTCTTCATTTGTTATCTTTTCGTCAGTGAAAACAACTTTAAGTAGTTGTGACATTTCCTTATAATGATCTCCACAATATGAGGTCACTGTTTGCAAGGAATCCAAGACACATGTTTTTTAAGATAAAAGTATTTTTTTGCCATCTACATTGTATTTTTCCAGTTAAACTTTTGACAACTTTCTACGCTCCTCAAAACAGAGAAGTTCCCAATTCTTTTGGTGTTTTTTAAGTAAGAAGACTTCAGGAGAATTGGGGGCTCAATTTCGAGACATTGAAAAAAGTTATTTACAATTACCTCTCCAACATGATGGAAAGCATGCTGACCACAAGAGTGTAAAGTCAATAAATAGAAATACAAGAATCTGTAATATCTCAACCATATAAAGGTGTTGTATCCAAACATAGATTAACTAACAATAGCTTGCACTGCCATTCTTTTAAGAATTCAAGAGTAAATTCTGCAATTATAAAGCCTGATGACCTTCCACTTCTTGAGATATATCTTAGAACACTAAGCAATTTGATTTCACTGTTGTTTCCAATTAAAATTGCTTTATCTTTCTTCAGCTTTATTTTTGTTTTTATTGTAGGTAGCTATTTGGTATCCCAGTGTAGTGTTGAGAATACAGGTGCATTCCAGTTTCCCATAATTTCTTTGGCAATAACATTTGTTGTTGATCTCCTGGCATTTTTTGCAGTTGAGTACAATTTAGCCATACGAGAGGTATCACCTCCTCATTCCCCAATCACCACTTTTGTGAGTGCAGCGTGTTGAGCAGGACTTATATTCCAAACAGAGCAACAGAGACTACCAACGGCCTTTTTCTAATTCCGTGAGAATTAATATAGGTGTACTGGTATAATTTAATCAGTGGAGGGCAACGTTTCATTTGTTTTGGTTATTTCTTGATCCTATCTGATATTCCAGTAGACTCAAATTCGCAATCAGAAAAACTTTCAGACTTTGGTAGATGTTTTGAGTTTGAAGATTTATTCTACTCTGATCTTGATACTGCAGATCAACGACAACCTTCTTTTTTACACTCAATAACTGTTTTCTTTTTTTTTGTTTTGCAACACCAAATGATGCCAACCGGTCTTATTTCATAGATGCCAAAAATACTTCATCTTCTTCATTATTAATCTTTTCCATAGCATCACTAACCCAACCACAAAATGTTTTTGTTAAATCGTAGTTTTTCAGACTCGAGCTTTGTCAAGGTACTTTGATTTCCCGGAACACATACTGGAATTTGACGTAATTTGCTGTTTTCCACTGAAAATATGAAGGATTATTTTACAACATTGATGATCCGAAAGGATAGAAATATTTCCCTTATTGAGAGAAAATTTTCATTTGAATGAGGACGTTCTTAGCAGATTTCCACTTAAGCGGCTGTGTTTGATCACTTTGCCAATTTCTTTTGAACGTGTCACATCAAACATCTAATTATCTGCCCACGAGTTGGAGGCAGAATCCAGTTAATATACCATAATCCACAGTTAAACCATTGCCAAGAACAAATAAAACACTTATTGATCTAGTTTGGGAAAATTGCAGAAGTGTATAGCACAAATGTTAGTGAATTACTGTTCCTTTTTTCAAATTTAAAGTACATCAACAGAGGGGTTTACTTTTTCTTCTTCTTCTTTGTTTCAAACAAAGGGCATCAACGAGAATTTAGATCAACGTGTATATACAAGAGCACACAACTTTTTTTTATCAAACAATATACTGGATACCGAGCAATTTAATGCCAGGGATAGGTGAGATATGGAATTTTTACTATTCTGCATCTTAGTTGAAAACTTAAAGGGCTCAGCAGTCGCCCAAGACCAAATATGATTCTGCTGATTTTTGGAACATACTTTTTTTCTCTCACTTAGTCACAAATTTAGGAGAGTAGACTAGAAAATCAAGTAGCATTTGATGCACCCTAATGTCCACCTTAGGGGGAGAATCTGAGCCCTCGGATACAGAAGAGTGCTCCACTGAATTAAAGGATACCCTTCCTGAAACATTTAAGGAGGAGGTCACCATACGTGAAACTTCCACCGAAAACGAAGGTAATTGGTCTTTTGTTTGTCTTAATATTAGGAAATTAGATGCTCTATACATGATTCTAATATAGTTTTTGACTACGATGTGGCTAAAATTGCTATCAACAAATACAGATTGCAATCCTATAATATTCCACATCGTAGTGCCGAGATAGGATCAGGTCGAGGGGTAAAGGGTTATCAAACAATTTACCCCCTATTTTAAAATGCAGAAGACTTAGTTTAACTTTAACATATCAACAGATGTCCAGATGCCATGATTTTTTGGTCGACATTATTGGATAGGAAAGTATCTTTGAAATAAATAGTATCAAATTATTCCAAATTTCAGACCTCAGATGTTAAGATAATGCTTCTTTTAAATAAATTCTTACTTCCCTTGGAAACTACACATAAAAAATAAAATTAATTGGATTGATGCGATCTGAAATTCACAGAAAAACATTGAAAAGCACCCAGCTTTTAATAACAAGAATACAGGAGCCTGTAACTATCTTTATGAGACATTAGCGGTTCCAAAAAGAAAAAAAAATCGTCCCCTCCTACTCCTAAAGAATTATGTCCGACGATAAAAAAAACATTGTTTCCACTACTTTCAGTTTGGTCACACGTTCTCTAGATTTGAGAAAAATAAAATATGTTTCAAAGGTAATCGAGAAATCCTCCAATTTGTGCATAAAACGACACTCATTCACGGAGAACACTTAAAAAGAGGATCCAATAATCCTACAGAGGATAGGAAAGAAGTAAACTTAAATAAAGAAGGCAAAACAAATTTAAAATACGAAGGAAATAGAATACTCCATGAACGCAGAAAAAGCTGGAAAGAACCATGAAGAGGAAATCAATCCTGAAGCAAATCATCATAATTTAAGCAAAGCGACTGTATAAGACGTTGCAGAAACCCCAAACGTCTGTCGGAAGGAGCCAGTCGTATATTTTTTATGGTTAAAACCAATAATAACGAGAAAAATGTAATTCTTAATTCGGCAAATAAATTGGAAAGGGAAACGGAAGTTGCTACTGGCAAAAGACAATAAGAGTCCCTTCTAATCTTAAAATCGAAAGAAAACTAATCAAATGAAATGGCTGATCCAAATTATGATAAGTATTACATAGTGAACTCGTAATGAAAACCCTGCTGAATCAAGAAGGACGAAAAAGTATAAACGAGAAATATTTAACTTCCTATCAAGAAATTATGTCGTTTTAAAAGATGTGGGACATGATCACTATGAAAGCCTAGAGGTGCATAGTACTTTTGGAAAATACCTCACCCCCCTGATTACCAATGTGGAAAAGGATAAACAGGACCTAGTAGTCATTAAAGGAAAGGACTCGAATTTAATTGACTTCACTAAATTTTCACTTCGCCAAATATATCAAAATAGCCAAAGGAGTTCAAAGCGCTCACTCCATATTTGTCAGATCACTCTCCTATTATAGGAAGGTTCATAAGAGTAAAACAAAAAATTAGAAATTTCTAGAAACTTAACATCACCCATCTGAAATAAGAAAAAACAAAAATACGCAAGATTACAAAAATATTATGACGAGAAAATAAGAATGGGCTTGCAATCCTGTGAAGGTTTTGATAAAATAGAAAACGGCTTCCGTCATATTTTTGAAAATATTAGGAAGAAAGAAGTATAGTAAAGATACAAAATGAAGACCAAAATATATACTCTAAATGGGAACTCAGCAAAGACAAACACAGATTTACAAAGGATAATTGAGTATGCAAATAGGGGATATTTTATCAGAGCCAAGGCGGGGCTAATAAAGAATAATTTAAATGGGAAAGGGAATTATAAAAACCTGGAAGTATTTTCACAGTGCAAAAAATTGCACTCGCTGAGATTATCGGATAAATCGGTAACCAATGACGCTAGACTGGTCTTTATATCAGCATATAACTTCAAAAAATCTGTACAGGTGTGGGGACTGCACGAGATAGACTATGTGTAAATGTTTTATACCTGGTGTCTCGAGAACTCTTTAAGATGGGGGAACTCTATTTGTGGGGAGGCAAGACTAGGACAAGTAAACGATAAGATTGAATTTTCTGGAATAAATTAGCCTATAAATCGATATGAAATTATAAAAATATACCAGAACATATAATAAAACCAAAAAATCACCTGTGATATCGGGTCTCCCTTTCGAGTTCTATGAAACATTTCTATCAGTTCTTGAAGGAGCTTACAGGAAAATCTTTTATTCAGAATCGATGCCTAAGTTCATGAGTACAATGACTCTAGTCTTGTTCCACAAGAGAGGAAAATATACTCTTGATATTAAAAACTTCAGGCCAATCACAATACTGAATACATCTTACAAAATATTGACGGGAATATTAGACAAAAGGTTAGTGAAGACCCTCCCACATATTTAATGTCCAAAAAACAGTAGGCCTCACGTCCGAAGAGTAAGCTTTTAAGCCAAAATTTCCCCATCTCATGTTTCCAATTTCGTCTTTGCTCTTGGGTGTCAACATTGGATCATCCCAACTTCAGGGAGCTATAAAAATATATGAGTAATTTATTTTGTCAAAACTAAAAAACTTGAAAAACTTATATTCATCACTTCGCCTGAATCCTTTATATAAAATTAAGATTTGAAACTCCTTATTGATCCCAAAAATAATTCACCTTATGAGGTACTCTCCATTCAGAGAGGATATTTGCCAAAAAACGTACAGGATTCAACAAGACTTCTTTGGAATAAAAATAAATTGTATATATTGCAAAGGCGGGCAGAGGGTCCCATAAGAGACTGGGGGCTGGGTTACCAAATCAGTTGATAATTTATGGCAGAGAATGATCTACTCTTGGAACTCGACTTTCCCAATAGTTATCTTATTATATATACCACACGAGCCCTTAAATTAACTACTCAAGTCCGACTGACTTACCTTTTTGAGACAACTTAGGCAACATCGAAAAACAACTCTCGCCTCCAACAATTTCCAAGTAAGAGGTGAAGTCTTGAAAATTGGGCAGAGCTCCCAAGATAAGCAAAGCTGCTGTGAACCCAACATTCCTTGTCTCTTGGCCTTTTGAAATGTTTCTAGAGGAACAATTAAAATTGTAATAGCTATGAGTTTAGGGCATAACAACCCCAGGAAATTGACCACTCCATTCTGAATCAAGCAAAACTTATTTAGAAATAACCCCTTCAGAAACTTGCATCCGAAGCTGTTTTGATGCCGATTGGCGACGGGCTCTCTCTACAATGGTAATGGATTGAGGAAGAAATGCGTACACTCACACTGCTATGTTAATCCTGTCACAAGTATTGACAATACTTTTTTAACTATTCAGCGTTATTCCTCTCTCCTGTTTTCTTCTTCTATATAATAATTAAATGATCAGCTTTATATAGGGGGAAGGGGGAGGAGAAGGGTAGAAGAGAGGGAAAAAAAATCTTATCAAATAAATAATTGTTCATTATTAATGGAGGGAGTACTTTAGTACTCGAGTGTGAGTTTTATCTTACACGCCCCAAAAAAATCGAGAAGTTGATACATTTTTTCTTCAATGATAACTTGTATGATGCATTTAAATTGTGTATACCAGCAAATCCTACAAAACAGAACATGGATGTTAATTCTATAAAGAAGGGGTAGAATCTTTGTTCCACATATGTTATTTATGTGATCGAGTGAGAACTCTATTGTTGGTGGTGGAGAATATAATTCTCGATAGGTTTAACATAACGGTAAAGGCGTCAGACTGGCTCATTACTCTTAAATTGAGAGGAAATAATGATTTTAAAGTTGAAGTAATAGTTGCAAAGACACTCCACATTATTTATGCTTTGAGAACAAAAAGGACTCCTCTACCAGAGGCCTAAACAAAACAATTGCAAGAAATATTAAAAAAATGACCAGCGATGTTTTTTTAAGCATTATGTTACTGGATCCGACTGGCAAAAAAACTATATGAGTTAGTAATAAAATAGCTCCTTTTTAGGGAAGATTAGTTGCTATAATTGATAAATGTATTGGCTAAAGGTCAACTAAGTATAAAAATATATTTATAATAAAAAAATTAAGTTTACATCAAACCCCACTAAATTGCAAAAGAACCACCCTAGTAAATACGAACTTATGTGTTACATAACTAGTTCATTATAAGCTTAAAAGTCAAACATTTGTTAAAAAATTCATGTTTACAGTGTAAAATTTTTAATTTCTACATTGAATGAAGAAATAAATATTTTAATTGACACTTTTACAACTTTTTTTATATAATTAATTTTGTTTTATTAATTATACATCCATAAAAAACTGTTAATGTTTATTTAAGTTATTGTATTAAAAACTTTCAATGCTTTTTACATAATTTACTGTTATCTTTTTTACTATAAATCGATTTTTTTTCTTGAAGTTTTTCTTACATGTTGATTGAACTATATAATTATTATCTGGTAGAAAATGTTTTTCTCTGATAATCTTAATTTGTCTGTTTTTGGTTATAAAGATATCATTATATTTTTGTCATAAGCCCTTACAGTAAAAACAAGGACAAAAGGCATGTAGTCTTCGTTAAAGAACTGGTAATTTCTGTGTTTTTTGTATGTTTGGAACAACCCAATAATAATCACGACTAATGATTATCTTTATATATACAATTATCTATCAAATTACATTTTCTAGTAATAGTAAATGCAATATAGAGAAAATACCAGTGATGTGCAACGAGTAGAATTTGTTGTTAGAGTGTTTTCGAATTTATGAAAAAACATTCAAGGAATTACGAGCTAAACACGTAACTCGCTTGAATAATCTTTATTCGCTTTCATGAGTAATGAACATAAAATTTATACTTAACTAATAATTTGAGGTAATAACGAGAAAAAATCATTCATTTAGAGAAAATACTGCCTTTCTAGTCAACCCTTTGTAGACGCCCTTGATATTACTTATCACTTTTGCACACTAATAAATTTGTCAGTCAACAATTCAAATATTAAATAAGACTACCAAAAATGTGTCAAATCATTTTTCAATATAATAAAAATTACATTCTTAACTGGTTTCGAATGAAAAGCTATCTTCCTCTTGTGGTCGCAAAATTATTTGAATCCGACTAAAAAAAATTCATTTTGAGAATTTATATGCCTTAGTTTTCCTTGGTTCTTTTTTTTTTTGTTCACTCTACTTTCACTTTGTGCTCGTGATATTTTCGTACAACTTTTTGATATTTTTTAGTAAATGGGATATACCAAACATTTTTTTTTAAATTGCAGATATATATTTTGAGATATTTTTGGGGGACACCGGTGTCCCTTTTGTCCTGAAGGGTTAAAAGAGGAATAAGTAATTTTATACAAACAAGTTTATTTCATTCTTATAATTATTTCATTAAACAGAAACATTTTCTATATCTAAAAAAAAAAAAAAAAAAAATAGTCTAATATAATCAACAGTAAATAAATATTCCTGTTGAGCATGATAACCACTAAAATCAATTTTATTGATTTTTGTCCGGTAATAATATATGTAAATACAGCTTGTATTACATTGAATATGATTTTTATTTTCGATTTTTTATTTGTTGCAATTTTACAAATCCCTTTAGTCGATATAATTGTTGGTAGGTAGAGTAGAATAAATTGAGAAATGATTTTTCGGCGTTATGCATGACTTGTTTGTAAGCTTACATTAATTAACATATATGTGATAGTGGTAAAATAATTTTGAAATCTAATAATTCCTTTTTTTATGAATATATTTTTTTTTTTGTAAATTAATTTGCGAATTAACGGCACAAATATCCAAAAGATCAATAAAACCTTAAAAAGTAACGACCTTCCGATGATCCAATCTATAGGTAATAAGTCTTTTGATAAAAAGAAGTATCTAGAACCATGGTTTTATTTTTATATTTATTATAATGTATGGCCATGGGACAACTATATTATAATATTTCCTTTTTACTCTTCTTAGAACTGATTAAATTTGATGGTAGCATTTCCAGCTCGTGCTAATGAAAGTTACTTAACGACTGTCACGCCAATATACTAATATTAAATTATTTTTCTATTTTTGCTCAATTTCACCTCTACTCATAACTTTGTCTTTTTCTTACTTTTTCTTACAGTTCCGATACCATTTACTCTATTTTCCTAAATGTATTTACTAACTTGTAAGAACTGAAGAAATATAATGTACAGTAAGAACTTTTAGATTCTCTTTTGAGACAGTCCAAACAAAACACTTTCTCCAAAGACCATACTCATAGTTTTATTTCTTCCAAAGGTATAAATTAAATTCATAAAGTTATTCCATTTTGCTGCAGTACCTATATCACCCTTTGAATCAACACCTTATTGGTTTATTTTTCAGATATTGCTTGTGAGACATATTTCCTTTGAATTTAGTCATGTGCACGTCAATAGGCTGTTCTCGAGCATCGGATATAGTAGAAAATAATGGTCAATAATTGCTTTTGAATTCTCAGCCTATATGAGAGAGAGAAAATATACAATAACTTGAAAACAAATTTGTTTCTCAATCTCCTCTAACTTTCCATTGGAATGGCAAATTGTTGAAGTACCTAACAAAAAAAGGTTTGATCTTGTACGCGTAATTATACCTAAATTCGGTACTGCTAAACTTCTGTGTGTTCCTAAGTTAAAATTTGAAACTGGTAAGACCCAACAAAATCTATCAACCAGCAGCTAGAGAATTTTGATGTCAACCATTTGGTGAGAGCACTATGTTTTGATATAACCGCTAGCAGTACTGGTAAGATAAATGGTGTATTTGCATTGCTTGAGTCAAAATTGAAAACAAATTTTCTTAGCTGACCCTGTCAACATCATGTATTTGAATTGCTTTTAGCAACCGTTTACATCATTTGATTGGGGCCATCATCTAGACCAAATATTAAAGTCTCAGAAGGAGTGGGGAAAGATCGACAAACTGGAATTTAAGTCGGTAATGGCCAATGATTTAAAAGTAATTGCTAATTTGAAAGATAAAATAATTAACTTAGTTAAGATAAAACTTCAATATGTATAAAAGTAATGATTGATTAAAAAAAGCTTATAGAAGTTATCATTTTTCTTGGAGGTAATCCTCTTTAAGGTATATATTTTATTGGACAATGATCAATGAATTATGCTCATTAGATGATTAAGGTATTGTACTCTCTCAATATGTATATATTTCTAGATCAATTCAAAACTTACATTTTTTGAAAATGCAGATCCAGCAAATTTAGATACTTGAACAAATAAATATTCTAGGGTCTTTTGGAATTTAAACGAACAAAATATAGCCTTGGCATTTTTGGACCCAAAAGTAGCTAATTGAACAAATTTCAAGGTCCCTATATATATTTTTTTTAACCATGACACTTTTTCAGTATTGTTTCTCAATTAAAAAAATAAAGATCGATGAAGGGCAATGTAAGTAATAGGTTTAAAAAAATATCGTCCACACTTATTACGTTTAAAATCAAATAAACTAATATAAGAAAAAAGCATGCTTTAGTTCTTTAAAAGTAATTTGCTTATGGAAAATAAGTTATTAGAACCTTTAATTAATGGCTTTGATATAATTTTTATAAAAAACCATAAAGCCATTTGTATTGTTATAAAATAGCTATTTCAGCTAGTTGTGGACTTGCTGTAGCCTTAAATAAAATTAAAGGTATGACCAAATTGTTATAAAAGTCAACTCTTTTTTAAAGATTGAATTTTTTCCTAAAATAAATTATTTATGTTGACGAAGGTCCGAATTTCATACTAGTTATCTACATGGATACCACTGATATTCCATTTTATACCTTAAACTTCCACCATTACAACTTCCAACTTTTAGATCCTGTTCAGGCTTCCAGGAGCCTAAAGGTAAAATATAGATCTTATTTTTATTCACAGCCAATCCAGTTTTTTCTTAAAAACTTCCCAAAACAATTCAGTAAGACTTTTATTCTTGCAATTAGCTAAGACTCCGAATTTTCCCCCATGGTTAATGTTATATCGTTTGTATGCAAATTAATAATATGCTGAGATCCCTCAAAGCGAATCCCAAACCCTATGTACATCTTTGTAACACCTAAAAAAAGTTATTCGATTGCATCTATGAAAAGAAGTGGAGCCGAGGACATCCCTGACGACAGTTCTTTTCTAAGATGATTGGCTGGCTTTTTAGTCCATCCAATGAGATCGTTGAAGTGCCATTATATAGAATGCACAAACGGGGTTTAAAAAAAAACGTTTCGGAAGTAACTTTTTTACAGATCTACGAGTTTGCCTATCTAAAAATAGAGTAGAAAGTTTTCCAAAAGTCTTAGCTATTATTGATCCAAACTTCGTCCTATTTTCTTCTTTGTCAATTGTATCAATTTAGCCTATACTCCAGAGTCTATATGAGTCAGGGAGAACAGTAATTGGTCTCCAATGTCTATAATTTTTCCGATCTCCTTTTTTCGGAATCAATGCAATTCTTCCTTTGGTTTATGATTTGGATAGTCATCCAAACTTTTCCTAAGAACGTTCAATTTTAAAAAGATGAGCAACATTACTAAAATTCGAATAGATTTTACCCAAGACACCATCAGGATCACAGACTTTATCATATTTATAATACTTTCCTATAAAGTTAGAAATAATACCTTTGGAAAAGATATAATTCAATTGAACAGTGGAAATTACCTATTTTTTTTTAAAGTAGGCTCTGCTTTCGGAAAGTGGCCTCTGTTTTTGGTAAGTGGCCTCTATTTTTGGAGGTGGTCTCCTTTTGTTCCAAAAAAGGTTTGAAAATGGGAATGAACGTAGTCTAACACAACCAACAGCTTAGTTATAACTTTTCCTAAATGAATAATTTTTTTAATACCGGGGGCAGTAAATCTGTCTTTCTTAAAATATTTGTTTAACCTTCTGTATGCAGATCCTTCGGACTCAATTTTTTCGTTCATTTCGGCCTCAGCAATTTCTACAGCTCTAAAAAAATTCAGAGAGTTTGCAAAATACGTGGATGCAAAAATTGATCAATTATTGAGAACATTATCCACTTGACTGGCGTAAGACATTGTTTCCTTGAAGTCGTTGAATAAATTATTTTTATAACCTTTTGTGTTGCTTGGTTGGATGAAAAAGAGTCATTAAAGCCTCCTAGTAATTCTTTTTTTAATTTCGTCTTTTATCAACCATTTTGGTATCCAAAATTGAGAAGTTTTATATGGTTTGTATAATTCCAAGCAAATTACTTTATAATTCTACTTTATATTTTCTTTGGATGAATACAATAGAAATAATATCAGCTATGTATACTAAAAAACGTATATTTAACTAACAACTACAAAAAGCTGGGTAGACTCTCCTCCGTTATCATATTATTTTCATCTATGAGCATTATAATGGAAGAATCAAGATCTATATTATCTCAAACTATTTTGTATTTTTATTTCATTATTTTTTATTTATTTATTATCTTTTGCCTTCTATTATTAAATTTGGACATTGTTATATTTGACATCGTAAATTAAATTCTATCAAATAAAAAAATAATAATACAAATAAGATTCTTAAATAATATTTTTAATTTGTCTATTTGAATACGTCTTTATAAGGGTAAAATTATTATTTTATATTCATATTTCCTCGTTGGCTGTCAGGCTTTATCCGGGAAGTTTTAAAAAAATAGTCATACTTTTTACTGCGATTACTACAAATCAATCATTTAAAAAAAGAAAAAACTCATTAAAATAAAAGCATTTAATAACGTCTATTTCTGACTTTTATAAATATATTTTAGAATCAAACAAAAAAAAAACATTCAGATTTTATATTTAAACATCTAGCTCATACAAATATTTTTCATATGAAATATTAATTTGTAACGTATTAGCAATATAATAAATTAATACAATTTATTCTATTTTTAGGACGAAAATTAGCCCTTAATATATAAAAACAGACGAATTTATTGTATGGTTAAGAATATACCAGAGGAAGGCCTACTGTCTTATATGAATAGCTTTTGAAAGTGCTCTATTTTTTTAAAATAAAGTCAAAAGTACCGAGTTTCTTTTTATTAAATTTCTTTGTGATTTATAGGTTTTAAAAGTTGTTAATCCATTAAGAATACAAGAATATATGTCTGTTTGAATGTCCGCGTCACATTACAATGACTGCAAAGGCTGATTTTATGTTGGAATATTCAAGTTGTAAAATAGTGAGACTAGGTGATTATGTATTTTATGTATCTTTTATTAGCTAAGAGTATATCGTCCCATAATGCAAATAAGAATTTGTATCTAACAAACATAATCTACTATTAACTTGGAACATTCATAACCTCGTTCATGTGTTTGGGAATTTTGGTTGGTTTGAAGAAAAGTTGAAAGGAACACTTCCGCAGCTCCATTGTAAAGTGAGTACTTTATTGTTGTTCAAAACTTTAGTATATAAAGTTGTTAATCAGTTAAGTATTCAATAATGAATTATTATTTGAAGTCAAAGAGTAGAGAGGAGAAAGTTGTTAACTCTTACATAGTAGTTGGGACTAAAGCTTTTAAAAAAATAGCTTAACGTAACTGTTAGCTTGAGTAAAGTTATACAGTTTATGTATTACATATTAACCACCAATTGAATATTCAACTTTTGCATCAAACTCACAAAATAAATGTAAATTTTTAATTCAAAAATATTCGACCCATCTTTTTGAGAGCAACTTATACTAACCTTAACTTGTATATACCGGGTATATATTTATCATATGTGATATAAATTAAGCAGTCAAGATTAAATACTTGATTTTCTTATCAATTCATTGTAATATTTTACTAGTGACAATGGGTTTAGTAGAAAACCATTAAATTAAATACAAAATTTTTTTAAATACAATATAACTATGAATATTTTTTTTCCTTTCATAGTTATTCTGCTTTTCGATATAATTTTAATTAAATTGAGCAATGTTAAGCCATTGTTATGCTTCGACGTGATTGATAAATGTAACATTGCTATGTTTATAAAAAACGTCACATTTTTAAAAGTATTACTCATTATAGTCCGTTCAAAAAATTGATGTGGAGTGAAGGTAATGTACCGTTTTACCTGGAAATTTAATATGAAACTTTGATTTTAATTTAGAGCAATTTATTAACCCTATTTCTATTACATATAGGTCATTTGGTTTATATAGCGAAAAAATAGAGTTTTAGTATTGGAAAAGGAAAATCTCTGGGTATCATTAAATTTTTTTAAATGATATTTATTCTCTCTTAGGTAGTTGGGGTGACAACATTTATCGTGCATAGATAACTTTGGTATTCCCAGCAACCTTTGTGTATATATTTAAAAAATAATAATAAAATTATTAAACACATCGGTAAAAGTAATATTTTTATAGCCTTACACTAAAGATAATGTAAATTTTGAATGTTCCACTTTCTTCCCGTACTATATAAAATTCGTATTCCCTGTCATAATGATAATAACATTGATTTTCCCATACCGGGTGGACACTTGAAATTGACAAATTAGAAAAAAAATAGCCTGTCCTTCTTTCATTGTACATTTCACAAAAATCTTCACTAATCTTTTTCTGGTGTATGACCAATGACAATTGGATTTATTTTATTTGGGTGCAAATTAAAAATCAAAAATCAAAAGATGTCGACAAACCTTTTACTAAAGAGTTGGAAGTATTGCGGATGAAATTCGGATTCATAGCAGCCTACTTCTTATTGACAGAGGTTTTCAAGGCTTCAGCATTCGAACGACGGATGCTACACACCCTCCTCCCAATATACAGTTAGAAAGAAAAGTCGATAGAATTGAAATCCGGACTGTATAGTTGCCACATTATTTTGTCCCAGAAACCATTATGGTCTAAAAAAATTTTTGCAGTGTGAGCAGAGGCCGTATCCTGCTAAAAAACAACGTTGCCGTTGGAAAAATCTGCCCAGATTAAGGAAAGCAGATTACCTTGTAAATGTCTATCTACATTGCTGCAGTGAACCAATAACTCTGCAGATACCATATAAGGGCACCACAAGGCTGTCCAGGCAACATTGATAGCGGTATGATGCCAATGTTTATGTTCTATGGTCTTGTTGTGGCCTAGCCTCTACTTAACAATGTAGATTAGCTTACGAGCCATTCCTGCCATCCTGGCAACTTCTGTTGGAGTGTGATCCACACAAAGAAGATTTGATGTCCTAAGCCTGAAATCTTGCCTTGATGACATTTATCGTCTGATTTAAAAAAATTATAAAACTGCAGGTGCTTTGGATAAATAGCTACCTATATAAACACAGACAGCTCTAATGTTCTTCATACGAAACCTTTCAAATCAATATAATACAATTTTGTAAGTTTCCACCCTGTAAGTTAATTTTTTATCCTAATTATTGTAGAACCTACAAAATTACTGTGGGTCTTTCCACACTATAAAGTATTCACACGATGTTTTAGTTATTTTATTCGGATTCAAAACGTTTTGTGTGCATTACATAATCCTAGCTAGTTGAGAATATTAAATTAAATAATAAAAATCTAATTTGTACTTTTTTTAGAAAATCGTGTCAAAATGAACGCCTTCTTAACTTTTTAAAAATTCTAGTTAAACCTTTAAAAAGTTATTTCACGTGTAAACAGCCTTGTCGGATTTTTCGATTTTAGAAGCTGAAAATATCGTTCTATGTAAAACGTCATCCTGGCCTAAGCCAAAAAAAGATAATTATTTTACTTTTCTTCAGAAAATGTTTCCATGTGGACGTAAATTTATACAAAACAATAAATCAATATACTATTACGCTTAAATGGGAACTTGGTCTCACGATTCAGACTTCAGTTGCGAATAAGTCTGATAAAACTGTAATCTTTAATGTCAACTTGATTTTTTTTCTTGATACCAATAATGATTACTCAAGCTCAGTTTGCACTTCAGCTTAATTAATTTACAAATTTAATTTTGAATCGTACCAAATGTCAAAATACTCACAACTCTACGTGGACTCTAGTTAAAAGATTTCAGAACTTGTCTAACACTCAAGGCTTGAGATCCACTAGATACTAACAATTTTTATTTTTAATAATTAATATTTAGTGCTTTTTATATGATTGAATTTTAACCCAGTTATGTTAACAACTAGTTCAATGTTTCATTCGAACTTTCCTATTTTATATATTTAAAAGATTATCCAATAATAGGTGTTATTTTGATATTCAAAGAAAAAAGTGCATTTTTTGAGATAAATGATGGGATGTTTATTTCAATATATAGAGAAAGTTATGTCATTAATAATGGAAAATAATATCAGCAAAATGGCTACCACAGCTACGCTTACATGACAATAATCTGTCCAAATAGCTCGATTTTTTCCATCAATTTCTGTTTTACGATCCGACAAGGTACTTCATGACGAAATGTTTTAGTTTAACTTAATAGTAAAGTTTATTCCATTGAGTTGTTGAACCGTGTATCGTTCCATTTTTATTAATAGTGTAGTTTTCCTGTCATATTTAAAAAATTAGAGCTTCAAAAGTGATATTTCCTAAAATAGTAGACTCGTCCCAGTAACTCCTCTTATTGGAAAACCCTCAATATTTGCAATTACATCAATGAAGTTCTTAAGCCAAAAAATTGTTCAACAACTCAAATCAAGGGTGTATTCAATATGATACGTATTGAGTTATAGGGTTAAAATTGTTCATAAGAGAATATGGGACAGGTATTTCGAATTGAGCTGAACTTATTCATAAAATAACAACAACTTCAGATTGAAAATACTATTGAAGTGGAAATACTCGTGACTTTCTTGCAACCCGAGACTTGATTCGAGCACGTAAAACATGCCACTGTCCTTTTACCCTAAAATATTTGACTGATATATTTACAACTAATTATTCCAAAGGAATATATATATATATATGTTTTTGATTAAAATGTGAAATATACACATATTTATTTTTTAAGAAAAATTTATTTAACTCTTAATGAATAAACGATTAATTATTTTCAACTAGGATACATATATATGTATTTTCATGACATAAATTCTGCCAAATCAACTACAGTGCTTTAGAATCATTAATATTAAATATAAGTTAATCATTTGTAACCTTCATCCACAATCATTGTGAAAAACTGACAAATTTGCTCTATTTTCAAAAAATAGGGGGAAATGCTGAAAAATGATATAAATGAATTAAAAGAAAGATAAATAATTTTCTAATCAAAAATATGTCATAAATAAAAATAAACAATATTTTAAAATATTATCTTTAAAACTTAGATGTAGTAATCAAAAAATATAGCTTCCAACTAAATTTTTCTTAATTAGCCACCCTTTTGCTTCCTGGTGGTTTTTATGATTTTCATGAAAAAAAAAAAAAAAAATGAAGGAACGATATAGGTAGCTGTATCAGTTTATATATTATTCAGCAGTTTATTGTGCTTATTCAAATATTTATCGAGAACTATAACGAAGAGGCAATTAAAGGATTTATTTTGTTTGGTTTTTCCTTTCGAAAAACTGAAATTTCTCAAGAACAACATGCAATAACGGCGTCTCTTTGTAATTATTAGTCATTTATAGCATTGAACATTACTGTATACCGTGTTGTTAATTTTAATTATATAAGGTCTATACTTATAGGCCGATGGGGCTAGCGGAATTATGCATCCGATTTAATAAAATACTTCATATATATTTCCGTACCACATGCAAAGACTCTTTAGGTAATTATTCGTCAATAAAGAAAGAAAGCACTTTAGTGGATGATGTTATCCTGTAGAGGGTGTTTTATGCTATTTTGTATTATTTTATTATATTTATTGTGGTTTTGGTTGTTTCTTTTGTTTTTTGTGTTTCAATGAGCATTTTCCTTAATTTTTGTTTCAATAGTAAGATTACATTTAAGGATATTAATTTTAAACTATAATGTTTAATTATGTCATTTTATATAAACGCAAATATTCTTTAAATAAAAACCTTGCTCGTGAGGAAAAAATTTGATAATCTTATTCAGTAAATTTTTGCCCTTGTGTAAAGGTAGTATGTTTTTTATTGTTTTTACCTACAAAAAATCATAAAAATAACAGTTATAACCAAAATTTTCTTTTTTCTAGTCAACAAAGAACAACATTTTATAAATTATCATAAAACTGTTTACCTTAATAAATATACAGAAATATTTTCCAATGAATAAAACTTTGAAATATCATTTTTTTAAAAGTTTTGTTTATATCGTAAAGTTGTATATCGTTCCTTTAGGAAACGCCAAAGTTTCTCCCTTCTGTATTATGAATAGTATATTTAAACGATAAACCAACTTCATATATTTCAATTTATTTATTTCAGCATAGAAACACTTATGTGTTTAAAAAAAAATAATATATTAATTATTTAAAGTCTTAGTTGTTTGTTTTAAATATAAGTATTTTGATTATTTAAAGTCTTAGTTGTTTATAGATGTATTTCTTTCGGCATATTAACACATATGTGTTTTTAAAATAAATAATGTTTTTATTATTTAAAGCCTTAGTTGTTTGTTATAAATATTTATATTTTGATAATTTAAAGACATAGTTGTTTGTTTTTTAAGGATAATTATATTGCTGTTAGTTATATGTGTTTTATTTTACCCCAATATGCCGCACGAATACATTACAAAAAAAAGGGAATTTTAAATTTCTAAAAAATAAATTCAATGAGTAAGAATTTGAATGAAAGTAGTGGAGGATCAGGTAGAGGTATTTTTTATTTTATTATTTTAACCCTATATTATATATATGCAAAAGCTAAAAAATATTTTACATAAACAAAATATAATATTTTGTTATAGTACAGTTACGCATTGGTGCTCTGAGTTTATTAGGTTAGAATGATTTAAAGCTTTTGTTATACGTCTTGAGCTGCGGAAAAATATTGGCTCATTTAATTTATATAGGAAATGTAGATTTATGTTGTATGTATAAATAACTAACATAAGTATAAGTAACAAAAAAATTTTTAACAAATAATGAGAGTTGTTTACGAACCATATATTCAGCTATATCTATGTTACAATAAAAATATTGTATATATTTCAATACTGTGTAAAATCTTTAACTCTCCTTTATCTTTACTTCAAATCTTAACCAAAATAATATCTTTAGATTACAACACAACAGCGAAAACACTTTATGGGATGAGTAGTAGTGCTGTTGTGTTTATTTGGACTGAAGCCTGCTGTCCCTCACAGTCTGGATCAGTTCAAGTTCAATTCTGCATTTCATTCCTAAAAACTTATAAAGTTCAGTCCTTTATTTCTTCTATACTCAATCAGTTCTAGGTATGATAGTTCAAATTATCTAAAGTATTAAAAACCGGTCCCCATGACCAATAAGACTGGTCCTGAGTCTGACCTGAACTCGATAGAAAAAATAGGACTGTCACTTGTGTAAATTTTGCTAAATAGAGTGTTTAAATTATGATTTACACGGGGTTCAATTTTATGTGGATTAATTGGATGATTTTACTTATTCAAGACTTTGTAAAAAAAGAATATTATATTGATTTTGAAGTACTCTATTGACAAATTACAAAAAATGTTTGTAAAGAGAAGAAAAAATAAGAATGAATGTAACATAATTATATATTATTTGATGCAGTTATAATGACGAATTAATAACAGTAGTGAAAGAAGTTGAGTGAAATATTTGGATGTATTATCAGAAGAAACTTAGCCCTTGTGATAAGCTGGTCTCGACGTCGGCAAATATGGAAGATGCTTCCTTTTAGATAGAATTGAAAGAGTTTGACTCTTTATATAATGATGCATCCTGTGTTAACAATTTATTGGCTCGATAGCCAGATTATCAGATTTGAGCAAAAAAAGAGGCAAGAGCACCACTTTTGTTTGCATTACTTCTTATATATGTTGTTGATTATTTGTTTGCAAAATTCTATAATCTTTTACTTATGCCCTACGATAGTGCAAAAAAAGATAATTTAAAAACATAGATGAAAATAATATAATTATGGACGACAGATATATTTTCATTAGTTGCTACTTGAATATATTTTTTTTTTGATTTTCAGGAGCTGTATCATTGCTTTTTATTGAAGAAGAGATGATATATCACTAGTGCGGGAAAGAAGACAAGTAACACTCAGGTTTTGTTTCATATTTTTTGGTTGTATGTTTTTTTTTACTTAGAGTAGAAGTGAAGAGCGGCATCGGATTAATTCTTCCCTATATTATTGCTAGGTACAGAGTTGAGTTTGTGTTGCTGTATTTCATCTCACGGCTACTCGTAGTCCATTTAACAAACCTCATGACAGCTGTTCTCTCAAACATTCTTTAAATTCTCAGATTGCATCATTAATTTTTGGTACCTTTTCATTAAATAAACGTATATCTTATCATTTTCAACTATGATGATAATATTATTGAATACTAGGGTTTTTTCTGTGTAGGACATAAACCAAATAGTAGGTGGATGAGAAAAATGAATAAAAGTTATTTTTTAACGTCATAAATTGCATCATAGTTGAAATTAACACAGTTTTGCGGCTTATTATTAATATTTTTATTGGATAAAATAAACAAATTTCTAAAAAAATAGACATAAAACTTTATCAAAAGGATTTCAGAATAAAAAAGGACTTAACCTCTGTATTGAATTCAATTTGATCCAAATAATAAATATATAATTTGAAAATCCCTAAAAATGTCTATATTTGTAAAAAAAAAATTTATTGATCGACTAGTGATGAGAAAAAGACAAATAATCAAAGAAAATTATTTTTATCTACCAAGAGTAAATATTAATTTTTATCTACAATATGTATATAAGGTTGAATAATCGATGTAATAACATACTTTTAAACATTTTAGGATCTGATATATATGTAACAAAACTTGGCAATAAAGGGAAAATTTTTGATGAGACAGTAAAATATAAGTTCTTTTATTTTTTGAGATAGTAAGATATAACTTCTTTTATTTTTTGAGACAGTAAGATATAAGTTCTTTTATCTTTTGGCCCCCTTTTGACATTTACTACTTTAATATTTCCTTTAATTACTTAGTTATTGAATCCACCAAATGGGGGACATCAACATTGATGATGTTATGTAAAAATGCTCAGAATAGGGTAGGCAAGTCTAATCGACAAGGGTGAAATAAGAAGAAAACATCATAAATGATATTTATATCATCTACTTTTTTTAAATAAAATGATACTATATTTAAATATCACTATTTAATTTTGCTAATTTTCATATATTGTGTATTATTAAAAACAAAATATTGTTTTAAAAAAATTAATAATTATGTCATCATAATTTTTCATTTTTACTATTTATAAAAGAGATCAGACTTGTTAAATTCTTAGAAAATCATTATTATTTTTTCGAAACTTAAACAAAAGAGCAATGAATAACCCAAGATAACAAAGAAAAGTCATTAAAATTCCATATTGAATTCTAGCAGTACTTGATGCACTAACCTCTAATCAGTTTTTGTAGAAAAACAATATTAATTTGATTTAATTTTTTTAATATAAAATCTCTCAAGGTTAAGTTAATTAATTTTCAATATTCTTAAATAACTATTTATATCTTATATAAGAGAAAAAATATTTATATATTTTAACTAACCAAAAGTTTATCTGTTTTTTTTTGTATGGTAATTTGTATTTTTTTCGTTAAATCATTTTTGAGTTTATCTATGGTCTCACATAATAATTACTAATGCAATTGAGCGTGCATGTTATATTGAAAGGATGGGGATTTCAAAATAATGTCAAGACAAATACATTTTTGAAATGTGGATATTTCTTTAATATAATATGTATTCTGTATAGAGAGAATGTGTGTTTGTCCTTTATGGGTGGCCAAAAGTAGAACCTAGGAGGCTGAAATTTTGCTTGGGTCACTCATTAGAACTTGGCCATGCTAATACAAGGCCGTCTATTTTTCTCTACCCAAAAACACAAAAATTGTTTTTTTGTAGCTCAAGGAGATTAGATAAGGTTTGAGTTAAAAATCAAAAATATATACGAATAACTTAATTCTATCATAATCAAAAAAGTTAATGACAAAAAAATAAATTGTTGAAAATTGCGATTTCATTTTTTTTTCAGGTGAAAAAAATGAACTTCCAATAAAATATTGGATAAGTAAAAAAAATAAAGTTTGTAGAAATTAGTCAGTATATTCGTTTGCATATAACTTTGACTAATAAAAATTGATATTGAACTGATTAACTGAATAATTATCTATTTTTTTTTTTCCTTTCTTTTCTCTTTTTTTTAAATTTTTTCATCAAACGTCTATTTTGATTTTTTTTAAAGAAATGCCACAAAACGATACATTTTTGGACATAAACATTTAGACTCAAATTTAAAGATATAGTATTTTCAATTTCCAGAACTTTTGTTGGAAATATTTGCAAAAAATACTAGTTATCGAGGGTTACTTTTTCGATACATTATTTTTCGTAACTTTTTTGTTTTTGCAATTACAAAATAAAAATATTGGTAGGTTTGTGCTCCTTTTTAAAATTCCAACAAATGCTATTTACAGCTTTTTATGCAAAATTAGTAGAAAATAGTTTTTTGCATATTTTGATTCGCAAATTTATTTAAAGAATCGGAATCATAGATGCATTTTGATCAAACATTTTCTTTTTGAGGACCAGAAAACTAACTTATTGTTTTAACGGCATAATCAAAGACTGATAGTTGTAAAGTGTAGTATTATTATCGATAAAATAATTTAAAACGACTTCATGAAATATTTCCTAGTGGCGTTTGAATGAAGTCGTGTTGTTGACACCGGAAATTTTATATTTTTCCTGCATAGGAGGTAAATCCTAATATTTTTATCGGTCCTTGATCTAGTAAAAAATTTTAAACAATGCAATCTTTATCTTCTCTCATTTTCTAACTGGATAGAGAATTGGCAGGGGGAGAGGCATGAATTCCATTGAGTTAAAACGTGGTATACCTGGTATAAGATATGCAAGGTTGATACTTTCCTAACCTTATGGTTCAACTAGATATTTGAAAAAAGAAACATGTATGTTTGAGTCACTTACTTCACCAGTACTTTCCTCATCATTAAAATTCATAATAGCCAATTTATTATTATTATTTATCGAGTAATATACGAAAACGAAACCATATCATAATTTTAACAAATACATTCATTACAAGATGTAACTACTATTTAAACAAAAAAGAGAATGATAGTACAAATTTAGTACCATTATCCTGAAAGGCTGTAAGTGGAATGGGAATTATGTTTGAGCTTAAATTTCTAGGGATATGCCAATCGAATTTATAACTAGTAGAGTGAAAATCAGTTTTTCGAATTGAAATTTATGCTTAATAGCGGCCCTTCCCTCATACATTTAGAAATATTCATTAATCTATAACAATAAAGACGTGTGCGCTTAATTAACTACGTAATGTCGAGTACTTCTTCTAGCCTTAAAACATTTAAACAAAGATCACTTTAAAAACGAACTACGGTTAAGAGAAAACATTTTACAAAAGTTTTGAAATTTAACAGACAAAGGAGGTCAGTCTAGGGAGAAATAAATGTTATAATGGGATCGAAAAAGAAAATCCTAAGTTTTCGGGAGTTCTGAGGTTTTGAAGAGCTTCGAGCCTTTGACTGGTTCCGAGTAACACTTGGCTTTTTATGCTAACGAATCAAGTTTTTGGTTTCTTTTTTTTTACTTCATATAACTCGAGTACCAATTTACGAGTTTGGCTCCTGGTACATCACTACTATGATGAGACTTTGTCGATTACTTTCCAGATCCGGATTGATATAGTGGGAAGGATCAAAGAGAATAATAATTAAATTATCACGATCTTTTTCGATAATAACCAAACATTCATGTTATTAGTATGTAGAAGTATTTTCTGAATATATATTTTTTTTTTTCTCAATTAATTTGACCATTTTCAAAATGATTTCTCCTTTCCACTTTGGCCCAAGCAACGACGGTAACCCCTTTTCTTGTTGTATATATAATACAGTTTGTGTTTGTTTAATAGTGGCTAACAAAATTGAGCCTATGAGGCTGAAACTTTGCAATGGTTGCAAGTTCTTTTTTGAACTTGACCAGTTTAATACTAGGGTTTTATTATGAATCAAAAGTGACTGGCGTCTCAAAAAACAACTATACTCAGAAAAAATATTCAAAAAATTTCAAAATCAAGAATTTTATCGGCAAAAATAGAAATCGGTGAAAGTTACACTTTCATATTTTTTCAGATGCAAAAAATGCAAGAAGACGATAGAAGATGGGATCTGTACATGAAGTAAAGTTTGTAAAAATTTGTATCGAAATTCCTTTTTATATAAATTTGTTAAATAAAAATGACTTTATCTGAGTATCTGTCATTTTCTGAATTATTTTTTAATTTTGTTCTTTTTTTCATCAAACTTCCTTTTTCCATTTTAAGGAAAATTGCCTCAAAAACATTTCATTTTGGAAATAAAATTACAAACAAAGACAATACAGTATTTTCAATTTCTAGAATATTGTATTTGAAAAATGAAGCAATGGTCGTTGATTATTTTTTTGACAACAGTATTCTCTAAAACTTTTTGTTTTTGCAATCAAAAATATTTTTTAACATTGTTAATATATGATATATACAACTTTTTCACAAAAAAAGTACAAAACAGTTTTTTTCAATTTTCTTTAAGAATTTAGATTGGGTAATTGTTGACAAATATAATACATAAACTTTTCATCTAGATAATTTTTTCCTTGTATCCTATGTTTTTTTGCGTTTATAACATCATTTTTTTTTCTTTTATTCGCAATAATAAATAATATATTATGCTATACAAGCACCATACTATTATCATGCTCGCCTGCACCAAAGGGGTCTAAGTATTCTAAACAGAACAAATAACAATGACCATTTTCAATGATATTTCCCATTCCTCCTTGGCTTGAGCCAGCCCGGGTAACCCTTTGCTAGTTAGCGTATAAAATGTTGCATATACTTAATAATAATACTTATTAGAGATCACAGGTGTTTTTTTTCTATGTTTCCACATGTGATGAAGTTAAAAGAATAAGGGAGAGAGAGAAAGAGTGATGAAATTAAAACTTTACGTGGCTCTTTGTGTCCTTCTCTCTCGTAAAATAATAGTAAATCTAAAAAAAATATAAACACAGAATGATATACGTACGTACTAGGTTAATTACATGAGATCCCGAGGTTAATCATTTCATAATATAAAGAGTGGGGATTATAAATTCGTAAAATATAACTATAATATATATTAAAACTTATTTGCCCAAATTAATTGAGCAATTCACAAGTATTTTGCGTTTACATGTAAAAGTGAATAGTGAAGTAAATCACTCAAGTAAATTAACTTCACTTTTAACCACAGCCTCCAACATGGCCCTGAAACTAGGACAAGTATTGATGAGGAACTCTTTGCCTATATTGGTCACTACCTCGTGAATGAAAGCTTGCTAGGAGTCAACAGTGTTACGTACATGTTTATTGGATTATTTCTCCAAGACATACAACACATATAAGTCCAAGGGTTTTAGATCTAGCGAGGTATGCACTTTTCACAAAACATAAAAGTCAAAGAAGGTTTTCAAAAAAAATTATGTTTATAATTGTCCAATTTAGAGACACTAAAACAATTTAAAATTGCCGTATGACACTGGATCTGTTCACATTAACTAAAGCTCTATGTCATCATTATATGTGGAGTTATTCGCATGTGTTCGTCTCACAGGCACAAAAAAAAAAGTCTGCAGGATATCAGATATACAAAATAACTCTCAATGAGTTTGTATTTTTCCTTATATAAACAGTTGTGACACCTAAATCTAAAAGTACACTTTCATAAACGAAAATTGTATGGGTTCCGAGAGATTACGGTCTAAATTTGTTCCAGATTAAAATTTCCCAACATATAAGTTTTATTTGATTACAAAATAACTATTAAATTAATCGTCATTGTGAAATGATAAATAGAAATATATGTGCTTGAATTTTATTCTTCATATCTAAAATATATATAAAAAAAGCACTTAAATTTAACAACTGGTTCTATTGCGAATCATAAATCCAAGTACCAAAACAGGTATTTTTGCTACAGAAAAAAGTCATACTAATCATCAAAAAAAAGTTTTTATAG
This sequence comes from Lepeophtheirus salmonis, assembly GCF_016086655.4. Taxonomy (NCBI): domain Eukaryota; kingdom Metazoa; phylum Arthropoda; class Copepoda; order Siphonostomatoida; family Caligidae; genus Lepeophtheirus; species Lepeophtheirus salmonis. The sequence continues at coordinate 66,995,690 of NC_052135.2, forward strand.
AATTAAATATGATCTTTTAAATGAATTTTGAAAAACAAATTGACCTAAACATTGTAATGTTTTGTTCCTAATTGCTTTTACCTCATAAAGATAAAAATAACCCTTTTTTACCCAAAGTTTTTAATTTTATGGCTGACAAACAAGAACATTTTATTAACTATCAAAAAAACCTTGCTAGCTTAATATTTATACGATAAATATATTTTCTAAGCAACTGATCAAAAATAACATTTAAAATGTTAATTTTTATGATGATTTTTGTATTATAATATTGTACTAATTACAATTAAAATTTATGATTTTTTTTTTGTACTGACAAAGCATTTTCTTCAATTCAGAACAAGATATAAAAATACAATAAATCATTTTTTTTTTTGTTAAATTTCTCATTTTAGTAGTACTGTACGGGATTATAATAACACAATATTCACATCATAATCAATACACATTCTTATAACATATCTATTAGCTATTTTAATTTATTTTTAAATGGAATTAATTCAATTTATTATCCCATTAGATAAAATTTCACTTCCAACCCTTTGTGATTTTTTTAGTTAATAATATTCAAATATTTACTAAACATATACTTTTTAGAAATATATAATATTTTTGAATTGAAAAAAGAATCTTTAATTGTACAAGTTAAAGAAATTTGACATTCTACAAAAAATGAGACTTTGCTTTTTAAATTTCTAGTTTATCTATAATTTAAAATTTACTTGATTTTTTTATTATGCAGGGATCATTCCATTTTATCAGATAAAAAGTTTAAAATTACGTGACCATGCAATTTTCCAAAAAAAAAAAAATAAAGTAGTAGGTACAGTTGTTTAAAGTATTTCCCCTGAGTATGTAAAAATAAAGGACAGCAAAAACGACAAGTTAGCCCAGACAATGTTCAGATTTTTTTAAAGTCGGTAAGCTTAGCTGCAATCACTATGAATGTAAAACTTGTCTAAATCAATTAAATCAAAAAGAAAGTTATAAGTAAAAGAGTTTTATTACGATATATCTGCTGCCAGAGATCACAATAGAGCTTTAGTGCCCCTTTCTCGCTAACACGGTTAAATTTTAAGAATAGGGATATTTAATTCATAAGAGCCTTAATATTTTGTAGGTTACCGACTTATACTTTTTTTAAAACGTATGGTCACGAGAAATTTGACAAATTTCACAGCTTTACTCATGAGATTTTATGAAATTTACATAAATTGCACTAAGTAGACACGAATTAATCTGATATCAAACCTCAATTCTTCTCAAAAACCGACCACGATTTATAATTATAACTCCCGAGCCAACACTAATTGTGGGATTACTTTGTATTATGATGTTATCTCTTCATAATATTGAAGAATAGTGATTTTTTTTTAAATAAAATAAAAAACAGCTTTTAGATGGACTGCTAAAACAAATTCTTGCAATTACTAAGTTCATATTTTATACATAGGGTTGTTCATAATAATGATTTTTAAAATTGCATTTTTGTTGTTGTTGGTAACCTGAAAGGTGTTTTTTTTTTTTAATTTTATAAAGATGTTAATCTTAAAATTATATAACTTTATTTGTAACCCCAACAGTGTGTACTCATGAGTAATGAGTAATGCTGAGTAGTTAAAAAATCTTTTATTTCCTGTCTATATTCTTACTTGATACGGAGTGGGACTTTTGTTTATTTTATTTATCATACTGTCAATTTAATGAATAACAGGCTGTTTTCTTCAAATTATCAGGGTTACCTTTATCAAATTAGATATTTTTTAACAAAATGAAAATACTTACAATATTTAAAACTTTACCAATTAGGTATAAGTAGGGTTCCAACGGTTGTTGAGGTGAGTGAGGACGCACAGAAATTGACATCTGGTCCTTTTGTTTATTTCTATGCTAATTTAAGGCTTTAAAAGAAGTTAGTGTAACAATTCTGTTATTTTGAGAACAGAAATTTTGAGATATAAGATTTCCCTTTTTCTGATATTATGGAGGACGATACTTTATTATTTCACTTTCTGTTCTGCGATACGCAGTTTTTTTCTTCCCTAATCAGAGTTTACTTTGTTATTTTAGTTAAAAGGGTGAATCAATACAAGCAGCGTAATAAATTAAGGAGTAATATTCAACGTTCTTAGAAGACAAACAAAAGTCCCGCCAAAAGCAATACTACTCAATGTCCGTTTGTTTTTAAGCTTTTAAGCTACATTTTATTGGAAAATAAAAATTAACACGTCTGAGGAACTGATACTTTTACTCGTACTAATTATTTTATTTCTTTTTAACTTACGCCCAACTTTTTATCAATAAAAGTCGCAACCCTAGCTTTATGTATACATTACAGTACTTAAGTTAATGTATCTGATTTAGTAAAAATCTAGAAGCTAATTTACATATCACACGTAAATATGTGAATGTTGGCTAAATTGCAATGAGTGTCTATTTAAAAAAAAGTAAATTTTGATACGAGCCAAAATGAATTCTCCTATTAAATATTATATTATTTTTGAAATTCTAACGTATCAGTAAGCAAGGAACAATATACTTTATAGACGACATCAAATATTACGTCTCTCAAATTAAAAATATTTTTTATAACATTTTCATAATTAGGTTTATTTAGGCTCAGCGCAATTTAGTCAATAAACAAACATCCGGTTAAATCTATGTTTCAAAGCAATAAAACAATTATTCTGAAAAAATAAGAAATAGTTTTAAGAATCTCACTTTCTATACTGAATTTAATTGAAAGAACGTAGTTTTCTGTTGATTCGTTTCCTGGAATCCCTGATATTAAAAGCGGAAGTCCAATTTGATTTAGATTTCTGACACCAAAGGTTTTTTTGGTTTCCTCCAACCAATATAACATCATCTGAGTCATTCTGTCATCGCTGTATGACATAATGCTCCAATTTGGCCACAGTTCAAACATTGAAAAAATAGTATTATTGTGTACCATTTCTACTCCAATATTTTCAATATCATTTGTTGTAGGAGGGCCAAACTTTCTGGTACTGGATATGTTTCCATCAATATGCAAAGCCATTGGATATAGAAAAAGTATTTCTTCGTTTGAACGGATGGATAATTTACACTTTTGTAAAATAAAATCAGATGTGGTGAGTGTTGGCTCCTCACCAATATTATAAAACACTACGTGAAGATTCATAAGACATATGAGTGGAATATTTGACTCGTTTTGAGGAGAGCTAGAATTATAGTCCAAACATTTTTTGTACTGTGGCCATTTGAAAAATTTTCCAAGGAATGGAGTAAATTGGGTTTCTTTCAGTGCTATTGTTGTTGATAGAAATAAAACTGACATTAGTACAATCATTTCTGAAAAATAAAATATAAAAACTTTAAATAATGTTAGTAATAGGGATAATTAAATATTAAAACTGATGAACACGTGAAATTTATGTGATAAATAAAAAATATGTATTATATGAGTAATTATCACTGTAATGAAAACTAGATTTTCTATTGAATATCATATTTTTGATTAAAAATTTAATCACTTTTTACACCTCTGCAGAAAAACACTTACATAATTTTATGATTATAAATCAATCCAAAATTAACTAAAATTGAATATTATATCCTCATCATGGAATTTATACAACCGAATACGTCACACATACTAATGTATCATAATTATGTACGTAAGAACTCTACAAACTCTCTATCCGTATTCAAACAGAAGTGTATCACCACAGATGGTGTTGTCAATGATAATTACACGTCTGTCTCTCTCTCTCTCATTCCCAATAAAATCATTCTTCAACAAAACCACACCCTATAATATTTTCTACATTAATACGTACCGATACAAATAATTAACAATAGATACGAGTACATGTTAATACTAAATCCAACTATAACTTTGATTTTCAGATACATTAACACTTGTGTTATTACAAGGGTCAATTTGATCCGTGTCAGTTTTTGTGTTGACCAAAGTATTGGAAAGCCATATTTTACATTAATTTTTATGACTTTTTCTCATTTTAAGTCAAGTAGGAATGAGTCCAATATGGAAACATTTTGAAAGATCGTCGAATGACTGCAGGTTTTTTTGTACCAATTTATTGTTACGGGTCATTTTAGCCATATTTTTTATATGTAGTTCAGATACTGTATAAACTTGATTCTTTAATGTTTATGTTTTGTATGGCAATTATTTGACTCCCAATCAAGCCCAGAGATCAAAAAGCGTATTAATAAGGAGCTTGTACTCAATATTATTTTTCATTTTTTAATTAATCTTTAAATAGCTACCAAAATGAGTTGTTACAATTAATCTGTTAAAGAATCAAGCAACAAGTTTGCAACAGCAATAGTAATGTAGGTAAAAATATTTTATAAATAATAGATCTTTTAGAGCCTAAAAACAATTTCATAGATGACTCAGATTTTTTAAATCTTTTTAACTGTTTTTCTATTAAGAGCTTTATGCAAATATAAATTTAAATTTATTATTTATTTGGGAGTCTAATCGGACATATGTTTTCAAAACAAATAAATACACTAATAATCAAAATAAGAATAAATAATATCCTGTTTTTGGAATTGTAACAAAGAGATCCTATTAAATTTACATCAATGTAAATGTCTTATTTCTTATTTTTATTAATAAAACTGTTTATTTTTTAAATTATTTTGAATAGTTCATCCGACTATAAGGATATTTAAAATTATCTTTTAGTTAGACATATCCTTCAAAAAAGTTATTCACTAGACCATATCATAGAAGATCTATCTGTATTTAGTATTAAGAATAACGTTAATTCATTTGTTGTTAGAAATATAAATTCTAGCCTGATAAGGATGAATAAAGAGTTGAGTCATTGATAGATTCGATTTACGAAGAGTTTGGATGGACTCAAATGAGGATAAAATGTATTATAAATTATTTTTAGAGAGAAACTGAGCTACATTTTGACTCAGATTCCTTTAATGTAGTTCAATACAAGGCAACGTTTTGGGCAGATTTATTGTTGTTTATTATTAATATATAACTTTCAGATAACTTTGTGATTAATGTGTATTATATTTTGTAAAATTGTGTAAGATAGAATATATTCTCTGTTAATTAAAAAACAATAAAACAATCCTTGCAGCTATGTATTTTTCTTTAGAATAACGCAGAAACCTAAATTATAAATTAAAAACATAGTTCATAGTATCTGAATCATAATTATACTCTAAAAAATTATAAAAATTATTTTAAAACTACATAACCATAATAATCTACGAAGGGTATTTATATTCGATATTTTTTGATCGATGTTACGTGAATCCTGAACATAATTCAAATGCATAGTTTTTGTTGACTTTTATTTCAAACATCTTGTAGCCTCTTAACTTATTAGTCTCTTTACTTTATATTTTTAACTTACATATCATTTTTTCAAGAATAATGATACCAGTTTCAGAAAATATACAAACATATATTTTGGTAGCATCTACAAAAAGCCTCTTCTATTATGAAATTATTTTAATCCATTAAAATAGTCATACATTTTTTGTCTCTATCTTGTTTTTTCTCATATTGTAGGAAGTGAAAGCATTTTGTATTCCAGTTTAATTATTTCACTTTTTTAAGGAAAGGTTATTACTGTAAGATTATCATAAAGATTAAAATCCGGATCCACCGGATTCCAGAAAGTCACAAATCCCGTTCACAAATATTGCGACTTGTTCTGACAAATGGATCCGATCTGCTTTAAATATTATTAAACTGAATATGGATTTACTTTTGGATACTTTTCACTGAAAAAAGATGTGACTCTTAAACAAAGAACAGTCTTAATATAATCGATTTGTTCTACGCTACCATCTTTTTTTTGGATTTGCTGAAGAGTAGTAACCTGGTGACAATCCAAAACACAATTTGATTTCGTTATTTTCTACAACAATTGATGTTCGAAGACATGCAGTTTATCTTAATGTCACTTATAAAAATCACTAAATGACATTTGAATGGATGTCAAAGTGACGGATTAGCAAAGTATACAACAAAAGAGGAATTTATCAAAACAGCTCTGCATAAAATAGAAAACTTATTATACTTAGTGATGTCTCCTTAAATGTAAACTCTCTTGTTTCTGATATTTAAAAAAGAGACTGTTAAGATATACTTCCTTTTACAGGGTGTAGAAGGGAAATTTTCCGCGTCAAAAATAAACGATCATAAACGTTTCAGGTGGCATCTCCAGTAATGTTCCAATACATGTGTTGTTTTTCTTGCGAATTGTTTTGATTGGAACAAAATCAAATACAAAATGAGTGAACAGGAAGACTAAACGCAAAGGGTTTTGGATCTTCTATACGCATTTATAGATACAAAAAGAATTTCATAAATTGTCTGCATTTCCTTGAGACAGTACTGAGCATCAGGATGGCCAAGGAGAATGGGAAAGGAATCAAAAGGAAGGCAGAAGTAGAAGAAATGGTTTGAAGCGAGATGAAACATTTCTAAAGTCCGTGTAGGCCAATATCAATCAAAATTCAACAGTATCAGATTTATAGCAACATAACCTGAGGAAGTCCAGGGCATCTTCAGGACAAAACCTCCGGTCCAAACAGTGTGCTTGGGGGTCGTGGCCTCTTATCAGGAGAAAATGGATCCCTTCTTCATCAAACCTAATCGGAATATCGGGTTTGAAGCCTACTATAAGCTCCAGAGGTGAAAATGCTTGCCTTAGCTGATGTTTGACTATCCTGATAACAACTATATGTGGACCAAAGATGGTGCCCCCAGCAATACGGCCTTGAAGACACAGAACTTTTGCAAGAAGTACTTTTTGACTTCTGCCCCTCCTCTAGTCCTGATTTCAATCCCACAGCTTTAAATGTGGAGTTTTTTAGAGAGGAAGATGAGGAACACACCACAAAGACATGTGTAAATGCTCAGGGTCATCATCAAGAAGCAATTGGCTAAAATGTCCGCCGATTAGATTGTATCAACCTGTACCAAGTTTAGACCTCGTGTGGAGGCTGTGATAGCGGCTGGATGTGGTCACATTGAATAACTATTAATTATTGCTAAAAATTTTGGGTAACATTTTTCACTATACTTTTCTTGTAAAAAGTTATTAAGGATTTGGATTTGCTTCTTGATGTCAGAAAACTTCCTGGTTGCACTCTATAGTTGTTTAATATAACCCCAAATATTATCAAGCATCAAATATTGTTATTGATTTCAAAGATGTTACACTTTTTTGTTTCTTTAGAAGGTGGGATAAAACGAGACTTCGGTATATTGATAAAAGAAAGCGTGTCACCTAGATCAACTATAACAGCAGCATTACTTAAATAATAAAAAATGTTGTGTAACATAAAACTAAGGACGGAATACTCTTTCTAACTTACTCTCTATATCCTGAAAACTTGGTATATTAGATCTTTATGGTAGGTGTCAGCTATCAAAATTGTTGGGAGACGAAGATGGCTGGATTTTTATTAGGAAACAAATATGTCTTAGTTCTATTAATCCGATTTTGTCTCCAAATGATAAAAAAGTTATCTTATAGAGTTTTTAGTGGTATCCTATATGTTTCTTCAATTGTAATTTCACATGAGAGATTACTTGTCTTCAGAGTGAGTGAAAAGACCACAACAAACATTTAATATGAGTATGAGGCCTTCCGACGAGTAATAAGACCTATGGCACACAGGGAACACCTGTATCCGCTAAATTTATTATTGACTATGTACTACTCTTTTTCTATACCATTTTTATTTATTTTATAGATAGTATGTCAAACTGTATTTCATATTTTATGATGATAAATCGAAAAAGAGTTATCAATAATTCGTAAGCAACTGAATATTATCATTTAAAAATTTTGAAAAATATCCTAAATACCTTGATAGCTCTTTAATTTTGGATGGAATCTGTTAATCCAATATATATTTGATTGTATACTAAGAAATATACGTTTATACCATTGTTTAATTCTAATTAATTCATCGGAAGCTTTAAATGTTTATTTTCCTTAGGACACTTGTATCCCTGTGGGTGCTAAAAAAATGTTTTTGCATATGTATCAAATCGTATATTATAGTTTTCTTATGTATGAACATAAATAAAATAACTCAAAAGTAAAATAAATATGAAAAAATGAATTACTTAACTGTAATTTAAAATGATAATAAACTCATTTTACATCACTTGTGCTTCATGGTTTTTGCTTAACCAATATGATAAGCTTGAATTGGTTTATTAATTTGAATAATGGGAGTAATATAAAGATCTAAAAAAGCCTCTATTCAACTTCCAGATACCTTAAACTTATGAGTTTGAAAAAATTAGTTTCGTCACAAAGGAAATATACATCTCATTTGAATAATTTATATTAGACAATACTAATTTATAACGCATAATTAATTTTTTAGTAAGTTTTAAATAATTATATATAAAGAGAACATCAATTATTTATCCCTTCACCTGTAATTGTAAGTAATATATTGATACTTTAATGTTAGTCTGTTATTAATTTTTTATAATAATTTAGAATTTCACAACAAGCATTAGTTCGATATATTAAAAAAAAGATATTCCAATAAACCCAAAGAATATATGAATTTTAATTTTGAATAATTTTCTTTATTTAAATACCGTTTGATACTCTAAATGGAATCCCCTAAGTCATGTCTTATCATAATGGTCAATTCTGGATTATACTATAAAAATATTGTAATTCTGGAATTACACGATTTCACACTAATTTCTGTAATTTCACAAAGGTTTTCAAAAAAAAAAAAAATGCCAAATCAATGGAAAACTTTTTATTTTGAAATCAAAAAATCATGCCTTTTTGGATGCAAAATAATGACTAATTTCTATATACCTTTAGAGAGTGTGAAAAATCATAAGAAGAATGAAAAGAAGAGTAATATTCTGCCTCTATGCCTTAACCTGTTGCCTTACCCTATTACTATTAAGGAAAAAATAAAACTCAATTAACTCACATACACATCAAAATTACTATTAGAAAACGCCCTTTTTTACAACTTCCATGTAACACTCTAAATAAGTTATAATAATCAGAAGCTAAAGAGTATTTATTGTCAGTTTTATAGACTAATAGTTTTATTAACATAAGCATTCCAGACTAAAAGAAATGATTATTTTTTATCTTCATACTAAACTAATATTTTACATAAATTATTAATCTCACAATTTATTATCACACCGTTGGGGTTAAAAGACTATAAGGCGGAACTATTCTAAGTCGGACCAACTGGAATGAGGAAGGAATAATTAATTTTATAAAATATTTTTGCAATAAAAAGAACTCAAGCACAATGAAGACCAATTAATTTATACTTATCTAAGATCAACTCGTTCTGAAACAATCATTTGTGGAGACTTCAACCTTCTTAATATTGATAGCCTATCTTGGATCAAGTAGGCTGTATATAGAAATTTTTCAAGATATTTTCCTGTAACAATAAGTCAGTGAAGCTACTCACTCTCGGAGCAATATTTTGGATCTGGTGCTCTCCTCCTCCAATTCTACTCTTAACACTAAAGAGTTGAATGATCATTATCCAATCTTAATTTCCACCACTAAAACTATCACTTATAAAAAAAATAGCAGCTCTAGAGGATACTTCGATTTTACTAAGGGTGGTTATCTCTCAATCAATAAAATACTTTGCACAATTGACTGGGTTGGATATTTTACCTCTTCCCACTACCCAAAAAATGTTGTAATTGCCTGTACATCAATAAGAAATATAGGCACTGAGCTTGTTAGTAGCTATGTCCTGTGCTTGGTACATAAGATTAATTATGATAAAAAGGAAAAGGAAATTAAACGACTTGTCTCTTTAAAAAAGACGTTCTTGGGATCATTTCCGACGGTTTCTATGTCGAGATAATCTACTTGCTACAAAAATTATGAGAAGATTGTTGTCCAATTTATTTGACAAAATAGGATTAAAAATGAAATTGAGCTACTATCAAAACTTTCTCTCACTAATATAAAACCTCTTTAATCATATATCAGAAAGAAGAGACTTAGGTTCTTTTATCAACGGGATTGGTTCAATACGAAATAATGAGGGTCTACTCATCTTAGATGATGTTGTCATAGCTTCTTGTTTTCACACGTATTTTGATGTGATTCCTGGGGCCCGTCCCAGCAGCAAGGCCTTAGACAAAGTCCCTCATGGGGAACTTCCCTTGAAATTGTCTATATAAACGGTCAGTTGTTACAGTGGCTTAGTTCCGGGCTGACAAATAGGATACAGAATTCCACTGTTTCAGAGCCTAGTGACGTTAGTTCATCTGTTCCACAAGGTAGTGTACTTGGACCCAAGCTCTTTGACATTTAGAGCAACGACTTACTAGATAATTTTTCAAAAGATATATACTTATAAGTGTATTATATAAAAATCGTATGTTCTGATTGAACCTCTATACCCAATTTATTAACTGGATTGTAACTTGAAAAATGCCTATAAATATTAATAAATGTGTCGTGTTTCCTTTCTCCAAAAAAGAGTTTATCAATTCAAGTCTTAAGGTGGTAGATTATTACTTGTACTTCAAATCTACATCTCTCGTGATTTGAAATTTAAGAGGCATATTTTGTACATTATAGAGAAGGCCAATCGTAAACTGGGAATTATTAAAAGAAGATTAAAAAATCGTGACCCTTTGTTTATGGTAAAACTATATAAACTTAATATCCTCCTTATTTTTATGTATGGATCTGAGACCTGGAATCCTTCAAGAAGCTACTTGATTGATTTCTTAAAAAAGGTACAAACCAGGTTTGTGTCGTTTTTTCGTTTATTGGTAGATAACAAGAACTACGAAGGTAAAATCAAAAACCTTGGCCTCATCACTTTGTCTCATAGACGTGCAATTAAAGATATGATTACACTACACCGAATTTTAAGTAAAACAATTAACTTATCAACTCCGACCTAGATACAAAATAAAGGCTATCTGTTCCACAAAACGAGACTCTTCACTCAAAACACCATCTATCTACCAAAACCAAAGATTGAGATTTTTAAGCATATTTTCTATTACAAATCTATTATTCTTTGGAAGAAAATACCTAGATTTGCTTTTGCCAGGGAAGTGAGGTTGACCTCAAGCGATTTTTAGTCAATTCTTTATTGGTGTGACACTTCTTTTTTTTTTTTTTTTTCTTTGTTTTTTTTTTTTCTTCTGCACTTTTCATTTTGTAAGTTTTGTCTTTTATATTTTAATATATGTATTATAAAGGTATCACTATTATTAAGAGCGTCAATTGTTATATTTTGTAAAATAAGTTAACCTTTATAGGTTTTGTTTATCGCACTGATCGAAATAAATAAATAAAAATTAAAAGCAAAGATTTTAGTTGGTAAAGGCGATATAGATGGAATGAAATACATGTTGCCGATATTTACGACCAGCAAGTGTATATACAACACTGGTTTTAACAAAGACATTGATAAAACACTTTCGAGGAGTATGGAAGTTGTAAACTTTTATGAGAATGTTTTTAATGTTTAACTGGCTCCATTTAGTCGATCAGTTTAACACAAAGTTATGTTGTCGCAAAGGAACTTATTGATTGGCGGGAGAGTAACACTCCTATTTTTATTTTTATTATTAATAAATTATTTTATATATGCATTATTGTATTACAATTGTCTTTGGAGTCCCTATATGATAAATTATTTTTATTCTTTTATGTTGGTAATGCTACACATTGCATTATTGTGTTGTATGATGTGACGTATTATTAAGGATACACATTTTTCCTTCTCTGTCATGTGGCGACCAGGACGTGCCACATATGTTTTCAAATATTCAATCTTTAAGAGTCATCATAGATATTATGTTACTTAGACACGTAAAATATATGAATCTTTGAATCTATTAATGATGTCAATACTGTGCTATTTTTAACTAGACCCTTTTTTTTTAATTGGTAATCTGAAGAATGAATTTTCTTTTGCTTAGCAGTTGTCATTTGTATTCAATTCTTGAGTAGTAACTTTCTTTCCTAAACAAATTGAATTGTATTCAAAAGCTGATTGAACATTCGTATGTGCACATAAAAGACAGCGAGTTGCCTTGAGGATTTGTTGCCGAGTTTTAAATGTAAGTCCTTGTTGGACTTACAGTAGAATCAGGGGTTGATATCGGAGTAATTCTTGCCTATGTGGTTGTTCTTTCCTTCTCCCCTCTTCTTCTTGTTTCAACTGACTCCCTACAAAACATTTTTCAAATTATCAGGGTTACCATGTTGATTTTCGTTTTTTTATTTGTCCATAATAAACACGATTTTCCTCAATATTCATTATCCTCTCTATCCGTTATAATATTACAATATAAAATACTAGGACATACCCTAGGATACATCAAACCCCCCATGATTTTATAAAATGTTTTTATTTCTATATGGAAGTATAGCCAAAGTGTTTTTCTTAAATAAAAAAATAATATTGTAGAAATTTCATAAATTTTGCTTAACATTTACCGGGCCCCCATCAAAGGTAAAAAATGGAATATTACATGATTTATGTCCATAAATTAAATAACTGAGACAAAAGTAATTTAAATCATAAGAAATATGTATACTTTGTTGCATAATACATAAAGAAATATCTTTTTTGTTTTCCAGGTTTAATGAAAAAATACTACAATTTCGTTTTCTGATGTACAAAGTAATAAAGAAGTAATCAAATCAAAGGGAATTACGTAATCTTCAAAGTGGTAATCTTCACAGCTACTCATATTAACTCACTATTACATTACCGTTCACTTACGTAATCCTATCCGTTTTCACTACTTGTAAAACATTCTGAAAATATTTTTCTAATTTAGCAACACCAAAAAGTCAGACCTTAGTTTTATATCTCCTTCTGCAAAGTCATTTATGACTTGGTTAGAATTGATCTTTGATTTGGAAGACATTTAAGACTACAAATTTATCCACTCTGTGACTTTTCTGGTCAGGAAATTAGTTTCTAATTGGAAAACATAGTATCCCAAAACCTGCATCAAAGTAATATGTATGTATGCCCTGTCTATCATAGAGTTCATATTTCATTACTATGAGCCTCTTAGCCATATTCTGTCGCTCACTTGATGGAGTTAAATCACTGAAGAGCACAAGTGGTACCGTTTCTGCCGTTAAATACCATTTATGGCGAGGTAAAGCAGATATGGCATTTTTAGTCACAGTTGAATTAATAACCTTACATTTCTTGTATAGACAGATATCATTCCAAGAAGTATCCACTGCTTTGGTACATGAACCATGAACAGATGATAAAACATAAAAAAATTGATTAATAAATGTAATATCTCACTCTGATAATTGCTATAATTAGTTCAAGGTTAAAAGGATAATATATTATACAGTAAAATAAAACTTTTGATTGAATACAACAATTTCAAACATCCAACGGATCTTGTGCATACATCAGGACGCTTCAGAGAAAAATCTTTGTGCTGAGGGCTTCTAAATTTAATACGCATAGTTCAGAGAATTCGTTGTAATCATCCTGCTGATGTTGTGGAGATACTTTTAATAAACTGCTTTATTTCTCTATTCTGGTATCACAGTCTTAATTTCATCAATGAACTTAGATCGAAGAATCTCAGTTTTTCTTTGCTGAGGCAGCTCAAAATTTCAAAAATATGTTGAAGAAGAATACTTCTGGTAATTTCGACATTCAGGTCTTTGAATATTTGTGTCAGCAGCACCTTGCCAATGTGATGAAGACATGCAGCCTAAAGTAACAGCCGTTCTAAGACCTGTTAAAGACAAATACAAGCATGAGTAACATGGTGGGTTTTAGAGGCACTTGTGTTAAACACCCTCGATACAACTGATGTTTCACATTTCCATGCTTTTCTTAGTTATATTTTTTTCTGACCGTCGGTCAGTGCCTGTTCTATAAGATGGAGCTTCATTCACATCATCGATCGTTAAAGTCAGCCGCTTTTCATTTAAATTCTTATTTGTAAAAGTATCCAAAAATTTTAACTCCCACTGATGTGATGAAATTTCTTTCTATTGCCTCTCTTAAGCCATTAAAGCTATATTTATAGATTAATAACCATGTATTTCTTACTATCTAAAAATAAAACAATATATTTTCGAGTAAGTGCAAGTTAAATATAACAATATTAAACACATTATTCTTGAAAAAAAGAAAAATGAATGCCTAGCGTTGCTTATGATAGTAATATAACAATAAGCAATAATATTCTCATTTCAAAATACTTAATGTGAGTCTGGTAGAATTGATTCTAGTTTTAAAATATTTCAGACAATGTGTTTTTGTTATAGGTAAAACATTTTTATCATACCACAACGGCTGATACACCCTAACTTAGCCGTATTCTTTTTTTGCCAATTTTTTTATTTGTATATTAAATAAAATAAAAAATTATTTCTATTTATAAAATATAATTAAATGTAGAAGGAAAATAAGTTAACTCCTTGATAAATAAATAATAATGACAACAGTTAAGGAAAATAAAATGCGTTCTTCAGATTTCAAAACTCCGAAAAATGGGACACTAAAAAATAAATACGATTTACATAACAATTATTACTTTATTATATGGACCATTTCAAGGAATATTAGAAAAATATAGATAATATTTGATCACAGCTGAACACGTTGGTAAAAAAACAAGCATATAAGAACTACGTATATTTTTCCATATGTGAATAGTTTATTTGGTAAATACGTTCTTATTAGGGGACGATTCATACATACATACATTGTTCAAGGATAATATCATAATATAGTAGATAGTTAAGTATTCAAAATAAATATAATAAACCCATTTATATAGAAAACGACAATTTTTATAATAAGGTTAATTAAAAAACACACATTACAAAGTGGATATATTTTATTTCAAATTATTTTAATAATGCTCTTAATAACTCAAGAAATTAGTAAAACCTATCGATAGACAACATTTGAAGTTCTTATGTCCCTTTTGCAATTATAATTTTAATAATTATATATATATGCTCCTCTCTCAACCATAATGAAGATACATACTAAGAATAACTCCCTAATTGTATTCTTCATTTTTTTTAGTCATTTACTAATCTTTTATTTAAGTGATTGGAACTTCTGAATTAAACTTGCTAAACCTATAAAAAATGCAATTCGAAATATTTTCCAAACTTTTTCTAGTGTCGTTAATGTTATCACCACTAAAAAAATTCAATTTATTGTATTTCAATTTCAAATATTTATATAATATGAATTATATATTTAGAAAATTGAAATATTTATCATAAAAAAATTTCAAACTTTGTACATAGTTTATCTTCAACCTTGTTTATCAAATTTATTTGCTGATGTTATTTGTAATATAATTTCGAAGAAAAAGTATTTTACGTGTTTGACCACTGATAAAGATTTTCTGTAGGATTGAGTTACGGAGACTGGCTAGGGAAAACTATTACCTTAATTTGCTTCTTACTGGGTATATATTGTTTGTTCTTGTCGTGAAGCAAGATCCATTTTCATTACCCTGCTTTGAGGGAAGGAGATTGTCACACAAGATGTGACAACCTGTCGGATGACGTGAAGTTATAAGTTATCCTTCCCCCTTAGCAGAGAAACATTCCTGAAACATAATATCTGCAAAATCATGCTTAACATTTGGTACGGAGTATTTTTTTAATAATTGTATTACCCTAAACTCTTTTTTTGTTCATGTAAAGAAATCTCACTTGAAAAAAAATCATTATAATTATGGGCCATTATTTTATTTGTGAGTAGACAAACTTACAAAATCGGCAAGGCATCAAAAACTTAATTTCTTGATTGGATGAAATTCATTTTGACATTGATACAACTTAGTTGAGTAAAGAAATATAATTATGAACTGGTTTATGGAAAGGATGTCAATTGAAATAACGATTACATTAATATAAAAAATTTCATTATTATTATGTAAAAAAGTTGAAAGTCAAGATAATAAATCTGTGCACATATGATGCACATTTTAATCTAGTTGCTTATATGTATATACAAATGCAATAATATTAAAGCTTTTTTAAAGTTGAGTATAGGTATAAATTGTACTTCATATTATATTTGAAGTATCAATATTTTTATGCATATATCAGGAAGTGATATATATTGATTGCCTTGATATTTTCAAAGTTGTATCTAGATATAAAAACATGTTCTGCAATTTTATAAAGTTTTAAAGGGCCTTTAATGCAACTTGACCTATCACTTCCCTCATTTACATACATCTACGTTCAAATTACGTTTTTTGATTTTTTTTTAGCTTCAAACCGTACAAAAAATATCCGTATAACAACAATTATTACACTTTATTTTTTCCTTTTTTATTGAATAAGTGCAGTTTAGTTTGTAAATATATCCAGGATATATATTTCAGGTGCGAGGTCCAACATCCTGAGCTATAAAGGTATAGAAATAAACTTTATTATTTATTTTAAAATTAGATTTTGATATGGTCCTTAGACATGAATTAATTCTGCTACAGTTTTACTTAATTATTATTTCGAAATTTTTGATGTACATATATGTACATTTGGGAATAAGCCATAGAAATATCTTTTTTATGAGCTTTTGCTAACATTTTTTTAATTCTCGAAGTGAATCTAAAGAAACCTTGCTATTAATTACTATATATATCGATGTTGAAATTAATTATACCAAGTACTTATAACAATCAACAGTTTAATCTTCAAGATATTATTTTGTTTATGGAGGATAGCCCAAAAGATGCATCTACAATTGTTTATGTAATTCTATCTGAAGATCCTTATGAGCAAACTGATGAAGATAGTGTTAATGAATAAATAATTTTAAAAAAAAAACAATTAACTTGGAAAAGGTTTATTAAAGCCGTTGATGAGCTTTGTACTTGGCATCTAGATGACGGACGAAAATGAAGACCCAAATTTCAATGAAACTCAATCCATGTTTATAAAAAAAAGTCCTTCTCCAAATATTGCTTCCAAAAGTAAATTCCACCATATAAAAGCTCAAAATGGAAAAAGTCAATAGTTTTTATTGCTAGCGATTATAATACAACTCCCTCAGACTTCTTAAAATTATTCATCTGAATAGGAAAAATATTAATAGAGACAAAACGATAACCCCTGATCTCAAAATATCAAACTTTTTGTGACAAGGTGAAAGAGTGATACAATTCAAGCGAGTCCACCCCTCATTTAATTCAGTGACTATCTCACAGTAGCACAAATAAATAAGTCTTTGCAAAGACGACAAGACTCAAGTAGTGTCTAAATAAATAAAAAACCAACGACGGTATAATAAAAAAAAAATTAATAAATACGACAGCAAACACATTTAGCTTGTCACAAGTTTTGAACTTTCATGACATAACTTTTAAAGTAAATAATTAACTGTTAGAGTTATTCCAGATTTATCTTGTCTACCTGGTATATACCGGGTGTGGCGTTGAAATCTAAAAATCAATTGTCTTAACTTGAAAGAGATATCTTTCCGTAGCCACTATAACAAGTCGTGCCAAATGGTTGACCCACTAAACACAGTGAGTGAGACTTTTGCTCCTCCTGAGTCTCAATTAAGACATTTATTAAGCATACCATGACATATATCTTATATGAATTTGATCTCCATTACTATCTATGACGTCCTTCAAGCGACCACGGAAGGTGGAGCACACTCTGGCAATGTAGTCTCTTAATTCTCTTGCAATTAATTATAATAAGATTTTTTTCCACAATGTCCTATATTCATTAAAGTACTTTTAGCATTTTTCTTTATCTTTACGTGTGAAAAATGGATAGCTAAGCTAAAAAAATCATGGTAAATATAAATGACATAAATTATTAAACGATGAGGAAAATGGTCAAATAGATTCAAATATCTTGTTTACAAAAATCCGTTTGGCAATTCTATTAATAAAATTTTCATCTGAATCAATTATATCTCCAATTATGTTTCTTGGGTCACCTCTAACTCAATCAACAGAGGAATGGAACGCCAACTTCACAGGCATATAAGCCTACACAAGAATGCATAACCTTTCTCTGTGCCTCGCATTCCTGAGAATCACTTAATCCTCTTTACAGTATAACTATATTTTGAATCCGCTTATAAAGAAATAAATGACTTATTGGAAGAAGATTGTCACTATGCTACTTTGAACATTCATTAATGGTTTTAGTCAAGACGACTGATTCGTTAGAGGTGTTGTCAGTTATGATTTCTTATTAAGAGCAGGAGTCCATTTGCTAACATAATCAGATACTGATTATGTTGAAAGTTTAGGAGATGATATGGTTTGAAAAAATCCCCGAAAATAGTCTTTAGGTGGAATCCTTTTAAGTATTTGAATAAGAGACTTGATATAAAACAGATATTGATGTTATAACAAACATAAGTACCACTCGTGAGTAGAGAAAAATAGAGAACTTGTGAGATATGTCACTGTTGTATAGCAACAAAGATCTTGTGATTTAACACTTTGCGACTTCTTCTTTTGGGGCCATGTGAAAAATAAGGTCTACGCCAACAGCCAAGCGTCGATTCAAGACCTCAAAGATGGAATTTGTAAAGCTATTGAGTGCATAGAACAGCCACTTCGCCATTTGGTGATGGAAAATTTCATAAAAAGGATACAGTCCTGTAAGAATAGCTGTGGTAGCCATTTGACTGATTTTGTTTTCTATTATTAATGGTACACCTTTCTCTTTACATTGAGATAAACATCCGATCATTGATCTCAAAAAAAGTTATTTTCCTTTGAATATCAAAATAACACTCCTTATTAGAAAGCCCTATATTATATACAATAATACTAAATATGTGAATATTCTTCTAATTCTTGTGAGTGTACATCTAATGTATATGTTAACCACTTTATTAAAAAACATATTTTTCTGAGAGATCACTTCCTGCTCACTTGTACGTTTTAAATTTCAAAATAGGGATAAATATAATTAGTAGGAAGAGTAATATCTTGCTAATTACTTGCATGTTCTTTTTATAAATGTACAACCATGTTCACGAGGATTTCCACATTTTTTAAGATTCCTAGATGTTACACATAATAAACAGTGATGATTAAAATATTTACTACCAGTATATAAAAATAAAATAAACCGAAAATTTACATGGTTATCATGCGAGTTTGAAAAATATTCGAGAAGGGAACGTCTTAGTTGTCATAACGTTTATAATATCAGCTCCATTCAGCCGTGAGAGGAATGAAAGAAACACAAATTCTACTCTTTATATTTCAACAACATATAGGCTGGAATTACTCAGAAATCGATTCTTAATTTAACTAGATGTATAACCAGAATTTACACTAATTAATCCCCAGCAAAGACTCATTGTTACACAACGTATTTTATTTGTACATGAAACTAGTTATTACGCCATACATAGATAATCCATCTTACATAATTTAATATTAATGATAACAACTTTGGACAGTAAAAAAGCCTGTTCAAAGGACAACTAGAAAGAGCAGCAGCACCTCTGGTAATGAATTTCTTTTTTGTTTTGTGAGTTTTTAATCAAGTATGTTTATGTAACTCATTATTAAAAAAAAAAATTGAATGTATCTATTTTTATGTATATTTTTGAGTCATAAATTTTCGTGTGAGATAGTGTATATTATTATCAAATAGATTTATTGTGTTCTTTAATTATATCCCTTGAAAAAGAAACAGCTATTATCTTAAAATTTATGTATGTTATCTTGTTGGTTTTATAATTGAAATATATATTCTGGAAGTACTAATTAGTAACTTTTTATACTCCATGGCACATAAGAAAATATCAAAAATCTTCAAAAACCATGATTATTTAAAATTTTACAATTTTTGCAAGAATTTTAAGTAAAAAATTTTGCCCTAAAAGGGTTGACAAAAATATTTTCAGAAACTTTATTTCTTTCTTTATAAAGATATGACTTACGTTCATACAGTTCATATGAGATATTCTACTTAATTGTAGAACTCATAAGTATCATATACCACATTAATTTTTGAACCTTTGACTTGGCGAGTTTGATAGATTTTTTTTCAAAAACTTGATTCTTGCCATTGCAAATGTATAACACAAGTAAATAAAATTGATGTGTTTCTTATTAAGTTTACGTAGAAAAACATAAAAAAAGACCTTTGGAACCACAAAATTTCTTCTTTCACGCCACAATAATATTGTATATGTCTTTTTTTTAAAGTTATAATCATTGGTGGTGAAAAAACATAATACCTTTTTTAAATTTTTTTTTTTGGTCATTCTAAGTATAAATTCTTATATTACGTTTTTCTTACAGATATTGACTTTTTTGGTAATCATTATTTTTTTTATCTAAATTCAAATTATTACAAATAACAGAGCCCAAAGAAATGAACAAATTCTAAATATTACTAAATATATTCAAACTTTCATTTTTTTATTTTTTTAACAAAAATAATATACTTGGACTATGTACGCACAACACTTGAGAAAAATATACTAGTGAAGAAATCGATTTCATTTTAACTTTATATTGTACACCTGTGAATTTATAATCAAAAATAACTATTGGAAAAACATAAGAATAATTTCTTTAAATGTAAAGAATAAGATGTTTAAACTATTTTTTCACGCATGTTTTATACATTTTTAACCCATTTAATGAACATAAGTTACGTATTATGATTGCAATTTCGAAAACTTTACGATTTTGTACATAGTCTGAAACAGTATTTTTCAATTATTATAAAACAACACATGCTTTTGTACAAAATTAGACATCTCCTACTCTTTTTCGATCTCCCTGATTTACATTCATCATTGAGTTTGATAAATAATAAGAACACCCGAAAAACATGCATTAGTAACTTTGATAATTAATTCCAGAATTTGTTAATAACTCAAAATCCAATGAAGTATCATTTGAAAAAAACAATCAAGTACAGGAAAAATAAGATATGATTAGAATTTAAAAAAATAGTGGAGTAAAAATTAACAAAGGATACAACAAGGATATGTTGGTATAGATGAACACTCCAAGGAAAATAACAAAAGTTTAAATAAAGTTGATTAATCTTACAGGGTTAAAGGGTTTGTTAATACATATAACTCAATCAACTGTTCCTTTATTGATAAAAATATAAGATAAACATATTTATAAGTTCGTTATAGATTTAGCTAATATTATGATTATTAGTTAGTATCCAATGTTCATTTATGAAGAAAAAAACCATTTCTATGAACCAAGCAGATCTTCTATTAATGTTTCTAATCAAACTCATATTAATGATATTTTTATAAATGAAAATTATTTTTAACTACTAAGGAAGAATTATAATTATGTAAGATATAAGTATAAATAGTCTCTCTAAAAAATTAAAAATTTGCCCTACGGCAATATGCATTACGTTTAATAAAACTATTAAATTTTATAAGTGAATTTATACTTGTTTTAAATGGAATAAAATTGCATTTCAAATATAACCATTTAAAATAAATTTATAAATTTACCAAAAGAAAGAAAGAAAATCATGTTTAATATAATTATCTTTTATTTAATTTCTCTTGAAGGATAAGGAAATTACTATTTACGGGGTTCAATACCCTACCTTAAAATGTGTTATTATGACCACTTTAAATAGTTATTATATATTTAAAAGTGATGTATGTTATGTGTATCTATAAACAGAGGATTTTTCAAAGTTGAATGTATTTAATATATCTTGTATTTGATTTTAAAAAATCAGGTTGTAATCACCAATATACTTAAAAACAATGTAGATGAGTTAAGAAAATTCATACCAGGTCAGGCAGACGTGACGTAGTAAATAAATTTATGTTGCAGTCCATCTCTTATATTTGTTATAATTATACGTATTAACTGTGTTTTAAATTGTAAGCATTTTCTGTATGTAAAAAAAGAAACCAAAAAACTGATTTGGTAAACCTGAAAGATTTGAAATTTCATTTGTAAAGCAACAGACTAGTTGTCTTAACTTTTCAATCGATTAGTTGCAAGCTGCCATAAGGGTAAGAAATTGACAACAAGTATGGTATCATGAGCACATGTTGTCCTTTTATATTTGGATAATATCTCTTCCAGAATTTAAAAAAAAGAACAATGTTCAATTTGCCAACAACAACAACATAATTTGTAAGATAAGAATTGCATTGTATTTTCTTCCTTATCTATTAAATTACCAAATTGGAAGAGCTTTTTAATCTTTTTTACATGAAAACAGTGTCTCAGATAAACTCGTACCTTGTTTTTAGGTATCCTGGTAATACCGAAAAAATTCAAGCAGGGCGATGCATTGTATATATATTTAATCGTCTTTCTCATGAAATAAATTGATAGTAAATAAATTTAAAGAAATATATATTCTTTTGTACAAAAAGCTCAAGTTTTTTACATTTTAGATAAATAAGTTTGTTTTAAAGGCAATTGAAAATCCTAGATTTTATTCTATTTTGCATAAATACCTTAAAGTAAGGAGATTTCTCAATATTCAAATTACATTTTCTCAGTATTGCTTGGTATAATATAAAATATAAGGACATGTGCATTGTAAAAACTGAGGTATTTTTTTTTCAAAATCGTTCCCAAAACTTTTGAAAGGCGTTAAATATTTCTTAATTTCTATATTTGTCGATTTTGAGAGTTTAAAATTAGGCCATTGTCGTGAAAATACTCAAAAGATGCAAATCAAAAATTTTCGAACAATAGATTTGCTAAAACAAATGAATTAAAGATCCGTAAGTTAGTATTAGTATACTTTTTTTAATTTTAAAAATTGAAGGAAGTCAACATATCATAATGTTATTATCCTGCGAGTAGTTTTAAACGCAACTTCAATGGGGGTTTCTTCCTTTCAGATTAACAATACTTTTCATTGATTATAATAAGTAATTGAAAAATAATATTATCACTATTACTATTTGATGATGGTCAGCAAAAATTTAATATTTCGTTGATAAATAAGATAAAAAAATCGTTGGAGTCTCTGTCGTCTGATTCAAAAAATAAAACTGTTTTATTACATAATCAATCAGTGAACATTGCAAAAAAAAAAAAGAACACACAAATTTAAAGTCATTAACTATTTTATTGAAAGCTATTAGTATGAATTCGCCGTAAGAGTTAGTTGATAATAGGAATCAAGAAAGCTACAGCATTTATGATAATATGGCATTTTTGTCGACAAAAACAAGTGACGAAAAAAAAAAAAGGAAGCATCAGCCAACATTTCAAATAGTTTTGATAAGGAGGAATCAGAATGTGTTGATAGGAAGGTTACATCTCATATTGATGGGCCAAGTTATCTACGATCATTCAAGACCCTATTGAGCTTTAAAAAAACTTCTCTAAAGGAGAATGCGGGTTCTTTGGCTCGAAGCAAACAAAAAAACAACAAAGTAACAGACTTGATTCCAAGATCAATCCAATTTTAAACCTTGAAACATCGAACCAAAAGAAGAAGACGAGAAACGATTCAACTCATTAAGTGACTGATAATCGATTGAAAGATAACGAACAAAATGTGTATGAAGATTTGATCAGAAGATCTCATTATAAAACTAAAATTGGCATTAGAATAATTATTATTTAAATACGAGAGGTGGAAGAGAGAGACTCGATATTACGATTTTTTTTTTCATGCCAATCGACAGGAAATAGTTGGAGGGACAAGGTATGGATTTCTTAGAACTAAGAAAACAAATAATGGCTCTGTTTTATCTGAAATAACTATCTCTGAGTATATTAAAACCTCTTTCAAAGACAATAAGGCTTGAGGGCCTGGTTTAAAATTAAATGATTTAATTTAATAAATTTTAAACGTTTTAAAAAAAATTAGTAATATATCACGGCTAATTATAAACAAAGAAATAACAACCATACTTCATATGGGCATGTGGAAACCGGTGGTTTTAACCGTGGAGGGATGTTGTGTAAAGGATGTTTTCAATATTTTAGGAACTAAATGAACAAATAAAGGCCTCATGACTCAAATTGGATATCGTTAAACTTTCTTGGAACATTTGGTGTCACAAATGGCGTAATTATTGCATAATTCAATCCTCCAAAGATGGTAGATCGTTATAATACAAAATAAGTGTCAAAAATTATTTATACTGCTACAGTTATTCCATCTGTGGCAGAAAGGGCGTTAAAGGAAGAAAACACTTTGCTGGGGCATCTTTTTTTACCAGAGTTACATTCAAGCTCTAAAGAGATCATGTTCGCAATTGGGGGGTGGCTTAACTCTACTGGCTAACATTTTATCAAAAATATATATATGAAGATATTAATTGATGTAACTAGAAGACCTATTTTGGAGTGGAAATTTCACTTAACTAATTCTGCAATATTTAGGATTTTAATTTTGGGATCAGATTGACCTAATTGTACTATCCAGGATATCTCAAGTGAATGGGCGGTAGCTCACAGAGTCATGTGGAATAAGTCACCTAGCTACGACTTAAACAATACTGTGGATATTATTAGACAAAAATATTAAAAAACTACCTTTTTCAAAAAATCTTCTAGCACCTGAAGAGTAAGAACGAATTTTATTGAGGGATGAAGTCATGACACTACATGACAAAAGTCCATATAATATTTTTTATTCTTGTAAATTTTTAGAATGACTGGATGACTTTTAAATGGGAATTTTGTGTTTGTGGACACATCCTTATCTTTTATTTTATTTCTAAATGTTTATTATAAATTATTTTTATACGATACTTGGGTTTAGTAATCCTCCTATGTTTGCGTTTCTATTTGGTAATAAATATATTTATTGCATGTCTTCGATTTTAATTGTAATCTCAACTATATACTAACTTTTAACCAGATAATATTTTATTAGCTGGATTTTATCGTGATCAATGTGTTTTTTGTTGATTTTTTTTTTTTTTTTTTTTTTGTTATCAAGTCATATCGCTGATAAGATGTTTATATTTGAGGTCTGAAAAATGAAACTAACTCTAAGCTATAATGATTGCTTAATTTGTATATCAATGCAAATTTCTTTTATGTTTTATTTATTTATTTGTATATGTATGTATACATGTTTTGTGGATGAATAAAGACCCTGGAAAAAAAACGAATTATAATATTAATATTTAATTGGTATATGTTAAATGACAGGAAGGCTCAGCTCCTCTTCGTCAGAAGGAAAGCAGTTGATCTTCAGGGTCGGCCTTGGACTTCTATGTAAACAAAGAGGATTTTGGCATTCTTTAAAAGCCCCAATTTTAGTAGAAGTCTGGGAAATGGTTTTTCAACTAAAATAACTTTAATATCATAGTAGTAATTTGTGTTTCTTGAAATGAAGAGAGGGTTGGACTATAAGGTGACAGATGAACTGATCGCCTATGTATCAGATCATTGCTCGTTTAAATTAAATAATAATAATAATGATATTATAATGTACTTTTCTGAAAACAAAGTTTGTTAAAACATATTATTTTAAACTGTTACAAATAATGTGTAGTTTGTTCTTCAATCAATAATAAAACACTTACAGTACTGTATAACATATATGTATTCTATGTATTTTAAATTTGAACAAAGATTAATAACTAATTCATATCTTTACATGAAAATAAAGATGAAACTGCATAGTATATTTGAGATTGCTTGATTTCTGCTGCGTTGCCTCCCGTTTTTTGGGTGTAATAATATAAACAATAATTATGGCACAAAGCAGAAGAAATACCTTCCTACTTTTTTCACGTGGACAGCCAGTTGAGAACATTGTCATCTTCCTGAATTACTATAGAATGGTTGTCTGCCACATCATCAACCTCTTTAAGGTAATTTGCAGGACAAAAAAGAAAAACTTATTCTCTAAGATCGAATAAGAACCAGGGGTTTCATATTTTGCACCTTTAGACTTGGTCTTCAAACTCTACAGATCTGTTCTAATTATTATTTTCTACCTACAAGGGAGATTGGAGAGCAAGATAACAGATTGGCAAAAATATAGGCCTTAACAAAGAAAACACTTTGTTTTCTTTGGTTCGTAATGGAATTTTGTTACAAATATTTTTTTTATTTGTTATATGGAACCGAATCCCAAAGACACTTTTTAAAGACATTGCATAGCTTGCATTGCATATGTACTACAATACTAGCCACAAAAGTGCTTGAAGTTATTTTCCTGCTCTTTACTATCAGGTTTATCTTGTCTTCAGTGGCTGCATAGAGAAAATAATTGCTGCAGAAAAAAGAGATATAGATTATTTTATTATTATAAAACTTTATAAATATGTTTAATTATAAATACAGCATTTATCCATTTTTAGGATAGTCTTTTCAGTTTAGCGTAAGTTTATATGAGCATCACTGCTCCAAGGATCATGATAATCACTGATCTATATATATCATTAATTTTTTTCAAAGGAAAATTTAATAAATTAACAAACAACCTCGAAATATTATTTTGACTATATTAATAATGTGTCGTATATTGTTTTAATAATTAGATTATTTTTAAAAGCCTTTAACAACAAACAACACTTTATCTTTATTTAAAATGTTTTTGAGGGATGGTATTTTAAATTGAGCATTTATAATTTAAATTATTCTAAGTTGTTATGATAAAACAAGATGAAGGATTTTTCTTTTAGACGTTCTTAATTTTCGCTGACCTCAACCTATAGCTCTATAAACTGCTTTTAATACAACGTGCACTAATGAAATATATGTCTGATAGGAATGTCATTCCACCATGTCACATGCTTAGAACAACATACCCCTTTCTTTTTTTAATCAGGAACATAAACATTATGTATTTTTTTGGATTTTGTGCAATTAAAAAGGTAAAATTGTTAATTCACTAATAATTGACTAAAGCCATCGGACACTAATTAATTTGTCTGAAAATTTACCAAATGTATCAAACAGAATGCTAAGGTCCCACTGACGATGATTTCCTGGAAATATTTTGACCCAGAAGTAGCCAAGAGAAAAAAACTAAACAATCAGAAGAATCCCGACCTATCAATGAATGTGATCCTTGACAGCATCGATGTAGCGTCCATTTCAACTTTTCATCGTGCCATCAATGAAAACCTACTGTACAATGGCTCGTTATCTTGAAAAGGACAGCTTCTTAGCCCTTCAAACAGGAAAATAAATGTCACTTTAATCAAGGCTTTAACCTACGTAAAACCTCCGTGAAAAATATTGTAAAATTATTTTAAACTCATAAGTATAACTCGAAGTTTATCCCGAAAAAATAAATAAAATAATAATTACTCGACCATCTGATTATTTAAAACATGATGTGTTTATTTATGATAATAGGCTGTGTAAGTTCGTAAATATGAATTAAAAAATAAACTAGACTATTATGAATACCATTATCATTATTTGACATAATACAACATAAATAAATTGGTAGGAGATTGAATTTTTTTTTTGTACTCTTGCGAAAGAACATATGTTCATTAACAAAATAAATCCCAATATTCTCTTATCTTGTTACATTAATTTTTTGATATTATATTTCCCAAAATTCATAGTCAATTGTCAATGACTTCAATGATGTTTTTATTTTTCAAGCTTTTTGTTATAGAATCCTCTACTTTTTTTGCCATAGGACAATTATATGCAATTATGGCATTTCTTACCTCCTCAACCTTGCATCAGTTATATATTATTGAAAATTTTATTTGAAGGGATTAACATGTTTAATTTTTTTATTGACAAAATCCTTTTAAACCTTCTCATCTAGGTCAAGCTTTATTTTCGGTTAATTTCGATTAGTTTGAGATAAGAAAAATTGCGTTAAAAAGTATTGCATAAACAAAGAAATGCAAAAATTTATATTTAAATAAAATATTGAACTCTCAACAAGTAATTTTTACGAATTGGAGAAAGAGTTTCAAATGATTATCACGACATTTACTATTACATCTAAACTGATAAGGACATAGCTAGTTTGAATGAGTCAACTTAGATCCATATGTGGCTAGGGCACAATAAATATAAATTAAGTAAAAAAAATGCTTAAGCTGTATTAAATAAAATAATTATTAATTAAATGAAATTTGAATAAAAATAGAGATATAGTTTTCATCTTTTTGTCAATAAAAACTTAGACCTTATCTTATGATCATTATTATTATTTTTTTTTTTTTGCTTGACGCGAATCGGCAATTTTTTGGTATTCAAACTTTATGTCATTATATCTCAGTACCATTTCCTCCCAGTATTAATCAACTTAATATGATAAATTTGAAAAATAAAAAAACATATTAGTATTTTTAATTCAGCTTCTATCTAACTTAAATAAAATATTTACTAAAAAAGAATACCCTAATCTTTAAAAAAATCCAGAATAAAAATATTTCATTACTTCACTTTTTTCTCATAGTTATTATTTTTTTTATAATTTAATATTTCAGTAATATGCAAAAAATTGGCATACCTGTGGAGCAATGAGTATTCTCTATAAATAAAGAAAACAGAAACCCAAATAGGAGTACCTTTGTTAAAGTATGTAGTAAAAACTCATACATTTATACAATTATGACGTTAAATTGACGTCTTAGTGATTTGTGATGGTTACATACTTACAATACTTCAAAATAGATCTAAGTAATAATCGAATATATATTAACTAAGATTTATCTCTCCTGATTCTATTTTCCGGAGAGTTATTGGGGTTTATAATTACAGAAAATTATAGGTAAGTACGATTTTCACAGGAAATGCTGCACTTAACTATTTCATAATGTAAAATTCACTTAATTATATATAATCCACCAAAAATTAACTTGTTCATCACATAACATATAATTATATTTTTTGTTGGTCTAATTGGATAATGTAATTCCCAAAAGCCATACCCATGGCCTTGTATGTTATGAATTTATAACTTAATACAAATAACTTGATATATATAAATTATATTCTGTAAAGTTATGTAAATAAAATATAAGGTTCAACTTATTTGAATCGTATTCATAAGCGTAATTCAACAGTTTATATAGTCAACACATCATATGTTAGTATAGTCTGGATATAACTTTTAACCAATAAGTTTTAGTAATACTGATGCTTATTAATATGAATGTATATAACTGATAATATGAAGAAAAATAAAAGTGTTTTACGACTAACATTTATTTTTAACATATTCATCCTTAAAGAGGGAAAATAGATATGAAAAAAATAGATTTAGTTATAGAAATTATAAACTATGCCAATTTTACCATTTCCTCTTTTTTTATTCTATGGAGTATGGGCAGATGGTGAGCAATGATTACCATTAAAATGAATACATTAAAAATTTTAACCATAAATTCCATTAAAGATGTGTACACTATTTCAGCAAAAAATAATACCATTTCTAAAGATAATAATCTAGTACTGAAGTCCTACAATAGGAATGGAGATTATTTTTAAGCTTAATTTTCAATGAATTCGCCAAACTAATTTTTTATTGTTAGGGTGAAAAGTAGATTTGAGCATTTCGAACTTATGTCTAATTTCAGCCCTCCCTAAAAATAAAGAAATATTCAATAATCTATATCAATACAACCAAGTTTTTCATATGTCTATTGGTCTGAGGAGGATTTTTGAGTGTGTGCTAAATAAATAAAATGTATAATTCCAAGCAATGAAAAAAAACAAAGATTAATTTTCAAACGAACTGGGATTAAGAGTATACATTACACAAAATTCAACATTGTGATGCCTGTGAGAAGTCATCAATCATTAATGCTGTAGAGACAGGAAGTTAGACAAGAAAGATTTGCATGTTATAATGGCTCGAAAAAGAAAACATAGAATTCTTATTTTTGACAAGATCTGAGTTTTTGACGGGTTCGAGGTTTTGACAAGTTTTGAGTAACACCAGGTTTTTTTATGCCCACGAGCAGAGTTTTTTGTTTCTTTTCTTTTTACTTACATCATAAAACTCATATACCAATTGACGAGTTTTGTTCGTGTCATATCACTAGCCATAATACATGAGTATTCAAGTATCTAAAATAAAATTCTATATTGATCATACACTCTATTCAAAAATTTGAATTGAATAAGCTACCGGTTCCTATATTGAATTTTTATGGCAATTACGTCAAAGATATATTAGCCACTTATGAAAATGGTGTAATGGTTATTCGTCACTGGATCATACATATAAATGCATATAAATATTGGACGTCGAAGGTCAACATTTGAGACTAAAACTATAGGGTTCAATGGATTTAATTTCGATATAGAAGAATAAAATTGATTTGAAATTCAGACTTGGAAATAATATTCATAAAGATATAGTGTACGTGGTAAATAATATCTCTCAAAACGAATTATTTACCTCATAAAATGCTTACAATAAGTTGATAATTTTGCACCTTGATTTCCCTTGTATATTAAAGACAAAAAGACCCCAATACAAAAAGATTATTGATAGTTTTTCAAAATGGTTGTTGGATTTTGGATATCAAAAAAACTTAAAATCCGATCAAAGTCCAATATTTTTATGAAACAAATTCAAAGATTTTTTGAAAAATAATGGTGTAATTTGGTCATTATCAAGCCCATATTACCTCCAGAGTGATGGGATGGATGAGGCAGCGATCAAAAACATCAACAATCTCCTCAACAAATATAAGTCTAGAACTATTAATTAATATGGATTCAGAGATGGAGTATTATAATATAGAAATACAACACTTTAGTTTGGATAATCATGTACTCAAATATTTCAAGGTCGAAATTGTAGATAAAAGGTTCCAAAACATAAAATATCAATGGAAAGACGATTGACGATATTAAAAAGATGTATTAAAAACGTACTAAGTCTAAATCATTTAATAGAGAGAGCCGCACCAATTCCCCACTATACAATTAAAACGAAATGTGGAATGCATCAATAGTTTTACATTTGAGCTCATTGGCTATAATCCTCAGCCTCAAATCGCTCTGAAGATAGCCGTCTGAAGGAAGGAAAATAAATGGGATATTAAAGTTTATAAGAATAAATATTGATTATATGTTATACTTCTTATCAAGTGTAACAAATAAACACATTAAATATGAAAAAAAACAAAAAAATGATCTTATCTCTCTTTTGGAATTACCAGTCTATTACATTTAGAACATTTTCAGTACTTAAAACATTGAATATCTAGACAAATGTTACTATCGAATATCTAGTACAATTGTCTTTAACTTCATTGATTAAATCTATATATGTTTGATTTTTCATCGTGTATTTTCTAATATCTTCTATTAATGGATCTAGAAATCTTTCTCCATCTTCTAAATTAGTACTTTTGATTAAAGCAACTATAATATTTTTCCCTCTATGATTAAGGACTTTTTCGAACATTTTTTCCAGGAACTCTCTGTTTTCATCTTGAGCTTCTCTTTGTTCTTTCATCATCATTTTTTTTTTTTTTCATTATGGATTCTTGATTTGTTACTTTTACTTCTTTTTTTTCCAGCTTTTGAATCTTCTCAATAAGTAATTGATTTTCCATTTCCCTTTTTGTCAACATCCCTTTTAATATTTAATTTTCTAACGTACATAGGTTTTATCGAAGTTCCTTAATTACATAGTTTCTGTGAAACTATACCATTTTATGTTTCGACTATAATCAATCAATTTACCTCAACCACATACAGTAGACAAATCTATTTACTCAACCTATTAATAAGTATTTATACATCATTCTATACTTTATAGTTCTAGAACCATATTAAATAACATTATCTTAGGATTGGTTTTTACACTGAACGCAATTTCCACAATTTTCCCAATACTAACGATTGTGTTAAGAGTTGGTGAAAAAATGACAGACTTTAAGATTTTTGTAGTAACTAACATAAAAAATATTTTTTTATTTGAGAAGCAGTTATTATTATTCTTTAATTCTTGAAGAGAAGAATAAATTTGGAGATAAAGTGTAATAGTCATTATTTTTTTTTATCATTCCATTAAGACTAGACGTATGGGAAAAAAATATCTTTATTCCTGTATTGAATGTCAGATGGCAAGAAAAATGTATATCCCTTCTCTTATTTGATAAGAATTTTACTTATTTTGTCACACAAGTGGGCGTGCCTTTCAATCTTTTATTCTTGTAAGCAATAATACACATTGCGAATTTTTGTTGTTTTTTGGAAATATGAGTAGCGATTTTTATATTGAAAAACTGTTTTGGTTAGTTTTTCCTTTTTTATGCGAAAAGTTCAAAGTATCAAATGTGCCTGTCCTTATAAATGACGGAGAGTAACGCTGAGGATTTTTTGAAGAGTGATTAGTAGAAATGGGGGAAGTGGGTCCCTGTTAGACTCAGATTATAATGGAAGATTGAAAACAAGGTATGTTTGTCTATGCTTGATAGATATGATAAAATTATTGAATTCATTTACTTTACAGTTGGTTCAGCTAATCAATGAAACTTCATCCTAGCTAAAACAAAATTAAATTGTAATGGTTTCCATGTTCATTAACTTATTTATATATGTCCAAAATACTTACTTTCTACTAAAGCCAAAAAATATAACATATTTCCCTATCTAAATTTAAGACATAAAATATTATATCTAATGTTGTGCAATTATACAGAACTGTCGGTGAAATCCCCTTTGATTGATCTATGTTTTTCTGTCTTTAATGACCTTAATATTATGTAAATTATAAATAAATTGTAAGAATGCCCTAAATTGACGACTACAGCACATTATTTCTTAGTGACAGTCTCAAGTTTTTTGGTAATCAAAGAAATAAAACATCATATTTTACTTATAAATAGACATGTAAATAAAATTGCTAAGGAAATAAATTGAAAATTAATATGGTAATCTTGACGATTTGAGTAATTTTTTTTTTTGAGAATAGCAATTAAGCTATCACATAGAAAGTAATACCAGATTTTTTGAAATCAGAGCAATACTGTCTTTAATAAAAAACCAATTTTTGAAAGTAAATGGGCAATATCGATAAGTCCGGTATGTTGACACATCTTTACAAATCACTATATAAACGAGACTGCAATTCTGTTGGTTAAGAATACATGAGCCTAAAATTGTTTTTTCCCAATTTTTTTTATATTTATTTATTTCATTTACATTTACATTAAACAGATTAAATTCCAATATTTTATAGTTTTATTAAAAAAAAATTCAGTTATTTATATAAAGTCATTAAAAAATATTTTTTTAAATACTATATATACAAAAATAATTTTTTGAATCTTCTTACTCCTCCCCGTTTTTTTCTGCCTAGCAATAGTTTTTATTCTTCATTCTACTATAAAATATTAGATGGAAAGGGGATACTGCATTAGTCAGTTAATTCGTTGTGGATGAATAACTAATTTGACATATTACTTTGTAATATTTTGAAGTTCCTATGGCCATAAGTATTCTATTGAAGAATTAGAAAATATGCATGTACCACTTATTTATTAAGAGGTAAAGTAGTTTTAAAGTTGTTATATAGTTAGTGCATGTATTAAATGATATTTACTTTATGCAAGTTGGACGTAGGTTAATTTCTTGACATGGGGTTGAACAGGATTTAATTTACAAAGGTTATTATAATAAACTTTTTTTGTGATACAAAAAAAAAAAACATCAACAAAAAAATTATTAATCATAAATTTGGTTTAGCTACATACTGAGAGGATTGTTACGTAGCTATCTGTTCATTGTATACTGTTATTGATTATTTAGTATCTTTGGAATTTTTGGGATTTTTTTCCTATAAATGTGTAATTGTGGGAGTGTTGCCGTTCACAATACCAGTTTTGGAGTAATTTTGACAAACACAACCTTTTTTTTAAATATCAAAACCAGGAGGCTATAAAAAAAATCTTTCTTGCGTATTTACTTATTGTTCTGGAATAAATTAGGTACTTATACATTCGATTCAAATAGACAAACATAAGTAATGAATCATATTTTTTTATTTGATTTTTTCAATTATTTGATCCCCATCCTTTTGTGTCTAAATGCAGCCCCACCCAATGTGTCCGTGGAAGGGGCAGGCTCATACTATTCTTATATATACAAAAATAAACTTTTGAATTGTCCTCCCCCTCCCTCGTTTTTTCTTTCTGCCTAGCAACAGTTTTTTTTCTTCATTGTATTATTAAAAATTAGAAGGGAAGGGGAGATTGCATTAGCCCGCTCAAATTCGTCGTGAGACTTATGTCAATTTAATCTTTGTAATTCAAATGATTCTTATAAGAATTTAATCTCTTCAATAAAGTCAAATAGTGACATTGTATGAATAATTTGACATATTACTTTGGTAATATTTTGAAGTACCTATGGCCCATTAGCGTTCTATTGAAGCATTTGATATTATACAGTATATATTTTAAAGTTGTTTTGTTGTTGGTGCATGCATTAAGGGATCTTCAATTTAGGCAATTTAGGAGTAGGTTAGTTTATTGACATCATATCACACTTTTGATTTTCATCCCCTGTGCGTCCTCGGAGTGGGCAGGCTCTTACTAGTATTTTATATATTTTTAAAACAAAGAGAGGGAAAAAATAAAAGGATAAATAGTAGAGGGGAGAAGGCGCACAAACATAAGGCCTGATACCAAATCAAAATTTTTAAAACTCTTAGGAAAATAATTTTGCACCTAGGTAGTAAGATCTATGAGTATGACTTCACCTATAGAGATTTCAATTTCAAAGTTACCATGCCAGGAAAACCGTTACAACTCAACAAAATTACAGATGCCAGTATTTGTTCAATATAAACAAACTTGCAAACATTGCTCTAAGTAAAACAAAATTCATCATCTTAAATGGATGTGTCAAAACATGTGAAGTTGCATTTTGTTTCTTCTGCTTCAAAAAATTCTCCAATTCATCAGAAGTGTAAAAAGAAATGATTATATTTTTCGTTGTCTTGATTATCATAAATAATATATAAATACAAAAATTACATTATATTTGAGTTCGAGACTCATTAATATAACTGACAAAAAATTGTATAGTAAAATAATGAGTCATCATTGATTCGTCAACTTCTTGAATATTTTTGTACATAATGAGCAAAATGACCGGTCTGAGATTTACGTGATTTACATTAAAGCACGCCAGGAGCCTTTCAGGATACTTAGATATCTACTGATATTCCCGGTAAAAATAAAAACGAAGAAAAACGGTAAAAATAATTATTCCATAGAATAAAACGAGCAACAAAAAATAGCTTTAATATTTTTTTACTTTTTATAATTCGATGAACACCTGTTAAAGGGTAAATGCACACTTTTTTTAATGTTCGCTTAATAGGTTAAATGGTGTTGCACTAATTAAGTATAACTAAACATTATGGTATTAAATTTACTCCATCTGACCTAGGAATCTTTTGGTAAAATCCATATACAGATAGAATATTTTATTCTTCAGGAACCGCCTTGGTGCGAACGCACATTGAATTGAAGAGAATAATAATTTTTGTATCGAATATACAATAAAAAACAAAAAAGTTTTAATATGTGTGTTTGGATATAAGTTTAGTCTGGATTTACTTGGAAACCCCGTAGATTGACTTTTATTTATCTCTGGATCATCAAAAGCTTGAACAATAAAAAAATATTATACTTCCTAAAATATTTGAGAAAAAACTAATACTTATTAAAAATATATTTTGAAATACTTCAAGAATTCCCGTTGCAGAAGGAACTTAAAAATTGTACAAATAAGAAAATACAAACAAATAAAAAAGGTTTTTATGTACTCCAAGAAAGTTACTAAGTATTTAAAAAAAATATAGAAACTTTTTGTTTGCATTTAGATTTTTTTTCTTTCTTTTTTTCATATCAATTGATATGCCCTGGTACAAAATGGCTAAAATAGTTAGTAATATATTACAAACTTAAATAATGTAACTTTGATTCAATGACAACTAAGAAATATACAATAAAATTTGTTAAATGTTTGTTTTTTTTAATATTTTCATATAAAGAATTTTGAAAAAAAAAAATGTTCCAATTATTTAATCCCTTTGAATATTTAAAGTTTGGAAAAGAAACATTCTGATAAAGTATAAACGTTTTAAATGGGTAATATGAGGTAGAAAATAAATTTTATTTCTTGCAAATTTTACATCTACTAAGTTTTTTTTCACATTTTTAACCTAACAAAGTAGGCTTATATATTTT
The DNA here is from genome assembly GCF_016086655.4 of Lepeophtheirus salmonis. Lineage (NCBI taxonomy): Eukaryota > Metazoa > Arthropoda > Copepoda > Siphonostomatoida > Caligidae > Lepeophtheirus > Lepeophtheirus salmonis. The sequence goes on from NC_052135.2 coordinate 67,031,843, forward strand.
TTTACAAATTTAAAAAACAAAAGCAATACATTAAGGGTTCAGGGCCAACCTGTCATTACTCAAAAATTACAAGTATTAATGATTTTGCCAATACGTCATCCTAGAAATCTATTAATTGATGTAAATCCTTAATAATAGAGAAGTTCAGATTCTTGAAATGAATTTCTCTACTCTATTTTATTGTAAAAATTGGAAAACAAAAATTTTCATAATTTTAAATGTAGTTTTAAAAATATAGATTTGCTTATATAATATAAAGAATAACTCCTCAACCAATCCTTTTTGTAACTTTGTTGTTATATTTTAGGACAATCAGATAAAGTACCTCATCACTCTGATGTTGTCTTGTCAAGAATGAAAAAATAATAATAACAGATTGAATAAGAAAAATATACACATTAGTTAGGTATCCAACACCAAAATCGTACTTATAATAATGCTAATATTACTTCCATAAATATGAGTATATGTATGACCCTTTTATTTCCTTCTTTAATATGACGTGCATGGGCAATGCAACATTTTTACTTCTTTCAAAAAAGGCTTTACGGGACAGAATCAGACAAAGTTTGATTAATTAATTAATATGAATTTTGTTTGTTAGAGTAGTTCTAAAAAACACAATATTCTTTATTTAGAAAAAGCTTAAATAATATACAAATAGTAATTTTTACAAAAAGCCACAACAAGCAAACAACCAGTTAACAAAATTGCGTTATGCAATTAGTAAAAAAAATAAAAGATTTTGACAGATTATAACCTATAGAAACATATTACAATCAAACTTTAATTGCATCTACCAAACATTCCTTTAAACATAAATCCAAAGAAGCAATCAAAAGAATAGAATATTATGGTATATTTTATAAAGCTGTTAAGTCTATGTCTATAATTGTAAAACTATTCTTTTATATTGTATTGCAATCATTTCCTAATAGAAGTACATATATTGGTTAAGATTATAGGAATTATTATAAGTATATTTTTGTTACATTAATTGACGACGTATCTGCTGACATAGATAACAATAAATATATATTGCCTTCGGTTTAATTTTCAAAATATGGAGAAATATTATTGAAAGGCTAAAATCATGCAGGTTACCAGTATATCAGTTTTTTTACTGTATTTATTCGAATATTTAGATAATTTTCCAACTTTTATCATAGAGAAAGTTCAACTTGATCCCCAACATGAAGATAATGGATGTGCTGGAATTCTAATTCACAATAATATCGCTGGTGGGGTAGAAAGATTAAAGAATTATTGGCAAATGGTGTTAAAAAACCCGACTATACTAAAAAACATATAAATTGGAAAGTACGTATAAGCGAATGTCGGAGATCCCTGGAGGGAAGGAAACGAAGAGATTAAGAGAAAACAAATACGTATATAAGTAAGAATATTGTATTCATACTTCACTTATACTAGCATATTTATATTAAAGGAATGCAAGCAATGATTCATATGAATACGATATGAACATTCAATATACTTTGTAAGAATATAAGATCTCTAAAGAAATTGCAAGACGACTCAAATATATTAAGTACATATATTAAAAATATTGGGAAATTATTTCTTTAGATGATCCAGATATTTGTGAATTAATATACAGGGTTGATTTTATCTAGTGGTACACATTTTTTTGTATCAATCCGGAATGACATTGCTACAAAATCACAAAGGAGGGCAACAAGATATTTTATCGCTAAACAATGAGTGTTGGAAAGAGCAAAAAAGATTATAAGCTCGGACAAAGCCAAAATAATTCATGAAAAGATTGCTTATTTCTTGAATAAGCAGTGAAATATGTGTGCAGAACAAAAAAATATAGCCGGAACCATATTTTTAGAGGTTGTGGAGTCTAACCTTCCATTTTTGTGGAGAAGAAGGAGCGTCTCAATGCATATACTTACATCGATTTTATGGATAAGAAAGCGCAACCTTGGGACAGAGAAAAGTTCAGGGACAACTTTGATTCCACTCAAGACGGATCTCCTTGTCATCGCAATTCTATGATCCATATGAAGAGGAGCTCGACAAGGAGATCCCATAACGCCGTCATTGTTCAATTTAGAACTTCTTCGTTTAATCAAGAAAATTATTTTATTTACACTGATACCATTCCGATCGAGAAATCTTGTCTGACAATTACAACATATTCAAAAGTATTATAATAGATTTTGTAAGGCTTATAGTAGGGAAACAGTGGAATAATATAAATGTATCCACTTTTTGTAGAGGGTTCGGAAGCAAGACGTAGACTGCTAATAAACACTAATTACGTAATTAAAATGTAGAGGTTTTGTATTTTTTGCAAAAAGTAAACATTTCTCAAATCTTTCATTATGAGTGAGCAAGAAGCAAAAAAAGGCAAAGGATCTTAGACCTTCTGGATGCCAATTTTTAGGTGGAAGAGACTATGGACATTGTCAAGTGCTCCAGGAGCCTCATTTATAAGGAGACAAAGATGAAAAAGAATAGAAAATACCTCCCAAGAAAAGAAGCCAGTGGGGTACACAGCTTGATAAGGGATTCTGATTTTCTCAGGGACCTGAAGAAGAAGATCAAGGAGGATCCCACAAAATCCATGAATCGCCTCTCTAACGAGATTGAAGTGGACGAGGGGACAATCAGAAGGGCTGTGAAGGAGGACTTGGGGTTGTCTTCTTACACAAGGACCCCAAACCACCTGTTTACAGACACTCTGAAGGAAAGGAGACAGCAAAGTTGCAGGAAAGTTCGTGCATGGATCAAGGCAAATGGATCCACACTAAAAAAATTCTCTGACAAGAAGATTTTCACTGTGGACCAGGTCCACAACCTTAGGAACCACCGTTGGCCTTGGAGGATCACCAGAGAAGGTCAAAAGGGTGTTTCAAACGGAACATTCTACCCAAATAATGGTCCTGGGGGCCGTGGCGTTCGACGGCAAGAAGATTCCTCCCTTCTTTTTTAAAGCTGGGGGAAAAATTGGTCAGAAGGCCTACTATAAGGTGCTGAGGTGCACCATACTACCATGGCTCAAGTCCACCTACCCTGAGGACAACTATGTGTGGACCCAAGATGGTGCAGCCTCGCACACATAGACCAAATGCCAAAAGTTCTTTGGCAACATCATGGTTCATTTTTGGTCCAAAGACATGAGGCCATCATCTTCGCCGAATTTGAGCCCGTTGGACTTTGCTGTGTCGATCACTTTGGCGAAGGAGACTAACTGGACATCTCACCTGAACGTGGACTCCCTGAAGGGCGCAATTGTAAAGGAGATGAACAACTTGTCCGACAAGTTCATCATCAACTCTTGCATGGCTTTCTGCCACCGCGTGGAGGCTGTGATTGCTTTTGAGGAGGCGGCCATATTGAGTGAACATGTTCTCAAAGGTCGTGTATCAAGGTTTTGCAAAAAAAAAATCAAAATTATTGATATTTTTCTCATATCATTCATTCAGTGCACGTTTTGCTTCCGCACCCTGTACTTCTATATGGTAGAAAATACGTGAGAAAAGAAAAAAGGCTATGTGGAATTAGGCTATAACAAATGACATACTGAGGGATTTAAATTTAATAAATAATTTTGAAGAGAGATGGCGAATCCTAAATTGTACACTATCAAGTACAGGAATACTTAACCAATTAAATGTATCCATCATAAGAAAAATAAAATACAATTATACTCTAAATAAATTTGGGGACATTAGTTGTAGGATTGTTTAAATCCGCATAATCAACTGAATTACTTTCCTGTTTTTAATATCTAGGAAAGCAGAATATGTGGTGAAAAAATAAATGATCAATTTTTTGCCTGTCCTGAATCTATTTAAACTGAAAAGTTTGAGTACTGGTGTCAAAGGTTTTTGAATGTGTTTGATTTAGTGGAAAAATGTGGACGTTATTTTTAGTATCATACAGTATAGGAAGAACAACTACAATTTTTGTAGTTAAAAAAAAGAAAAATTGAGTATGGTAGTAAGTAAGAAGAAGGAGCGAGTGAAATAAATATATATGGTGAAATACCATTTACCAATATCTTGGCCAAGAAATTGTAGAATATAAAATTATAAATCTTTTTGAAAGCCAACTCTTTCAAACTGTGATACTAAATCAAAGTTAGATCAAAGTTCAAGTAACCTAAATTCCGTACTTAAAAATAATGAATTCAATAATTGTGGATTAAAACCATGGCAAACTTTTGAATTAGTTTTTTTCAAGATTAGTAAAATGTTCACTACTTAACAAGATGTTTTTATAGATTATTATTTATAAGCAAACATTCCATATGCTAATAATAAAATAATATTAAAAAATACAACGTATTCTTTCTTGAGCTGTTTTTATCAGTGGACTCTTTTATTATACTTTTAACGCTCTTATGAATTTAAAAGGTCATGAATGGTTCAAAGCTTGCCTAAAAGTAGCATAGCATGGATAAACTATAAAGTGGAACAAAAAATTTTTTTTTATATTTTCTATTGGAAAGTCGATGTTTCGATTTGAACGATAGCTCGTCTTTAGTTGACCAATTGATGTTTTGATTATGTTTGAAGCTGTCTCTAAAATTTTGTTAATAGTAAGATATTTTCAACACAAAAATTATATTCTTATAAATTACTATACTATCCCTACTGGCGAGAGACTAAGTTTTTGACCATCTAACTTCAAAATGAAACTTTAATATAAAAAATTAATGGCAATTACTAAAAATTAATAATAAGCAAAATCATGAATCACAAAAACATATCCAATTAAAATTGAATATGTAAACCTTATTCTTGAGGAGATATTTCCTCTCCTGAATTTCATAATTTTCAATTTATCTACACTAGCTCCGTTTCAGCTAGACTCTTGAGTATTACAGCCCCTCAGTAAATAATTTAAAGTTTTATTTTTTATATAATATTAAATAAAGTACTTTTAAACGCCAGATAAATGAAAATTTATCAATAAATGTTGTATGTAGATTGAAAAATGTATACATAAATGTATTTCTAAATTAATTAACCTATCGCTCGTAATGGCTTAAACGCAAATCAGATAATGAAATAGTGAATTTCAAACAATAATTATTGAAGAAATATTTTGATTTTCATTTTGTTATTGATGTTATCAAAATAGAATGTATGCAACAAATTCATTTTACCGTATTTAGTTGATATATATATATATTTGCAATTTAGCGCAGAGCTTTTTTTTTTGTAACAAAGCTGTATCGTTTGTTACCTCTATGTTCTTATATTTAAATAAAGCGATATTTATTTGTATCTCTCACCCCTTCCTTAAAAAAAGCCTTTTTTTAACATTTGTTGTACTTTTCCTGATCTGATAGTCAAAATAAATTTACTCTTTACATGAGCTAACTAGAGCTCAACAATTCAACGTTCGGGACACTAATACAAGAAGAAAAAAACAATAATTGACATAAAAAACTAATTTTATATCCTGATTTTGAGCATCGACCATTAATATTAGGTATTCAACTGATGACTTCATTAAATTAAGATCATTTTAAGGTTTGCCTCAAATGTAATGATCCAAAATTTTAGATATACTAATAGGATAAGTGCATTCAGTCATCATCGTTCTTTCCTGTGAGTTAATTTGAATAATGATATAAAGATCCAGATCTATAGTAGAAATGTTTAATTCAGATTTATTATTATTACAGCATGAAATATAGGACATTGTACTATATGGTGATAGGTGTTACTTCTACAGTAAAAATGTATTAAAATCATCCTTGCACTTGGCCTCAAATTATCTCAAAGGTCATTTTTTTATAAAACTAACTCCTATTTAAGTTTTATTGTTCTTTGTTATACATAGTTTTTTATTTATTTTCAAAAATTTTGTTTTTACATGTATTTTGTTTTAAAAGAAATTCATCAAAGTGAAGATCATCAAAATTATCCCTTTTATATCCAAGTAAAAAAAAATTTACTTGTAATTTTTGCAATAAATCAGTTATTTCTTTTGTCTATAATACACTGAACAACTAAAAGATGTGCAGAAGACTCACTTTCAGATTAAGTAAAATTATTGTTTTTGTAGTCACATAAATACTGAGTGCTCATGAAAATTTAAAAAAAACTTTTCATAGCAATTTGATTTGAATTAAATTGTTAATTTAACTATGAAGTCGTATTGTGTTGTATACGGAATCTTTTAAAACTCAATCACATTTTTTTATATACAAATGTAAATTTTAAAATTTTTAGGGCTATTAAGCTACCTTTAAGTCAGGGATGTCCAACACGTAGCTTGCAGTTCCGTTGTGGCTCACCGAATATTTAGGTACAACTTTCTAATCCTTCTCACGTCAAGGAGTATTTGATTTTACAATATTGTCAATATTTCAGCAAAACGAGTAAAACGTCCATAATACTCTTCAACGTACAAACATTAAAAAATATTTCAGCGAAACGAGTAAAACGTCCATAATACTCTGCAACGTACAAACATTAAAAAATATTTCACGTCATTTTGTATTTTCTGAGACTCTAACATAATTACTGAATTGATTTGTTTCTTTTTATTTTTGGCTTAAACTTTGGAATTTTTAGTTTGTTTACATATATATTATATATTTGTTAGCATTTAACACAATAAATGTGATAGTTAAATAATTTTCGAATTTTATTAACTTATAGATTTAAATCTGCTTTGTATTTTCGTTCTTATTGAATAAATATTATGTTTAGTTTGATTATTGTAAACGGTTTTATAAATTTAGTATAGTCTGATAACCATGGACTATTACGTACTGCACCACAACAGGAATTGTACAGTGTGTAGCCTCCAGTTCTAAGCGAGAGTTGTTATTGTAGGTGATGGAGGTAAAAGAAAAGAGAAAAATTAATATCCCATATACAGAAAAGGATTTTGTAACTGAATTATGTGATAATATAATTTGTCTTATATGTAATGATGAAATTGCTGTATGCAAGGAATACAATGTCAAACGTGATTATGGCTCGAAAATCGAGTCATGATATTAAAAAATAATTGAAGAGAGATGAAAAACAAGAATAGAAAAATTAACGAAGTCAATTAGAATACAACAAACCAGTCTTAAAATATATTTTGTTCTGACTCATGTACAAAAGTCAGTAACCTCATAGCTGAAACATTAACTGAAAAGTAAAAAACTCTACTTGATGGATAAATAATAAAAGAATAAATTATTATTGTTTTTAAGTTATATATTTTGCAGAGGTGGTTAATTTAGTGAAAGAAACATGTTTATCATATCTGACTATTGATATAAAAATTCATTATTTGGGTGAAAATATTGAAAGCAAGCTAAAAGACTACTTATGTACGTGCAGTCATTACAGTTGAGCATTGGATGAAAAATTTATTCAATTACAATGAGTGTTAAATTGGCTGATCAGTCTTTTTCCCCAACATTTTTTTAAAAATTGTCCAATCTTTTTTACAATACCTCGGTCTTTCAGTCCTAGATATATTTGATATTTTTTTACTCCTAGCTAGAATTGAAAAACATAAGACCCCAGAAAATAATGAATGATAGTTAAAACGTTTAATAGTACGTTTTGGTCACACACAAACTCTTTCTTACTTGATGTATCTTATCTCTTATAAGGAGGTTATGAATTTTGATGAAACTTCAGCGACTCAAATGACGTTTTTGAGTAGTAACTATGTAATTTCAGCTGTAGTTTTTTCCATAAAATCCAAATAAGGACCGACCCAAGCACTAAAAAAATTTATTAGTATCGGACTGATTTGACTGCAGTCGTTTTAGTTTTTTTTAGACTGATCCAACACTAAATAGAACTGATGGTGCTCCTGCTCTAAAAGTGAAAAAGCAATATATTTATTGCTTTATTTAAACAATCTGTTGACTATAAGATATTCAACTAACACTGCTTGATTAATTAACCACAATTATGAGTTCAAAAATTAAATATGAAACATTTGATAACTGATATTGTTATATTTGATAATTTTATTTTCATCATCACGAATTCAACGCATACTTGGACATAGTTGACAGTAAATATGAAGACGTTATATGTTTCTACAAAGTCAAATGGCTGGGTAGAGTAGCAACCTTTAATTTATTTTAATTATTATTTGCCGAAATAAAACAATTTATGGAGAAAAAGAAACAAAATATTGAATTTATAAAAACGAACAATGGTTGAATGATTAATCTTTCCAAGCCAGTTATGTAGTTCAATTCCCGACGGGATAATTTTTTTTACTAGGAAAATAGAACTTTTCAAAACATAACTAAAATGTGGTGAAATTGAAGGTTATCACTTGTACACTTGTAGTTTATCTGAAAGAGAGCAAAGAGGTTTTGTTAACTATGACAAATTTGTTCAATTATGGGGAAATTTGCATGGAACTTTTACGATTATATTTTCTGAATTCAAAAAGATAAAAATTGCGCTCAAATTATTTAATGATTCTTTTCCATTTCAGTGTGATAAAGTGCCGACCGAATACCAACTTGAATTATTGAGCTGCTAAGTCAAGAAAGATTTAAAAAATTCCATATAAAGGACACACTTCCTTTATTTTATAAGAAATGAGATTTGTTCAATGAATTAAATCAATTAGCAAATTTATCCAGAAAATTATTATCTATGTGGGACAGTACATCTTTTTATTCATTTTTCATGCACCAAGAACAAAGTTCCAGAAATAAATAGGTTGAGCGCAAACATTTTTCAGAATCAAAACAACATCCTTAAATACAAATCCAGACAACACCATGTCTGGAAAACAAAAATCTCAGTGATTTGATATTGGGTAAGTAAATTTAATTTATTTTCTATCAATGTATATTTCAGGGTAAAAATTGCCATATTTTAAATGTGGAAACAAATTTGTAATTTTGTTTTTGATTTTGCGTGAAATGTAATTTCATTGGTTCGGCGGCCCATATATTTAATAGTTGAACACATACCTACTCTAAATATTCATAAATATTGTTCAAATTTATTTAATTGTACTTCAGTATGAATAAAAACACTTCTAAATCTCAAAATCTGTCCTTTTTTCAAAAAAAAATATATATATTTAACACATCTGCCCTGTACATAGTTACATTTTTTAATATAATTATATATTACCTTCTGCAACATTCACAAACTGCAAATCTATATAAAATTAGTTTGTTATTTATTATTATACCCTTTTTAATTAATTCAACGGATATTTTAGTTGTATATATATAATTTAATTTTAATGAGTTTGTATTTAAATTAAAAAGTAGATTTGTACATGTAAATATATACAATATTTTACTATTTAAAAATATTTTTCTCATTTTTTAGGCACCAAATGTAAGAATTGTACTTTGAAAATTCGCCATCAATTATAAACTAGAGCAAATACAAAATACTATTTTTATTGAACAAAATATAATTAAATTAGTATTAACTTCAATACAAATCAAATGTTTTCTAACGAACTACCTGGTTCAGTCGATAAATCCGGAATATTTTAAACCTTATCAAAAACATAACTATTATAAGGTTCAGATGTTTGGAAGGGTAAAATGAATTATTGAAGAACATATTTGTTTTCTAATATGGGTAGTGTCTACGCCTCATTTCGTGTTAAATGAAAATATTAGAGCTGCATGACTAATTGTTCTATAGAATAAAAATGTAGCAACGGGCCTGTTAGTTAATCCTATGTGCGTAATATTTTTGAAAAAATAAGATAATTTAAAAAAATGTAGGTTTCCTTGTTTTTCTAAGGAGGACTCATTTTTATTAAAGAGCATTTAACCATAGCATTAAAAAAAATATTACGTATATAAAAAAAATAATGTATATGACTCTGGAAATTTGGGAACTATCGCCATTATAAAATGATTTTGTTTTTTCATTGTTTTATGTTCTTTTTTCTTGGACAGTAGGAGCATCTATATTTCAAATTTTAAAATCAAAGCATAACAACCAACGAACATATTAATACTTAAGAGTTGAACAACAAAAGAAGTACATTTTATACTTATAGTATATTGTCAAAAGAAAACTGAAAGGTAGTAACATAACGCTATAAAATCCATTCAAAAAAAAAATATAGAAGTAATACAAAGGCTATAAATACATCTAATATATCATTTTAAAAGTAGTTTATGTATTGCTTCACAACAGATAATACGCCAGAAAGGTCATTGTTCGGGAAGCTCCGCTTTGCGTATGAAATTTGGCGACCTTTTGGGTTAATGGTTTTTATGAAAAAGAAGTAGAAATAGTAATGAAAACTGTAAAAGGCTAGAAAATGGTTTTTCTTCAAATTATAAATGTTATCGTAATGTTCGTGTATAAGATTGTACAAAGGTCCAAGTGTTGTGCCATCAAATAAAAAATGGCCACTTTATTTATCATAGATTCGACAGAAAGAACATTTTTGTTTTTCTCCAATAAAAAATTTGTATCTTACCTCTAAGGTACCAGAAAGAATTCGGTACTTAAGTCATTTCTCTGCTGGAGACAAAAGCTAACTGTTGAAAACACTCAGACCTTTCCTGACTGGGAGGTTAATTTTCCTTTTAGCTGGTTTTAGCTCAATAGCTGATGAAAGGAGTCAATGTTGGTATCTGATTGTTTTTCCTCAGTGCAGAAGCAGTTTTATAGGTAAATTGAAAAGAACTCGCAAGCTTGTTAATCTTGGAAGTTACATCTTCAAAGTTTTTTTTGACAACAGTCGCTTTCAATCCAAGACCCCCAATAACCTTATGTTTTTGCTGTGTGAAAAGCTGGCCACAATTTATTAATAAAGCTATCATATTTTCTTGGTTCATCTGGAGGACAGAGTGGTTTGAAAAATCATTTAATAAATGCAATGTTCTACTCAAGGATTTATTGTTCGTAGTGAACTGCCTATAAAAATCATGGTCAAGTTGTCAGCGTAACAAAGACATTTGGGATAAGATTGAATCGAACAAAAAAGAACAATATTATCTTCCGTGTGTGTTTTCCAAATTAAAGGGTCCATAAACATAATGAAAAATAAGGCTGACGATGGTTCTCCTTAGCAAACACCTCCTTTGGTTTGGGAACTTTGCAATTTGACTTTGATTATTGTCAGCGAGTTTGTAAGCAGAACTACAGCCATTTGAATAATGTAGTCCCCAAAGCCTTTTTAATATAATGTTAGGAATATAAATTTGTAGGATAGCGGGTATTACGCTTTGGTAAAATCAACTTCCATTCAGGAAACATCGTTAGATGGCTGTAAAACGGCCTTTAGCGTAAAAAGAACGCGATCAATTAGTTTATCCTTTATAAAACCAAAACCATACTGAGTTGGGTGAATAATTGATTTTAAAACTCAACATACACGATTGGCTAAAACATACATAAATGTTATATATATATACAGTTCTGTATAGTCACGGGTTTTAATTTTTTAAGAAACCAGAAACCTTATAGTGCTTCGGTATCACAACAAAACGTCAATTTGATACAAATTCAGGAAAGTGGCTAATGAAGAGAACTTTTTCATAAAAACAAAGAAAAATAGATGTTAAAAAGTCAGCATATTTTTCATAAAACTCAAAAGTAAAACCAGATGGTCCAGGACCTGGGGTCAATTTTGCATTTTGGTATATAGCTATCTTTATCTCGCTTTTGCTAATATACCGCTCTAGAATCTTCTCCACAGTCAAAACAGCAGTAAAGTTCAGAGTAGTATTTTTTGATTTCTTGGCAAAATATACTCAGGATTGTTAAAGAGTTTTTCATATGGCGTGTAAAGCGTTTTTCTATGTTTTATCTTTAATATATACTATAACATGTGTATATATGTTCGATTAGATAAGTCTGTACTATTTTAAAGATATTTAGATCAACGAGTAGAAAAATAGACAAAAATTATAATAAACGATACCAATAGACTTTCAATTATACATTTATTTAATATGAATATTTTTAAAACTAATGATACTCAGAGTCAAAATGAAGAAATGATACTATGTTTCGAACTTGTGAAGACATCACACGCCTTCTTCCTCATTTGCGGATGCCCAGAAGTCATTCTGAACATTTGATCACGGTCCAGTTTATCGCATCAATTAAAAAATAGGATTCCTCCTCCATTGAACTTCTCTTGTTGAACATTTTGTAACATTTGTGACACTGGGTGACTTATATATTATTATTATTTGGTAAATATGTGGAGTTTGTATTATTTCAGATTAATGTCTTGGAGACACTTGAGTGTCTATAATTGCGTTTTTGTCTATTATACTGATAAGATAACCGAGTTAAATATAAAATTATAAACATACTAACAATTTAATTGACATTAGAGGTAATAACCGGTATTTTAATAATATTTATTCATCAATATTAATTGTTTTGGTTTTTTAATTTCCACAAAATTATTACTTTAAATAAATGTGTGCCTTAGCTATTTTAATTATTCATGCAGCAGCTCTTAGCAGCAATTATGGCTTTCAGGGCGCAGTGGAAGGCCTGGTACCCGCTAAAGATGTAGTACTGTTTCATGGTATACCGGTTATGAGTGACAATGGCTCTCGGGGTCTCGGTATTTGGATGATTGACAGTGCAGGGCTTCCCCTTTACATGAGCCAAAGAGGTGTAATCCAGGGTATTGGCATCACGATTGAAGGGGAGGACAAAAGTGTGTCAAAAAGAAATCAAATGAAAAAAATGACTCATTCAAATGAGACTTGCAATAGAGGAGATAAGTTTAATAATTGTTGGTGTCAAAAGTGGCCTCTCATTCTTCACAAGGATCTTTCCACCCACTTTTTGATAGCTATCTGGAGAGTCTGATGTGAAATCCGTAGATTTCTTATATGAACCTTCATGGACATGAGGGGATGGACCTGGGCTATTTTCTTTAACACTTCCAGATTCAGTTTGATCCTTTTGACAGAGCCTGTCTTCCTCTCAAACGTTTTAAACTTTCTGACGGTGTGTACGGTGGTCCAAGAGATGATCAACTGCATAGAGAGTGCGAATGGAAATTTGTCTATCACGATCAATTGTTATTTTCTCGACTTTTACTTTAGCTAGAGAGCTCAATTTTTTTTTTTTGTAACTAGTTGTTAAGTACGATATATCGAAATATGAATTAATTTGAATCACTCAACCTCAATTAATTATTGAATCAGTAAATGTTCAAATTTCAATGTACCACACAGTATATAAATACTGTGGTAGAAATTGGTGTTAATAAGAGTTACTAAGCGTAGTTGAACAAAAAAAGTTGTTTAAATACCGGGCCGTGCAAAATTATTTACCAATGATGTAATTATACTTTTTAAGAGGTTTTGTGGCAACCAATCTGATTGTTTCGTATTTTTACTGTTAAAATAAACAAAAATCCTTCATGTGAGAGCGTAACAGCTTCCACAAGTGAGACCATGTCCAATCAGGAAACAAAGAGGATCAAAATTGCAGCCCTCCTCCGAGCGGGAGTGCCTCATAACAACATTAAGGAACAGGTTGTGGCCTCGTTGAAGACAATTTACAACGTTTCCAAGCGCTTGGAGGCTGGGGGTGATCTCCAGCATTCCCTTGGGGCTGGCAGGAAGCCCACTGTTTCAACAAGGCAAGTAATGGCAGTGTTCAAGAGGACTCCCAACATGCCCATTGCCGACATGGCCAGAAAGATGGGAACGTCGACATCAACTGTTTCAAGGGAATTGAAAAGGGCTGGCGGAAAGTCCCTGAGGCGTACTGAACGCCCTCTGCTAACTGAACGTCAGCGAGAAGTCAGAATTGAGCGTGCCAAGAAAATCTTGAATGATATAAAGAGCTCATCTGGACGCATCATCATTTTTTCAGATGAGAAAACTTTTACGGTCGTTCCTGTTTTCAACAGGCAAAATTATCGTTTTGTGAGCTTTGGAGATGTTTGGAGATCCAACGGGAAGGCCATGAAGCCGGTATGGTTCCCCACTGGCTCAGATTAACAGCAAAGGATTATGTGAAGATTCTGGCGTCCAAGGTCATTCCGTGGATCAAATCCATAGTCGGCAACTCTCTTTGGGTTTTCCAACAAGATGGAGCACCCGCCCACGCGTCCAAGAAAGCTCAGGAGTGGCTCAAAGACAACATGAACTTTTGGCCAAGGACTACTGGCCCCTCAGAGCCCAGATCTGAACCCACTAGACTTCTCTATCTAAGCGCACGTGGAGACCAAGGCCTGCAAAAAACGACACAAGAACTTAAATGCCTTAAAGGCTGCTGTCAACAAGGCCTGGGCCTCCATGGACGCCGATTACATCCAGCAAGTCTGTGGCAGCTTCAGACGTCGCCTGACCAGTGTCATTGAGTCAAATGGTGGCTACATTGATTAAATTTGATCACAAACTATTTTATTATTCTAAAAATGTATGAATAAATTGTTTTTCAAGTCATTCGAAATGTCATTATTGTCCGCAATATGTTCAGAACAAAAATCGGTAAATAGTTCTGCACGGCCTGGTAATATAAACTTTTATTTTTATGTAGTGCTGACCCTACACACACTCGTTGCTAAACCTCATTTAAATTAACACAGATTATTTTTATGTTATCTATGCACTCCTCCTTTCTTTTGTTTTTGAATATGACGTGATAAGGATAAGACACATACGTTTCTTATTTGAGTCCTTCTCAGACAAACACAAAACTTGGCAAACTTTTCTTTATTTATAAAGATAAATATTCAATATGAGATTTATCCATTTATTTGATAGAGGAAATATTGACATTTTTGATAAACATAATAGATATATAGTAAAAGTAAAATTATGTTCATCAGTATTAGGAAGTAAAAAATGCATAATTCTGATAAATAAAAGTATATGCAATAAACTTCCTAATTTTTATTCTTGATATAATATTTACAATACGGAAACTGTATTATTGAAAAAAAACTGTAATTGTAGAGTAATAAAGTTACTTTACTATTTATACACAAAATAGATGTTTACTTTATATTATTATAAATATATATTTAAAAATAATTTTCAAATATACATTACAAAAAAGTATTACAGTCAAGAGAAAATTATTTGTTAAAAAATTAGAAACAACATGTTGAATGTCAGTGAGTCTCATAGACATAAAAAAGTTACTTTTCTTAAATTTGTAAATTTTTGTGTTTTGTCGGAAAAAGTAGAGTTAATATTTTGATTTTGAAAGCACTATTCCTGATCTTAAAAAGAATAATACAATTTGTAGGTAAGATGGGGAAAGTTGCGACATGACCTTCACAAAAAATAAAACTTCTACAAAATTTAAATTACAATATATAATATCATGTAGATTATTAGAAAATAAAACAGTAACTAATGTAAATTTTTCTTGCAGCTATTGAATATTAACTGATTTTGAGGGGAAAAAGTAATTTTTGGAAGGAAGAATATTTTTATAAGAATGCATTTTGTTTTTTATTATTTATAAAGTGTATTTGCGATAGTACCTGACATTGTTCAGAGTTATTATGCGTCAGAGAACAGACACACTTTATTGTAATACAATGGATTTTCTTCTTGAATATGGAAGATAAATTTTCAACAAATTATATTTGTTATTTAATTTTTTTTTTATCATATGATACTCATACATAGTCACTCAAAACATAAATTTACTGTCCTTAAAATACATTTTTTTTTGTAAAAACTACTGACTGGTTTAATTTTTAAATATATTCAAACAATTGAAGACATATGTTGTATTTATTTTTGATGAGTCCAAGTCAAACCACCTCAGGCTAATTGAGTCAAAAACAAAAAGTGTTAAAAATTGTCCTCTCTCCCTTTTAATTACATTTTCCCACAAGACCCACAAAAATATCATATATGAAAAAAAAAATAATAGCAAGTTATGAAAGTTGAGGACGAATGACAATAAAAGAGTACATACAATTAAAAGTGAAACATGATAATGGTATATCAAATTACTATTACAAAAAGGTATTTACAATGCAAGTAATTAATAATGATAATCTATTACAAATATTTTTAAAAAAATAATAAATCAATTCATTTTGATATAGTATGAAAAATATTTTAATTTGGGATATTGAGAAAAATCATTACTGCATCGATTTTACCAAAAAAAAATGGAATAGCATCTCTGTCGGGAACTGCCCATATGAGAATGCTTTAATTTTCCAGAAGGGCGAGTATCTGCCCGTTTTGCAATGAAAGAAGCAATGACTACAATCCATCTCTTCTGAAACTACAGGTTTGTAAGATAAACTTATGAGCAGATCTCATATGAACTGCTCAAGAATTTTAGGCCTACTACTAATAGAGATGCATTTTAGAACTATTGTGGGAATAATGTTAAAAATATGTTTTTGTAATGAAAAGGCACTTGTAAAAGCATGAACTATTAGAAAATTTTACAAATTTTGAAGCTACAAGATGTATTTTTAGAACACTATTGTGAGAAGGGGGAAAACAAGGTTTCACCATTTCTACTTTAAGTCAACAAATAATATATGCAAAAAAGTTAAAGAAATACTTTAACTTTGCAGACATAATCCACATTATTAATTTACACATCAAAGTTAGTAAAAGAATAGGCTGATTATTTAGTTAACAAACACCTATTTTGTTACTAACGTTATTTTTTCCCATATGTACTTTAGTTTATTTTTTATTTTTTTGATACTTCTTATTTATAGCAATTTTTTAACATGAAAAGATTGATATTTCTATTTTTTTTTTTTTTTGTGTCTAACTATTAAGTATTAACTATATGTTAAGTGGTGTACTAAGTCGAAATGTTTATATTTGTTGGGAATAAAGTTACACCATTTTGCCAAATAAAAACAAAAAAAACTGAAACATATTTAGTCAAGTTTTAGCACCATAGAATATAGTTATAACGCGTAATAATGTCAAACATATGTCTTTTGTATAAAAACGCACTTGTAAAGCAGGAAATTTTTGTCAAAATCGGTCTTAAAACTTCTTAACGTATATTAATGGTTATTGTACTCAACCTTGAGAGTATGAAAGATATATTAATATGTTTTATGTGAAAATTTCTATGTTTTACTTATAATAAATTAACGACAACTCAAAGTTTGCTACAAATTTCAATTGTATTTTTTATACTATATTAGAGTTGAAATAAAAAATATTGTGATATATTAATTTATTTTGTATTTCTTGGTTGAAATCAATTACTTAAAAATAATTAAAAAATTCTGTAAAAAAAAAAAAAAACTTTTAAAAAATTGATTTCAAATTGTTTTTGTTCAAATTTTAAGAACATTTAGTATTAATGTAATATTATAATTTAGATGTAACAAATCTTTCTCTAATTTCTCAAATTAATTGCAGCTCAAACTTTTTTTAAGCCAATAAAAATAGAAAATTGGAAAAAAATTATCGATTTCCTTAAAGATGTTTCTGATAAATTTTCTTGAAACTCTAAAAGTCCATAAATATAAATATAACATAATTTCCAACAGATTTCAAAAGTTTTGGGATCGATTTAAAAAAAAAAAATCATGCTTTTACTAGTGTGAAGATGTAAAATGAATTTAAAAAATATATTTCATTTAATAAATTCTCCATTTGTATGGTTTAGTAAACTGCTTTAAACGTTTTTGAATAAGATACAATTGTGTTTTTCTGAATAAATCGAATAACAATATTATTTTTTATGGAAGCACTCCAATTAATTATTATTGTATATTTATCTAAAACATATATTTAATCAATAATGAAATAAAATATTTTTTTTTCTTTCTAGCAACAGTTTTTTATAAGTATACAGCATCATTTGAATTAATTAAATTTTATAATTAGGTAAGTACAAAGTAGCTCAGGACAGTTATCATTGGAGAAGGGTTATACAAGATTTGATAATCCACAACGTTGCCATATTTACTCTAAAACCTGAATTCAATACATGACATACATTATTAAACTTCATAAACTATCTCATACAGCCACCTTCCCATAGCCATAATGTTAAACCCAACTTGTGTCATATGATATTTTACTTGAATCTTCTCGCAACTGATGTTAAATAATCTAAGTACCATTAAAACTGCCAAACATTTTTATAAATGGACTAGAATCTATTTTAATGTTTCTATTAGCGTCCAACTCTGATTAATAGTTTTATTTCATTGTACAATTTCTTTGCTTTTTATAGCTTTCGATATTAAATTTTGTGATTTACTATTCTTATGTTAAATGTATTAAGAAGCATCGACGGTTTTGAACATTCTTAAGCATTAGTCAATTTATAAATAAAAATCTAATTAATATTACTTAAAAAAATATTAAAGAAACTATTTATAAAATAAAAAGAAATATTACTGTTCAAATAAATCAACTTTTACTAACTTACTTAAAGTATATTTAATAGATATAATTAACTTTTGTAAAAATTGTAGTTATAAAAGTACATTTTGCGTCAATATTTAATTTAAAAATACCGAGCGTATTAAAAGTACTGAAACCTGCCTATAAGCAGTCATTAAAATACTCATAACTGATGAAAATGATGTTTTACATATAATACTTTTTACTATAATAATGCACATTAATTATGAATCTGGCCAGCATCAGTCTTACTAAGAGGCTTCAACCGCCTTCAGAACCCCTTTCACACATTGGCAACGTATTCATTTTTCAAGATAATCCACTCTTTGTTACTGGAGGTCTTCAGGATATCAATATATGGGTGGCTGACTTTGCAGGCCCTTTTCTCAATTTGGCACCAAATTGAGTAATCCAATGGATTCAGGTCTGGGCTAAGAAGGGGCAAAAGGTTCTTGGACCAGAAGTTCATGTTGCTACCCATCCACTCTTGTACAATATTATGAGGATGGGCCAGAGCGCCATCCTGCTGAAATATGTACCTGGCCTTGTTGTACTTCTTTATAGGCTTGGTGATCTATGTTACCCTATTTTCCTTAAATACCATCAAGTGGTCGACCGTGGGTAACCGTCAAATAGGAGGCATTTTTTCTCCATTTGATGCCATAACCCCAACATCATCACAGATTTCGGATGTTTGATCTTAGTTATTGTCTTGATGGTGTTGTTAGCCTTTCCAAAGCATACCACCCGATCAATTTGCTTGTTGTAGATAGGGTCAACAGTAAAGGTCTTTTCATCAGATAAAAAAAAATTACCTGGTTGCTGTTGTGTTTCAGATCATTCAACAGTTGTTGACGTCGCTGAATAAAGTGTTCTTTTTGACGTTGGAATAGGAGTTGCCTCCCAATTCTTTTAAGCACTCTCTTCCAGCCTTTCAGATGACCTTGCCAACAGTAGACCGATGCACCTTTTTCTTCTTGGTGTACTCTGACATATTTATAGTTGGGTTGAACTTAAAGACCTCCATGATATCTTCAGGCTTTCTTTTTGGCGGGTCTTCCACTCTTGGGGTTGTTCTTAAGGTTGTCATCATCAGCCATACGATTTCTGACCTGACACACTTCGGCCTTGCTGACATTTAAGGCATTCATGGTGTCCTAGTTAGTCCTCCCTACGCAGATTAAGTTGCCTCTGATAGCTTTTCCTTCCTCCATCGCAACATATACATAATTTTATAAGAATATGTACATAAATATAAGCTATTGAAAAATAATCAGAACTTTAAGATTTAATCTACAACACCTATTTAAAACTGTATTTTTAGAAGGTCTCATTACTTGTTCTACAGCCGGTATTTAAAAATGAATTTTTTGTTGTATTTTGTAGTTTCTTACAAATTATCCAAATATACACATAATTAAAGGTATAACCTTTTTTTGACATGCAATGATAGTATTTGTGGCGTGTCAACATAAAAACAACCATATACAAAAATCAAGAAACTCAGAAAATTCGAATTATTTTTTTTATTTAATATAAAATAACAGCTCAATATTTCAGTCAATAATAGGAATTATTGATATATTTTAAAAACTTTATTTTATTTTTAATATTGTATAATATATGGCCCTTCAAATAAGATTGATCCATTCTATATGATTTTATTTTGCTGATCAATTTTGCTACTTTAATTGCAATTTGTAACCTCTCCAAAAGGCTAATAAAAATTGACAATAATTTGCTCAAGCAAAAAAATGCAATTTTGAGTTACTACATTCCAGTTTGTTTATTTATTGAAGAATCATTTTTGTAAATAATAAAGCATAAAATATATAACTATCTTACCTCGTTACAAATTATAAATAAAAAATTATAATCACTTTTTTTTTGTAAACTACATTCGCAAATAAATATTAAATAATCAATAATAATTTAATATTTTATAGTAAGATTATATGTACTTATATTCGTATGTACGAGTACATATATATATAGGAAAATATATGTATTTATTAGACTGTCACGAACGAAAAAACTTCATTGAACTAACAAAAGCAATCGAAGACTTTCGACAGAAAGGAAGAAATAAAAACAAAGAAGGTGGTTAATTGAGAATATCCTTCGTCTTACGAACGAATTATAAAGAGGAGAAGAAGAAAAATAAAAACGTATGTGAATAGAGAGACGATTTTAGTATCTTTAGAGCGTGTAGTAGTTTCAGTCATAACTAAGGGAAGTTCCCTTTTCCTTATATCTAAAGTTTATATACATCGGAGAAAGGGACGGAAAGAGAAAGTTTTTTCTCGCTCCCCCCCCCTTCCCCAAATGGCATCGTCATGTTTCGATTATGATTTTTGATCATTTTCAATTCAAAAATGCAAAATGAAAATTAAATTCGTAAATATATACTATCTCCAAACAAAAACATAATGTCAACCAAAAATCCAGAATAGAAGAAAATCCACAACAGAAGAGAATCTAAAATATATTTTTCTTCTTCATATTAAGACATTGGAGTCAATTATAGACTCTGCATTCGAATTTGTAATACGAGTTAAAATACCC
Organism: Lepeophtheirus salmonis; assembly: GCF_016086655.4. Classification (NCBI taxonomy): domain Eukaryota; kingdom Metazoa; phylum Arthropoda; class Copepoda; order Siphonostomatoida; family Caligidae; genus Lepeophtheirus; species Lepeophtheirus salmonis. The sequence continues at coordinate 67,052,712 of NC_052135.2, forward strand.
TCATTTTTTAGCATTAGTTTAAAACCTTTAAACGTTATAAGAAACTTTCTTATATAGGCCCCAATATGGATTTTTTAATGGATGCTTTTTATGCTTAAAGGCATAGTTACATATCATTTTAAGTTTATAAAGTACAGTTTAAAGTCATATAAAAGGTCAAAGGTCACAAAAAAGTTCAACATTTTTAGAGTGACATGTTTATTCAATCTTCTGAGGTATTTTAAAGAAAAAATTATGTTATTAAGGTTCCAGTCTTCAAAGGGCGTTTTTTGACCTCTATAGACATTTGAAAATGACTTTTTGTAAAACATTCTCAATTTACAAAGGGATTCAGTAGTTTTAACTTTTAATTTATGTTACTGAACTTCGGAAATTTTAATTTTAAAGCTATGTTGTTGAATTTAAAAAGGTTCAGTAAAGTTCCTTTTTTCAAGTAATACTTAAAAAAACAATACTATTTTCTTTTTGAAGATAAAAATATTGTAGCCCAACATAATACTTCCAATACTCCAACGATCACATAATCACTATACCAGGGCAAGATATCGAGGGAAAGGTGATTAATGTCTCATCACGCCTTCGACGGAACTGAATGTCATATTGTATAATGTTATACATAAATAATTGGCTCATTCACATGACACCATGTGATGTCAGGGAAGTGATTGATCATTAAAAAAAAAAAAATAACAAATTTAGGCATAAATTGTTTTATTGAGAAATTACTAAGTCCACTGCAGACTAATACAAAAGCTTTGGATGAGTTTCAGAGCGACAAGTGCACTATTTCTCATACGTTAGACGTTTGAAAAAATAACTTTATCATTATATAAATAATAAAGAATCTGCAAAGTTGTTTAAAAAAGGAATAAACAGTTCATTACAAGACCTCATATGCTGGCCAACATAATCTTCAAGGAAAAGTGATCAATGAAAATGAAGTGAATAATCCCATGGAGTGTGCAAAAGAAAAACAAAAAAAAATTGATCCTATTATAATGAAACTTCAAGCAAGTTACAATTTCCCTTTTCAAGAAGTTTTCTGAATCTGTAACTATAAACCTCACAACCATAGAGAAGTGGGATTCTCATGCAAATACACATAAAGCTAAATTAAATCATTTATTAAAAAAAAATCTGCACCTGAGAAGTTGTCATGAAAAAATTGTGAGAAGGCTGAAAAAGATAACTGTATTTCTCCTTGCTTGCTGATTTGTTAGAATTTTCATTATAATAAGGAATGATTATTGTGAGCATTTATATTTCTCTTATCAAAATATACTTTTTTTTCAAACTTACATTCAGGTAATTTAGTCAATATTCACATACTTAATTATGTATATGAACATAAAAGACAATTCGAAGGTATGGTGGTGTCATTTTAATACTATTTTCTTTACGGAAACTAAATCTGTGCAACTTCATCTAACCAATGAAATGAAAAAACATAAAAAAAATGAATACAATGTTTTTTATTTATTTGTAAGAAATGGCTATAATAACTCCCAAATTTATATATTTGCACACACTGTTGATTATATTTTCATATAATTTTGAATGTTACATTCTTTTTTCATAAAATATGTAATTTATTTGAAAATAACTAACTGAATTAATTTAAACTTACACTTTTCTTATTGCATTAAAAAAATAAAGTTTTTATCGGAAAATATGTAATGTTTAAAAATCATTCGGATAATCGATTCATAAATGACTAACATAAGCTACATTAAAAAAAAGTTTAAATGTATGTTTACCTAATGCAATTTACTATTTTAGAAAACATTAATAGATAATCATGAATCTTTTTGTATATTCATTTATCGAAATTATATCATTGATAATTTAAAAGCAATTGGAAGTTGGCATTAAAATGTTTTTATTGTATATTTATGGTTTGTAACTTGTATAACTAGACTGTTCAAGTTACAAGAACTATTGAATAAAAAAATTGGTACTTTTAATTACCAGCTACTACTTGATGCTGTCATTTCGTTTTGAAGTGGATCGGGGTAGAAAATATCGGCTAAATACCCAAGTTGTACAACGAGAATCTATACAATAAAGGTAATCAAATATGTACTCATGACAGCTAAACATTTATAAAACAGCACCGTGTAGTTACTACTTTTTTATGACGATGATAAAAGTTCGCACATCTTTTGATTTCCAGCCTTTTCCCTAAAATACCGCTCCACTGTTTTATGTCTTCTTAATTTATCGTCATTTCTGGAGGACAGTAATCAATGTTATCATTCATATATGTAAGTGTTAAATTGATTTACCACATCTATCTTGCGTGTACACTAAGGTATTTCGTATTTTTCATTTTGTTGAAATGTCCATGTCGCCGGGTCAAAATCCGTTCCTTTTGATAGAAAAATACAATTAGAAAAGTTTCAGCAAAATTGAAATAAATTTTGAGGTAGCTCAACGACTTCATGTTCAATGATCATGAAAACAGTTTAAGATAAAGCTTTTTATATTCTATAATTTTTTTTTAAATGGTAAAATTTCCTATAAGATACATATATGTTTTATTTAGGTGAAATTTTTTTTAATTTTCACAATTATAATGAAAAATAGTGGAAGACAAAAATAAAACATATAGTAAATATTGCACGCCATGTTTTATAATTTTTCTTTTTTTTTCTCCTAAAAATATACAAATTTCATGACATATTTTCATATGGTTGAATTGTTAAAGGTTTAGGGTGACAATTTTTTTTTTATTGAAAAATCACTTGTAAAGTGTTTGTTCAGAGCGTTTTTTTTATTTGGATAATTAAAAAAAAAATAATACGGAATTATCCTTAATAATTATTTATTTTGCTTTGTGTTACATATATTTTATAACTTTATTAACATAAGATAATTTATAGGATAAAAATAATAGTTTCTATTCTATCAAGCATTATTATAAAATTGCATATTAATAAATGGTTATTCTTTTTTCTGAGTAATACATAAGTCTAATATACATGGGTATCTTAGATACAGATTTTTTTTGAATATGGATAATCTTTGGATCCTTCAACAGCTTGTTATAATAATTGAAACTGCAGTTTGTCAGTTGTTAAAGAGACACTGTTTCTTTAATAAGTTCCTCTCCTCGTTCTGTTTGATCATTGACAACTTAAAGAACATCAAATATTTGAAGGAATTTCTTATAATCATAGTTACTTAGCCATAATTTTGATCAATTTTTGAAAACTCTTCTTGGAGTTTCAACATCTTTACAATTTTCTTTTGTCTTTTATGTACCAAAGTCTTTTAAATTTTTATGGATAATTTTTTCTGTTGAATTTTGATCTTGTTTTATCCATATTTTTCAATTCAAATAATATTGGTTTTTTCGTTGCTAAACTCTTTGGACAATCAAATAGAGCCAAACCAACAAGCTCTTCAAATAAATACCATAAAATTTTAAATTCTTGGAAATGCCGTTTTTGAAAATCGAATTTGGATTCCGGATTAATTATTAAGTGATTTCATCCAATTAAAATAATTAAATTGAGCATCTGTGGCTCTAGGAGCAGAGATACATACTTTCGAAAATATTCGTAAAATACACATAAAAATTTCCCGCAATCCTTGTTCCTCTTTAGAAATTATTTTAAATTATGACAAAAATAACCAAATTTTTAAACATTACAATACATTAGACAACCAATGAGTGTAGTGTATTGGACCTGTAGACATAAATCTTATTCCACGTTTTGGAGTACCACCAACAAACATATTTGTGAGTTCCAAAAATTCTTTATAATTATCTTTTGGAAGACTCCGATCAAGATGATCATTGGCAAAATTGATAATTTATTCTCCTATAACTTCAGTGTGACATACTATTTCTCTATTTACAGTTCCAGGCTCGTAATTAGTTTTGTCTATCATTTGCCACATTTTTTGGAACCTTTGATACAGTAGAACCTCGGTAGAAGCGGTATCTCCCATACATGAATTAAAAACAGAGCCAATTATTAATTTTATAATGTGATGTTTACATGCAAACGTTAATAACTTTTTTATAACGATTTTGTTCTAATTGAGCACAAGTTTCAGGTTTTTTACATGTGTTTGAAGTGGTTGTATCATTTTACATTCATTTTACCGTCCCAATGGATTCTAAAAGAATGGTATATTGGAAATTTTGATATATATTTTATTGTCATGTCACGAATAGTACTTTGGGTAAGAGCAAACTTAATAATGTTTTCGCCCATACTCTTGACAGATTCTGCTAAAATATATATATTCGATTATACTTTTTTGTGTGATCAAGAGCTGATGCAACTTTTGGATTAATTACAGTTTTATTTTTACTTTTTTTTAAATTTGATTGAATAGAACCTAGTTCTTCTCCACCAATGAAGTACAAGTAAACCTCTAAATATTTATCAATTTCGCTGAAAATTTGCAAATTGTATTTTTTTATGAATAAGAATTGATTTTGATTCAGCAATCCCGACATCTCTACAAAATGAAAAATATGAAATAAACTAGTGTATGTGTATACTCGTATTAATATATTATTAACTCTTATATATCGGTATATATATACTTAAGGGTGTACTCGCACGATATATGTGGTAACTCACTTTTAGTTGATTAAAGGAATTTAATTGCGAGAGCAACTCTACTCATTTTTTATTTATAAATATATATACATTTATATGTACTTAGACGTTTACACACACGATTGATGTGGTACCCCACCCTGCATTTCAAAATAATTAATAACATCATTGTCAGTATATTTTTCAATATGTGTCAAATTGATAATGACATTATTGATTAGTTGTAAATGAATTATTTTACTTTAGAAATAAATGTCTGACTGGAAGGTACGGGGCACAGGCTTTTCGAGCTAAATTGCTAAAATCAGATTAATACAGCGGGCTTTCGGGCTTGAGCCTAGACCGAATCTGATCTCTGATTAAAACTACTCGGTTATTATAAGTATACAAATTATATCTCTGTAAGTAATTTAATAAAATAATGAGCCACATAATACTTCTTGATTAATAATTTTTTTAGGTAATTAATATTGGACATTGATGGAATATCAATTATTGCATTAAAGTCATCATAACTAGGGGAGACCACGAACTGTTGCAGCACAGGACGGTTGGAACTGTTCCTATTTATTGCAATTCTAACCTCCATTGGATCGATTCTTCTTCTGTATCATTTGACATTATTACATTTCTCTTCGATTTTTTTTAGAGTTAATTTATCTAATATATAACACTATACAAAATAATTTTGGTCTTAGAGTGCCTGTTGTCTAAAACCCACATTAATTATTATTATTTAAGTCGCAGAACACGAAAATGCCCATTAAAGTCTAAGCCTATATAGATTTTGTAGTTAAAGCCTTTTTTTAAATCAAGTTTTTGAGTATAATTTCGATCAATATTTACGTGAAAGAACTAAACAGTCAAATAATCGATATGACTATATTATGTTTATCAATTTATTTGTCATTGTTTTCATCTCCACAATGCAAGACAAATATAGGAAGAGCAGAAATTTCAACAACAAGTTTACTGATGCACGGAAACAATATTGGGGCCTGTAAAACGCACGATTTTCTTGCAATTATATTTTAATAGTGATATAATGTAACCCATCCGAGTCAGTCAGGTTTCTGGAATCGAGTGATAAGATAATACCACAATATGAAGGCAAAGATTTTTCAAAAATTACTGAGTAGAGATTCATATTGTATTTATTTTGATGGTAGAAAACTTAAAGGAGAAGAATTTCATGTATTCACAATTGATGATGTTAAAAAAAAGTAATCCCTGGATGGCAAGATAATTTCAAGTACTTATGTAAATTATATTATGCCAATCGTCCTTATAAAAAACTTTTCATTGCCCTTAAATCAAGTGGAAGATGCTTACAAACATACATAAGATACGATATAATTCATGTGCATTGTATGACCTTATTGTTAGTTTTTTTTCATTGTGCCAGACAGCTGTACAATCTTACTTAAAATATTTTGTCACTAATTCTTAGGAGATTATTAGTTTTAGTTTTGAAATTACAATAAATCAACTTTTACGAAATTGTTAACTTCATTTCACCAGATTCTATATGATATAGCAAAAAATGAGCTTGATAACCAATTGGAAATGAGATAAATTTAATAAATTTGATATTCCCAGATGGAAAGGGAAAATGGTTCTGAAAATTATGGAGGACATTAAATCGACATTAAAAAAAAAAGTTTAAATTTTAATTTTATAGAAAATAATAAGCTTAAATTTTTGTTCTCAAATCATATATTTTCAAATTACATATTTGTACGAACCTTTACTTCACGGGAACGGGTAAATTGATATTTTATTTTCAAAAATAAAATTAATATTTTTCAACTGAACATACAAGTTTTGAGTTTCTGAGTGGTTTCACATAAATAAATGGATTACCATTACCCTTATGTACACGTATGATAGATGTGACAACACGCCTTTATAAATTGAATAAAATGAGATTGATGGAAAACATTCTCCTTCATGACTTTTCAAATTAGATCATAATGCAAGAGACATAATAAAAAGTATGAAATACCTCACAGAGATCCTTTATATTATAATAATAGTTGGATTAAATACATATCTTTGGGAACTAAGCCTTAATTTGATAAGATTCAAATATTTTCTTTTACATATACAAAGGATGACATATTTTAACATGTAGTTGTACGATTTTCATTTAGTTTCTGCACAGCCAGGCTCGATTTAAAACCCAATATGTTATTTGATTAATAATGAATTTTAATAAATATGTAAAAGTAAATGATGAAGTGAATTATGTGCATTTACGTCAAGTTGTTCTTTTAATCAGTAGTAGTATTGTGTAGGTGATCATTTCTTTGGACAAAATGGAAGAAACACCTCAATGACAAATCAGGAATTGAGTTTTCCTTTTTTAAGACTAAACAGTAGTATTAGACTAGAACAGACTGAATTGGATTTGATCACACTCTTTTATCTCTGATAAGAACCGATAGAACAAAACTCAAAACTGAATTTTCATAAAATATAAATAAGAATTTTCATATTAACATCATTCATTTTGTGTTGGGTTTAATCATAGCTAAATTTAAATAGTCAAATATAAAACAAAATATAGTTTAAAAATCCTGACTTACAGGCAGAGAAGGTCTTCTTGATAAATTAACCTCAGGCTCTTTCCTGTTATCGCCCCCAATGTCAAGTCATATTCTCTTCTCATCGTTTGAACAGTTAACCAATTTCACGATTTGAGACTTATACCAAACCTATCGGTAATAAAACTCACCACCCTAGATATTTGAGTTCTCACTTGATTAAAAAATTTAAATAAATGGAGTTACGATTTTACGGCTTCTTTGCAGAAAAAACATTCACGGGTCCGTTTAATTCAACTTGACTTTATATATCGAAGATGGCACTCTCCTGTACTGGAACAACTTCTGTGACAACGTAGTAAAGGGGTTTGTGTTAATTATTTTGGGGTTGATTGTTTTTTCTTCAATAATAAAGTTTGTCAACGCTTTGCCTTCAACAAACTTGGTGATGATTTTTTGTTTATTTTTGTCATGATTTTTTTCCCCTCCACTGAACCAGTTCCTATAAATAAGGAGATTGAAAGGATTTTTCCTCATCCTTTAAATCTTTCTTTCTTTATTATAAGTGTTGAAAACTCAATTCATTCATAAATTGTCAAATATAAAATTTATATTTGGCATGATTTGGGTTTACTACTTCTTTTAGTCATGTTTTATCTCTTCAGATTTTTCATTTTAAACAAATTGGATAAAGAATAATTTGGCAAATAATTTTTTGGAGTGGAAATTGGATCTCTTAGTCAAGCATTTCGGACTTCGTATATTATTAATTTGGTTTAATAAGTTGTATTACAATATATATTAATTAAACAAAAAAATTCATCAATCGATGCCTCCTTTTTGAGTGTGCACTTAATATCTTACAACTGCATGACTATACGATCTAAGAAATAACTATGTAGCCACAAACGTGGCTCAAACTTGGCGTGTCATCTTAAAAAAGAAATAAGGAATGCAAATCTTTATTATTAAAACAAAGTTATTCTGTATTTTCTTTTGTTTGTCAATGCCTTATAACTCTAAGCAATGCCTGATTTTCCCGGTAGTAAATAAATAAATATAATCATTTAAATTTACTTTAGATTCCTTGGGTATTTTGGAGCCCAGTTTTATAATATAAACACGTTTTAATTTTTGTAACCATACATTGTCAAATATAGATTAATCTGAAATATCTTATAAAGGGAATACTCTAATTAGTTGTTGTAATAAGACTAAATTTTGGAGCTTTAAGAAAAACCTGGAATTTATTATTGATAAGATATGGAGGGAAAGTAATACATGGTTCTAAAAGAACAATAGAACTTGTTACTCTACCCCAAAAATATTATCAAAATCAATTACTACTTTATTCATAAGAATAAAGAAATCATTACACCTAAATAATATTGGATAAATTATTTTCCTTGCGGGTATAGTTTCTGATATAAAACAGTGTGGGAAAAATTTCCTTATACAGACTATTTTTTCTATAAATTGACTTAAAACCTAATATTTAGACAAAAAATTAAGTATGATTTTCATTTATAGACAATTTATAACAGCCTAGTATATCAAGAAAACCAAATTAGGTAGTAGATTTTTTTTTCTTTGAACATTAAAAAGCTTTAACTAATGAATACACAAGTTATTGTAAAATTTGAGTTCACTTAAAATATTTTAATTAAATAAGTATTTTGTCTTATATATTTACAAACATATATTTTAAGCATTTTGAAAACTTGAATCTTGTTAGAGAACAATAAAATCATCCTAGACATATAACATATGGGCAAATACAATTAAAATACTCTAAATGTAGTCTTAAATAAGATGTTAATATTTTGGACTGAAGGAATTACTTCCAATATCAGTTGAAAAACTACCCATAAGCCACAATTATATGTTAAAAGTAAAAAAAAAAACAATGGACACTGTAAGATTGTGCTTTGTTAAAATAATAAATAGACGATGAACACATAAACAGTGAACAGTTTAAATACCAATTTTACAAAGACAAAATATATGTAACATTTTAATAAACTTATTGGTCTAATGTGACGCTTTAACTTGGTTGCATTAACGGAGTATAAGCAGCACTGAACTTTCACAATCACAAATGATGGTAATTTTTTTATTATTGTAAGTTAGTGTAATTAGTATTTCCTGTCTACTGGGTGTCTGAAGCGTTCGTTTACTAGCCTTTCAAGAGTTGAGTATATAGCCAGGCTTCAAAACTGGGCTATCCCACAAAAAGTGTGAAGTTGTCACTGTTTCTGAAGTGCAGATATAAAACACATGATTATTAGATATGCATCTGAATACTTCAGGGTTCTTGTCACAACTAAATTTAAAAACGCTTTCACGGATAGTGTAATGATTTGTGTTGCTCGTATATGAATGAAAAGCGTAGACTATTTTAACGTAACTGATGAATCTTTGAATTTGTCAAATAAATATTATTTTTTGGCAAACTATTCTCAATTGGTTATGTTTTTTAGTGAAATATGAGTATATAATGTGTAATAGTGTTTTTGGGGTTTGTAAATTGATACATGTTGACCCCAAAAAAAAAAGGGAAAACTATATATTAACTTTTTAAGGATTCGTCTAAAATAGTTATAATTTATATTTTTCTTAATGATGACTATTATTATACAGGCATTCTATTTTTCAAATAAAACTGCGGGATAAACAGCTTGTTGTGTCATTTGCAAACTCTAAACAATGATTAATATGACTCAAACTTTATATTTCTTTATTTTTAGATTATTTCTTTAAACACATTTTGAAAAAAAAAAAACATATTAAGAAAAAGTCTACTTATTATAAATATGCCATATTTTTAAATTATTAGTTACATTATTAAATGCATAGATTAACACTTTTTTTATATATTAATACAAATCCATTGCAGTGTGAATACAATATTTATTGTTTTAAATTAAAACAATGGATGAAATTTCTCTTTGCACTGAAATGGTGTGATTGTTTGTTGTAGACGTTGTTTCTATAGTATCTAAGTATAGTTTATTTCGGCGCATATGTTGTTCAGACTCACTTTTTATTTCAAAAATCCTCAGTAGATGAAAAATACAATTAATAGAATAAGTGATGCTGGGTATTGTTTAAAAATAAGTACTCTGTGGAAAATTAAACAAAAATTATGTACTACAGATTGGGTAGCATCATTGAATCATGAGTGCCCAGAGATTTTTTGAGAAGGAGTCTTGGTTTATGCTTTTATTTTCATATTGTGGAACTTTATTAAAAAAATTACTCTATTTTTATTAGAAGTAGTACCCAGAATACATACGGAGTTATTAAGTGTCGGCAAAAAGACAACTTTTGACTTTATAATATGGAAGATATCTCCCCAAAAATTTATCAGCGTTACTCTTAGTTTTTCATGAACACAATAACACTTAACTACTAGACACTCACCTGAAGAATGAAAGAATAATATTAAAGAACTTTATTTTTTTTTAAATGACTTGATGAACAGGTAATACAAAAGTATCTTGAGCGCTACGTTGCTCATCTTTGTCTATACACGCTCGTTAGTGAACCTCATCCAAAGTCACATTTTTTATTTTAAATACTGTACTTCCTTTCTTTTTTCTTTTTTAATATGATTTTTAGCTTGAAGAGCACCTTGTTAAAAAGGAGTTCTTTACTCACATTTTTTACAACTTTAAGAATGATACAAATGTATAAAATATGACTTGATCTAAAGAACCTGCGATATTTCCTTTATTTTTCCATACTATATTTATACAACTGAAAAAAATATATAGCCTCTTTAATATGACGCACACACTCGATTTTATTGTGATTCTTAGATCAGGTATCTACACTGTACTAAGATACAGTCAAAAATGACTGGAAGAGCATGCATTCAGACAAACTTTGCTTTATATATATAGCTTTTACATCGAAAGTATTTTTATTTAAAAAAAAAATGGATGCTATCATAGCTAAGAGTTATAACTTTGCAATAAATTTATTTTCATATGGGGTGATATATTTTTACTAAAAGAAGGAGTCGACTTTACTCGTTTATGAGGCTTACCTTGGTTAAAATGTCTTCTTTGATGAATTTATTATTCCTGTCGATAACAGAATTTGAGCATTTCTGTTTAAGGATAAAATATCTTTAATTACTTCTACTCTTTTATCGTACGCTTACTTATATCTAACTAACTGAATTTCGTATAACTCATCCCCACTATCCCCTATTACTAAAAATATTATTCCATTATAAAGAAAAATCCGTCTTCAATTGCTGTTAACAGATAAATACTCTGAAAATAATATTTTTGAATTTATACATACTTATAATCTATACAAAGAGACGAAGAGGTATAATGGGAGACAAAAGGTCTGAATGTGGCTGGAAAACAAATTTGTCCAAGCTTTACGAACCCTTTCTTATTTTCAGCTGAAAATTGGTTTACTTACAAAATCTATACAGGTACACTTGAAGTGTCTTCTATTATGAAACCAGAGGAGGGTTTTTTTCTGTAATATGAATGAAGAGACCACATCTCACATTTTAAAAGAGTTTAAAGCTCTTCGGGTAGCTTTTAACGTCGTTACAAAGTAGGTGTAATCATATATTGCAGGGGAAATACTGAGGGACAACTTATTCGCTCTGACGTTTTCAAAAAAGATCCTGCATCATACCGTTATAACGAAAATACAATAATACCTTTATTAACATAAAAAAATTAATGACAACACAAATATTCCTCTGGAAAACATTGTTAAAGACTATTTAAGATTGTTACTCCTTCTTTAAAAAAGACATTAAACTTTTAGTTATCGATTTGGTTGTTTTTATATCGACATGTATTTATTAAGGATTATTGACTGTTCTTTAGGCTATTAATATTTTTATTTTGTTAAAGCTGTACCAAAATAAATAGTAATTAAAGCAAATTTAAAAAAAAAATGCATTTTATATGACTTCAAAAGAAACATCTGGATATTTTCTTATTTAAATGTGAGAATATAGCAAATTTATGTTGTGTTTTTTTTTTGATTTTCCAAATATTATTAAAAAATAAAGATTTCCAATACATTATATTGGCCCTAGTCAAAAATGAATTAATTTATTACCACAAAAGTTCAGAGTATCTATTACAAATTCAAACTATATAAGTATATATATATATATATTCTCCCACCACGTTATAAGAATATTTTATTAATTAAGTACATATGCTGTATTTGCTTACTTAATCCCAGTGCTTATTAATTTATACGAATATTATTAGGGTTTAATGATTGTGTTCTACATTTTTAATATTTTGGTATATTTCAAAAATATCTTCATGGAACCACCTTTTTCTTCGGCCCTCGAAATGAAGATTTGGAAATGGACCAAGGATGGAAAAATAACTACACCTTATTTTTGAAAGAACTGTCAATTTAATACACTCGAACATTGATATGGACGGCTTGAATTTATGAAAAATAGTTGGAATAAAGATATTTTCAAGTAGAAAAAAATTATAAAACTTTTTTTGTTCACCTGTTAATATTTAAATTTTTAAAGTCACACATAAATAAATAAAATAGTTAACTTACAAAGTTTGGTTGAGCAATATATAGCAAATGTGACGACTTACTCGGGAAAAATTCTTCATCTGAAATCATTGTTCTTGTATTTGAATCCCGGTCGCTTCCGGAGAACTAAATATACATTTTTAATGTATATTATGTAATAAAAACATATTTTCTAGGACAGATAAATCAGTAATACAATTACAAATATCTAGGACAGAATATAGAAGCGAGCAGGCGCGAGACATATGGTACTATTGATTAAAGTTTATTTTAAAAAATGAGCTCCGTATGCGGCTTTGATTTTGGAAGATATAATAGGACATGTTTCTTCTAAATATTTATGTCTTATAAATGAACTAAAATTGAGATATATATTCAATTATATTTCCTTAAAATTGCAAATATTCTGATCTTAGCTTTAGAGTCTCAATATATTGCAAGTAAATTGTTAATAAAGTATTATAACGTAGATTTGTGATGGTAAGTTAAATAAATATGGTTAAGCATAAAAAATACAATACAAAAAGCAATAAATTATTTTTATAAATGTAATAAGAAATTTTAATAGAATTTATATGTAGAGAATAGACAACCCCAAAATGATTCGATATAGATGTTATTAATCTAGGTAAAAAAATATGTTAAAAAAATATTTTTTCATAGAAGCAAAGAAGAAATTGTATTCAATTTGAAAAAATAGCGTACAATGTGTATACCTAGTTGGATCAGGCTATTATTTTACAAAAAATTATTTTAGGTAGTAGGACCCCCCCCCCTCATCAAAATATATATAGAATTTATTAAACTGTTGAAAAGATGAAAAGGTGATATCATTTGTCTGCCACAAAAACTTCGTATGTAATAATTATAGTTAGAAATGACATGTTCAGTAGAAACTGTAAGCAAGATGATGAATAAAAATTAATAGGTCTTGACACCTTGTCTAAGTATAAGAATGTTAAGGAAGTATGCAAGAGAATTGAAGTTTGGGCACTCGAAGAAATTGTTAAAGAGATCATAAACTTGTGTATAAAAGTTGTGATTACATATTTAAATTGATAGATCTAAGGAGCAAAAAGCTGAGTCATTTTTAGTACAGAGCTTAAACTAAAATAAATATTAATTAAAAAAAAACATGGCTACTCTCACGCTATAAACACAACCCTGCACATATTTTCTGCACTGTTTATGCTTACTCCTAAGTTCAACCGTTTATCACAAGGCGATGATCTGAAGTAGAGATAAAACTGATTTCATTTCCCCTATTAATTTAAAAACATCAGCATCAAGTGTCAGTGAACAATAATTAGATTGTTTGATTCACCTAATCAATCATGACTTTGATAACAAGTCTCATGAATTTAATATCCGTATTTCAATATGATTATATAAGTTAGTCAGTCGTGAGGGTAACAATTCCATCGTTTGACACTGACGATATGAAAGATGTTTGGTTATTTTCTTCATTAGTATGAAAATGTAACTATTCATTTTGTGGAAAGTAGTATGCTTTCTGAACTTAAACGTCCTGAAAGTTCCCTTTTATGGAGGCGCCTTTACTAGAAAACATCTGGTTGAGCCTTTCCTGTATTTGATTACATCGACTGAAACAGCAAATAGCAAAATAATTCCATTGTTTCAAATCTTGCACAAAGAAATATAAAATATAGAACTTTTACTACAATTAAAAGTGAAGCCAGTATATTATTAGTTTGTTTCCAAGGAGAAGTTATATAGCTCAAAGTATAAAAAAAGAAGTTTATAATATTATACTTCATGTAGAGTTTATTAAAAAAATGAACTTATTAAACTGCTTCAGATGATACTTATGAATTGGCCAAATTATTTCAGAAGCAAAAAGATGAAGTTTTTGGCTTTAATGATTATGATGAACATGTTCAGCACACAGTAATTCTTATAGACCAACAAAATTTAGGAAAAGTACCCATACACAATTTGAGGAAAAAATGCGTTATGGGCTATATTATTTTTTTAAAGTCAATTTCTTAGGTTAAGAATAGATTCCAAATTGTACAAAAAAAAAGAGAATAGCTTCAACTATCTCAACTGCGTTTAAGCTTTGAAAATTTACATTCTTTTAAGACAAACTGAGTATTTGCTTGAATACTGTCTATATACTTCAAATTAATTTTTTTTTTGTTGAAATGATAAATTGAGTTCAATAAATTTATAATTAAATTAAATTTGTAACTATTTAAAAAAAAAATATTTTCATATTTTACAAATAAATCCCATTGAAGTGGAGCTAATGGCCCTTTTTTATTTCTATAGTATATTGCAACAAAAAAAAATATGACCGCTTAATATCAAATTTTGAAAATATGTTTAATTAACATTGAATTCCACGAAAAACTGTAAATTTATAATAACCACATCCTTAGTGACCTTTTTACGGAAACAGACCACTAAATTTAATTATAGAACATAAAACTTGAAATATCAAATCTAAGTCATCCTAGTTGAAGATGGTACAAAACATAAATGATTGGGATACATTTTTATTCTTTTATCTTAAAGATATTTAAGATAAATTAAAAATAATTTACTTTATTTTACACATTTGAGATACAAAACGTATTTAGTTCCAATTATTTCATTTTTGAAGTAAATTTATTTTCATATCAGCATATTTTTTTAAATTTATTATTATAATATAATAGATAAAAATATATTCTAATTTCTTAATAAAAGATTAAAGGAAATGCTAATCATTTTGGTAAGTATTTTCTTGTTAGTGTTGGGGTACATCCTTCGATGGTCTTCCACGACTTGTAGAGAACATTTAATTGTTGCAATATAAATATTATTTAAAGTTGTTAAAATTATGTTATTGAGGTATATTTACAACTTAATCACAATACATAGAGATGAGGAATATTATAGCTTACATTATAGACAAATATTTATTGTATAATTTAAAAAAATATGCATCGCCAGGCTTTTGTACCATTTTGTATTTTTTAAGTGACCCAAATGGATCGTTGCATTCCCAATAATTCACTGACTCCCAAGGAAACAGCCATTGTAACCCAGTGCAAATGTATAGAAATTTCTTTTTCTGAAATTAATGCAAGTGTTCAACTTTTTATGTTCTATAGCTATTCCAAATCATTGTTCCGTCCTAGTGTATGATAAGAGGAACTTCAGGACTGACATTTGCAGGGGATTTATAAAATTGGGTTTTGCCCTGTTTTGACGAATTGTGTCTCTTTTAAGAGAAAATGTTTTTTTTTTTTGTTTTTGTTTTTTTAAACCATTACCCCAGCACACTTGATTAATCATCATGTCTTTACTTAACCAATGTATATTTAATTATAGTTGATCTTTTCAACATAATTTATAATATGTACTGTTTTCTATACTTAATATAATTTATTCCTTTTTTTAATTAAACCCCTCTTCCAATTTTCCAAGACCAGTCATAGTGATTATTGTTTCAGTCTTCATCATTTGTTAGCAAGTAATGAAATTGTTATATGAGAGCAACGCCACTTACAATCAAATCATTTGCAAATTCTAACTTGTATGTAATTGAACAAGCTAACATTATCGTGTTCCTCAAAAATATACTGATTTCCATGTTTTTCTCTATGAATGAAGTTGTTCATAATGCGCAACCATCTAAAAAAATTCATGGTATTATTTCTAACAAAATTATTTAATTATAGTCTTTCGATATTTTTTTAGAATATTTGATAATTTAATGGACCCTATAGAAGTAATAACTGCCATGATTAATGTTTGCTTTTTTTATCCAATAAGTTTTATTCTTAATTCCCCTCATTTAAATACTTTGAGTGCCATGAGCTGTTTTTTTTTGTTTTTCGAGGTCTCTAAAATTGCTCAATGTAAGTATATAAGTTTTTCGGAAATCAAAATCAAGATGATGAGAATAGATAAAATTATAATCTAAGAACTAACTCGTATTTATATTTCACAACAAAAATAGAAACATAATGAATTTCTCTGGCTTCATGAGCAGTGATTTTGAACTGATCACCAAACATACAAATGTATCTTGAAAGTAAATAATGCTTTGTTCATGGAACATGGTACATAGCTCCTGGTATAATACAATATAGATACCAGAGGACGAAAAACCTCCAAGGAATATACATAAGATGTAATAGCTCTTATTTCTGGTCAGAAAATCTTTAAAATGTTTGTAAGCAAAATCTACAATTTACTTCTTTATATCATAAATAACTTTGAAATCATTGGTCATGATCAACTTAAAGTCTGTTTTGTCGATCTTTCCTCACATCTACTGAAACCTTTTAAGTACTTGAATATTAGTTTCATTATTATTTTCAGATGAGTAATATATACGAATGGATAACAACACACTTTCTAAAACCAATGTATATCATGGTGTCAACCAGGTAAAAATATGATATTTTTCTGCATTTTTTACTGAAGTAATGCCCCTGTACGATTGGTTTTACTTGTGCTGGTGGCTCTTGTATGAAAATATTAGACTTCCCAACCCTCTATAAATTGTTAGATTTGTTTCAGAGACCAACTTAGGCACACATAGATTTTTTCTGTCCTGTATTCTTACAATTACCCGCTTAATGGAGGTTAACCACCGAATTTTTCTTTTGAAGTAATTGCTATTTTTTATCGTATGTGTATAATATGATTTGTAGCGATGATTTGCTGATGTTGAAGTCTTGAACATTTTTGTTTAGAACTTTAAACAGTTGTGGCAAGTAAAAATCTGATAGCTTCACTTTGCCTTCAAATGCAGTAAATTCATTCCTAGCAAAATTAATTTGAAAATTTAAGTAAATCCCACCATTACTCTTCCTTTTTTATTGTTGATTACTTATTACTACTCGTATTTTTTCTTGTCATTCGACAATAATTCATTTTATCATCCCTTTTTTTTCCTTGTCTCACCAATTAAATTCTTCATAAGCAACAAGCTATTTTTCGTGTCTCTCACTCCTTTCTTCAGGATCACTTACTCCCACCTGCTTAACGTTCAGGTGAGTTCTGAAACAATAAGGACGAAGATCATCATAATTCATGGTATCATGCATAGACTCATGGTATATCTTTATAGTATATCTCATAAACCTCTTTTAGTATCGCCTCAATTTACATATTATGTTATTCTGTCTATTCTACATGCAAAAGCATATTCGACTCTAGGGCGTAAAAAAAATGTAGTTATTGTATTTATTTAGAAAACTGCTAATTTTATTTAATGAAACTGCGTGCCGTTTCATAAAATAAAAGTCTTTGTTCATTCAATACGTGCCACACAATATTTTTCTCAAGGAGTACATGCTTCTCCTTAAAGATGCATTGCATAAAGTATTTCATTTCATGACTAATAATATAAATTTCAAAAAGTTGAAAACATAATATGTATTATTTTCTTAAAATGTTTATATAAAATTACCTGAATGTCTCTCAGTCTCCAGATCTAAGGTTGAAAGTTTATTGGTGAGACTCACCACTCTCATTAATCCACCCATAACTCCATGTAGTCAAGGCACATCAAACCATCAGAGTATAACTCATCTTATTTGCATGAAGCTTTTGATGTTGGAGGACCGATCCTCCCAAAAGATCAAAAACTTTCCTGTGCATTCTTTACAATAGATGTGATAGGAGCTTACATTACAGACATTACATGATTAAATTTAAAAAAAATATATCGTTGGTTTTTTTTTATAAATATATAATTAATAGTAATCTTATATAAGGACTGTGAAAGAGACAAGGATAATATACAAACGTTTCATTAATCGTATATTTGTTAAGAATTGTGGTAACCAGCTTTGAATTCCCGATTAGTATTTTTACTAATCTTCAATATACCACAATAATATGAAATAACAACTTTAAAAAATATTTATAGGGTTTAATTTAGAAAATTATTTGTGTAGCCTCATGTATTCTATTTCAAATTAATATTTGTTTTAAAATTTTAGGTTCTCTGATTTACGTAAATGCATCGTCAGTTTATATCATCGTTACCAAATTAATATTTATATATTTTTTTAAAAGTAAGAAAAACTAAAAGTGTATGTTTTACAAATAAGAGAATTGTATTTAGTTATGATGAATATTTAATGATGAAAAAGTTAAATTGCCATTCGAAGTATACCTTGCAGTATTAGTTTTTATCAAAAAATAACTCTTAAAACTCTCAAGTTGACATTTGTTTACTTTTTTTATTCGTAACCTTTTGACCATCATCTTTTTATTATTTCAATGTTGTATTATTTTAAAAAACATCGATCTCATTCCTGATGTATAGATAGTTTGATGACATGGAACTTTTTTATGCACAATTGAAACTTTCTAAGTTTTCACTCTGTCTTTTCTCCCTCTTAATTATCCTATGGAAATTTTTGGAAAGTATTTTACAATTTCCAAAGGGAAATTAACTTCATCGATCCTTTCTTAGAACACTCTAACCTTATTACCTTATTAATAGGAAGGATACTTAATGCAGTTAAGCGTCGGGTTTTCTAACTGAATACATCATCATTATGATATTGATCTTTTAGTCCTAGTATAGAAACTTTTTTTTAAACATTTCGGGATAAATGGAACAGACAACATGACAAATTTAAGCTATGAAAAAACATGTTGAAGGCATTGATTTCAGATTATTTTTTTAGTCAAACATGCTATATTCTGGTTCCATATTCAAGTACAGTTTTTTTATTATCACAAACAATCTATTATAAGTCTTTTGAATATTGTTAGGGATTAACGCAAATAATCTTGGTATGCAAAAAGAATGTACTTGAATGTGTACAGCATTAACTCCATAAACCAATCAGGAGGCAAATTAAACGGCCTTTTCCTTGCCCTTTACTGTTTTTTTTCTTAAAACATATAATCATTCAGTTGTAGAAAAAAAAAAGATCCTTTTAATATCCTCTAATCTACTGTCATCTTGATTAAAATGACAAAAAATTTAGTTTGTCGTAGAAGAAGACTTATAACTTTATAATTAAAAAAATTATATATGAAAAAGAATAATATTAAAAAGTTATTGTAGATATATTGCTGAAAAAATATTTTGTGCATAAATTATGTTATTAGGTGGATAAATGCGGCTACACATGCTGTTTTACCCTTAGTTTAACTAGCTATGAATTAATGAATCAATCCAGAAATATCAAATACTCAATTGTAAAAATTATTACTGTAAATTAACAGCCATATTGTATCCTAGAATATTGGA
The DNA here is from genome assembly GCF_016086655.4 of Lepeophtheirus salmonis. Lineage (NCBI taxonomy): Eukaryota > Metazoa > Arthropoda > Copepoda > Siphonostomatoida > Caligidae > Lepeophtheirus > Lepeophtheirus salmonis. The sequence goes on from NC_052135.2 coordinate 67,072,622, forward strand.
ATAAGCTATATTTCAATTATAGGAAGTTATTCAACTTCTTTATATTTTTTTAATACATAATTTTAACGTCTTACCTTAATAGCAAAAGTCTTAAATAAGGGGTACCTAGAACACAAACAAAAAATAATAAGGAACATTTTCTGATTATTACTGAATTGGTGCATCTCTAATTATTAATATAATATTCACAATTTGAAGGTACATTTATATCAGGCAATAAATACGATACAGAGTTCAAAAATGCTCAGACGATATATCGATAAGGAATATACAGTAAATACCAATCTTATGAAAAATGATCATAATATTTATTTTGTGTCAGATTGTTGAAAACCCACGGGAAATTATTCATATTATGATTGGAAGGGTAAGTAATAGAGTGATGTTTATCTATTCCACTCTAAAATGTTCTTTTAATATCTTGTAAGTATGCCTTTTTTTTGGAATGATATTTCCATAGTTTCTAAGATCCTCACAAATTCAGAGTTTAATTATTGAAGTTTGAAAAAAATTTGATAGATTTTTATTCTTTATCTACCATAATGAAAATTATGAAAAAGGGAAATGAAACGTGAGTATAAAATGTGTTATTCTATTATTAACATGTCATATTTGATAATGATTCATTAAATTCTAAACAATTTATCATGTACAGTCATCAATATTCAATACTCATTTTCCAAATAATATTTTATGTTATAAACTCACAGGTATAAAATATAATGATAAAAAGTGATCGAATCTGTTACTGATAATTATAGTACAATATATGACAACTAAAAATTCCAGACTTTTACTTAATTAACCCTCCAATTGCCAAAAATTCAAAGCAGGGGTATTATGGATCTTATCTCACAAGTCTAATATAAATAATGTAGTTTAAGTATTTTAAGCAACATCATTAATTGGTAGGAATTTTATTTGTTTGAAACAAATAATGAAAAATTTATATATTAAATGAAATTATAAAATCAAAAAGAAAAATGTTTTTCATAAGTTAATGTTGATGAAGTTAACTTATTTGTATTTGTAAAAAAATTATCAGATATTTTTTTTCAAGAGGTAAAATAAAGAGGGCCTAAATATTTCCTTACGCTTCTTTCATTATTCATTAGTTTTTGAAGAGGGGACATCTCAGTATGTTGTAATAACTAGAATGTTTGCTCATGAAAGACAAATAATAAAAAAAATTGTCTTTCTTGGACTTAGAGTAGAATTAAAAATCATAATTAGAGTAATTCCTGTTAATAAAAAAATACGACGCTATTCTGCTGATATATTTGAAGTGGTATTTGTGTTTATTTCCTTCTTCATATAGCTGCTTGTGTCTATTCTAAAAAGAGTCATGGTAGCTTCTCCCAGGCATTATTTAAACTCTTTAAAAATATCACCTTATGCGAGCAAAAGTTTTTTGTAGTTGTTATCTAAATGTTTTTTTTTCCAAATCTTTAATAATTTGTAATTATTCTATAAGAGAAAACGTCTACCATAAAGTAATCACTAGTAGGTGTAATGCAAAGAGTAAAACGGAAGATTTGTTGCAGAATTAAAAGTGTAAATCTTTAAGGGACTCCAAGTAAAATTACAGATCGACATCGTAGGAATTCTTGCCTGTAACCTTGCTAGATTTGGCGTAGAATATGTGTTTTTTACCTTCATTTTATACCAAGCTCTAGATAATGTAATAAAAAGTCACGAAGACTAAGCTGTTCTCAACCCAAAAATTCTTTCAACTGTTAGGTTGATCACGGGAGTTCGACTTTTAAAGTTATACAACTATAATTATAATAATAATTCCTCCCTATTTTGATAATCCCAGTATATTAGCAAGGAAGGAACATATTAATTGATATAGCCATCTATGTTGGGAAATCCGTCTCTCATAGTAATCAAAATATACTCCATTTTTTACACTCATACTAATTTCAACATTTCCACATTTCTAGAATGGTAAACTTATATCATATTTGTATTCATATTATTTATAAATAACTGTACTTGTTTTTGCAGAGTTTGTCATATACATCTCAACCTAAAAATCATGAAAATCTCTTTTAACTCAAAGATACACAAATGGAAATCAACAGAAATTGAATATGTCCAAAACCAAAAAAAAGTGAGGTGGAGATAAAGGTTGAAATTTTTTCAATAATGTATTGACAAGTGTCTTACTTTTACATATTTATTCTGGGCTTTACATATAACTATTAATTATTTACCCAAACTCGAATGAATAAGACCTTGTAGGCTCAAGAGTGAAACAAATAACCAAAATTTAAAAGAATAAGGGTTTTGTTTAGTTTTTCCAATAACGAAATATGTAGACTATACAAAGGAGAGATAAACTTATTCAAATAAGTATCTTCTTCCATACTTGGAGGAAAGGACGAAATCCTAAAAAAGAATCCTCATAATAGGGAGCATCCAAAAAAGGTGTATGGGTTCTCCAAAGAAGATTCCGAGGTTCGGAAACCAATATATTACTCATTTTCTTATAAGGAGTTATGTAGGGACCAGCAATTCTGGTAGTAAAAAGAGACCAGGGCTGTCACCTCCAAAGTCACCAAGTGTGAGAAGGAGAATTAAAGAAATCAAAGATTACTCCGAAAACTTTGAACAACCTCGTAGGAGTTCCAGGGTTAAACATATCGGGGGTAAAAGTCGGAAAATTTTCTCAAACTCTGCAATCAACATCAACAAGTATTCAAAAGTCTTGACAGGAAGACAGGAAAAGAGAAAAAGGAGCACACAAAATGAAAATAGCGGAGATGATCACACAAAATGAAAATAGTGGAGATGATCACACAAAATGAAAATAGTGGAGATGATCACACAAAATTCGAAAAGAAGAACACCAGAACACACTGGAGAAGATTTAACCCCTACGAGGTTAGAGAAGACAATGGTGAAAGTGTAAAAAGAAACAAAATGCACCCCATTCATATATTTTATATAGCAGAGACGGATTTGGAATTGATACGTCCGAAGTAATTCACTTTGGAGAACATGTACCATTTAGATCCAAATTCACAACTAAAACCCCCACATAATTTAGGGAAAATACATGAGAGAATTATTTTGCCATAGGTAATAAAACTGAAAGGGTGTAACGGAAAAACATACAACGCCATCGTAGATTGCAGATAGTTTACTAGAACCAAGAATGAAAAGTAATTTAAGATTAAAATAAGAAATACTGTTAATGTCATCGATCCTCAATTATTAAAAAAATATCTGAAAAAGTTCGTCGAAAAGATGGCAATACGTACAGAAACTTACAAATGAAGATAACAATCTTCAGAGAATTGCGAACAAAGAATTTCTTGCTGCAAAAAGTTTATGTCTAGAAATAAGAGCTGACGGAAAACCTGGCAGGTATTCCAACATATGTACCACTACATAATAGGATACGACCAAACAATGCAATCCTCAAACTGTTTTCAGTTTGGACATAGCAAGAGAGATTAAGAATCAAAAAGTGACTACAAAATGTTATAGAGCTGTCTTGGACTAAGACAAAAAAGAATTAATGAAGATAGAAGTTGGTTACAGAGGAAACAGTAAATAAGATGGATGATGTCATAATTTTGGAGGAAAATAACGATGTTAATGCAGAATGCAAAAAGTAAAAAAAGATATGGATGCACTGGGAGAGGAAGAATCTGATATTAATTTTGAACAAAAAATCGAAAACAACAGTAACAAAGTAGAATATAACAAAAATTGACCTACACTACCTAGAAGACATTACCAGAGTAAAAAATGAAGTAAAAGCGGACGAAATATTGGGATTACAACATAAAAATGTTAGGTAAACACCAACTCAGCCGAACAGTTTGGGGAATACTTGCCCCGAAGTAGACAATGAAAGTAGCGCATCCAAATACGAATTTAATGATGAATTATTTAAGAATAATGAGTGCAAATGTTAATGGACTTTAATATTTTAACTATTGTTTTCTACTACAAATGAGTTGTACTGGTTGCATCTGTAGTTATAAATAGTTGTTTTACTCCAATCTGGTTTTTTTTTGTGTAATTTTAAAACTTTGTATGCAAGAAGTATATCCGTTCGAATTAGCAAGAGACAAATAGGATTATTCATCAATGTACTACTATATCAAATGTCAAACGAGCTAAGTATATATTCTGTGTTAACCTGTCAGTTCCAATAACAAATAACCTGTATACGCCTGTTTGACATATTAATTTAACTGTCCTGGATGGCCAGACAAGTGTTAATGCAATGCCCTTCTATTAATTTAATTAATGACATATATTAAACGAGATGAGCGAAGATAAATGGGATAAAATATTGGATAAAGTATTTAAATTACGATATAATTTAATCTACATACTCAATATAGACAGACAAACCTAAAAAGTTGTAATCGTTGGAAAGTTTTCACAGATAAAAAGTTTTAAAAAACTATATAGTTTTGAAATTCGAAAAAAAAGCTGAATTAATGAGATCCGTCCATTAGGCTGATATATTCTTATGTGAGACAGACAAAAAAATATATTAATTTCCCTCAAAATTTTATATCATATCTTAAATCTTCAACTTATGTAATTTACTTTTTTTTTTCCATATTTAGCCAGATGGAGTTGGAACGATTAGTTATATGTAAACATTAAAATACTATAATTAATCTATCTAACCTAGAAAAAATCTTAAAGTCCGTAAATGTAAATATCCTTTCAAAGGAATGACCGGGATTCGAACCAACGTATACTGAGTTCAGAATAATAACTTTTACCGAGCACGTTGTTCACTAAGCTCAAGGTAATTTAAAATGTCATTAATCAAATAAGGTACATTTTGTGATTTAATTATCGTTGGATCCAATGAATAAATTTATTAAGATTTATGAAAAGTAATAAATTTCTAGATCAGCACAAGTGTTATTCGGTATACATGTGCTATAGGAGAGCAGGGGTACTGAAACACTTATAGAGGTACAGCACTAAATTGATATTAAGACAAGTACATACATTTTTCCAAACTTCATAAAAAAAAACTGAACCGCCAATAATGTTCTTCTCAATTTGAAGTAAATTACTGAAAAAAAAGTCTTTTTAATTCCACTGTTTTGAGTAGAAAATGTAATCCTCCAGAAAAGACCACAGAAATATAATGTTCCATTTTAAATTGTAAGGCTCTTATCCCAAAGAAACCGACACCGTTGAGACCTATAAAAATAGGGGAATTAAAAACGAGTATCCTTGTTGCAGGGGCTTGCTATAATATTTATACAATTAAAACTAAATATGATAGTATCTCAACTCGGAATTTGGCTTAAAATCTTATTAATTTTCATATTTCAAGCTCAGCAATATAATTGATATTTTTGTAAAAGATTATACCAAAAATTTAGTAGTTTATAAAATTTAAAATCGAGATATTCCTTTGCATGTTTTATCGGTATACTTGTTATTTTTTTCTCAATTTTATTGCTACTTTTTTAATTTCTTAAAACTTTTATTGTTTTAAGTACGTTTGCTTGAGTGCATTGTAGTATTTTGTTGTTCATTTTCTAGGAGAGTAATTTTAAATATAATGTTTATATCTGTAAGATGGAACTTTTCTGGATATATACCATAAAGAAATAAAAACTTTTATAGGAATGCAAAGTTTTGCTCTAATTCCATTTCATTTTGTTTTGTTATTATGTAAATGAAAATTAGATAAAAATCTAATTTGATTTTTATTTTCATACACGTCTGCTCTTTATATATTTATAACATAAATAATAAAAGGTAATAATAACGTCATACCTATTACCTTCGTTTACTCAATTGATTAAAAAAACCCATTCATAGATAATATGTACATGGTTTTTATTTTGTACTATTAGGCTTAATGAAGTTAACTAAGTGTATTCATCACTCCATCATTTCATTTTTATTAAAGGGATACTTGTAACAAAAATAAATCTCTAGAATAAACTATTATTTTTCATATAAAAGCATGAAATGACTGCCTCTACATTATCTTATACAACATTATGGTTATTTTGTTAACTTAGGTAAATTTATCAATTAATGATGTCATACTCCTAGATAGTATAAACATATATATGTCATCCTTGATATATTAGAATGTGGGCAAAAAAGAATATATACATAAATCAACAGTAAGATCATTCTGTCAGTGTATTTATATACGTGTAAATGCCAGTATTAATCTGATGAGTTGTTATTAATAAGAGAATCTATATGATCTTTATACTTTAATAAGCATGTTAGGAAATAGAAATTTAAAAAAAAATAAAAAAGTTTAACATTAACTTTCTGCATTAAATGCACTTTTCTTCTTTTTTGAGAAGTTATTTTAATTAAATACAAAATTATTACTACACTTTTAGACCTTTCACACCGAGGGACATTAGAGGGTCATAAATTCAATTTTGCTACAAGTGTTTTTTTTACTCCGAAATTTCCTTATTTTTTTCATAGCTAAGATGTCAACCAATATTTTATAATTATTCATCAAAAATGAATTTTGATCATTTTGTAAGCTAATAAAATATTATCCTTTTTGTAAGAAAAATCTTTAAAACACTTTAACATTTATATTTTTGAAAAACAGGATGTCTTAGTCAAAGATATGTTGCTATATTAATAACTACATATAAATAAAGATTGTTTAGTTATAAGGAATACATCAGAAATATCCCATGTTTGAATTGTTTGGAACACTGATGATGGATTTCTAAAGATGGAAATCCTAAAATAGTTTTTAAAAAAAGATATGGTAAAATTTTTTATAAAGTGGCCTGTGAACTTTTAATTTTGAGTTTGAATAAGAATATGTCATACTACAACTGACTTTTTATAATAGCTATTAATATTACTATAAAACTAGTTATTACTTAATATTTATTATTTAAATATTAATGATGAATTGCATGGAAAGTATTAAATATATATCTAAATGAAGTTGTCGAATATATGGATCCACCTCCATCAATCCTTCCGACTCCTAGGAGTTCCTATTTTTTCAATTTGTTTATCCAATCCACAAGTTTACAACATAAGTTTATTGTAAATCCATCTTATAACCCATATAATCTGAATATTAAGAAAAGAAAATAGGATAATTAACAACTTCAGGAGAATCTAATGCAGAATCTTGGATTTTTGTTAACAGAAAGAGTTGCATCTTATTCGTTCCCCAAGTCATTTGAATATATGAATAGCATATTATAAATATAAAAAGTCATGTTTGGATAATGGGTAGGATAAATATTGCAGTAGAATATTTTTTATCGTTATAAGAAGACTGTGTGTCCCAAGTTGTGTGTAATGTGACGGCGGAGAGATGGTTGTTATATTGTCAATAATCATTCCCAAGAGGTGCACTCATTGTTCAGAGAAGAGACACAAAATAATATTTTTGTTTATTGTTCATTTATTACAACCAACTGTGTAATTTTACTAATGGGTGGAAATAAATCTGCGCTCTTACTCTTTTTGTTTCCTCCGCAAGCCGATTTAAGTGTATGTTTAATAAAACCTTTCAACTTTTATGAAGTAAAATGAAGGAGAAAGATAGTAGAAAAAAATGAATAATTCGTCATTAGAAGAAGTGAAAGCACAACTCTCAAAAGAAATGAGATTTTTTTTCTCATTTGTGTTGTTTGGTATTGTTTTGTTAATAAGTAAATAATAAATTTGAATATATTGAAATAAAAACCATATCATTATATGGATATAACAAAATAACAATTTGGAACTAGGAATTCAAACAATTAATTTATCTTTGAGTCATTCTATGGACTATTCCACTTAGAAAAATGGAGAATCATCCCATTTTCCTCAATAACTAACTCCTTAAAGTAGTTGGTATTCGTAGGTAACATGTTTAGGGTATTAATATCCAAGCTGTGTCCTTGCCTGAGACTTACATATGTGCTTTTGTCAATAAACTTTTTGATCGTTCAAGACAATCAATCATAGCGACATGAGATTCTTGAATGACTGTCTAATTATTGAGATGCACACTAAGCTGCGATGAAAGTGATAAAAAGAGCTCTATAGAGACCAAGAATTCCAAAAACATCTATCCCTCCGGATATTACCCTATATTCTATAGTCCTATTAATCCTCCCAGAATAATGTGTTAATCGTTCATTAATTTTTGTTATTTCCGACAAAATTCACACTAATTAATAACTAAGTGACAAGATTCTTCTGACATTTGGGAAATGAGATAATCCATTATTCTTTAGATTTTTATAAGAAGGGTCTAGGATGAATCTTTCGTTATAACCAAAATTGTTTTGAAAAATGTATGAATAACTATATATCAGCAACCGAATTTTACAATTTTTCAACTTATTTGTGAATATTTAAAATGCTTAAGTATTTAGCTTTTCATTCTTCTGCATAAATTACAGACTATGTTCAATAAATAATCATTTTAGATTAATATATCTATATAAAATAAAATGTATGATAGAACTAATTTACTATGATCATTACATTCTAGATTCTTTTTTTTATCTTCCTTCAATTGTTCAGATAGAATTGCACTGATTTCACTCACATAATTAAATATTATAGTGTGTTTATATCTTATGCATATTTCTTGATTCTATGTGTGAACCAACATGATTCTTTCTGGCAATTCACCATCTTCCTATTACTGGGAGGATTTTGGATCCTAATAAATGAAAGAAAAAAATATTTTTAAGACCTTGCCGAAATAAAACATCCTTTTTAGTGGCTGATAAATACAAGAACCCGATTGATATGTTGAGTTGTCGAGCTTTGAGGATTGAATAGGATAATGAGATCATCAAAATTTGAGGCTTAAAGTTCGAATGCTATTTAATAATATAATAATAACTTTAATTATAATTTTAGAAAGTTCATCCCTAGGATAGGATATTGAACATCTGCGAATATGAAATTCTAAGGAACCTTAGAAAGTAGTTGGCCAATTAGTTGACTATCCTTCCTAATACATCAAGAAAATCTTCTCTGTGGGATGTTATAAGTAGAAATATCTCTCATGGGAAAAAATCGATAAGCTTGTGTCATACAATATCATCTGGCCTAATAATTATTTGTATTATTATATCACTTTAAGATATCTCATTTTGTCTTTAGTTTTTGATATTTTTAGATTATTTGCAGTTATATCACCGAAAACCTTTTTAATGATTAACGTATTAACTTAGATATTTTTTCAAGTTAAAGTACTCCAATCCTGTGTATATATTGTCTTAAAGGAAATCATTTTTATGTGTATTTATCCTTTGTGAATTAAATATATTTCCCTTCTGTATTTGTTACTTTCGTTTATCAAGTTATTAAAACGTTAACAGACTTAAGATTTTCTTTTTAAATTGATAGTCCTTTTTGTCGGGACGTATTCTATTTTTATGGGTTCTACTAAATCAAATTTATCAGTATCTTTAAATAAATATCACTTTATTTCATGCTTATCTTTTTGTTCATAACCTTAAGCATTAAATCAGGTGTATGATGTACTTTTCCATTTTGTTGTAGGTTTTTTTAGATTCTGTAGGGAATAAAGGCTACTGGGGAAAATGACTGAAATAAAAGTTTTTATTCATTGAATAAACATTTTCAAGCAAACGTAAAAAATATCACAATTTACTGTAATATAAAATAGATTATAAATTATATAATATATATAATAGCTTATAAAAAACCCATTTATGCATATTGTACATCTTCACCAATAATCATTTGATTCGAATTTCAAGTCAATGCAGTGCTTATGATTGTTCAAGTATACGAAATAGTTCGTTAGGGAACAATTTGTTTTGCCTCAAAATGGAAATTCAAGATTTTATTCAATTAGTATCACTTGAGGAAGGAACTTTAATGAAACTTTTAAAATTCAGTATTACTACTTGAAAATTAAAACATTTCAATCCCTTTACAAATAGATAAATTCAATTTCAAAAAATTAATTTTGAAATGTCTGGATAGGTAATAAAAACTGCTATTAAACATTAAAACTTTTCAAACTTTTTTTTTCATCAATAAAAAACAGAATATAAAAATATGAGATACTGTTACGATAATCATATAAAATCTTGACTTTATTCTATTTTTATAATTAATATTTACAAAAATATAATAATATCATCAGGGTAATAATTATTAATGAAAATTGAAATGGTATCAATCTTAACAAGTACTCATGGGGAAAAGAAGTTAGTCGACTAATTTAACAATATTTATGAGGAAAATCGGAAGAATGCAAATAGTACAAAAACTTGTCGGCGATGCGAAATTACATTGCAATGCTCGTGTCCATACCATCACGACAGATGATAAAATAATAATAAAAATTGTGAACATTTTCATAATGCTTCAAATTCAAACACAAAATACCAAAAATAGTACGCAGATTTGAAATCTAAGCATGGGCTTCCTATCAATCTTATCGATCCCTCATTATGGGTATTTGTGAGGGTCTTACGGCCAACGAAGTCGGTTATTTGCCTCCCATATCAGGAATTATTCGCAACATTAGAAGGTGGACGTAAGAAAATAAAGAGACCCCTGAAATTCCATCACTGAGATATGGATTTGAAATTTCTGAAGAATATCAATGAACAATATCTGGAGACTTATTCCTGCAATATGACACTGGTATAGAGGATGTTAATAGGATCCTAATCTTTTCTCCAATACATTAACCTTTTTGCAAGGAATTGCAAGAAACATTTATAATAATTAAATATAATTCGTAAAAATACTAAGATTACATTATTTATGTTTGTACATATTTACTAAAAAATAAAATTTTTGTTTACTTTTGTAAAAATATATTTATTAATTTGGGTAAGATGATCTAAATTAATAATCCATTTATGTAACGGAGGGAATCTGAGATTTGAAACAAACTTTTCTGGTCGATCTTTTAAATATTAAAACAAATATTAATTTGAAAGAGTAAGTATTTGGTTAATTAAATAATTTTCAGAATTAAATAACATGTAAGATTAGTCTAAGTGATTTATATTTTGGTATTGAGGTAAAATTAAAAGGTTTGAATATAATTTAAAAGACAAATTGGAATTTTAAGGCTGGTTATCAAAATTATGAACGATGACACGTCTAGTTAAGGGATTTGCTACAACATTTATAATAATATCCTTGGTTCTCTCACAGTCCTTGAAATATTAATATGAATTATGAAATAATAAAAATAAAATATGGAAAAAATATATATTATATTATTATTTTTTTTAATTTACTGATGTACTACCACTAATGTATCCTCCTACATTTACAACTATAGATCTATCGTCCACAATAATATCTTAGGACAGCCTAATTTTTGATATTTTAGCAGAATCGATCCCTTAATATGAAAAACTCAATGAAAATAATATCAGTTATATTCTGACGATTGTATTTCGTTTCGACTACTTTGGAGTTACTGTTGGATTACGAAAAATGGTTAGTCTCACAAATTAACTTTCAGCCTTACAGTTGTATTCTAAGAGGCATATAGATATTAAACTAATTTTTTCAACGACAGTAGTCAGGTATTTGGTTTAAATAAAACTATATCATTTAAACTTATTTATCGTCTAAAACTATACCGTCAATGCGTGATAACTCCACGATAAAAATAGATGTCGATTTTTGGGGAGGTCTTATAAGGGGGCCTTATACTTTACCCGAAACCCAAAAACCATTTTTACACCTGAAGGAGACTAGATAGGGGTGTTAAGTTATTAATAAAAAAGTGATTGGCGTTTAAAATAAAGCAACTTCACGAATAACTACACTTTCTAAATTTATTAAAAACTAAAAAAGTTATGGGCTAAGAAATAGGTAAAAAATTCAATTTCGTTTATTTCAGGTGCAAAAAAAATCCTATAGAATATGGGATTAGTAAATAAGATAAAGTTTGCAAAAATTTATCTGAAGATTCGTTTGCAAATAAATATGCCAAATAAAAATTAATGTTTAATGAAATATCTTTGATTTTCTGAATAATTTTTCAATTTTTCATTTTTTATCTCTTTTTATTTCCATTTCTTCATCAAACATCAATTTTCAGTTTTTTAAGAAGAAATGCCTCAAGCCGATGATTTTTGCACAAAAAAAAAATGACGACCCAACATCTTGATCGGAGTGTTTTCAATTTCTGCAACATTATATCATATAATTTTTGTAATATTTGTTGAAGACAATTACAAGCAGCAAAAACAACATCTGTGTTCGAGGAGTTGTGTCAAATCCCAACGATATAGATAATTTTGCACATTTCAATAGTTCTAGCATTTCCATACTTTTCTCAGTTATAATTTCTTCTGAGCGTCGGTAAGTGCCTATTTTATAAGATGGAAAGTAAAACAACATATTTTTGAGGAAGTACAAGTTAAAACACATAATTCTAGAAAAATAAAAAATTAATGTTTTGTGATGTTGCCATAGCAATAAAACCACATATAATAGTATTCTTATTTCAAAATGTTTAATGCGGACCAGGTAAAATTTATTCGAATTTTAAAATATTTCATAGAATGTTTTGTTATTATAATTATAACATTTTTATCATAACCCCAAGGTAATAGTTTTTACTTGGGAGGGTATGATACACCCTAATACGTAATATGCCTATCATACAAAATCACTCGCTCATTTATGAACAGCTAACTTTAACCAAAATCTGTTAATTTACTTAACCAAATGATCTCAAAATTTTAGTATGATGACTATTTTTACCTAGTGATTCTATTTTTTAGTTTGTGAAATTATTTGATGATGTTTTTATCATCATGATCTCATAACTTTGAAAATAAAATTAGCAGGACCAATGTTTTAAAATATTATATATCCATCTCGTCACTGGGACTCACTATTTAATTTAACTATGAACTTGAATCCAATGAACTTTATAGCTACTTTCAAAAGCTTCATATTTACTTATTAACGTTAAACTTTCATAAATTTTTAACAAATGTGTCGCACAAGTTTAAAAATGTTAGTGGCTCAAAGAATTCAACTTATGCCCCTATTGATATCCCATTATTTTTTTTTTCTAGAATACGTAGAATAGAGTTATTTAAATTAAAATTGCAATAAGCAACCACAAATTTGTTTTACAAGTTTTCCGACCTTTTTTTTGTAATACATTGTGACAAATTTATAAAATTTAAGAAAATGGAAATAAGATATAGTTGTATAGGTAGAGATGTGTAGCATGTGGCTTTTAACTTCAATGTAAAATAGAATAAGTATTAGTGATCAAATGAAGATAAAATTTTGTAAATCCTTCGTCAGTACATTGGTTCAGCTACAAATAAAAACTAATTGAATTATGAAATGTAGTATCATAAGTCTGTGTGCACTTGACATGGAAACAATTTATATCCAATTTTTTTCAAATTTATATTAGTTTACCAACAATGTAATTTGTCTTCACTGAGGTTTTTTTTGTCGTCATAAAAGGCTGGGTGATTTAACTTTGCTCCTCATTACCAAATATTAATAAATAACAAAAACACTTAAGAGCATAAATAATTTTTAAACTTCTATCTTAAACGGTTTTTTATAGTCTTTCTTACGATAGTTTCTCCATAAAGGGAATTGATAGCAATGAAAATAGAGAAGGAAATAGTTAATCTACACTAGTGGATACATTATGAATGGAACAGCAAAAATAAACATCATAAATAACAAAACTTCGTGAAGCACTGTCCCATAAATGGAATATTGGATACTGCCATTTTTTTAACTAATTTTCTTTTTTGGTTTTATGGGTAAAATGTTAAACTATTTGTTATATTTATAATATACTAAGAACCTAAACAACTATTTTATGCTTGAAGGAAACGATTGGTTAATCCAATATATGGTTTTTTATAAATTGAGACATCTATGTTTCAAATATTGTTTATCACTCTGTATTGGTTGAGCTCATGACTAACAGTAATGAAGAACTATACAAATATGATCATCTCACCTCATTATGGCAATTATAGTGTAGGAAGCCCTCCTTTACTTTCCACAACTTCATGGTGCAATTAAGTAATGACGTCAAAAACATCGAGACTACGTGAAATTGGTACCATACACTCTAGGTATAATTTCTCTGTTGTCATTGATCATCATCGGAGTTAGGAGAGTCTTTTCTAAAAGAGTCTTGGACAATAACACGATATATTATATAAAAATTTGTCTGGAGTAGTTAGGTGTCACCCCGACCACCTTATTCTAAATAATGCATGATGTATTCCACAAACTGGAAACAAAGTAGTTTATCTATAAATTAGGTGCAGTGTCCTACATATTATATAACTTTCTTGATTTACTTATAAAAAAATAGTCGGAACTTTTTCTAAATATGCCTACTAAACCTCCCGATTATAATATCAGGAAATCATGTCAATGTCTTGAAGGAAAATAAAAGCATTTATAGATATGCAGCGGTTTGGGTGAACCTGGACAATAACTTTAAATGGGAGACTTTTCTGCTCACAATGGAGAATACAGAAGGTTTATGCTTTAAATGAAATAATGTTAAACACATTGATATATACGAAATAACAATCAAATATGGTTTTAATGAGTATGAAATTGTAGGAACTAATCCTAGATTTAGTCTCGGTCAAGCTTGTTTTTGTACTAGATTCCTTATAGACGTTAGGGGTCGAACTGAAGACTTAAAAAGACACAATGTGATGAAAATAAAAAAAAGGACGGTTCAATCGAGGATGTCACTTTTAAAATAAAAGAAATCGACAATGTTAATTTTAATAAAAAGAAGAAATTGGTTGTGACGCTTATCAATACTTTCAAAAGAGTAAACGAGGTAAATATATTTGAATGGATGAAGCAATTTGGGGAAATTATAAATCACTATCCAAAACAAACAAAAAAAACAATTGATGACAAAGCGAAGGAAAATATAAATGTAATAAGGAGATTTGGGGTGACAGTGACTACATCCTGGAAATTGTAGCTGATCTTTCGTCTATACCTCAAATTTTACAAGTGCAAGGAAATTTAATTAAGATGAAGTTTTTCTTGAGTGAAACTTCAATATCAAAGATGCTTTAATTTTGGACATATGAAGTATTATTGCTTGGAAAAACGACTTAAAACTTTTGGATATGAAAGGGCTCTCAAAAAAGCCATGCAAGAACATCTTCCATCAGATATACAAATTGTAGAGAATAAGAAAGGACAATTGGTAAAAGAAAAAAATGAAGATAAGTCTTCCAAAATTTATAAAGATCTTCTATCCAAAAATCAAATTGAAGAGGTTAGTGAGACCCAAACTGTATAAGAAAAAGATGAAGAAAAGTCTTCCGGAGTAAAGAATGATCCGGCAAATGATAAGGTACAAAAAGTACATATCGATTATTCAGATAAGGGAAACAAATGTTCTCTTTTAGAAAATAATAAGACGAATGATGGAGAAAGTAGAAAGCCAAAAAAACAATCCAAGTCTCATTTGGACGTGCATACAATTCTGGAAAGTCGTACTCGTGCTTCCTCTGTGGAAAAAAAAGTAAACCAGATACAGACCTTACCCCTGTAAGAGAGAAGAAACAGTCAAAAAGCTCTGAGTCTGTTGCTTCTTGATAGTTGGTGGACCACTTCTGTTATCCTTTTATTTATTTCTTTACCTGATTATAAAATGAAGTTATCAAACCAAAAAGACAGACCCAAATTGTGGACTTCTTTCCGAATAAAATTTCCAAGGAACAAAAATTCAATATAGGCATCATATGAATAATTTCTTTAAATACAAGAGGGGGTAAAGATAGAAGATCTAGGCATGCAGTAATGCATCACTTAATGTCATGGGATCATGACATCGTTTGTCTTCAGGACATTGAATCAGAGCTCTATTTTTTTGCTATAATAACTGTCCCATTTGCTTACCTAAAAGGTTTCATTGTTTCTTTAGTGGAAATGAATCTAATAGAGGAATCTTGACTCTTATTTCAAAGAAAATCAAAAATGTTTCCTGTGTTAAAGAGTTCTCCTACAAAAGCGATTGGCATAAAATTCAAATTTCTTTAAATTAGATGAGTTTTAGTCATATAAATGCCTATGGGCCGAATGAAAGGTCTACTTCCTTTTTTTCAAGCAATTTTTAATAACCAAATAAAGGATTCAACTCCGTTCCTGCTAATTGGGGATTTAAATGTTGATCTCCATAAATTTAATTCCCACTATCCAAACCTTACTGCACTACAAAATATAATTCTTAAATTCATTCTTGTTGACTCAAGAAAAAGAATCAGTCCGGAATAAAGCATTTCTTGGAGGAGAGGGAATCCGTCTTCCAGAATTGACTTGGCTTTAATTTCTCCTACATTTATTCATATGGTAAAAAAAGCATTTTATAACACTGAGCCTTCCTTAGATCATAAATTGATCTGCTAGGAATTACATAAACCTTATAAAATTTCTCAATTAACTATACTCAAATGGTGGATTGATTACGATAAATACGAAACAAAATTAAAAGAAGAATTGCTAGGAGGTTTTAATGACACTTTTTCATCCAACCAAGCGACTGAAAAGCTCATAAAATAATTAATTCAACCACTGCAAGGTTTGTTTTGGAAAATAGGAAAGAAACATGGTTATACGCCAGTCAAGTGGATAATGTTCTCAATAATGGATCAATTTTTTCACGCACGTATTTCTCTGAATTTCTGTAGAACTGCATAAATTGCTGAGGCCGAAATGAAGGAAAAAATTTAGTTAGAAGGATCTGCGTCAAGAAGACTTAAATTTTTTTTTTTAAGGAAGATAAATTTTTTTGCCCCCGGTGTTAAAAAAATTATTCATGAAGGAAAAGTTATAACTAAACCGATAGATTTGTTAGACTACTTGCATTCCCATTTCCAAAACATTGATGGCACAAAAAGAGGCCACTATCCGAAAAGAGATGTAATAAACTGTTCAAGGGAATCATATATTTTCCAAAGATATTTTATCTAACTTAATAGGAAAGTATAATAAGGATGATAAAGCCAGTGGTCTAGATGGATTCTCGGGTAAAGTCTATTGGAATTTTAGCAATGAAGTCGTTCCGTATCTTGGAAAGGGTTGGACGACTTCCCAAATCTCAAACAAAAGGAAGAATTGCCTTGATTCCGAAAAAAGGAGATGGGACAAACTATAGCCATTAGAGACCAATTACGGTTCTCAATGAATCATATAGGATTCTCTCTGGAGTATTGGGTAAACAGATGCAACCAACTCTCTACAAAAAAAAATTGGGATTGAACAAAAATAAATTTTAAAGAATAGAAAATTTTCCTATGTTTCACGCAATATTCAAGCTGCAATCGACACAGTGGAAAGTAGGAAGAAGTTTGGAGCAATAATGGCAATACACTTTTGCAAAGCTTTCGACTCCATTTCACATAGGCAAATTCTTAGATCTGTAAAAAGGTTATATCTGAAACGTTTTATTAACCCCGTTCGTGACTTGCTATATAACAGCACTTCAACGATCACATTGGATGGACTAGAAAGCCAGCCAATCATCTTAGAAAAGAGCTGTCGTCGGGGATGCCCTCAGCTCCACTTCTTTTCATAGATACAATGGAATAACTCGTTTTAGGTGTTACTAAGAGGTGCAGAGGCTTTTGGATTAGCTTTGAGGTATCTCAGCATATTATTGATTTGCATGAAGATGATGTAACTTTAACCATAGACGCGAATTCTTAGTCTCAGCTAATTGCCATAATAAAAGTCTTACTTAATTATTTTGGAAGTTTCAAGAAAAAACAGGATTGGCTGTGAATAAAAATAAGACCTCTATTTTACCTTTGGGCTCCTGGAACCCTGAAGAGTTTTTTTTTTCAAGGGGCGTAAAGGTATGTTTTCTTGAATTAATGGTTCTGGGTGGAGATATGGCGTGAATTTTTGACATTGAGTACATGATTCAACTATTTTGTTCATATCAGCCGTATATCCTGGCCAAAAACACTTTTTTTTGCTCTTCCTTTCGTCTTTTCTTCTCCTGAGTGGGTTGTGACTGAAGTATAACGCTCAGTCATCAACGCAGAACTAAATTGTAATCCACCGAGAGTTCATGCTTGATTGTTAAAAAAATTTGATGTAAGGATTCCCAAAAAGGCAATATTCTTAGAAAATAAAACAGATTAGAAAAGATCTATCATTCGAATATATTTTCAACGATTCACAAACTAGAGTGATGAGGTCATTGAACTTGGATTTTTACAATTATCAGATCGTCCACACCTTGTTAATGGGTAATCCATAAATGACGATATCTCTTCTATAGGGGAAAGAATCTCCTGTAGAAATAAATCCCAAGGGAACCCTTATGAATTTGTATTTCCCGAAAGAAGTAATGGATGTTGTCAATTCTTTGGAATCTGAATATAGAGGCATTGGCCTCTTTTTGCCATCGTTTTGCTAAAACTATCTTAGCAAAATAACGATCTTCTTTAGTAAATCCATAAATAGCTTAAGTAGGTGTCTTTGTATGATATGACGTACGCAAGACTTAAGAATTGAGTTTTGTTAGATCCACAAAAAGCTAATATCCCCATATAAATTAATAATAAGTAAATTATATGACACCATTGAGTGGTAATATATCCGACCTTCGGAATAACTTTATTTTTCTCCATATAAGGTGGACTTGACATTGTTTAGGAGTGAATAAGTTATTTGACGAGCAGAATGAATAGAGAACGGCTTAGCATTAGACTACAATGTATTTTTCATTGTCCCCATTTTATAAGTTTAAGTTCATTAGTTTAATCAAAAACACAATTGTATACTATGTGTAATTTATTTTCAACTAACTTAAATAGTTTTGGATCATCTGTTTGTGATGGAAGAGTCTTGATCCACACATTTCTTCGTTTTTTGATGAGGGGTTCGCATTTGTTGAAAAGGAATTCACATTTTTGGACATAGGGTGAGGGAAATTATTGTGCCTAATATTGATATTTTGACATGTTTTTACAGTCAACGTAAAACACATTGATATTTTAACAAGCAAAAGTCAGAGAGGAAGCTTTTGATTTTTCAACACAGATATAATTTAAATGATCTAAATTTTGAGAATTCACTGAAAATGTTTCTTCTTTTATTTTTGGCTTTAATTTAATTTGATTTTTTTAATATCTGCCCAGGATCTGGAATTACAAAAGCTTTAGTTATAAAATTGTTTCAGTCGAGCTTAATCACACCTTGAATATTTGTTCTGTCATTATTACTCTCTACTAAATTGGGCTTTGAAATATTTATGGAGTAGTTGGATTTATTATATTTTTATTTTAAACATTTTGTGGCAAAATGAACTTTAATTCCACAAGATTTGTATATTAGATTAAAGACTGGACATTCACAACGTTTGTGCTTAGTCCAGTTGCAAAAGTAACATGGATCTTGTTTATAATTCTGAATGAAATTTGATATTGTCTGCGTTGATGTTTGTCCCTGTTTACGATTTTTGAATTTCGTCCTCTTGTTAGCATTGACGTATTTACATATTTCTTTTGAAAAATAAATTAAATTGTCTAACACTCTTTTTGGTTATTTCTAAGTTCTTGATAAATTTTCTGTCATCTTCAAAAGATTTCGGATCTTAAGACAATAATTTAACTCTATCAGATTTATTTTTTATATATTGAATTAACACACCAATACCGCCATTTTGTGATGTTCACTGTGTTAGCAAAATTACTTCAAAAAAAAATTCTCAATTAATTAACTTGCTGCAAAACATCAAAGCAATGAATTTCGATATGTCAGACTACCTTATGAACAACAATAAATTGATGGTTCAAAAATGATTCGAATATCTTCTGAGGTAGTATAAATTTTTTTAGGGATCATTGAAAGTCTTTAGTTCTGAAATTGTATCTAGATATAGTACTCACATACTTAGTAAAAATTTTTTTTTAAGTCTAAGGTTTTAATATTGTATTATATTTTACGACAATAAAAAAAATATCAAAAAGGATACCATCGTGGGTTTAGTAATAAACAAAGAATAGTCGAAAATACACGTGTAAGCCATTTGATTAACTGACTAAAATTTACACCAGGGAAAAGGTAAATTCCCTCTGAAAAATCCCACACACATCTCACACCTAAGCTAATAAGCCAATAATTACAAAAGTATTGAATTGAACTATATCCAAGTTTAATTTCGATGATTTTGAAATAATTGTTGTCGCTCATTGTTCTAATTCTCCCAGTTTTCTCCTAAATATGTCAAAAATTTAGATATAAATTAAGACTAAAGGAAGATAAAAGGAATTGAAGGAAGAATTAACTTGTATTATATTATTAATTATTAGGGGTTATGATGTCATTGGCTAGCACCCCTCCATACAATATAGATTCACTCAAAAGATACAAAATATGAAAATAGTCAATAATATTTCGCTATTTTTAAAAGCATAGATACATTTTAATTTTATTCAAAGAAATATTCTCTAAAAAAATTATTTGATAATAAAATATCAATTCCTCATAGTTCAAATGTACAAATTTACCTCTAAAATAAATGAAAAACTGTGGTTTTATTCTTGACCAAATAAGACCCTTGATAATATGAAGATTACTAGATTTTAAAAAATCGGGCTTAAATCCAGAAATAGGCCATAATTACACAAAAAGACATATAAAAAAGCAGATTGTCATAATAAAATCTTAATTTGAGGTTTAAGTATTTCCATAATTTGTATTCGACTGGATTGGCAGTCATATAATAAAACAAATGAGTTTTAGACAAAAAATTAAAAAACGACAGTTTTATTTGAAATGTGAACCCCACAGTGTCAGTGTCAAAATTATCTGTAACCTCTATCCTTTAAAGACACTACATTTCCATTTCACGACATGTTAGAACGACCAGTTTTGTAAGAGTAGTACTTGATTCTAGATGATTAAAAGTAATTATACTTTATAACCAACACTTTGGTCAACACAAAAACTGAAGCACGTTAAATCGGTATTAACATATCCCAAGGGTTAAAGGGACATTTAACCTAGATAGTTTATTTATGGTTCTGATTTGTTTGAATGAGGCTTATATTGTGTATTCGTAAAGTTATTTTCTAAATGGTTATATATTATATTATTAGATATGTAGGTATTAAGTACTATTAATTTATTAAACTTATCAAGTTAACTAATTTATCAGTTTACTTCACAAATTTAAAACGTTCTCCATATTCCATAGAATCACAATTCCCAAACACCGTTAAAGTCTAAGTTTTTATGTTGGGTAGAGAATAGCCACTAGCCTTGCTAGTTCAATAATTAGACTTGTGAATAGTCAATGCTAACAGAGAAAAGTGTAACAATGCAGTGAGATGTTGTGTGTATTATCGTCTTCTGTTACGAATACATATATTATTTTCTTAAACATATGAATGTATTAGTAATCCATAGATTTTGATCCATTTCATTTCCTGATAATCGGTAGTTAAGTATTTTATATTCCTAATATTTTCTTAATACAAACCACAATTATTTATTACATATAACTAATAATCCCAATAGCTATATATTAAATCGACATATATTTAAAGTATATATACTCAAAGGACTAAATAGTAGTCGTGCAGTGGGAGTCAGAATCAGTGACATTCAAAATACTGGAGTCTGAGTTAAATTCGAAGTCGAGCATTTAATTCAAAGACTCCTTAGCTCTGTATTATACTATGTAAATCAATTAATTAACTTTTCATCAATTTAATCAAAGAACTTCAATAAATCAGTTTCGATAATCAAAAAATTGATTACTCATGCTTTTTTCATTTTGTGTTTGAGAAGGGGAACAAGTAATTGTTTTTCTCTTTTGTGAAATCTTACACGAATACTATTTTTAAATATATATTTTATTTTCATATTAGTGACATATTTAGTACGTTTTTACTACACATTAAATTTGAAATTAAATAGTCTGTTTTTAATTTTCATAACGAAATATAGTATGGATCCTAAGTGATAGAATGTGTAAAAAGAAAACAGAGTAAGAATCATGATGCTGAAATATCTAACTACTAAATAATACCAAGTTTGAATTGATTATTGTTGCATTCTCAAAACTCTCATTAATGAGTTCAAACAAACATTTAAATTATAGGATTGTAAGTAGCTTCATTAATAGGGATGAAAAAAAAGTAATTTTTTTAGCTTTCCTATTTTTTGGAATTGGCAAACGGAAGAGTTTTTTATGTTTAGGTTGGTATCAAAATGATTATATTCCTGAGGAGTAAACTTCATTTTACAACTACAGCATATCCTTCATACAGACGAAACCGGATGGAACATTTGTGTATGCTCATAAAATCGGAGACTAACGCTGAGGATTTGTTGCAGACCTATAATTATAAGTCCTTGTTGGATTCAGAGCAGAATTGAGCATCGAAATCAGAGTAATTCTTGCCCATGCCCTTGCATAAATCCTTCTCCCTCCTCTCTTTTGCTCACAGCTGTTGATAGCTGTCTAATAAAAATTCATTACTGGTAAGCTGATTTCTTCTAAAATATTCTTCAAATTGTCAGACTCAACATGTTGAGTTTTCGTTTATTTTTTTAAAACTAAAAAATGCTCCTTATTAACATCACTGGTTATAACAAATTGAAATATTTGCAAGACTGGGATTAAAGCATGTCATCTAGCCTGGTCATGATAGTTTGCTCTTAAGCATGGTGTATTATCAGTCAATGACCCTGACGGGGACACTGCAAAATTTGAAAATGTATCAAAAACATACATCTAAAAAGATCAACCCGTATTCCAGTAAAAATGTACTATTCTGCCCATTTCTTTGTTTTTCGATTCTAAAAATTAATTATCTTATAAGAGCATTAGAACTTGGAAAGAAAAAGGTAATTTTATTTGAATTTCACGAATTTTCCTTGATCTGGGCACATACATTCTTCCCCGTAATTGAAATATTTAAGGCCACGGCAAATTATTTTTATATAATATGAAATTTTTCTAGAATATTAAAGAATTTTTTTTTAAATTCTGAAATGAAATTAGTTACATTTTACAATCCTAACTTTTTATTTTACAGTATTAAATATCTAGTTAATGTTATGTATAAGCTATTTTTATATGCATAGAAATTTTATTCAAATCAAGTATTTCTTCAGTGATAAATTTGATGTTAAAATGACTTATTTATTTACTAACTTATAGTAATGTTTCTTTCCTTATTTATTCGGTTCAGTTTAGTCTTGTCATAGGACAATTACTAGGTATTTAAAAGGGGTTTTTAAGAAGTATATCCGTCCTTACGACGTATAGTACTAAAACTGATTAAACAAAGGTGAAATTTAGTTGAGTTCAAGGACCGAACTTTATATGTTTTGAGGACTGATATACAGAGACTGAACTAGAAGGACCTTAATAAGGAGGAACATAACAAATTTTATTTATTATAAATTTATCTATCTGTATGTTAGAAATATTGTGACATAATACATCTACCATAATATCATTTTCGAGTGCAAAAATATTATTTGATAGGCAGTTGTTCCAAAATGTATTAGCAAGTGGAGACCAAATTATAAAATAATGATGTCATAGTGACACAACCTTACAATTTTAATATAGAAACATAACTCTTATTAAAAAAAGTGGAGGTACAAATGGCCTCTTGGCTGCTTGGTAAAATAATAATCATAGAACAATTCACCAAATCCATTTCAACCAAAAATATTAAATAAATTTGATTATGATTAATAGATCATTACGTTACATTGATAATTCAGATTCATTTTTTTGTAACTCTAAACAATAGATAAATTTACGAAATAAATTTTGATTTTTACATAATTTCAAAAATTTGATAAAACTAAAAAACAGTTTTTTTTTGTGATAAACTCTTTTCATGGCTCCATTATGTCAATCATTTAATTTTTCCTATGGGTTAATATTCATAATTTTTAGATTATGATATTGAATAAATCGTTTAAAAAGTCTTGGATTTGTTCAGGATTTAGATAGTTTTGTTTTTTTTTTGTGACAAAAATTCAATAAATTATTCATATATTATAATTGGTATGAGTCATAAGTTTTAATCATCGTTTTATGTGGAAACCTGAGTATCATTGAAAATAATACTGTATAACTCAGAAGTGAGTCAAAGTCCTTCTTCTGCAAGTCCAAGTTGAGTTTTAAGTTCCCGTAAATAAATCAAAGTCCTTGAATATTTTTGTAAGCTCAAGTTTGAGTCTTGGAATTTATTATTGAATCCAGACCAAGTACTTTAAAATAAAAATATCTCTACTCATGTGAAAAAATTATAATTCAATTCACTAGTCCTTGCCTTCAAGTGCAAGTCAATTCTCGACTCTTTGATTGTGTAATCATATGGAGGTAAAGTATTCAAAATATATATTAAAAGCAATTCCTCCACCTTTGATAGTATCCAAAATAAAATGTATACATATTTTTTTTTTTTGGGAAAATATATTTTAATAATAACGTCTATTTGGTTAAATATTTGGTAAGTTTTTTAACAAATTATCTGCAATCATAAATTAATATACAGGGTAGGACAACAAAACGCGGACTGTTAATAAATCGTTATGAAAACGTAAGTAGTTATTTGTTCATATTCTGTTTCCATTGTCCTTTTTACATAAATAAACTATACATATATTTAGTCATTATACATTTAGTCATTTTATCATCATGAATGAGTAACAAGCAAAAATGTAATGAATATCAGATCTCCTAGATGCTGGAGTGGATGTGATAAAGATTACGGCCATTGTTAAATATTCTAGGAGGCTGGTTTTTAAGTTAGCCTATATGAAAAAATGAAAATACCTTTCCAGGATATCATGAAGTGGAGGGTATAATTTAAAACGGAATATGAGGTTCTTGTTAATTTTAGAGAATAATAAAAAGAAGGATCCCATTAAGTCGATTAATCACCTCGCCAACGACTTTTCAGTGGCTCCAAGGACTATCAAGAGGGCTATAAATCCAGATCAAACAATGGTCATCGGCGTTGAGGCTTCTGATGGAAAGAAGATGTCTCCCCTCCTTTACAAGGGGACAGAAAATCGGAAAGGAGGTCTACTATAAAGTGCTTAGGTACACCATCTGAAGACCAAATACTGGAGTGTAACTACGTGTTGACTCCGGATGGGACCCCCTCTCACATTTTGGCCAAGTGCCAAAAGTTCTGCGCAGATAACCTGGCTCGATTCTTTTCCAAGGAGATACGGCCCCTTCTTCACCAGATTTGTACCCACTGGACTTTTCTGTATGGGAAACTTAGGAGAACGAAACCAACAGGACCTTACACCCAAATGTAGACTTACTGAAATCCTCCAGAGTGACTGCATGGGACAACTTGTCTAAGGAGTTTATCATCAACACCTATATAGCCTTCATGCGAATTGTAAAGACTGTGATTGATAATTAAAGTAGCCATATTGATTGAAAAAAAGTCTTGCAAAAACCTTTTCTACATGTCTTGAAAACATTCTTTTTTTTCTTATTATTGAAAATTTTAAATTTTTTGATGTATTTCTAAATCCATCTCTCGAGTACATGTTCTGCTGCCCTACCCTGTATGTGGGTGGTCTACACAAAGGCAAGCTATAATTTTTCCCCCTCAAAATTGAGTCAGGATTACTTTTTTATTCTTCAACAAGAAATCGTCAATTTCTATAAACAAATTATTATGATATAATCTTTAGAGACGACGCAAATTGTACTCCAAATGACAAAAATAAATAATCACAATGAAAAAAATAAAAAAATGAGAGAATTGTAGAAAGCCACATTCGGACCAAGTTAAATATCATACATCAAATGCAGGTTTTAAGTTATAGTTACACATACTTGTGTGCTTCTATTCGTACTAAAATGTGAACACAGCCTTTTGTTAAATCAAGATATGTATATAAACAATTTAGACTCCATGTACGTACAAGGTATAATGTGAAAAAATAAATGAAGGAATGTTATTTTCTTTATTTATGATAAAAAATGTTACTATGATGACTCAAACAAATAGTCTTTACATCGATTTTATTAAATGTGTATATTTTTTGATAAATAAAAGTTTTAGCATAATTTGTTTAAATAGATAATAAATTTACATTTATCAAAATGGTGTTTTTCTCTAGAACACACATCAGGCCTTTTTATTTTTTGTTAGTTGTTGATATATTTACTATTAATAGTATTGTGATAATTGAGTTGTCGAACATGAATTATATTTAAGAAATTTATGTATCAATAATACATTTTGTACAACATTTCATTAAAAATTAATCGTTTCATTAACTGAAAAATATATTTTTTAAGTAATTACGAAAATATCATGTCTTTAGTTTAAAAACTCAAGCAAGAATATGAAGAAGCAAATTCAGCATAAAAATTATTATAAAAGAAGAAGTCATTTGATTAAGTTTGTAGCACTTAGCTGAATATTACATATAATATACATTCTAAGACAGGCCATTATCCAGGATTCTTTGTGAATACGAATATAAAAGACAAACACATTAACCTTAATACATACAGTGCTAGTTTACTTACTTTGCCGAATATATTTATACAGTTACTCTTGTAGGGAGGGAAAATATCGAAGCGGGGAATATTTATGATTCGAAATGTTTTCTATTTTTATACATAGTTGATAAAAATTCACAGAAAATCTCTTTTTTTGGAAGAAATGGACTTAAAATCATACAAGTTCAAAATCATGTGCATTGTCTAACATGTAGAATTTGAGAAAGCTCTTATTCATTTAAATAGATTGGCACAAATATAATAAAAGAGCTATAAACATAACCCAATTTATAAAGGGTGTTTCATCTAAACATTCGAAATCGAAACATTTCTCTAAAATCAATATTATAATATAAATTTAACAATTTGGTTTAACCTCGGACCACAACTTCAGAACCTTCCCAACAACGTCCCACTGCCTTCTTGGCCGTCTCACTGAGTAAAGTCCGGAATGCCTTCATTATCCCAACTCTCAGGGATCTTGTGGTGATGAAGGTGCCTCAATTGTTCATACGTGCAACATTGTCCCTGACAAAATAGTCTAAAGGGTTCAATTCTACTGAGTTAGTAGGCCAAAAACTCGGCAAGACGTACATCACATTTACAGAATCAAGAAAATTGACAAAATTTAGAATTTTTACTTAGAAAGACGTCTATTTTGTCAAAAATAGAGCAATATATTAAAAATAAGATATTTCAGATAAATACATAAGTTTTCTAAAGTGTTTATATATGCTTTAAAAAAACTATTATTGTACCGCTTATAGACCGCACTTTTTTTTATCATTCATTATACGTGAAACAAATAGTATAATTATTTATAGTATTCTTTAGTACCATCTCCAAGTTTCTAGCCAGTATTTCAAAACAAGGAATGCAATTTAGCCCCCGCAAAGTAATGTAATATGCTAAGTTAATGTTATAAAAGATAAATTCAAAAATTATTTCCACTTTAAAAAACGCTTTTAAAAAAAAGGCTAAAACTTTTTTTTTTAAATATACTCTTTTGAAAGATTGTATTATTATATAAAATAGTTATTTTATAAATATAAATATTTGTTGCGTAAAATTTCTTTTTTTAACATAAAATTTTGAAGTTTACAACTTTTTTTGTGCTCAAGCTCTAAGGATTAATCAAGATGGCTTAAATTTTATATACTTAACTTTGTAAAGGAAGGAACATTTTTGAGCTATGTTACCCAAACATACATAAAAAAAGTTTTAATAACCAACATAGTGTACAATGAAAAACTGCGCCTATTGCAAACAATTACATGTTATTTTGATATTTATTAAATTATTTGATATCTTATCATTCTCTTTAATCATTCTCCTAAGTGCATCAATAAGAACTATATATATTATTGATGGCTCATGAAGGAATCAGTGATGATACAGGGTATACATATGTATTGGATTTTTTGTTGTTGTTTTTTTTTCATTCAAAGCTACATATATAGTAATCTAACAAGTAAAGTTCCATTTAGACTTTTGATCAGTGGGAGCAGCACCAATACTATGCGTGTAGGGATCATTTTTATAATGTAATCATTATTTTCCTCATTTTAGTTTCTTTTCATTACATGGCATAAGTATACAATTAAATCAATCACGCAACAAAAAATACTATTATTTCTTCCCTATGAATGAGCAAATATGAATTTCTTACTATTTAACTAATTAAATTATTTTTAGATCTGAGAAATATCATATAATATTTCTCCGAAATATTCAATTTCCGCCAAATTATAGTGCTTTATTGATCTGTCCTATCAGTAGGATAAAATTTATTTGATTTCTATAAATGACAAGCTTTGATTTTATTTTTTACTGGATATGAATTTTGTTTTTTTACTTCTACTATTTAATAAAGTATTATTTAATCGGTTAAACTCAATGCGTAGTGTTATAAAGTTTAAGCAACTTTTGTACGTAAAAAATGGCATGGTACCCTTGACAATGAGAATAATGCTTGGAAAGAGAGCAACTTAAATTCCATAACATTTTTATTAAAAAAAACTATTAACTGCAATTCAAAGAAGTAAATTAACACAAGTCCTACTCATTAAGGAGATAGGCAAGAATTACTTCAATATAACCCTCAATTATAATGCAGGACCAACAAAGACTTACATTTGTAACTGTACAAAAAAAATCATCAGTGTAACAATTCATCTTTTGCGCACCAGTGATTATTTGATACTCCTATATTTTTTATTCAAGAATGAAAGAATAATTCTATTAACGGACATGTGAAGAACTACTACTTTTTAATCCTAAACTTTAATCTAACCCTAAGAAAGAATTACACTTATACTTGCCCAACAAATACTCAGTGTTACTGTACGCCAGTATGAGCACTCTCAGTTGTGGATGCTAATTAGTAATTATAATTAGAATGACATGTAATCTCATCCGTCATCATGAATGAAAGGATAATGCTAATATCCTTTCAAAAGGAAAATAAACACTGGTTTGGTTGCCAACTAAAAAAATGCTTAGAATTTACAAACCTAACAATGACTCCTGAATTTCAAAAATAATGGAACGATGTAGCTCTATGAACGCGCTCAGGATAATTTTTCACTTAAACTCATACTTGGTCAATCTTAAAGAAAGAAATTTACATGGTGGATATGAACCTCAAAGACAATTCCTAGATCAGAAGGAGTAATTGTATATTGTTGACTTATACTCAATCAGTGCAAATCCATCCTGTCAATTAAATGAACATTATAAAAAAAAAAAAGGAACGTAAAAAATATATCGTCAAACCACTACCTGAGAACGCAATATTTTTAAATTGCTATGTAACTATTATGTCATACAGTCAAGTAAAAAATACAATATGATATACACTGCATTAACATAAAAGTAATATAATACAATATAATTTTTCATACGTTTTGTCGAGTTTTTGGTCTCCAAACTCGCTGAAACTGAACCCTTTAGACTATTATGTCTGAACGTGTTTCAAATGAAGGTCCTGACAGCAACAAAAAATCCCCGAGATCTGGAATAAGGATGGCATTTAGGACTTTACCTAATGGGACGGTCAATAAGATAGCGGGATGTGTCCAGGGACGTTATGAATATGTGGTGCGAGTAACCAGCACTTGATTGAATGTCAAATTGTTGATATAATGTTCATTTTTGTGAAATTAAACAAAAAAAAGTTGGTTAGAAATAAAGTAACGCCAGAGCTTTACTTTTTCTCTCAGTTTGCAAACGTTCAGATGAACCACTCTCATTTTTCCAGAATCATATGTTTCATTATCATCATTTTGTAGTGTGACACATCATTATTTGTTACTTTGTATATCTCATATTTTGAACTAATCTATTAAATATTTTAATATTTAGTTAATACTATGTGATAATTTTCAAAGTATTTAGTACAAACGAAGTTAGTTTTAATTTGACTACCGCAATACCTTTTTTTTACTAATATCATCGTTATTTATTATATGATTCCTCCCGTCAAACTGTCAATCGAAATTATATCAAACATCGGTTCTAACTTTTTATGAAAATATATGCAGATTTTTGCTTAACATTTTTGAATTATAGTTTGTGTTTAGATCTGTGTTATAATAAAGAAAATGAAGAAAGAAAGTTATATAAATGATTAAGTTTGAATCAATAGGCTTAACATGTTTAAATGACACAAAAAATTATGCCTTTTTTTTTCTTTTTTTTCATAAATGAAAAAATAAATAGTTTCCACTTTGCTTAGTCACTACTTATAAGTAATTATTAATGAATTAAATGTAAAATCGATGATTCCTTGTCGATATTGTTTTGAATTATATCCTTCTTTAATTATGCCCATTTAAATACATATATTTACTGTTATAGTGTTCAATTGACATTTACGTATCAGTTCTTCTGAATGTCCCCATTTATTGAGAAACGAACTGTTATATTTATATAACTCATATGAATGACTGTTCATCATACAGTTATTAATAAACTATATGTATTTATTCATTACACTATCGAATTAATTTTTCTCTTATTAGTGTTATGTATGTTGATTGGTTGAACATTAATTATTTCTTGTATAACGGGCGATATAAGTATTATTTCTACCATTCATTATAATATAGTTCTAGATTTTGGAAAAATGCATAATAGCCTTACTATTTTTATCCATTGATCAACATTTCTTGCAACATGAAAAAGGTAATATGACAAAATTATATGGTAGCTACACAATGACAGGGTCCCCATCCAACTGTATGACTTGTATCTACTTAATGGGCTTTATGAATATTCACAGCCTAATGAGAAATATTTTGAGTCTAACAGATTAACATTATCTTTATTGTACCTCTCAACGTTTCTTTCGAAAATGAAAATAAAGAAAAGGACCAATATCAGTTGGGATCAATTACCTAATTCTTCCCCATAATTAAATTATTATTCAATAATTGTTAGAAATTTTTAACAGCCTTACAAGAGATAATTCTAACACAACCAATCATATTCAAAACACTGATTTGGAGCAAAAGAATCTGACAACAAAACACAGCATATTTTTTTATGATAGTCAGGTAACGCCTTGTCAAAGCACTAACAGGAGGAATTAGTACACAAATCAAAAGTTCATAAAAACTACTAATGTTGATGTTTTACAAATACCATAGAGTAAAGATCCCATTGGTCATTTGAAAAAGGTTGTTTTATTCGAGTGTGAGGTATGATAAGTTTATTTGAGCGTGGATGTATTGTTGGTGATTTTCTTTCCAACGATGCTAATGTTAGCAAACATTTTATATAATCAAAATATAAAGTTCCATTTTGTCTTTGTTATAGTTCATTAAACACCAAAGTGGTGTGTAAAATCCAATGCGATAATTCTGAAAAGAACAACTGAGACTCTTGTCAGATTTTCTATCAACTCCATAAGTTTTTGTGAATAGAATATTTTAAAAACTCATTAAGTGTCATAACGTTCAAACACTTCGATCGATGTGTTTTGGTGGAGAAGGATCTTGAAAAGAGGATGCGCATTCTCTGAAAATTATTTTTGGGAACGTAAACCTCTAATTCATGGACCGTTTTGTTATTTTTTGTCAAATAATGTCATCTCTATTGTAGTGTATTTTATACGTACATGTCGCTGAAATTAACCTTTCTGAAAATAAGCTTGCCAGTATAAATCATTATAAAAATGAATGTCGCTAAAATGACACTCGCTAAAAATAAACTCGGTCAAATCAGTTCATGTCAGTATAAACATATGTAGACGTTAGTCAGAAAATTGCATTTTAGAGGAGTCTTAGAAAGACATATTTTGAAATTACGTAAAATATCATAATTCTATTAATATATGATAAATATTTTGAAATTTAAGTAATTGCTTATCATTTTTTCCGAATAAATAATAAATTTTAAGACTAAAAGTAGCCTTACCATTTGACAATTTATTTGATTTTTTTTTTTTAAATGCTGTGATTTATTTTTATTATCCTTAATGGTAATGTCAACTTTTCTTCTAATCGTTATCATTACTTATGTTTTCCTTAAGTCATGTATGTTTAATGTGATTATATAATATTCAAAATTCATTTGCTTCAATAAGTAGTTGATATATTGACTTTTAGTTCTTATTAGTGTACAAATCATAATAAATTAAATACGCACTATATTAAGCTGAGAACATATCCACAGTTGGATCATTATTGCCAAACCTACCATTACTTGGGCTCTTGTTATTTCTTTTTTTCAAAAAACTAACATTAAGATATTTATTAATATTAATAGGAGAATGCCTAATATGAATAAATGTGTCTTGCTTCCTTTCTCCAAGAAAGAGTTCATCCACCCAAGTTTTAAGGTGGTAGATTAATACTTGGACTGAGGAATCTACATCTCTCGTGATTTGAAATTTAAGAGGTATATTCTATAAGTTATAAAGAAGGTCAATCCTAACAAGAGAATTATTAAAAGAAGCTTCAAAACTCGTGAACCTTTGCTTATGGTAAAACTATATAAACTTCATGTCCTTCCAATTTTAATCTACAGATCTGAGATCTGGAATCCTTCAAGAAAGGACTTGATTGATTCCTTAGAAAAAGTGCAAACCAGGTGTGTATCGTTTTTTTCCTTCATTGGGAGATAACGAGAACTACGAAAGCAAAATCAAAAGACTTGCCCTCATCACTTTGTCTCATAGACGTGCAATTAAAGATATAACTACACTACACCAAACTTTATCCAAAAAGATTAAGTTATCTTTACCAACCTGGATACTAAATAAAGGCTATCTGCTCCACAAAACGAGACCCTCCACTCAAAACACCATTTACCTACCAAAACCAAAGATTGACATTTTCAAGCATAGTTTCTATTATAGATCTATTATCTTTTGGAACAAAACACCTGTTTGCTTTCGTCAGGGAAGTGACGATGACCTTAAGCGATTTTTAGTACATTCTTTTTTTGTGTGACACTTGTTATAGTTTTTTTTTTCCTTGTCTGCACGGTCAAGTTTTCCTATGTTTTTGCCTTTTATATTTTAAAATTTATATTATAAATACATCACTAATATTAAGAACGATATTTTATATAATAAGTAAACCTTTATAGGCTTTTTTATCGCCACTGGTCGAAAAAAAAATGAAAAAATATATTTAAATACTGAATGGAGGAGTTTTCCATGGGTCAAAACCCCCCACTTTAGAATATGACTTTTTCACTTCATGGCTATAAACAATGTTTCCAAAATGAACGATATACATTTGGGTTGTTCATTTTGAGAGGGTTAATCAGTTTTTTCGAATTTTGAAAACAGGATATCAGGAAAAGTTGAATATTGGAATTTAAAAAATTGTAAAAAATGAGGTCATGGATTGAATTTCAGAGACTTCCTTTTAAATTGTTTATTTTCTTATCAATATTTGATTTATTTTGTATTTTATTTAAACTAATTCCCTGTATTGTAAAAGGATTATCACAAAGTTTATTTTTATCAGGAAAGAGTTAAACTCATTAGTGAAAGCATTACTGAATAAATTTATTCTTTGGTACTACAAGGTTCGAATAAACCAACATCAAACATAAATGTAATAATATCTTTAATTTTGAAAGTAATGTAGACATTCATACCAAAAAAATACATTTAATAGTATGTGTAAAACTACAAAAAATTACTTTTTTTTTTGTCATACCACGTTTCATAAATCATGTTTCCATTAAATGTATAAAAACATAATGGCATTTTCTTTCAAAGAGCTGAAATATATATCAAATAGTCCTATTTATGATGGAAAAAAAGACACACTGTAAGAACCAAGACCCTTGTGTTTGTCCAATTTATAAAGTGTCATTTAACGAACGTTTTAAAGATAGTGCAAGACTTTTTGGGGTTGCAACTTGAACATAGTTTTTTTATTTTCCAAATCTGTTACCAATATTTTTTTCATTATTAAAGAAAAAACATCTAATTATAAAGTAAAGTTGAGTATTTTTTGGAGTTATATAAGTAAGTCCTAGTTGGACTCAGAGAAATTAATGATCGCCATCGGAATAATTCCTGTTTATATCCTTGGTAGATATGGAAAAAGTTTTTTTGTTCATTATCTTTCTCTCATAACTACTCAAAGCTAATCTAATAAACAGATTCGTCAAATTTCCCGAGTGACTACTCTTTTTTATTTATTTAATTTTTTAGCATGCAGTCAGGTTATATTTACTACTAAATAAAGCATAGAAGACCAAATGTTCATATGAGACTTAGTTAATTTTTTTATGGTTATCAATGATACTTTTGGTACAAATTGTATTATTACAACTCAGTAAATACATTTAAATTCAATTAAATTTTTTATTATAATTGTAGAATGCAGGAATTTTTCAAGGCAATGTAAAAGAAATGTAATATTTCTATTTTTTAATGTAAAGCTTCGGAAAAATTATATTACTTTAAAATTGGTCTGAATTGTATATATGCATCAGCATTTATATGTAAAATTCAGAGATCATTTTATGCATTTGCCTACAGCTTGAATCACTGTCTGGATCCCGGCTCGGAAAGAGGAGCAGGTGTTGATGAGGTAGTTTTTTGTCAAGTTGGTTATTGTCTCCTTGATGGAAGCAATCAAAGACCCCTTAATTGGATGATATATTCCATTTCTTTTGCATTCAACTTTTTTTAGCAGTCTGGAACTTAATCTGATTCCTTCGTAAAGAAAGAGAAAAAGGCCCAAAATCAGTTGGTGGTAAGCCAATTTTTCCCAACTATATTGGGAATTGTTAGCAGCTTAACAATAAATGAACCAATCAACGTTCAGAACACTGATTATGAAAACAGAAGCCAACACATTACTAGCTGAAAACCATATATACTACATTATACTTTTGTGTTAGCAAGGAAAACTTTGTTTTACGATTTTACAATATTTCTTCACAACTGAAAAGAGTAATTAATTGGAAAATTGATAATGTTTGTATAAGAGGATATATTATGCTTTTTGAACAATTTTGGATTAAGATGTAAGTTTTGAAAGAACCTTAAATATAGTTTATTTTCTTTTCAGTAAATCTAATTAAGGCATACAAAGGATTAATCTTTAATACTTAATTTGTACCTACATGATATATACGTATAAATTATAACATAGGCAAAACTTTCCGAAATAATATTGAATATTCTAATAATAATATCAGCAACTATTAAAATAATTGACCCTTTGAATATCATCAAATAAATTGACTTTAAGAAGGTGTAACCTTTAAAAACTAATATATGCTACCTACGTTATATATGCGTATTAAATATTAGGCAAATAGAACGCTATAAAATATTATTTAATATTTGTTAGTTAACAAAATAAGTTCTAATTAAATCTTTGAGTTGGAACAAAACATTGACTTTACAAGGTCAGTTAGGATAACACATTTATATATTAAAAGTTATACGTAGATTATTATATTTATCATAAAATTCACAGCCATTTCTTAAATTTTGACAACTAACTTTGGGCATAACTTTTTTGCTAAAATATAGTGATTCGACATTTTGGGATCCCATACGTTGATCGTATCTGTGATCACGTAAAATGATATTGCTGAAATTATAATTTTTAATGTGAAGAAAAATGGACACTCATCAAGTAATGTATAAAGAACTTGAGGGTTTCTTTAATGAAAAACACCCATTATATATATTGATAGTACAAGTTTATCTCTATTGTTGGTTGTATGTTTGATCAAAAATGTAATTTTTTATTTTAGAAATAACAATGTAGTCAAATTAATGAAGACTTGTAGGCGTTTATTATAAAAAGTATCAAGCTTGAATACAGGATACACTGTATATATTTTGCTCGCTGATGTATATTATATACATGTTTTTGATCTAAGAAATAATAATATAGTCATATTAATGAGTTTCTGAGTTGTGGTTCATGTAGCATCGAGCGTGTGTAAAGAGTTGTATAAAATATGAAACACTGGAATGTAAAAATAAATGAAATCTCGCAGGTATTTTTTCAACTCATATTACAAAATGACCTTTTCAGTTCCAGAGGGGGAGGGGAACTCATTATCTCCAATATTTAAACTATTTATTTCATTAATGTAATTATATACATTGGAACAACTATGTTCAATTATTCTATTAATTTTAATTTTATATTGTACAAAATTATTGTTATTTTTCAATAATATTTTTCATTCAGTGAGTTCAATGTGAAGTAACCTTGGCATAAAAATAAAGGTAGAGGAAACTAAAGCTTAACAGAAAGTAACGTAACGCCAGCGTTAGCTTAAAGAGATACAATGATGCAGCATTTTAATATCTTCCGTCAACATGTCGCTTAACAAATGAAGACACTCAAATATATTTCTCATTCATATAGGTAATTAATTTTGTTAAACTCAAAAAAGTTTCGTACTTGTACACACCCAACTAGATAGATAAGAGTCAAGTAAGTTACTTGGGCGTAGTTGAAAATTTAACTGTTTATTTATTTACTGATAAATTTATTGAATAGTAATTCAGTTCTCAATTTATAACAAACCAAACCTTTCTTCGTCAGTGTATGTATCATAAATAATGAAAAAAATAAAATAAGTGGAGTAATTTCAATATAATAATATAGATAAAAATTTAAGTGTAAAAATATAACCTCCGAGATTTATTTTTTTGGTGTTTCAATTTCAAAAATTCTATAAAAGTATGATATATTCATTCAACAATATTGGAAATAAAAATAAAAATGAAAAAAGTCAAAAATAATCATACAAAAAACTACAAAATAGACACAAATGATAAGAAAAGTTAAAGTTATATTCCAAATTACAATAATAAAAATTTCCACAGTTATAAATTATCTGAAGATAATGGTTCCATGGTAAAGTGCCTTGGGTTTACGAGGCAGATACCTTCTCACAGGTAACCAAACAGAATAGTTGTCGATAGATAACTTGACTTTTTATTTATAAGACCGTTCATATTTAGAGATACGAATAGTATAAGTATTTCCAAACGGGACACTCAGCAAATACTTAAATGACCTAGTTACATATCTTCCCAATATTTATTTGGAAAAAGTTTTAAGTACAGTTCTGATGGCATTTCTACATAATTTTTAGAGTAATAAGATTTGGAAAAGTCAATACCGATCAAGGCTCAGTAAGATCCTCTCTCAGACACTGCTTCAATTACAAATTGGATATTCCATGAAATATCTGATATTATTCTTCCTTTAAAAAAAAAACATTTTGATCTATAATAAGCTCTGTGCTCAAAATAAGATCAATCAATTTTAATAGTAAACCTACTAGAATTCTATATACAACATTTAACATTATTATTGTACGTCCAATGGTTGAAATTGGTGGTGATATCCTTTTTCAGTAACAGGACTATTCTTCTTCTAGTAAGAGTCCCTATTTCTTCATGTACTCTAATTTTTGCTGCGATTATTTATCTAAGCAAACATGCTACGACATTAATCATGAATATCAAAGAAAGAAAGTACAAATAAAAAAATAACGAATGTGCCTTCATATAATCAACAAATGATTTTATGCACAGCACTTAATATTAAAAAAAGAACAGAAAAACATGAGTACATATATTTACGATTATAAACCCTAATTATTTTTTAGCTTGCGAGTTTTATTGTTATTGGTGGCAACCTGAACAATATTTTTTTTTTCTCAACATATTATCATTATTGTTTCATTCTAGCAGAGAGAAAATAAAAATGCAATGCCCAAGGAAATTGATAGAATGTTTTATAGTAAAATATTGATAAAGTTTTTTTTTGACGAAATTCTGTTAGAAAAATTGTCTGTTATATATATAATATCATAATTTACATAGTTTCAAAAATTTTAAATAATGCAAGATCGGATTTTGTCTATTAAATGATATAAGTCAACAAAATTTAACTTTTTCTGAAATATTTTAAATTCTATATTATGGATATAATATGGAATTAAAAGGATTTTTTTGTTTACTTATATAATTTTTGAGCATTCCTTTGATCGATAAATTTTAATACAATTTTTGTATCATAATTTGAACTACATTGTTATTTTCACTTATATCAGTTGTACTCAGATTATGATCCATTCAAACTAAATAACTCCATCATGTAGAGAAGTTGGAAACCCCCATTTAAAATAAAATATAATATATTTTTTTATTGTCATACAACGTTTTTTAAATTGCTTTAATTCGTTTATTAATATATTTACTCATAGAATTATCAAAATATATGGATAGCAAGAATAAATGTTCTATTTAATTTCAAATTAAACTACCGAACTTAGACGTTTATAGTAATAAAATCAAATAACTAATGAAAACATAATACGAATAAAATAATATAAAAATGGTCTACAACTTTTCAAATTAGGACATAAATCTCTTAAAAAAAAATATTATTACTGGACGATCATTTTCATCGAAGAATAGTTTCGAAAGGAGTTATATGTATGATATAAAATCAAATCAAGGGTATTTTCCAAGAAATTAACTAATAAACCTTGGATTCTGAGAGAAAAAGTAGCATATCTCACAGAGGTAGATATAATTATTGGGTAGATATTAATTTTTTCCTCACGTTACACATTACATTAACCTTCTCTTTCGATCTCAAAATGGGAGGCAGAAACTGTGGACAGTTGAAATTGAATCAGCACTTTGGAACATCATTAAATTAAATGAAAGGTCTCACTATGTGGAGGATGTTGTGAGTTTCTCTCTTATGAAGTATTCTGGGGGAGGGGGGGGGACTCGAAGTTCATCCTTGGACTAAGGGATCACGCCAGAGGAGACCTCATCTCATTAATTAAAAAACTGCGACTATTTTTGTATCTACAATGAAGCATTACATATGAATTAAAGGATAAACGTAATAGGTATTATGAAGAGGAACTTCTACCTATGTCATCAAATAAATTAACTCTTGAATTGATAAAAACAAAACATTCTGTGGATACCACAAACTTGTAAAGTGAATTCATTTCCATTCACTTTTACAAATTTCCTGAATCTTATTATCCAAGCCTCTCGTAATTCTAAGCCTTTCACCAGTCCAATATTTTATCAATCCATCCACACTACTTGAAATTAAAACTTTCAATTTCAAGTTTGATGTTGATATTTTCTTTCAGATCTCATCAGAGGAAAACAAAACGTTTCTATATGCTAAAAATGAGTCCGAGTTTTAATGTAGGTCATACACAAAAGAATTTTCATGACATTTAAAAAACTATTTCGAAGAATTCTGTCTAATTATATCCACTGATGGTACTAAGTCATAGATAGTTTTACCATAGTATACATGGTTTTGCATAGCAGGGAATGAGAGAGAAAGGGAGCTCAATTACTCATTGGAGAGATTTGAACTGCCCATTAACCATCTATATGCATGAGGTAGAGATTACAGATCTCCATTAAAGATATAGTAGAGTTGAAAGGTCAATAAAAGCCATTTATTTAAATTTTAGGTAAAACTCTACTCAAGAGGACTAAAACTCTACCTGGATCATTTATTGATCTTCTGAGAGGCAGAGTATAAGGTTAATGAAAAATACACACAAGCTATTTTTTATTCATTTAAATTGAAATATATACTAAGTTTGGCTAAGCTGACGCCTTATACATCACCAATAGATTAAAAAATTATTCTAAAAAATAATTGATGTTTGAAGATTTAAATGTCTGCTTTGTTAATTTTTTATACACGTTTGTGCTGAGTGAACAACAATTGGTATTTGACTTCCCATATATTTATTACAAAATATATGAGCTTTTTATTAGACGTAACATCCTGTAACGTTTGTATCGTATACATATTCGTAATATACATGTTTTCTTTTCATTCGGCAGTCTTTCTTGAGAAAATTTGTTTCCTTTCTTTTCCATTTAATGTGATTCATGAAGTATCGAGTAAAAGTGCTATAGTTTGGTTATAGACCCGACTCGGTAAATACTTTTTGTTGGTCACAAAATATGGGAATGAATATTTAGTCGAAAGCTTTTTCTTTTTCTTTTTTTCAATTAAACATGCAATATATTTTCATCACTATTTTTTAAACCTTAATATATAAAAAAATAAAAATATAATATCCTTCAAAAAATCCAAGATTGAATACTAATTTGATACTGGATAATGAACAAAATTATCGAGATCGAATAAAATACTATGTTCCTTAGTAAAACGATCACACTTGTCGAAATCGAAGTCAGGGAAAAATATTGAAATTTTCTCGGCAAGCGTTTTCCACAGAGTCCGAACTATGAACTATGTTTCTTGTGTCTGCTAAACAATACTTGCCTCTAATAGTATTTGGTTTGTCGCAACAAGTTCGAAAAATCTTGGTGGTGTCCATAAGTTCTCTCCACAATGATATGGCATTATCTTCTGTATGCCCCAGCACATGGAGATGAGAAGTACCAGAGGGCATAAACGTTATCAAACGGTTGTAAAAAAAACTTAGATTCATGTTCACTTTGGAAGTGACGAACGTCATTCGTGAGTACCTTATAAGAGGCTGATATAAGTTCAACGAAACCAAAGCCTAAAATGCAATAACGAATTGATTGAACAATATATGGTATTTTGACTTTGTCGGGTTTAATTATGGCTAATGTAAGAGATATTGTTTTTGTATAAATTTGAAATAGTTAGGCTTAAGGGATTATATTCCCAAGCAAACAAACTTAGAAGACTAAATAGAGACATTTCCTCTTCAAGGCCCATAATATATCCTAAGTATAGAAGCAACGGTAAGAAGTCTCAATAAAATCCACTTTTTCCAAGTGAGATAAGAGTGTATAAGTGACATTTTGCATCCTCAGTTAAAATTCCCATAATAATAAGCTGGATTATTTGTGAGAGACAAGTATTATTTACTTGGTCTATTCAAAGCTGTTCTTAAGTCTATTCCACTATTGCAAATTTTTTTTATTCATCTTTCTTCAATATTATATATCACTGAGTTGATGTTTCTTTTAAATATATACATTTATACAACTTTAAAATAGCTTTTCCAATGTATATAAGTTATTTAATCTAGGATTGATTCCTCTCAATTACCAACCATTCCCGAAATAATTATGTATGCTTCCTTGAGTATTGTTACTGACCACCAATGACTCAAGTCTGTCCCATCCCCCGGTTAGGTATGTACAATGTGCTTTTTGCCTTTCATGAAACTAAAATTTAAGTTTTGCATTGAAATTGTAATTGGATTATGTAGTAAAAAGAAGCAAAACTCAAATATAAAAAGGAGTTAATGACCATACAGCTCTTAAAAAACTTGAGCTTTTTTTTAAATTTATAAATTTTCATAAGAAAATCCTTCATTGAGTGTTTTAGATTAAGTCGTAGACTCTACCTTGAATAAGTTATATTTATAATACATTTCAAAAGATACAACAATGTCAAACGAAAGGTATTTGTAAAAATGATGTTAGATAACTTTATTTAGAGATACATATAGTCTAAGTATTTCCAGATGGGGACAAGTTATATATTTTTCCATAGTCTTTACACTGCTCCTAAAAAGAAATACATCCAGTTGAGATCTATAACTGAGTCGTAAATTTACGAACATCTAAGATTCCACATGTGGATCTTAGTATTCGTTTGAGCCAGATTTCTGGGAGCTATTTAGTAGTCGTATTTATTCTGAGGCCAAATTATTTAGTTCGTCGTATTTAATTTGTCCATATTTAAGTTTCACAGGCCAAAGTGCAAAGGCTTCCTTCAGCTTGTAACTTCTTATTAACCGATATACTAAGTTCCCCTTTGAGAAACTATTGTTTTAGAAAGCGTCATGAACAGAGACAAAACATTTTTCTCCACTGTTTCCTACTCCAAAACTGCAATATCTTCCTGTTGCCTGAAGAAATATTTCTTTTTATAATTTTGGTGGATGATGTTCACTGTGTAACTCGAGTCATACACTAGAGAACCTATCCACAGAATTATCACCACTATAGATGATGATTCTGATATACCACTAATAAAAATGTGTGATAAATTTGTACCAAATAGAAACCACTGAAGGCCTCTTTTAGGAGAGATATATCCTTTCTATTCAACATTTCATCCTTTATATGTATTATTATCTGAAAAAGACACAAATATTTTAATCGAAAAATAGATAGGATGCAGATTTAATAAATCCTCCAATTGTTCATAAATGTAACTACATTGATTTAAAAAAAAATTAATTGTACTGATGTGTTAAAAATCCTTGAAAAGTATTCTCCTTAGTATTTGAAGGAAAAATAACATATAGTTAAAAACCTTTTGACAATTGCATAATTTTTTGAGAATTAATATAATGTCGTAATGTTCACCATAAAAAAAAATTAGAATGATTTTTTAAAGGGTCATTCTTATATCTTTTGTTTCTATGTATGTTATTATTCATATACGCTATTGTAATTAAAAAAAAATTAATTAAACTTCATGTTCTTTAGTTATAAATGTCAACAGGTATCATATTTCACAATTAAGTGGATGTGGTTTCATTTTATGTTTATCAAAACAACAAATACATTTAATTGATTGTAAGACTAAAATGTAATTTATACAATACTTCGAAAGGGTTACCCAGCGTTACTAGTGCAATGAGGGAGCAGTTGGTTGGTCTAACATTGGCAATATTCAAAATAATAGAAAAATTATTCAATAATTATATATATTAATTATTCCATTATACTAATGATTATAATATGAATGTTTCGTTGTTGTCAAAAAAGATCAAATTCTCATGCTATGATAATATCAATGGAGTGGAAAATTGACTAACTTTTAAACTATATTTAGACTAATCATACTATATCAACCTGGTTAAGGAAGGTTATCCACAAAGTCTCCTAATAGCACCCCTGCCCCAAATATACTTTTGATATTGGCTCTTGTAACTTTATTTGTATTATTATGATTTTTTTCCAATATTGTGTTATAACCATCAAAAAACTTACCAACATACAGGGTGCCCACAATAAATTGGAACTATCTTAAAATTCAACATGCTTGATAAATATGGAATTTGGAGTGTATTTGTTAATATGAAAAAGTTAGACATGATATTAAACAATAAATTTAATAAACATGTCCTCCCTCAGCAGCCACCATCTTCTCCATCCTGCCCCTAAAGGATTTGCATGCCCTGATGACTTCCACGGAATCGACAGCATTCCACTCCCTCGTAATGGAGCCCTTCAGGGCCGCGATGCTCTTGTGGCTGACCTTGCACACCTCCCTCTCCAACTTCCCCTACCAGTAGTATTCACACGGATTGAGGTCGGGTGAGTTGGAGGGCCAAGTGTTGCGATCCCAGAAAGTGATGTTGTGGGATTTGAAGGTTAGTGGTCCTCATGGTGATGTGTGCGGGCGCTGAGTCTTGTTGGAATATGAACTCCCTCCCAGCGGCCGTATCCTTCACCCAGGTGATGACGAACTCCTCCATGACTTCGCAGTACCTTATCGCGTTAACTCTTTCCTTGGGATTGAAGAAGAAAGGAGGCATCACCTCACCGGTGCTGCAGATGACACCCAACGTCATCACGGAGACCGGGAACTTTGTGGTGAAGACTGCAGAAACCTCTTCTCTCTCCTTGGCAAGCCACCTGTCATTCCAGATGCTGTAGCTCCTGTCGACAGTCCAGTTCTTCGTGTCAGAGAAGAAGATGATTCTTCCTCCATGGCTCTTCAGGTCATTGAGGAGATGCTTACCGTTGGTGAGCCTGGTGGCCTTCATGGATACCGTGAGGATGTGTTGTTTGGCCATTCGGTATGACCTGTACCCGAGGTTCTCATTCACAGCCTTGGAGACCAGCTGCTTGCCTACTCCATGGTTCTTGGCCAACCTGGACAAGGAAGTCCCAGCGAAGCTTTGATGGATTTCCGGAGGCCTTCAAGGAAGCGGGAGTACAGATTCGGTCCCTTCTCATGTTGTGGCCTTGCCACAGACCTTCCCCTCAACCCGCCAGGCATTGAAGACCCGGTACACCGTGGTCTTGGGGTAATTAAGAAGCTTGTAGATAGCAGAGGGATTGTGCCCCGCGCAAGCCAATTCGAGGATGGCGTCTCTCCTTGCTTGTTCCATGACTATTATTGTTTGGTAGAAGTTATAGAGCATTGTTCACGCAACCTTTTATATTAGTATGATTTAACCCCGAATATCCACATTGTGGATCTGTATGAAAGTTTAAAGTAGGTCCAATTTATCGTGGACACCCTGTATATACATAAAAAATGGAATAAATAAGAAGTCCATTTTTATTCTTGTCAAAAATTGTCAACTATAAAATTACGAAGAAATTTGTAAAAAACTTTTTTGGCGCTTATTTTGTAAAAACAATTAGCAGCATTAATTAATGCTACTAATTGTTTTTAAAAAAATTACAAAATTTACAAAATTTCCATGGTATAGTGAAACACAACCCGGATAATATTTTTCCCGTACTTGCAAAAAAAAAAAAGTTATGAATATTAATGTTCTCGAAGAAATAACCTCCGATAACTGGTTTATTTGTTCAAATTTTGCAAAAATTATTTAATAACTGTTCCAAAAATTGAAATATTACATACAAATTTCAAAGTCTCAAAAATAATGTACAAAATACATCGTTTTTGGCATTTCTTTTTAAAAATTAAAAATTTTTATATGTTAAACTTATATACAAGGTAATTTCCTATCAAATTTTCTGCAAACTTTATTTTATTTACTAATCCAATATTTCAATGGAAGCTCATTTTTTTGCAACTGAAAAAAATGAAATTACATTTTTGACAAATTTATTTTTTGGCCCATATCATTCTTTATTTTGAATAAATTTAGAAAACGTATTATTTATACATACAAAAAAGGGACTATCGACGCCATTGT
Organism: Lepeophtheirus salmonis; assembly: GCF_016086655.4. Taxonomy (NCBI): domain Eukaryota; kingdom Metazoa; phylum Arthropoda; class Copepoda; order Siphonostomatoida; family Caligidae; genus Lepeophtheirus; species Lepeophtheirus salmonis. The sequence continues at coordinate 67,117,515 of NC_052135.2, forward strand.
GATAACAGCAGTAGAAGAGCGCAAGGACGACAGAAAAAAAAAACTGTCCAACTTAATAAATAAGGGATACATTATAGGATTCTCATATATTTTCAAAAATTTGTCAACTTCTAATCAATATTATGAACTACTCTAGTTCAGTTTTCTTTTTTTAGTCTATACAAATCGTATAATAAGCTTAAGATATAAAAACGTTAGTAAAATTTTACCAAATTTCCGGAGAAAAGTAATCTAACATTGAGATCCTACCGTGGGAGCTATGATAAAAAGCCTACAAGATTTTTGGCAGAGTGATACCCCTATTTATTTAAAACATTTTCCAAAACTTTCATATTCATAAGAGTTGGGCAATTTTCTTTATTGTTTTATCAAGTACTGACTAGTGTAGTTCAGATTTTTTTAAATCAAAATTGAGCTCATAAGAAATTTAAATATTCTAATTTTTTAATAATTTTTGGAATTCTCACACTTCAAAATAGCTAATTACCAAATTTCAAGAGGTTAGGCTCTTTTGAATAAAAAAATATACAAGAAAAAGAAGCGACGGGTAAACAGACATTAAAGTGACGTTGAATATTTTGGTTTGAGACGAGTATCTATTTTTCAGAAAAACGACTTAGAATTTATTATAATTGTTTACCAAAAATCATCAAAATCTGAGGTGGTTGGGTGACGATTTATATATATATTCGTTGATTTGACATCGAATGACCCAGTTATTCAAAATAATTCAATGAAATGTTGCCTGTTTGCTAAACTATATACAATATATTTAATTTAATAATAGCCAATAATGATTATCCATAACTTGTACCTGTCGTATTTCTAGCCACATTTTCGGGGAGGGATTTTGAACCTCCATACAAATTAATGAAGCCCCCCTCCAAATTTTATCATATATGTATTTATAAGTCTTTCTTTGATGTTATCACACATGGAATACAAAACGGTCTCAAAAATCAGTCTGAAATTTAGGAAGTAAACTTATACAATAATCAATCATGTTCCCATTATTTTATTTTTTTACCCTCTGAGATAATAAAGAACATGTTTTTGACCAAAATAAAACCTCATTTTCCTTTCTTCTTTCTCTTCCCTCCTCTTCCTTTATCTTAATCTCTCTCTGTGTCTTTTCTTCTACCTTCATTTTTTGTTCCTATTCCCCTCTATTCCGGCCTGTAAAGTGGGCACCCTCTGCTAGTATATACGTTACACACAATATGAAAAATCTGGCATATGAAAATGGGGGTCAAAACCTATCGCCACTGCTATGCTGAGTATTAAGGACCCCTTGTAAATGCTATGATACAGCCCAGCCTAGGGTTTTTACAAGTGATCCGATGGTCCACACGGTGTGTCAAACCCCACTGCTGCCACTCCTCTGAGTTTGAAGGACCCCTTCTAATATTATATTATTCACATCCACCCACGGGTTGTGCAAGTGAACCGCTGTACCAAAAGGTGGGTAAAAAAAAGTGTATCCCAAGAGTGGAGTAAACAGTTTATAAAACTGGATAATCCCACCTGTCTCTTTTTTTTTTTAACTGCAGAAATAAGAGTTCAGATTATCTTATAGTTATCCTGTTACCTCCAGTGTTCGTGTCACAACATGATACGAGAAATATATCTCAAATGGTAAAAGGAAATGATTTACACTGTTCATTAAGGTATGAGGAACAGATGCATCGACTTTTTTGCAATATAAAACTGATTTTACCATACCCAATGAGGAATGCAACCATAATCTTCGAATTGATGCTATATTTAAATGTTTCTTACCTTATTTCTGAATAGGAGATTATATGAACAAGGTAGTTAGCATCAATTTTTGACCTGGAACCATACTATACTTTTACAATTTAATGTAATCAGAAGATTTTTATGTAAGCCTTCCAGGTCTCTACAAAATTCCACACCATTTTCAGAAGGAAATGATGGACTTCTGCATATTCATTAACTAAAGGTGCACTTAAGCAACAAGATAGTGCTAATAGTACGTTTCTTTTGCATTATCCATAAGTTTACCGATATTACAAAATGTACTTTGCTTTAACAGAATCCACTTCATGCCTTGACAATAGTTTCCTTCATTAAGGGTGTTATCAGTGACACAGTGGTTCCATAGTTTCTTTCTCAAGTATTTCATAAACCCTTCGGGTAACATATTTTTCTATACATCCCGCAAATTAATCATTTCTAGACCTTCCCGTCTCTTTCAAAACATAAAATGATCTTGATTGAGATTTTACATTTCGTCCTGAGATCAAGTAGCCAAGAAAAGTTTTGTCCCACTACTTTTACAAACATTCCTCAAATTCAGTTAGATGCATGATATGTAAGCACTGAGAGTTTTTGGACAGAGCTACGCTTTTGTTGCATTTCAAGATGTATTTTCCAATGAATAGTCCTAGTACCATAATTATGGTTTTGACTATTGGTTGATATATATTTAGGAAGTATAGATTATTTGTTATTATGATTGAATTAATTTCATTAACTAGTAGGTCTGACGTTGTACCAAAGGATGATAATATTATATTGAGTGTTATGCGTGATGTTATAGTCAACGTAGTGTTTCCATTAATTGTAACAGATGTATCGTTGGCGTAGGCTTATACTGAAAGACCATCCCTGGATTGTTTGTTTTTTTATAATTTCTCATTATTTATTTTATCAAAAACCGCCACAATTATGCATAACACAGCAGCTATCGGATCACCGTATTTACAGCCCATTGGCATGCTTAAGTTTTTTCCATACTGTATTTAGTGTTGGATCTCACCATCATTGACACATTTTTTCGCATCATAAAATTGCCCAGCCTTTTATTTTTTAGTGTTTAAAATCAGGTTTCTGTATGATATTGAATCAAACGCTTTTTAAATCGATAGTGAAATCGTTATTTTGGTACTCTGTTTGTAGATTAAGGTTTACGTCTTCCATCCTTCATCCTTTTATAAAACCTGTCTGAGAACCACTAGAAATATAAAGAAGGGCTGATTTCAGCCTTTTGATGACCACTTCTAAGAAAATACATGTAAATTGTGCCCTGTAGGGTTATTTGGTTCATTATTTTCACATAACAATGGGTTTTTTTTTTCTTTTTTGGAATAGTTATGAGGAGACCGTCACTCACAAAAGGAGAAAAATATATGTTCAAACAAATTTTTTAAGATTGCTGCAAAATTACCTCCAAACATTTGATAAATTTCAAAACTTATTCCTGATAAACCAGGTGATTTGTTTTTATTTCTACAGTTTTTAACGCCATAAATAATATATTTTTCGTTTAAATTGTTTTCTGAGTCATTAATACTGGGTCATCCTCCATACACACTTTTATAGATTGACCCAGTGTTCCAATTCTAAAAGTATTTATTTAATTAAATATAAAAGGACTAGTTGACTAAAAATAAAAATTAACAAAAGTACTGGTTTGGTTTGAGCCTTCAAAACGAAAGGGATCCGCGGGAAAGACGATGGTGTTGGAATTAGCGTATCAATATCTAGGATTTTCTCTTTTCGGTGGGGAAAGACTAGTATCAGAAAGTAGATATTTTTGTAACTGACCCTGACCTAGTACGTGAGGTCATAGTGTGGTTTACATTAATTAGAGGTTTATTTTTCTTACTTGGTTTCATATTTTTATTCGAATCTAATTAAATATCTTCCTATGGTTCCGAATGGTTGTCATCATTCGCTGTTATAGACGTACCTGTTTTATCATTGACTGTGAGTGAAGGCATCTGTCCTTGACTAATTTTTGCATTAGGTACCACATTGAATGCATCAATATTTTCCCAAATCACTATTTTCCTCCTATTTTCCTGAGATGCTTCATTATTTGTCTGCTTATCAGTTGCAAACAGTTGCTTTTCTACGACTTTGTCATATTTTACTGGTGTGTGACTTCCTTTTCGATTTTCCACATCACTTGAGATATATCCTGTTTTGACTCCAATTAGTGTTTTCTGTTATTCTATCCCGAACAGATCTTTCCATATTTGTAGGAGTCTGTTAAACTTTCTCGTCACAGCTTTTTGGTTCTTAATGTATTGTTTGAATTTGACATATGCAATACATGTAAATAAACATGTTGAATGTACCCACATTGAAATCATATTCAAGATAATTTAATTTCAAATTATCTTTATTATATATATATATATAATTAATGTAAAGTTGAAAATAGACCATGATAAGAATATAAGCAAGCAAATTTTGAAACAATCGAAGAATTCTATTGTGAGTTAAAAATGTTAGCAGATGATGCCAACATCTACGAGATGAAGTCAGAAGATTGATTGATCAGTCTGATCACTTGTAAAGGCAAGGATAAAGATGTTTACCAAAAGCTTTCAGAAAAAACTCCACCGCTCCATTTGAAAGACACCATTACCTTGTGTAACAGCGTTGAAAGAATCAACAGCAATCAAGACAGATGAAATGATCTAGTTTTGAAGGGTGTAAATCGAATTTTGAGAGATGACGTTGATAGTAGAGGTCCTGGAAGAAGGAGGAATCAAAGTAGTGGCAGATCATGGAGGAGGGGTGAAGAGAACCTCTGTGGAAAGTGGGGTTTCAAGGCTCCTCATCAATTTGGAAGACAATCCCTGCAAAGGAGGCCGAATGCCGGAACTGCAAGAAAAAAGACATGATGTTAGAGTATGTAGAGCTAAACATGTAAGTTCAGTCTTCATAGTAAATTATTTTCGTGAATGTGAATTGAAAAAACACCCAATTGACGTATTCGACGCCAGTGTGGAGTTTATGGGAAACAAAATTGCAGTATGTGATAGTGGTGCAGTGGCTTCTATTCTTGGCCTACGAGTTTATAAAGACTTAGACTTACCATTAAGCAAACCAGGGAACTCATTAGCCAACCCCAAAATTGTCGGTGTGAACATATTTCACATTTTTTTGCGTCTTGCTGCAATACTTACATAGCTCAGTTTCTTAGGAATTGGCTGACACCTATAAGAAATAGATTTAATAAAAAAACAAAAAACAGAAACTAATAATGTCTATGTAATATATAATTTGGTATTTTTTAGATGATGAGGAAAAAGTATATGCGAGCTAGACGGATGACGTTGACACTTTTTCAGACAAAAGAAGAAACAAAACAATAAATTATGTATAAATCTAAGAAAATGGACAAGTTCTAGATTAAAACACAAACCAGAGCACTCAAAAAGAAACCAAAACATCACAATTTAAGAGACATAATTTTTCACCTGAGAAACAATCTCTAAAACGCACAAATTGATTGATTTACGCACTGTTGAAAAAATGCGCATCCTTCACACTAACAGTACATAAATAGCAAATCCCTTCTGATTATTTATATATATCATTTTTCACGTTATGTATACATTATTTTCTTCCTATCATAGAATTAACCTTTGAATTCATGGAGGTTGTTTTTTAAAGTAATTCCTGGAATCTTCAGCGTTCAAGACAAGAAACCCGTCTCGTAGCAAACAAAATTTGTCCATTTACTAACCACCTGACTATCGTTTTGTCACTTTCCTTTGTGCCCTTTGTTTTGCTTCAGACTAATTCAAATAAATAAAACTAGTAAGTAAAGGGATATCATACTGACTATGGAGAATACACGAATATATAATGAAACCTTTCATGCGTAAAAGTTATAATAATGTTGTCTACTTAAATTTAAATAATAAGGAAACTGACGCAAATACTTAATTGAACAGTAAATATTAAATTTATTGAAAAGGTTTTTATAAAAAAGGGAAGTTTTTTCAAGCACATAAAAAATAATATTCTTTATTCCTAGAATTGATGATTAAGTTGAAAAGAAGATTTTTTTTTGAAATTATTTAACAATTTTAAATTAATTTTGTATCTACTATATTTTTAGATTTTCTTTCATGTAAAAAAATTGAATATCAGTTAACATTTTAGTGAAGTTAGTCATTAAATACTGGTTGAAAGGTCAATTTCAAAACTTTTTCCTTTTTAATATTAATTTTCACTTTTTAGCAGTTTAAAAACTCCCAATTTCAGAAAAGTTAGCATATTTTTTGTTCTCTTTTTGTTTTTTCTCTTTCTTCAATATTAATTCATAATATAATGGAGTTTTTTTAAAGATCATTTTTGGATATTAATGGAGTTTTACTAGATTATTTGCTACTATGGCTCTTTCAGAACGAGATTTGTGTGTGAAAGAAAAAGTTATATTTGGAAAAACGTCTACAATTTTATAGTAGACCTATTTAGAGCAGCGTAAGAAAAACTACCCGTAGGATAAACACTATTGTTAGTGAGTAAAATCAGGTGTAGTTTTTAGAGTTTCAGTTTTTTTTTAAGTTGGTAATCTGAAGAATAAATTTTCTTACTGTTACCATTATTATATATTTGATGAATAGAGAAATTACTTTTCTACTGCGATAAATTATATTCAAAACCTGTTTGAAAATTTTTGTGATCTCATAAACGACAATATCCAACCTTGAGAATTTGTTGCAGAGTTAAAACTTTGTAGGGCTCCTAGTAGAGTTAAGGAGGGGAATTCCCTCTCGAAATTTGATAACATTTAGCTACATATTTTTGCAAAGTGAACTTACTTTCATAAAAAGATTCAAGGCCAAAATATCTACAATGACCAGGTATGAGTTGTTCTTGCACATGGACAATTGTAGCAATCGCACTGCAAGAAGCAATAAAAAAATAATTGGTGTCATCAGCTTAAAGATCAGCCCCTTTATTCCAAATCTAGTGTTGGTAGACTTCTTCTTTTCCCCGCGGCTTCAGAACTCCATTGGTGAAAATACTGTTCAGGTTGAGTTGGAGGGTATGTCTAACACCATCTCTACAGAATAATGCAAGACAATTTTTTTTTTTATTAAAAGACTTAATCCACAATATTTACCAATTATGGGGAATTATTATTTAGGACCGTGAGAAACAATTCTTGGATATAGTTTATATTTATATCAATCAAATTTGATAATTAAATTATTTATTTTTTATCATCCTCAAAAGATCCATTGTACCCCACTGAATTAATTTACTTATCGTCAGTATCAATGGCACTTAGATGTATATTTTTTATTGAATTATTGGATGCAATCTGACAAAAATAAATAAATATATTCAGGTATATTTATTTGCATTTACATTAACAAAATTTCAAGAAAAAAGATCATAAATTATTTGTGATAATGTGGATTTTGGACAAAATTACATCTAAAAAATCCAAATTTTGTCTTTCCTTACACATTGCACCTTGACAACGTCTTAATTGAGGGAAGTCTTAATAAGGAGAACCCAATGTCGCCTTTCAAACTTTTCATTCCTGCTTTTGTACAAAAAAAAATCAAAAATCAAATAAAAATCGGGCAATTTTACTGGTACAATACTAAAGTTTTTTTCTTACCCTTTTAGTACTTCTGTACATTCATTTGAATTTGTGTTCACTATTGACTCGTCACTTTAAGAATTCAAATATGTCATTGGCTTCAAGTACAACAACAAAAGAGAAGAAGGAGTAGGTGGACGTTTTACTGTATATATTACGCTACGATGATTAATCTTAATAATAAAATATTTATCAAATAACTTATATTTATTATATTGACAATAGTTTTTTCAAAGAAGTTTAAAGTAATAAATCAAATGGAAGAAAATACATTTGTTTAAAACAAGACATTCAATAAATATCATTAAAAAAGATTACAATTATATTAGAAAGAATAACTACATTTATCTTAATGTGAATTAAATGAATTCGACTTATAGATAAAAGTTTGCTGGAAGTACTAGGTAGATCCTTGAATTCGTTGAAGAATATAAAATTATCAAAAAATATGTACAAATACAAAAAGCTGGACACATTAGATAATCTTAGATACTTAATTTGTATAATACACTTTGTAATTTTGTACAAATTTTAACTTGTAAAACTCACAACCTAGAAATGAGATGAATAATTTTAAATGAAGTATATACAGTACTTGAAATCATGGCAACTCGTCATGCCAGAAATGTCCATTACGTTTTTTAGAGTGTTGTGTGTTTTCCTCCAAGCGTTTTCCGTAGCAATTCTCACCAGAAGTTGCTTAGATATAGCTTGGCAACATCCTTATATTTTACCAATAAATGATGAGCAAGTCCACAGGATAGAAAGTGTTCTGTCTGTAAGAAGGAAAAGGAAACATCATCCCATATTTTTTACTTTTGCCAAATCGTTACCCATGTTGAAAGTGGTGGCGGACATAGTATGGCGTTCATCAAAGTGGAAATTAAACAGGTAGATTGGCTTGTCGTTATGTTTCCTTGATATGATGAGTGTCGCTGTATAGAAAACATTGTTTCAAGGCTCCATAAGATGGTCTATGTGGTAAATCATACGAACAAAACTATTCCACTCGGAATCCAAACTGCGTGTCTACCGTGATTTATGTTATGGGATCCTTCTCCAGTGGAGCTAAACTAATAACCACATAATAATCATTAATTACACTGTTGACAAATAAAATTCAACCAGGGAGCGTTGTTTGTTAGTTTTGCATGCTTCTCTATCTCTGAGAACTTTCAATAGAAAATATATTTTTTTTCATCCTCTTTGAAAAAAAAAATGTTCCTTTTCTTCAAAAAAAACAAAACAATCCATCTTTGATCTTTTATTCTAAAATCCATAAAATTATAAGTATATATGTATGAACTAATATAAATTTAAAAATCTTAATTTAAATTTAATTTTTGTACATTCTGAATAAAACATTTGAATTGTAATTATTACTTTTATGTATTCTTAACTCTAAAAAGATCAAACGGTAATATTATCCCATCTTTAAAATATTTTTTTTCATTCCTGAATGATGATGAAGTTATCACAATAACACTACAAGACTTTATATACTAAAATTGTATGTTTATTATAAACAAATATTAGAAGGAACTAAAAACTAAAAAAAAAAAAAAAGGTTTCATATTTCTTAATTTACTTGCTAATTTCCATTTTAAATGGCTCTTGCTTTGTTTAATAATATGTTTAAGTCGAATAAATGTTTCAGTATATATAATTTTTTTGATAAGTTCATTAGGATATTTAGTATGAATAAATTTTATAAATCTATCCTAAAAATATAGTTTAGTTTCTACATAGATGCCGTGGAATTTGTGTTTTATTTTCTTTGAAAAGCTTAAAAACTCTTTAGACGGTGGATCAGTTCCCCACTTGATAGAGTTTTTAGGCGATTACCAACTATTTGTGTAGATTAATCCTTTTCATTCAAATGTTGATGGTCACTTGATGTTGCGTGAAAAAATAACTCCTGCGCAGGCCAAACTGGGTGTCTGCCATTTTCAAATACATTTAACTGATTTGAACAAAATTGATGAAAAATTCGTAACTACTTATTATGTTTATTCAATTATTTTTTCATTGTCTCTATGAAAATGAAATTTTCCTCTTCTAATTGAAAGATTGAATTGATGAAATTATATCTCTGTTGTTTCAGTAAATTACGGACCTCTACGTATACAAATTTACGTTTGTCTTTGTTGTGTAGGAAGCGAAAGTATGGGTTTTTTTTTCAGTATATAATCCTAATTCTTAAAAATAGGTCGATATTTTGGTTCCCATATCAGATACTATTCCAACCATACTGATCCCATTACTTTCCATTTCTAAAAGAGTATTGAGAAGTAACTCTTTCGTTATAGGGCAATCATAATCAATAAAAGTTGGATACTTCCAAAAACTTATCAATCTACAAGGGATATAATCAGAATTCGAGGCATAAAATAAGATATTATAATCATTTATCTGCTACAAATGGAGCTTGAAATATACTGATAACTTAAAGCACTTAACCTATGGATTTATTTTTGGTGCAGCTATATAATTTTCTGTAACTTTATTTCCCCTTAATACAATATCCACAATATATCAGTGATTTTATTGGACGCTGTAAGTCTGTTGGTAGTATATTCCAAAACAAAGAATGTCTTCCATTATACTAGCATATTTTTCAATGGACTATAAATTCATTAATCGCCCATAGAATAGGAAGATTTCTCCTTGATCTTAATTTCATCAAAGCATAAGATGGGTAGATTCCTGTTTGGAATTTAACTTGATTTTAATAGTTAAATTACAATTTCAATTATGCTAGATTGAATGCCGGGGAGGATTTTAAAATTTCGAATATATCTTTTTTATCTGATAAACAAGGAACTGGAAATGGGCTACCGGACTTAATGTTATATGCAACCTTTCAAAGAGATATTCTTGAGTACCAGTGCCTGTATAATTTCCTCTTTATTCCATCTGACATACGTCTTTCCTCTCTAACAATGAGTTTACTTAGAACCTTACTAAAAAAAAAGCAAGCTCTCCTTTCATCGTATCTTTAGAATTGAGACTTTGAATTATTTCTTCATTGCAATTCAAAATGGAATCGATAAAATAACCTTTTTCCCTTTTTTTATTGGTAAGCCCAACAGTTTTTCCGTATATCTATCTCATTCTTGATTTTCTCAAGATAATTTGCACAATTTTTGGGTGTCTTTCCTTAGTGACCCTCTCAATCACAAAGTATTTCTTCTGGAACAGTCGTAAGGACAATCTTGGTACAACACATTGTTAGGTGATTCACAAATGGCATCTGAACAAATCAAATATTTATTGCAAGTCTCCAGCTCCAATCATTATATAAAGGTTGGTATGATCATATGTGGGAATAAATAAAGACCAAAGTATTTAAATACATTTACTTAATATTATGCATTACTATCTTTTATAACAAATAGAATAAGACGGAATATTAAAAGAAACTGAAAGAGAGGTACTACTCCTAGACCAGCATTTTAACTCCACAGTTCGTTCGCATTTTCGGAGATTAATCATAAAGGTATACATTCACGGAGGTCTTGAGTATATATAAGGTTTGATATAAAATACTTTTCTTTCAGGTTCGAGTACTCCAGCGATGAGTTATATTAAATTTATTTGATAGTTCTCTTATTAAATCGTCATCATCATCGTCCATTGTGATAATTTCTTTCGGACTGGTTCTTTGAATTTTTTTGATTCTCCATAAAAGAAACCCAGGAGAACGTTTGGGCATCATAGAGGTGTCTATACAACATTGTATTGAGTTGTCTTGTTTTGTAGAAACATACCCTTTGTCAATTTTTCCATAAAGCATCAGTTTTTAGGTGAATTTCTACAATTTAATTAATCACTAATTGGACTATCAGAAGTACAGTTCTTTATGTTTTTTGTTTTTTTCAAAATTACTATCAACGAATCATTGAGAAGTTTTTTTTAGTAGCTACAAACTCTTGTTTGACAAATAATATACAGGTTGAAGTTGTTAAATAATAATTTAAGGGACTGACTGAGAAATGTGGCAGTCCTACAATACTTACATAACATCTCTTAATATCCCAAAAAATTGCTAAAGATTTAAGTTCGATTATTACATATCGCGTTTGGCTTCTTGGAGGTATATGCTACCTTATTGGATTAGTTTTTATTCTTTTGAGTTGTCTTGTTTTTATAAAAGCGCATATCCTAATCCATTTTTCCTTAACGTATCAGTTTGGAGGTGATTTTTATTAAACATGACTAAGACTGGATGATATATTTGAAGTATCTTGGTTGCTTCAAAAGTTTTACAATGATCAAATCACAAATGGCATTCGTTCTTGACTTTGAATAGGTCACAGAGGGATTGTGTATGTTTAGAAAGATCATGACAAAATCCACCATGTTTATTTGCTAATACCATAAATGACATTACTCAGTACAAGTTGTAGAAAAAATGAAGTCAGATATCTCTGAAGTCTTTCTGAACCCGGCTTTGATCTAGTTTTATGAAATTTCGTATCCTAGTAAGTCAATAGTATGATGAGTTCATTGAACTTTGTTATTCCCATTTCCATATCACCCACTACCTTGTTAATGAGTAATCCATTAAAGTTAATTTCTCTTCTATAGGAGAAGAAATTTCCAGTAGAAATTAATCTAATTTGATACTTTATTAATTTGTATCTCCCGAAAAGAGTATAATGTTGTTAATTGTTGAGAATTTGAATGTAAAAGCATCTGCCAATATCCTTTTGCTAAATCTATTTTAGCAAAATAAAGATGTTCTTTACTAAATAGCCTTCAACAGGGGTTTTTGTATGATATGACTTACGCAAAAATTGAGAATTGAGTTTTGTTAGATCCATGCAATACCTAATATCACAATTTCACTTAGGATAATGACTTGAGGTTGACACCACAGCGTGGGAATATCTCCAACCATTCTTTTTTCCATTTCTTTCAAGCTACACTTAATCTTGTCTCGGAGCGAATAGGGTATTTAATGAGGGCAATGAATAGCAAACGGTTTACTATCCGACAACAGTGTAATCTTTATTGTGTCCCCAATGCATTGACCTTTCATATGTTTAAACTCCTAAGTTTTTACGTTGAAGTTAAAAATCATTGAAATTTTGACAAACAACAATCAGAGAAAAAGCTTTTGATTAGGAACACACATATTTGCATAAAATTTTGACCATTCACTTAAGTTATGTCTTCCTTACTTGTTGGTGTTAAATTAATTTGATTTTTTTAATCCAATCTTCCGAAATATTTCTAACCCCATCATAAAAATATAAGACTTATATCTGGTACTGCTAAAGCTTTAGCTATGAAGTGGTCTCCGTAGAGTTTAATCACAACTTCAAAATGTATTTCATTGTTATTACTCACTACTAAATGGGTCTAAATTAATAGAGTAGGCCGGTTTAATTTTTTTATTTGCATAATTAATTAAGAATTGGACGCTCACAACGTTTGTATTTAGTCGTATTGCAAAAGTAGCACGGATTTTGTTTGTAATTATCAGTGTAATATGATGTTTTCTGTGTTAATGTTGGCCTCAATTTACGATCTTTGAATTTCGTCCTCTTGTTAGTATTGACGTATTTAGGCATTTCTTTTGATAATAACTGAATTATCTAGCACACTTTCTCGCCGTTTCTGAGTACATTATAATTTTTTTTTAGAACCTTAATTAATTTAGCCCTGTAAGATTCATAGCTTTAATTAACATAACTATTATTTTAGTCTCTGTGTTAGCCAAATCTCCAAATTCAGAAATTTCGCTACATTGATGAGTAGGTTTGCCTTTCTGAGTGACGTATATTACAGAGGTCTTTCATATCAATTTGTCGGTTACAGAGATTTTTGTGTTGAGACGAGATTATTTATATTATCTCATCTGAGTTCCTTCTCGTATAAGAGAAATATTGAAAGATTCACAGGAAAATTTTAATAATCCAGGGGAAAAGTATAGCCACAAACATCAAACCGAGTGCTTAGAAAATTGCATGAGTCTCAAAAACATTTCCCACTAAGACTTTCAACAAATAAATTGTCGTAGATCAGTCTCATTCACATTCATAGGTGGAGGTTTGATGATCGGACTCGTTGTACTCTGTTTTGATGTATATGATTCATTTAATGTATTAATATCAGAGTTTTATTAAATTCGTCTTATTTGTTTGCTTTGATACCTCTTCGAAGTAAAACTATTTGTCCTTCGACTTCAAAAACAACTAACCCATGTTTCCCAACATCAGTATCCTAGTCATGTGTTTTGGCTGCTGCATGGCTTAAGACAGAGGTTTTGGCTACAATATATTTCAAAATAGACTTTTCTCACATTAGAAGAACCTCCAATTTCACAGGATTGTCTCCCTTCCTATAAATTTCTTGACTTGCTTGAATATCGATCAAAATTTGAGTTGAATTTTGTTTGAAGCCTCTCCTAGACGTTTTGAAATTATCATTTTGTTATAGGGATCGAGCATAATCATAAGAACAGAGTTAATCATAAAGTATACAAATAAATAATATGACAGTAGCTGAGAAGAAAAAATCCAGTTAAATCCAGCATATTAAAATTTTTATATGGAAATGATCCTATCAGGCTGAATTATAGAGAAAATATCCATGAGTTTTCGTTCATACTTTACAGTTAAAGTTCGATGCAGTCCGACTGCGCCATGGTATGATTTTATGTGTGAAGGAATAAAGGCAGAAGTGTGAAATTATAAACTACTTAATATTATGTATTATTATCAAGTATGAAAAATAGAATAAACCTGAATAAGAGGAAGAAATGAGTGAGATACTACTCTTAGGTCAGCAAGTTAACTCGATCATTCCAGATATTGTTAATTTTATTAATTTCATATAATTACTACAATTACTATACAAGATAAACCTTGTTGTTAACATAGGAATATCGTTTAAAACTGTGATACCAATCTTAACCGTATATTTAATTGCAAGAATGCAAATTTAAATGTAAAAGGTTATCCTTTATATAATAGTAATTCAGTTTCTCGATTAAAATCATATGACAAATAGCTGATGTTAACATTGTTCTTAATTCAGTAATACCATAGGTTTCTTACGTTCTACAAAAGTCCCATTACTAATTATACTAATTGGTGTTATTTTCCTATTTTTAAATCATGTTTAGTTTTTGATACTCATAGTTCGTCGTATTGTTAACATTTCAATTTAATTTAGTGTCATTTTTTTTATATGCATAGTAAAATTAGTATATTAGTATGCCTCCCATGTAAAGAGCAAAACTTTACCTAAAATATTTCTCCCTAAAAGTTAGCTTTCATTTTAGTTATGTATCTTAACTTGTTCCAAAAAATAGTGTACATTGACAATTTTTCACATTTTTTGCGGCATTGATATTTGATTTGGATCTCTCAAAAATTTATTAATCTCTTACTACACACATATATAATCTTTCTACAAAGTTTCATTAATTTATTTTTGTAATTTTCCCCGAAATCCTGCTTTAGAGAAAAATAACGTTATGTGTCGCCTTGACCTCTCAAATTTAGTGCCCTCATTACGGTTAACATTAGGGGCATATTAAAATCTTTTTTGTAAAAAGTAAAAATTGAGGATTCTAATGTGTTTCTTTCGAAAACAAAAAAATAATTCACAAAGTTCGAACCACTTTTATGAATATTTATAGGTAGCTCAATGGACCTTGTTGTATCCTTGTTGATCTTTTTGCCATTGCTCAAGCAGATTTCCGTACTAGAAGAATATAAATACTTCTTATTAGCGCAGTAAGGAAAAGGACCAAGAGGATCCACGGCTGGATTTGATAGAGTCTTTGCGGCTAAGGAAAAATAATTATTTAAAAGAAAGGAGCCCGATTAAGCAAGTAATCAAATTAAACAGTCGTCATCATATACTACTCGGTAAATATTGTCTAATTTTTATTTTAATGAAACTATGAATGATGAAACAGAGGATGAAATGCCAATGTACAAGTGAATAACAAGAGAGGAGGAAAAACTGTAATTAAACCCGAACATTCCGTTGCCCTCGATCGTAGGAAAGTAGATGACTAAAAATCGGATTTTATTATATCACAAAAGTCTAAGTAATAATTTTGATGAAGAAACAATTTTAAAAACAAGAGCTTAATACAAATGTAAAAAAGCAAACGATATTAAGGCAGTATTCCAACCTAAGGTTCCCCTCGTTATTGTTTCAGATGGAAAAATTATTTCAAGTTTTATTGAAAAAAAAATTTGATCGGTTACCTAGATTAGTTTCAGGAAAAGGTATTTCAAAGTTGTTATAGGTTCCCAAGGTTCCATCAGGACCAGGGAGGCATAATCAACAGCTGTTTCCAAAACGATGAAAGAAAGGGGCATTATTAACCGTGTCAAAAATGTGTTTTACACAACATGTTCACACACTGGTAGGAATACTGGAGCTTTTGTCTTGGTTGAAAAATGACATGGAACAAACCCTTTCCATTTGCATGTACATACGAACTATATCATAGAATTAATTATTGGGACTGTTTTCCAAAAGAATTGGGGTGGAACATCTTCTCCTGAATTTCCATTATATATAAGATTTAAAAAAATTGGTAATAGATCAATAAAACGAAGTATGAATACGAAATTGAAGATAAAGAGGTGGCTATGCTTGTTGAAGACATACGACAAGGCACCATTGACCTTGCTAACAAACATCTAACAAAATAAATTTTCAAGGGACGATAGTAGCTATTTCTTAGAGCTAGTAATAATATTTCTTGGTGCTGTTCCTATGCGAAGAATGAAAATTTTAATAACTAATTTACAAGTTAGGATAAATTCATCTAAGGTCTCAGAGTCCCTTATAACGACCTTAATTTAATGAAGTCATAAATAAAATAATTAACTATTAATAGTCAAATTTCCAAATCAATATCATGCAAACATTCTAGACAAATTTGGTACTTGCCTGTGGAACCTATAGTACTCGCATTCTTTGATGTTCCAGTAAGTTTATTATGCAACAGGCGGAAGTGGAGCTCCTTAAAAGCTTAATCTTAGAAAACAACAAATGTTTTAAGAAAAAATTTACAAGACTTTGTCACAGATAAGACAATACATTTTATGGAAATTATAGAGCTTTCTTATGGATTTTAAGAAGCTGATCCTGCATCAGAGAATAATAGGGATGATTTCAAGCAAGCATCAGAAATAATTATGTCTATCAGTGTTAATAATGATCTTGCCAAAAGGGGAATTGCGCTCATACAAGAATATAGCTTGTTAAAAAAGGAGGAATCATATCTAAATTTTTTGTACAAGTAGTTGAAGACCAAAGAATATTGTATTCTGATCCAAAGAAGACACTTTAATAAATATACATGAGCTTTTTTTAAATACTATGTTTAAAAAAAAATTTTAAATATGAAATCATGTAAATATAAATATTCTATTACTCAAAAAAAAAAATCAAGTATTACAATTGAATACTTTTGATTTGTTATTTAAGCAGTAAATATAAAACAATGTCCTACATTCCCATATTACTTATTAACTTAATTTTTTTTTTTTAAACTGCGTCCTTGTTCTAGGCCTCAAATGGCCTCAGAGGTCATTTTTAATATAAAATTAGTTTCTACTAAATTTAATCGCAAAAAAAATAATTCAAAATAATTTTGTGATTTATTTTATAAAACTTGTCTATATGATTTTTTTTCCCTCAAGAACAGGTAAGTTGATGGTCATTAAAATGGGCACTTTTTTTTCTGAATCATAGTAAAAAAAACGTATTTGCAATTTTTTTGTAGATATCGGTAGCCGCTCATTGGTTATGATACGCAGATAAACAGCCAAATGACTACATTTCATTTTAATATTTTTATCGCTCTTTTTTACATATAAAAAATAAATGACTAAATTTGTTACATTCACAAATAAGCTGGTATGTGTAGCATCCAGATGATTTTTAAACAAAATCACTTTCTTTTCAAAAATATGTAAAAGTTCAAAAATTTAGGACTGTTGTCTTACCGTTATATGGCTTACAAACAAACCAACAAACAAAACGAGGCGAAAACATCATGTCTGTTCAACTTCTTTGCTAGAAGTAATTAGGAATATATGTATATTTAAATGTAATGACAAAATTATATATGCACTATTTAATGCAATGTTATTTCTTGTCATTACATTTATAGTATAAAAGTACTTAATAGTTAAATTCATAATACCTTTTTTGAATATATAATTAGTTTTCTATATCTCAACACTTAAATGCTATTTTTTTAAATAATCTGCGTTTAACTGCAATAATTATTTATTCATTATACTAAAGATGACCGACAAATTTGTTAACAAATGCTTTTTATTCCATTAAATCTACATTTTTTTTGCCAATACTTGTTGGTATGCTTCTAAAAAATTAAATCAGATTATAGGATATTATTTATTTATGTGCGTAATGCCCCGTTTGGATATATTTGCAGGTTGCGCAATCTTTAATCGAGGTTTTGTTAGTTTTATGAACTGTTTCGCTAAAAAGATATTTCTTTGTTTTTCCTTTTGATTTTTTTGAATATTTTTATTTTTTTCATTGTGAGGAAATGTAATATTGCATATTTTATTTTATATAATTAAACAGCCTCATCAAAACTGATTAGTACTAATTTTAACACCAAAAGCTGCAAAAAGTATTATGTATTAATGTTTTTACTACAGGAATTGCAAATTA
This sequence comes from Lepeophtheirus salmonis, assembly GCF_016086655.4. NCBI lineage: Eukaryota > Metazoa > Arthropoda > Copepoda > Siphonostomatoida > Caligidae > Lepeophtheirus > Lepeophtheirus salmonis. Next base: position 67,135,588 of record NC_052135.2, read on the forward strand.
TATCTTGTGGAAACTCCACACTTATGTTGTTAATATTATTTTAAAATAAGGATTTATGGCTATTCGATTTCTAATATTAATGCCTAGTATTTTTAAAATTACGAAAATATTTATATATGTGTGGAACATTTTAAGAATGATACAGATTTATATGAAGCAATTATTATAATCGTTTCAATGTTTATCACCTCCCTAAATATGTTTTATTTTTGGTATTAATTTTTTCCGAGTTTATTAACCGTGCTATATAAAAATCTTCAGCCACATTGTGTTAAAGTGTCTATATCGTATTTTTTGCAGTGAAAAAGAGCTAGTAGATACACATTTATAAGGAATAAAATCTCACTTTGTTCTCGTGGACTAATGTTCCGATGAATGAAATATATACGTCACTAAAGTGAATATCACTGTTGCTTGAATTTCTAGGGTAGTATGGGACCATTGTCCCACCCCCCCGTTTTAAAATAAAATAAAATCCAAAGTTCTATTGTTTTATCAATATGTCACGTAACTTTTGTATTACACTCTCAACCCTGCCCTCCCCCTTCTAGGAGTAATAACTTAAGTAAACTAAAGAATGGCCATCTACATACGTTGTAGATACTAACTTGGATATCAGATCTAGACAATATTCTTTGACCCAAATTAAAATAACCATAGATGAAAAAATATACTAATAGCTTTTTGTATTTCATACCTAATAAATTTTATTTTATTTTTCAAAAAGGTTATCGTTATAAATTATTTTTGGAAGTGAGAATACATTTGTTTGAGTGCTTATTGGACTTGGAGTAGAATTGAAGATCGACATCGGTGTATTTCCTGCCTAAAGGGTAGGGAAGCAAAACGTGGACTGTTGATTAATATTTATTTTCTCATTATTTATTATAAAAAGGTTAAGTGATTTTTTTTTTTATTCTATTTCCACCGTCCTTTTTACATAAACTAACAATACTAATTAGTTAGTCATTTCATCATCAAAATGTTAGTGTTAATGAGATGAAGGTTACAGACAATGTTATGGTGTTGTAGGAGCCTGGCTATTAAGTTGGGCCAAGGTGAAAAAAATGGAGAAGATCTTTCCAGAAAGTGGAAGGCATAATTTAAAGAGGGATACGAATTTCTTGTTAAAATTGGACAAAGTTTTGCACAAATCTTGTTTACATGTTTTGTCTCTTATTGAAAATATAAAATTATTGAGGGCTTTATAAATCCAGTTCTCGAGTCCACGTTTTACTGCCCTATCCTATATGTCATTGCTACATCATATCCCTGAAGATATGGAGTGGGGTTTCTGTTTATTTTCTTCTTATTGAAGCTGCTCGCATCTAATTTCATTACTCATCATGACAGCTATGTTGTTCTTTTCCGTGACATTGTTTTAATTATCAAAGTGACCAGGTTAATTTTTGGCTTCATTTTTTTTAACATACCGGCGGATTATATTACTTTCATTTATGATAGTTACATTGCGTACTATATTTGTTTTGAAAAAAAATATAAAAATTATGAAGTTGAATATTTAAATTAACTTTTACAAAATCTTTTTTCATTTCCATCAAGGAAGATATATTTTTCAGTTTACTAATAAATTGTTAATGATTTGAATGCATAAAGTATAAAAGTTATAATAATTGTTTTTTACATCATCAATTACTAATTTAATTAGGTCATTTTAAATTTGACCACTTTGCTGCATTTGTTCAATTAAATGAAGTGTATACTTATTAACTCTATATTATTTAAAAAAAAACATTTTTATCCAGGAAATAAATGCTTAAAAATCATGAATCATCTACATCTTATTTCATTGTAGTGTTTCTCAAAAAAAAAAAAAAAGTCTCTATGTTGATTAATGAGGTAAACAAAAAAGTAAACCTATCGCCTTCACTCTGGATACTAAATAAAAGATAAACTTTCCATAAACGAGACTCTCTGATCACAACACCATCTATCAGCCAAAACAAAATATGTGTATACATTTTCAAGCACAATTTTTTTACGATAGATCGGCTAGTCTTAGGAATAATATACCTTTATGGTTTCGTCAGGGAAGCAAAGCTGACCTCAAGCAATTTTTAGCTATTTCTTTTTTTGTTTTTTTTTGCACTTTATGTTATTTTTAAAATTAAAATAGTTTTATGGAACCATATTTTTTTTTCTTTTAGAAACAATAATAATTTTAATATTGTATAAATATTCACTATAAATCAACCATTAAGAAATATTGATGAACTACATGTGAGCATGGTCTTGAAAAACGGAGAATAACATCTATAATTTCTTTGGAAGTTTTTTTTTTTTTTTTTAACTAATGAAATAATATTTGTCTGTTTGTCGAAGCCTGATAACTAGGGCAGTACGGGTTACTACCGCTATTACATAATAAATATGTAATTTTAATAGCTCAAATGAAATTATTACTGGTTATTAAAATAATGTAGTTAAATAAAGCGTAATGAATAATGAAAGTAAAAATTGTAAATTGTACAATCTGCTTACAACTTGAACTTAAATTGGGCACTGATTAGAAAACTATTTTAATCTTTTTTGAAAAAAAACTTTACCCCTACTTTTAGTGCTTAGATTATTAATAACTCAGAAACTAATGAGGTAATATCTCCAAAAAACTGAACAGAGGAAGAAGTAAATAATTTTTTTTAATAGAAGCTGTAGCAAAAATATTATACACAGAAGATTTAACAAGAATATTTCAGTTTCTGTGGCGGGTAATAATACAAGAGATTTAATATTTTATTCCAATTTTCCGACTGACATCTAATTTTTTCCTACTTTAACATGAAGTGACTTTTATTTGTTGCAAAATAAAATATGGGCCTAATCATTTTTAATATATAATGAAGCTTATTTTTAATAAAAAAAGTATACATATACTTTTTTGCTTCCATTTTTTTTTTAAGTTAATGCGTATATAATCCAAAATCTGCGGAAAACTTCCAATTTTTTGCTACTTAAATACTCCTAGGGGAGGGGTTTTGGCCTCTTATAGTAAGGATCCTGTAGTGTTGTAACAGAGGGTTAGATAAAAATATTTCAACAGATGGAGATAATTTGACAAATACTACTATATCCTGAATTTACGGGTTTTTTTAAATTTTAATTTCAAGGGGCAGTTGAGCGATGCAATGATGTTCATCTTTACGGGTCAATAAATTTTCCCCTTTTATTAAAAAAAAACCTTTATTTGTGTATATATATAGTAACTGTTATGTTGTTCAAATTTTGATATGATTTGAACTGCAAAAAAACGTATTGTGTTTCATGAAAATGAAAAAATAAAAACACAGTAGATGATGCACTTAGGAGTCACTTTTTTTTGATGAATAAGTCGCTCAAATTACTTTATCTAATTAGGAAATGCAGAAGATCAAATGATTTACATCATTAATAAAAAGATAGGTAAGTGTATGATGAAGAACAAAATGCTTTTCAATCGGATCTATTATGATGTGATGAGATCTAAAGATGGACCAACGCTTATTAAAGGAAATGACATCTTATAAAAAAATAGATACTAAGTTATTTTTATTGGGTTACCAAAATACCATTTTCTCTATTTTTAAAGGGGCTTTTTATTATTTCATATTTTCTTCATTTAATTATCACTATTTAAGTTAATTGAACGTTAATTCATATTGAAGAATAACTCGGTTTAAGGATTTTACAATCTATGTATTTCAAATTATAATAACTTGTTAGAACAACATTTTTATACCGTCATAGTATTTTTTTTACTTTTTATGCCTGGATCATGCTTGGCGTAACATAAATACATTAATAAATACAAGTGCATCATGTGCCCTTTTTATTCTTGAAAAAAGGAATAACAGACTATGAATTATCCACACCAAAACTCAAACACTACTCATGAGTAGGATAAATGATTTGTAAGCTGCTCCATATTGTCACAAATGCTATATGAAGCCCTTGGGTAAGGTAAACTAAAGAATTACGCCCTTTGTACAGGTTACCTCTCACACCAAATTTCAAACTTTTTAACAATTTTAAAAATTCAAAACTGGATATGGCAGTTTAGTGCATTTAATACATTGATAATAATTGGCGATTCTACCAGGTTTGACAGTATTTAAGATGTTTCATATTTTTATATTCTTAATATAATATTTTCTTTTAGCCCTTTAAAATTATACAACCACCTTCTCCTTACAAAATATGGTAGTTCCTCACATAGTAGTTCCGTTTTTTTATTATTGCAATTAGCATCAGGTAACGGAGCTACTAAAGAATCGCACCTATAGGCTCTAAAAAAACAGCATGTGGGGGTAATTATAATACTGATGAAAGTAACGAAAATTACAATTTCACTCCTTGAAATCAATCGAAATTGACCTTTGATTTACAGCTATTCTTTTGAAGTTATAATATAAGGTGTTTATTTTTTTTTTTAGCTATAATATAAATAAATTAAAATAACATTTGTAGGAAATCTATTCAATGTAAAATAATAAATCATTGATTGATCTTTTATATACTGGAATGTTTTTATGAATTGATTTTAACTTATTTTTTATCAAAATAGTTCTTTTATGTTAAATTAAGGCTCTGTATTGTAACTATACTATAAATACTGTGATAAAAAAAGATTTTAAATTCTAAACCTATTTTGGTTGAAGGTTTTCATTGTTATTTTCGTGAAATAAATTAAAATACATAATTATCTTACGTTCATTTTAAATCTCAGTATAGTAGAAGTACGGATTTTTTACGAAGCAATAGGTTTTCTATATTTATTTTTCTAATGGAGTTATCAAGTACTAAGGAAATACTATAATAAGCTTAGGCTATATACATAACTTTATTTAAATAATAATACCCGGTTACTGTTCTTAACCGCATTAATCATTATATTAATGTAAACAAAACATATATAATCTTTAAAATTGTTTTATACCAACACAAACTATATAATCAAATATATAATTTTTATGAATATTTATTGCAATTCTTTGCAAAAAAATAGTTTGTCGTTAAAATGATAGCATGTTGCTCATTTTTTTATTATTTTATAAATATCTTGATTTTTTTATTTCATTGCCAGTGTTTATACTCATGAAGAAAAAATTACATAAAGACAATTTCTATTATCAGTTAGGTTTAGTAAGGCTATACCAAATATATGTGAACTTTTGTTATGAGATCAATTCAAAAATGAGTTTTATCCATATCTCAAACTGACAAGGATATAGAGCGTTGTTGAGGAAGTTTTTTTTTTAAATTAAAGTTTAGACTTTCAGCTATCAAATGAAATACTTTTCAACTCTTTGAATGTATCTGTGTTGAAGCTATGAGCCCTTGAATAAAAGCACCTATTTTCCACTTTAAATAAAATTAACTCGAGTTTTAGGCATGTTGCACACATTTTAAAAAAAGTTTTAGATTTTTGGAATATTCGGCTTTAATATATTAAAATAATTCAACACCGGGGGCTTAAAGTAGCATTGCCCCTTAAAAATAGCCAAAAGTAAGGTTTACTACAACAGTATAAACAGACTTGTAAGCGATTCCCGATTTTGGCCATCCGTTCATTTTTTTTTTTTTTCAGCGTTCAGTAAATATTTCCTTTTTGTTCTTCGTTCCTATCATAAGGTAGTAGTGTATACACTTTAAGGCAGCAAATTGCGACTTCCACTTTGAAAGGCCTCACTTCAGAACTTGTTTTTAAGATTTTTTATAATAACCCGGTGAATGTTAGCGTTCAAAACAGTTACAACTGACGTAAATCGGTTTATTCATTGCAGAGATTTGGACCAAAAGGTAAAGTATATCCGATTTAATTTGTGCCCAGCACCGCAACAAGACAAAAAAAACTGGACTGTGGACAGGCCATGAAACTCCAGAAACAACAACTACCACACATCTACCTTGATGAGGTTTCGTTGGTCAACCAGGCTAAGATCCTAGCCCCGTATTGGTCCCAAAAAGGCCTGAAAATCAGGCAAGTAGTACCAGAACGTTCTGAAGGAGGTGGGCTTGCCCTGGTGGAATTCCACCTACCCAGAGGGAAATTATGTGTTCAATCAGGACTAGCCCCGATGTACAAGGTCAGGAACATGCAGCAATTGTTCGAGGATAATTCTTCCAATTTCTGGAAAAACACTTTGTGGCCTTCCCCCTCGCCCAACATGGATCCTCTTGACTATCACCATGTAAAAAAGTAGGGCCTGTGCCGCCTCCCCCAGTGTCGAGGCACTAAAGATCTCTGTCGAGAGGCAGTGGGCCACCATATCAGAAAGCAATGTCGTCAAGGTGTTCACAGCATTTATGCCCAGGCATGAAGCAATGCTGGCTGCAGAGGCCGGCCATTTTGAGAAATAATTTTGCAATTATTGTTCATTTAAATATTATATAGACCACTCGTTCAACACTACGTTATTCTTGATGTAGTATGTTTTTGTATCCTATGTTGAAAGGTCGCGTTATGCAGTTTTACACTGTGCATATAAGAGAACCAACAACAAGAAATACTATGTAAATATCGGAAGATATCTAATTATCTTACTATATAACTCTTGTTATTTATTCAAGGGGTCTTCAGGGATTTGTAGTGGTCCGTTTGCTTGCATTCACGGCCAAACAATCAGTCTCAGGTCCATGATTCAGAATTATTGAGATGGTCAAATTCATATAATGGAGTTAAGGTAGAGTACTAGAAACTTTTATGTTCCATAAGAACCTTCAAAAAGTCCCCTCTCAGCTCCCCCTGTGTCACTGCCACAAAATAGGTCTCCCAAGTGTTACTCTTAGCTTCATCAGCTCATATGGTCATATTTAGATAAGTTTAAAATATACATATATAAAATTTGGTTTTCGGAATTTTTTGTAAGCACTATTAGAACAGAACGCTTAAATCTCATTTTTAGCGTTCAGTATTCAAAAAAAAAAATCGAAAAAGTTCAATCTTGTGGGCTGTTCACAAGCCATAGCATAAACATTGCCGAACTTCATTGAAGTTAACAGAAGATTGCCATTTTAACATGATACGTTTACCATTATAATACAAATTAAAAAAAATTTGAAAAGTCATACTTCAACAAAATATATTAATGGAATAACCAAATTATTATAAATAATTGTTGTGATAGATTAAGGGTATAAAAAGAAATAATTAATCTGAGGGATCAATATATTTTATAATTTAACATCAACAAACTTTTGCCTGAGTCTAAAAAAGGTATCAATGAAAATATAACTGAAGTAATTTTTTTTTTTTAATTATGTCATTTATATTTTGTAGTTAAAGTAACTAATGTAAGAGGGTAAAGGTGTCCTCTCTATGTGAGTGCAATATTTTTATTTCCCTTCCAGTAGCTTGAGCATATCATGGTACAGGGGTTACGTAATTATAGGACACACTCCATTAGTTTGGAGGGCATGGTACAACTTCAGGAAGTACATAAAAAGATTTTCAATATGTATCCTATCTTTAAAAATTGGAAATTCCCTTTAATAAGTTTAAAAACCATGTTTAGTCCTAACTTGTAGGATAGTTTGAATTATAAATTATAAACAATGCAGGTATGTTAAAAACATTGGGAGGAGAACAATTTGGCTTTCATAGCGTTCTATTATATTAGCTGCAAGCAGCAATGAGCTGAATAAAATAAATTCAAATCCCATAGCAGATCTATCTAGGGTATTCACAAAAATTACATAAGTGTCAATCCTCAATTACACACTGTTCCCAAAAAAACTTACATTTAAAGCTTCCCAACAAATACTTACCACATCTTATGGTCTTTCTTTAGCATACACCCTCGTGGTTACATTGTATTTATATGTCCTATCCTCAAAAATTAAGCAACAATGACATCAGGTTTGAAAAATATACAACACTGTTCAAATTCCCAACGACAATAATTTTGCAAGGGTGTAAATGCATGGAATTTACAAGTATAGGGTTAACTCAGTCTTACATAATAAGTACACTCAATTACGCTAAGGAAAAAGTGAAGAACGGAATGAAATTTGAGTAGCTGTCGTCAGCACTTATAAAATATTTTTTTCGCATGTAAAATGCAAAGGTTAAAATATGGTTTTTATGCTAATTTTTGTTATTTAAAGAGTTAACTCTGACATATTTTGTATCAGTAGGATTAAGACCACTCTTTCTGATGTTCTTGAAACTTGTAATAACAATACATTATTGTAGGCTAATGTAATTCCTTTCTCAAATATTTCATTTAAAAAAAATATAATAAGAAGTATATTTTGCATAAACATACATATGTAGTATATTTGCGTCGTTACATCACAGTGATCAAATTATTAATTTAACTGAGTCTGGGGATGCATAAAATTTAATTGTTGTGACATGTGGAAAAAAGGACATTGCTTAATCAGTATGTTAAATATTATATTTGAGGTTTATATATATAAAACTATAATATACTCTCACCAATACGACTGTACATAACTACTATAAAGAAATCACAAAATGTACATAATTGTCAACAAAAAAAAATATAAATGAAGCTAAAATAAAATATGTTTAATTAAAATTTTATTAACTCAAAATTATGTAAATTTTACAGAAAAAATAAGTACACTCAATTACGCTATGGAAAAAGGGAAGAACGGAATGAAATTTAAGTAGCTGTCGTCAGCACTTATAAAATATTTTTTTCGCATGTAAAATGCAAAGGTTAAAATATGGTTTTTATGCTAATTTTTCTTATTTAAAGAGTTAACTCTGACATATTTTGTATCAGTAGGATTAAGACCACTCTTTCTGATGTTCTTGAAACTTGTAATAACAATACATTATTGTAGGCTAATGTAATTTCTTTTCTCAAATATTTCATTTAAAAAAATATAATAAGAAGTATATTTTGCATAAACATACATATGTAGTATATTTGCGTCGTTACATCACAGTGATCAAATTATTAATTTAACTGAGTCTGGGGATGCATAAAATTTAATTGTTGTGACATGTGGAAAAAAGGACATTGCTTAATCAGTATGTTAAATATTATATTTGAGGTTTATATATATAAAACTATAATATACTCTCACCAATACGACTGTACATAACTACTATAAAGAAATCACAAAATGTACATAATTGTCAACAACAAAAAAAAATATAAATGAAGCTAAAATAAAATATGTTTAATTAAAATTTTATTAACTCAAAATTATGTAAATTTTACAGAAAAAAGTTTTTTTTATTTCATTGATAGCATTATTTTAAACGAATAAATACAATACTTTTAATAAAGTATCTGTTTCTATTTGTTACCAATATGGAAAATATTAGTGACAAGATGAAATTGAAGTTTTCTGGATTTGATATAAAGTTGGGCTGTCATAAGTATATATTAGACATTTAAACAAATGAAGTTACTTTATTTGTTGATTTTAATACAACAAATATTCAGTTGGCACATTTTGCTCAAATTTTTTGAAAGTTTAGATTTTCTCCTTGTTTTAATTGTTTTTATAAACATTATATCAAAAATTTTTATCAAAATAAAATTACTAAATATTAATACATTTTACAATTAATAGTATATATATTTTTCTAAAACGGTAATTTTTCCTGCAAAAAAGAGGAAATCCAAATTAATTTTGATGATTCACATATAAGACACACCTGTTATAATACTTTACAATTAATAATTTGAATACTAATACATTCAAAAGTTCAGTTAATTGAATGCACTCGTCAAATTCCAATAGATAAAATATAAATATATTATTTTAATAAATTTCTTATTTATGACTTGCACCTAAAATGTAATAAATTTCATGAATTTGTATTATTTTTCTATTGGAACTTTACGAAAGAATTTAATGAAATTAACTTTTGAATGTATCCGCTCTTTAATTACTAATTGTAAAGTCTAACAATAGATGTGCCGTATATGTAAATCATCAAACTTGATATTTATTTTCCTCTTTTCGCGAGATAAATAACCGTTTTAGAAAGAAATGTAAAAACTATTATTTGTGGACTTTATTAATATTTAACAATTTCATTTGATATAAAAATCAAAATCAGGAAAAATTTTCAATCTAAACAACATTAAACAAAATGTGCTATCTGAAGAAAAAAGTCAAAGAACAATGAAACTGTGAACTGAACATTTTCATAGCCTAGGGCAACTTTACAGCACTATCTGTAATTGAAATTTTAAAAAATTAGAAAATCAAACCGGTCTATTCTCCATTAACGTACGTTGCTTCATTCCTCAGTTAATAAATTAAATATTTTTTTAAGAAGTATAACACGAATAAATGTTAAATAAGAAGAACTAGACTACGTACTCAGTAGATTATAATATTTTGATTAAAATTAAATGGAGGGATGTATCTTAACTTGTTTTCAAAATTTATTGGCCTGTTACTGAAATCATATATAATCTTTGGACTAGGTGTGATCAAAATCGATTGTAATTTTTTTAAACAGGTGACTAACAAAAAAATAGGGCAAAACTATAACCTACGTTAAACTTCTTCGGCGGAAGTAATGCTATTAAATTATCATCAGAGCAAAATGACCAGTCAGATTCCAGAGCTAAAAAAGTCTTGCTTATTAAAAACTGCTAATTTATTTGGCTTCTTTCGTATATTCACAAATTCCTTTCCTATGATGACAAGACAAAAAAATGATTTAAGGTATACAGGTACATCTAATCAATAGTAAAACTTACAACTTATTTCTCCAATTTAATTTTTGTAAGTCAAATAAAAATATTTCTGAGAATTATGAGGAGTGCAGGTAAAAAAATGTCTTTTTTAGTGCATTGAGGTATGCAATATAGATATCATTTTCAAGTTTATCAAATCTTTGATACGTAATTTATTCCTTAGTTTAATAAATAGAGCAATACAGTGTTTACAAATCTAATTTTAAAAAATGAGATAAAGTGGAAAACTTTGTGACCAATAAATACTTGATAAACAGAAAAATTAAAATTACACCCACTTTTTTGTTATTCTGAATCATCACATTTCGAAACAGAAGACAAAAAAATAATAATGCAACATCTAAATTTGCCTTCCAGATTTTTGTAGTTATAGACATGACAAAATAATTGGAGAACCCCAAAAAGCTGTAAAATAATTTAATTTGGAAAAGTTCATATTAAGGGACAAAGTAAAATAATTACTAAAGGCTTAGAATATTTATAGGCCTCTCTTTTGTGCATCAGATATTTTTATATTTAGAGATGTAAACAAAAACTTTATCCTGGTGGATTAAAGTAATAGTAAAAACTACATTTGACAATCTGCACTAAGTAGGTTGCAATCATTGGTGCTGCCTATATGAAAGTGGCGAAACACACTTGTTAGTTTAAGGAGATACATGGTAGTTATAATATATTATTTTATAAACCTAGATGTATTTTTTTTAAATACAACAGATCGCAAATATACATTTTTTTCCTTGTGCTAAATATAACTCTATTTTCCCTTCGTCGAATATACCTTGTTAATTTAGTTAACTAGTCTCACATAAATTCAATATTGTAACCAAAACTGTTTTTCAGACAAATTTTCATTTCTTTTTTTACATTCAAAATTTTAAACTAAATTGAATATTTTGTAAGCAACTGATTAACATCATTTTTCCTTGTCATGGGATGTAGCTTTATGGTAACTAAATGATAAAAATTATTTCTTAAATATCATGGTTAATATTTTTCAATAATTTATTGTAGGTACAGTTGAATAGAATATCTAATGTAAGTTTTCAAATATATAATAGAGAAAAAAAAATATTTAATTAAACTTTTTAAGAATAAATGACCCATAATTTTTTCACCAAAATGGGATCAGCTAGACTTTTTTGTTATTTGATTAAGGTTATGATGATCCTAAAAACCTACAAAAAATCAACATTTAACAAAAAATAAAATTGTCAGATAACTTAGGGGTCTAATAGGATTAAAAAGTGAATATATAAAGGTTGCATTATTACTTATGGTGCAATATTCAACCCTCCTGTAATTTTATGTAAGTATTTTGTCCAATTTTTGACATATTTCACTACAATATTTATATGTAGATAGATTTTTTTTTCTCTTTTTTTCAAGATTTTTTTAAATTTTGTATTACAAATATCCATTTTAAACATAAGCCTATTCAAGTGAAAATCAATCTTACTTTTAATGGCATATAAATTTTAAAGTTACAAAAATCAATTGGGTTATGGTCTACAAAAGTTATTTTTCTAACAAATGATATGCCTATTAGTGACCAAATTCATAGAGGTACAATTATTTTAAATCCATTAACTTTCTTTCAGTTAAAAAGACTGAAAAACATTATCTGGCAAACGCAACAAAATCGTGTGGATAAATCTATGTCATTTTATTAATTTTGGGTCTGGAGTATTATCAAAAGTCAAAAAAGCGATTTGGGACAGTCATATGAAAGAATCCCTAGTAATCTTGTAAGAAATAGACTGTTGTATGGTAGAAAGTATAATAAATTAGATTGAAAGTTTATTAGAGGTTGCTTTAACGTTTTGTTGCCCATGGAGCAAGTTGTATGCTATGACCCCTCTTTTAAGGTCAGATTATCTAAACTTAATATAATTTTTAGCAAAGTACAGAGTGAGAAATCAAAACTTATGAATAAAAAAAAGTCGTTTTCACTTATACATATTTTTATATTGTGGCATTTTTATGGCAAACTTTTGAAGCAAAAGTTGGTAATTCAACCATTTTAGACTTTTTATTCCCTATTTTCCCGTCCATTCTGAATGATGGCTTCAATACGGGGACGAACAGAAGCACAAGAAGCTTTGATGACGTCCAAGGCCAAGTTGTTCCACTCCTCTATCATCACGGTCTTTGGGGCATTGACATTGGGGTGATAAATTTTTATTAGTCGTGCCCTACAAGATCCAACAAACAGTAAAGGCAGGGGGTTCACGTTGGGTGAGGATAAAGGCCAGAAGTCGGCATTCCAGAAGACAGCCATGTTCTCCCTGCAGAAATACTGGACCTTCTTTGACGTGTGCACCAGGGCACCCTCTTGAGTAAATACATAGATGTCTCTGGGGAACGTGCTCTTCAACCATGACAAGACATGTTATCTAAGGACCATGTAGTAGACGTCTTGTTAGCTTTTGCGTTGGCCTTGAAGAACTAGGAACTAGGGAGGCATTTTGGTGCCGTCGGACGCCACGACGCCGAGGACCATGATCTGAGCTGTATGCTTGGTCCTAAAGGTCCCCTTGACCTGAAATCTTGATTCCGCCCACAGGCGATCATTTCTCCTGTTCAGAAGAGCGTCCACTGTGAAAAATTTCTAGAACTACTGAAGTTCTCAATCCACAGTCCTTGATGTAAAACTTCAAGTACTAAAGATATTTTTTTTTCTTCAAGTCAACCATCAGTAAATCATTATAATTACAGACATATCAACTAAGTTTCCATATGTACCATGTATTCAATGTGATCTTTGATAGTAATAATGACTTGTTTCAGTAAATTATAAACATAATGTACAAATTATAATTAGGTTTTTAAACATACATAATTTAAGTTTGAAGTTATTGAAAATATAGAGACAGAGTTAATCAGAAATCAAATATATATATATGCGTTAATACAATCGAATAGAATCTTTAACATTCTATTCATTAGAAAAGCGATTCTGACTTGTCCATTTCATAGGTTTTTTATAGAGATAATAAGAATTAGAGACGCTCATTCCAGATACAAGTGAAAATATCCATGGCTTTGAAGGAACTTACAGCTTTTAAGAATGATAGATATAAAACTGATAGCTTATAATACTCTTTCCTCATGGATACTTTTCCTCCATGAAGTGTAATATTAGTTTTTAGAGTATACGCAATAGTATAAAACATCTGAGATGAAATAGTATATTTGTAATAAAATCTGACATCCGAATTAGGGCTTCAAACCTTCTCACAAATTAATGCACTCTTAATTATTCTCACTAATTGCCTTTGTAGTACTCTTAAAGCATATTGAATGAAGAAAATATTTCACTAAATAATACATAGCTTCACTTTTATTGGCAATTACATAAATGAAGGTATTTTTGGGGTCCTTATATATTTCTGATTCGTCACTTTTTTTGAACTCCAGATCATTTGATTATTGTCCCCAATTAAATGAAATACTAATAACATATTTATTAAACTACACTTGCAAGGTGATAATATAAATATTGTATGCCTATTTTTTCTATTTTGATATTTCCAAAGTGATCTAGACTGTTTTAATATAGGGTGTAATTTGTATTGGCAATGTTATATAATTTTGTATTTCTAATTACATATTAAAATACTTTCTTAACATTTTATTCCTTTTTTTACTTTTTGAAAGACTGGAACAAGAAAAAGCTCATGATAAATACTGATATGTTTCAAAAATAAAAGAAAAATGATAAATGACTTATGTTTTTCTGAAAAAAGTTTTAATATCAACTTTACAATTTACAGGAAAATAAATGTAAAACATGATTACAAAACTAAGTATTGGTACACTGTAAATGTTTTCAATATACATAAAAAGAATTTATTTTTAAAACTACGAAAATTTGTTTATATTTGATGTATGACAATTAAGATCTATTATTTCATTATTTCTATTATACTCATTTAAAAGTATAGGAATAAATGTAATAGAGATTGAAAATTCACCTCATTACTGCATAAACATTTCCCCTTGATTCAACAATGTAGATACATGTGTTTCAAAAGTATCACTTTCAGTGTGACTGATAAATTTGTTGTATAGATATTTTCCTCCTGGACACTTTCACCGAATAATTTTGTTATTATATATTTGCACTTTATCTTTACTGTTGTTTGAGCATTGCAAGGGACAACCAAATAAGCTGACAACTCCATAAATTACGAAGAAAATCCAGAAAATGATACTAGTGGATCATTGACTGAAAGTAAGAGAGCTTGCCGATATTGTAGACATTCCAAAGAGAGCGATATTATCTGAAAGTTTGGAAATTAGAAAGCAAAAAGCAAGATAAGTGTCGTGTTTGCTCACACTCGAGCAAAAACGGCGTCGTGAAAAAGTTTCATAGCACCAAAGAAGAATTTTTTTTAACTGTATTAAAATATGAATATTTTTCCCCTCAAAAATTTGTTTCTCAACATTGATACATAGGAGAAAAAAGGAAAACATTTGTCAAATAATGAAAACTAAAGCAATTCCATGCGAGTTAAAGTCATTAACAGAAAATTGTTTTTGTATATTCTTTTTTGGCCTGGAATTTGGGATTTTTATTATCCTCAAAGTAAGCACATAAAAGTAACAACAGCAGAATCACCTCCTTTAACAAAAGACTAAGCCGTTTAAAAAAATACAAATATCTAAAACAACAAAAGTTTCAAAATTTTGATAAATAAAATATTTACATATCTAAAATTAATTTATCACTTGAAATAAACAATTCTTAGTCTATACAACTTGTATGCAGAGCTTTTGGTTTCTTGTTAGTCAATAAAAGTATATAAATTGTGGACCCCAATTTTAGTGTAATAACGCTAGCCCTCGTTAAGCCCAACAACCAGAATATATACCATCATCAACAATTCCTAAATATTATATATGTCTAATTTTTCTATTTTCTGAATAAGGAAAATTCTGAAATAAAATGAATATCTTCTTCTTTCTCCTCATCCACCCTTTGAATAATTGTAGCATTCTTTGTTACCGATTTATTTGTAAGCAGCAAACTTGTAATGAACCTATAATTTACCCACCATGTGTAATGGGAAATCGGAGGATTTAAAAAATAAAAAATTTTTCAAATATCATTTTACTTTTATTAATCGCTCATCTCATTTAGATTTTTTTAATAAGCCTTAAAGCTGATGAGGTACGTTGAGTTATGTAGTTCTTAAGCTTCTCCTTCGATATATTTTTAAAGAATAGGAAAATTTATTCGCAGGTGTTTTGGAACAATCCAACCAAGCCCAGTGAAAGAGAAATTTGTTGATTTTTTTTTAAATTTTGAGATAAAAGGGACTAACAACCCCTAATAACATGATCAAGCATATAAAATTTGATTACATTTCAAAGATTTCTAAGCATTTTTTTAAACTCATTGATTCTGAAATTTTTTATTCAACCCTTATTATGGATGAGGACACAAAAATTAGAATCCTCTTCGTGCTGTTACTCAGTTCTAAAAGTCTGAAAATTCTGTACCTGGCGCCATTCGAAAGAACTGACAAAAACTACAATTTGATGTTTGTTTTGTTTTTTTGCAATGAAAAATGTTCGAGCAACAAGCAAAATGGCAGAGGATATATGATTTCCTCCGTGCACCAGTTGATTTCTGACTAGACTATCTTCACAGTTGAGGCTGTTCTGCAGAGGAGAAATGATCTGGGCTGAATCAAGATTTCAAGTCGAGGAAACTTTCAGTACCAAACATACATCTCATGTCATGGTCCTCGGCGTCGTGGCGTCCGACAGCACCAAGATACTTCTTCAAGGCCAACTCAAAAGTTAGCAAGACGTCTACTACAAGGTCCTCAGGTGCCATGTCTTGCCATGGTTGAAGAGCAAGTTCACATTGGACAACTATGTGTTTACCCAAGGGGCGCCCCGACACACATGCCCAAGAAGGTACAGCATTTCTGCAGGGAGAACATGGCTGCCTTCTGCCTGGTAGACTTCTAGCCTTCGACTTCACCTGACATGAACCCCTTGGACTTTGCTGTTTGCTGCGTCTTGGAGAGCAAGATAAACAAAATCTCTCACCCGAATGTCGATGCCTTTAAGGTTTTGATGACGGAGGAGTGGAACAACTTGTCCTCCGAATTCGTCAAAACGAGTTGTGCTCCTGCTCGTTCCCGTATTTAAGCCATCATTCAGAATGGAGGAGGATCTATTAGATAAAAAGTGTAGAAAATTGTTAAATTACCAACTTTTGTTTCAAAAGTTTGAAATAAAATGGCATAAAATAAGAATATGTAGAATTGAAAACGGTTTTTTAAAATTTTTTAATTTTTTAATCCTCACCTTATTGCTGGATAGTTAGACCAAGAAAATTATGAAAAACTTCATCTCAAAATTGATTGCAATGTTTAGCTAAAAAAGTAGAATAACTTTTTTAAAACTGTGTACCAATCTATAATAAGTTTATGACTTTGGAATAGTCAAAAGAACCTTTTTTCAAAAAATTAACTTTAACTTAAAATCCCTTATCTTATCGAACAAAATCATACCTTATGTCTAAATTTATTATATACATAGGAGCTGCGCAACAGCTAGAATATGACCATCCCACTTTTTGAGAGTTTACAACTATTTTATTGTTGGGTGTCTATTTTTTAATTGCAAACAAAAAGAAATAATGCCATAATTATTTTTGGTTTTATAGGAATATGGAAAATATTTTTATATCTTTTAAACTTTGATTGCTGTATATTATTTAAATAAAAATAAGAATATTAATTGGTTAACTTTATATTTTTTTTATAATAAGAAAAACAACCCCCCTTCTCTTTTGCCCTTTTTTTCATTCTGAAAATTGAAATAACCCACAAAAAACAAAACCTTTTTATGAATTTATAAAACGTTTCCACAAGCTCAGGACAATTGAAGAAGGTTGGTTTGCCTATAGTTTATATTCTAAAGTTTTTCCTTTATTTTCAACCATAATGAATTTTTTATTAGTGTACATTTTTGTTTTCTAGAAGTTATAGCCAAGATATAATCATAGAAGTAATGTTCGAACTATCATACACAAAATTAGATATTCGGGAAATATGTCCTACGGCAAAATAAAAAAAGTATTGATTTTACATAATTTTACTATTCTTGAATTATATATATTGTATGTTGAAATTGAACTTAAATCTATTACTATTTAAAAATTCGGTGTTTCCGACAGTTACTTCTAAAGTTGCAAATAATAAAGAACTCCCTACTCTTGGGAATTGAAAAATATATTTTATTTAAAGATTTAAAATAATGTTTACTTACTCGTAAATATATATCTGTAATAAATTTCATCAAAATTCTGAGATCATGGGGTGAAACTCTGTCTTTTTCGCGGGATTAGTTATAAAATGACAAAGTAATGTAACCATGACCTCATAACCTTCTTTTGTATAGATGTTTGTATATAAGCATATACTATAAAAGAATAATATATCTTTACATATGAATAAATATGCAAACATTAATTTAAAATTTACTTAATAATATCCAATTTTATGCAATGTCAATCTTAATAAATTATAAAGTCTTGTAAATTATTAGTTGTGACATTTTGCTCATAATGTGACAATATTCAATGTACACTAATATTGATTGACACCACTTAAATTACCCTCTACAAATATTAGGGCGGATCTTATTTTGAAATTTGAGAAATGTAGAGCTCAGAAGGTCTCAATTGTTTCTCTTTAGAATAAACTCATCATATACAAATTGTAAATGGTTTTGAAAATATTTAAAAGTAGCTCAACGGCTTCAAAGATTTAAAATTGTACAATTTTGTACAAAAATGTGTGTTTTGACCCAAATTTTATCGAATCACTTCGTGTTACAACAAATCTTAGGTTACAAGAAATTTAATTAAATAAATTTGCCATCAAAAAGATTCTGTTGTTTTTTTTACTAACGTTTTGTTTTAATTGGTCAATTAGAGCACAGACAACCATAATTTGCATTTTTTTTTCTTAAAAGAAATGATTTACAATTTATAGGTTACAAATTATTAGCAATTACTATGTTAGGCTGCATTAAACTTTATTCCGACCATTTACTGATTTTTTTTCGAAGAAATAGACTAAATCCGTTTAATGAATCGTAATTGAGTATTAAGAAATTCTCATTGTAAAGACTTAATACTTTTTGATCAAGTAAAGGTCAGAAAAGGGTTTATTATTCAAGTTTTAATCAATATTTAAAGTAATTGAACCTTTTTTATTTTAAACTTATATAACAATTCTATGCTATTCTATTTAGCTTAAATATTTCATGACAGAAAATACGTGATCAAATTCAAATACGAGTAGAACTGCCAGAGCTTGTGTTCTTCTTCAGAAAAAACTAAGAAGAAACCTTCTACTTCTCGCATATAGACAACATAGGAATTAATCATATGCACAGCATTTGAGTCATGTTTTGGAACTACGTCTTCTCCTGATGTTCAAAAGATTTTAAGGAAAATCGGCATCCATTAATACAAATAAGTATGATACTGAAATTGAAGTTCGTCAAATAGCTAGTCTCGTAAAAGATGTGTGACAAGAGTTTCTTGATTATGCGAAAAAATGTCAGGGGAAAAAATCTTCCTCGAAACAAATATAAAGAATTCCTTAACGTGGTAGTTATATTCCTTTATGGTTTATGGGTGTAAAATTTATCTACAACACGCCCAATGTCAATCAAAACTGCCCAAAAATTTGAATGTTTTGATATCAATTCAAATTGACAGATTAGCGAGGATTGCGTAATATTTGTTTACTTATATTCTAGCCAGAATGTTTTCTTCACAAGTCTTAAATGCACCTAATAATGTCCTAACTCAATAAAATATTAAAGTTAACATCATAAAAATTATTCAAATACATATGGTACTTGTCCTAGGAACTTGTTGGATTATCTTTATTTGTAATTGTTTAGAATCAAAAAGACGTATAGTAAAGGCCTTCCAAAATTTGAGTTATGAAACTCAAATAAGGCTTTTTTTTACTCTCAATGAATTAAAATATAAACACTTGGAAGATGTCTTTACAAAAATCAAATCATTTATTCCAAAGACTGCACCTCCAGAGAGATTTCTTGAGAAAGATTCTGACTTATAGAATGGTCGAGATGACTACCAAAAAACTGTTAAAATTATAATTCATTAAAAAGTTGTTAAAAAGTTGCTGTGCAAAGAGTTGGTGTCATTAAAGAATATAGTGGTCTGATGAATCGCAGCTCCAATTCCTCTTCCAAGTGTTCGAAGATCATCGAAACTTATAAGTCCTTAACTTATGGGAAAATACTCTTTTTAATTTTAATTTAAAAACATATGTGCAATATGCAACTTTATTACGATATATTCAAAATTTAGATAATTAAAAATGTTATCATTAAAAATAAATTAATTTTTCTTTAGGTTGTGATATTTTTTTATGCTAAGCCCATACTAAAATGGGTCTACAATCATAGTTTTCAACTACAACTAGCTTATAATAGTTCTTAATTACGATTAATAAGGTATTAGATATATAATATGAATTTAGGTTATATAGACTTTTTATCGAAAAAAGATCAGAAAAAGGTAAAACTTTCTGTAATTTAACCAGTTCTGGCTACTTCATTAAAAAATTGACATTTTTTAATGACTTGGGGAAATATAAATTGTAAATAAAGATATAATTTAATTTATGAGCAGACGGATGGAATATAGCAAAAAAATGCAAATTATTGGAATCTCTGCTCTTTTTGACCAATTAGAACCAAAAGTTAGTATAAAAATTAAAAAATATCCACTAACTGTTTCAGTATTTATCGATATTTTAATGCTGAGTAATCCATTCTTACTCCAACTTGACCCAACTCCTCTCCCAATAACAAAATAATAAATGAGATCCTGCGTTATAGGATCTTAATTATTTATTTATCATATTTTGTCATACATTTATTTAAGTTGATAAAAGAGTCTGAATCCTTGATATGCAATAAAAAATGATTTTCCAAAAAAATTAGGATATTTTCCTTGATTAACAGTCAAATAAAAAACCAAAATATTAACTGATAAAAAATAACCATTATAAGACCAAGTTGATTTGGGATTTGAACCCCTTATAAAGTACAATTTTTATTTTTTATTTTTTTAACACTTCGTTAGTACTGATACATTTTATTACACTATTAGTAATAAGGAATAAAGACACATCAAGAGATTAAATTACATCATTCAATTATTATATCTTTTTTTTACTAATCCATCCATTTTGCAATCGTAAATATAAAACAAAATGGTAAAAATACATGATTGAATATAAGACATAGAAAAAAAAGATTATTTTTAAAATTATGTTTTCAACAGGATATAAATTTCTTATCCATAATAATAATAAAAACATTTTTTCTTAAAAAGTTTATTGACATTTTTTTTTCCCCCCAAATTATTAAATTTTTCTAATGATCACAAGTTTTTTTAAACTGTCTTAGTAGCAGAAATATTTTTGAAATACTTAAATGTTTATTATTATATTGTTTTTTTTTTAAATATATATTAATACAAAATATTGGGAACTAAATATTATTCTTTAAATGGCCCACAAGTATTGCATTATTTTAATGCTGTATAAGAAGTGTAACAATCTTCCAATTTAAGTCAAGTATGCCCCGTTCTGTTTGATAACTGGCACCGAGAATTCAACTTCATAATGCCCTTCCCGTAGAAGCACTTGTTCTACTGGCACAGTACTCTGACAACCCATTTTCACGGCCAAAAGTGTGTTATCCATAGACAAAAACAGGTGCTAGTCACTTGATGCCAGGTCCAGAATGTTGGGTGAATGTATAAGAACTTCCCATCGGAGCTCCAAGAGCTTCAAGACCGTCGTCAAAGATGTGTGCATCCCGGCGTTGTCGTAATAAAACACGATTCATTTCCTTATTACCAATGCTTGCCGCTTCTGTTTGATCTGTTCAGAGTAGATTATTCCCCGCCAATCCCACCAAACACACAACAGCACCTTTCTGGAAGTAAATTCTGGTTGGCCACGGTCTGGAGTGCTTCCTTGGTTTTTCACCAAGATCTCTGTGACTTGACATTAACATGTCAATAATCTGCTTTGGAAATGATAGATTTTCGCTGTGATTCAGCAACAATTCGTAGATGGAAATTCAGTTCATGAGATTTTTTTGCATCAGCTCGTGTGGTACCCAAACATCGAGTTGTTTTTTTATCCAGCCTTTTGTAAATGGTTCAAAATGGTTTTGACGGTCTATCTCGATATTTACAATGTTTCATCGACATTTTCGACGATGAGCCTGCCAGTGCATGGTGTATCATTAACCCTCACTTCACCAGAAATTGCATATTTTCTTGGTTGTTTTCGACGTGTTTTCCCCTTTCAAGTAGTTCACCTTTAAAAAACTGTATCGTATGATTATGTATCTAATAATGAACAAAAAATAGTTAGTTAAAAAAAAGGGCAGGAAATACAATTTACAAATTACTTATTCTCAAACAGATTATTATCTAAAATGTATTTTTTTTATGAATGGTTGAAAAATCTTGAATAAAATACGTTAAATGTATAAAATATAATATTATTTGTCAGTCTGAACTTGAAATTAAAAAAGTTAAAAAATTATACAAAGTCAAACTCAAAATATTGCAAGAAATAACCATATGCTATGTCCTTGTCGTTTTTTTACTGTGCATGTAGACGTGGGGTCGCAGAGTTTCATTTTGTGTCATTTATGTCGATTATAGGAGTTTTAGAAAAAAATATTTATCGGAAAAAGAAAATCTTCATGGTAATCTTGTCATGAAGTTTTATGGGATAGTCTTGCAACCTGCATTGAGTGGAAGGAAATTAGTACAAGTCCCACTCCGTATCTTTCATAGGTGTAGACAATAATTACCCCAATGACGATAATCATTTCTACTCTTAGTTCGACAAGGACTCTACAATAACTTACCCGTGTTTTTCTTCTTCATTAATACGACATGCACCAGTGCTTACATTATTCTTACAAGATGTTAAAGGCTCTCTCTCCCAGAATAAGGATAGTGATAATAGCTTTAGAAAATAAACAAAGACTGTTTACGTTGCAACTACAATAGGTATCATACTCGTTTTCGGTCATATTTTTAAAACTTTATCGATAATCCTAACCATAAGTCTTAAAATTTTCATAAAAGTACTTTTAAGACTAGAAATTTGATATATGTTATTCTTACATCAAACTAATCAGAATATGAATGAATGCAAAACATATGAATGCAGTTCAATTGCTAATGAGTACAAATCACATCCTGCCCTTCGTCAATAATTTGGAATATTCCCATAGATTTCCATGGACTTTCCCTCAAACATTTAAGGAACAACACCATCAATACACGCAGTAAATATTTTGCTATGAACACCATCGGGCCCCGAAGGATTTCTATCTTTAAAGTTATTTTAGATAATAGAAGTTGTAACTTCTCTAGTGAAAATCGAGGAACTATCATCTCTTGTTCGACGTAAGGGTGGCCTATTTCGCGTTTGCATTTTGAACTACCACTTTTTTTACGTTTGACAGCTGTAATAACATTTTCAATGTGTCTAATATTTTGTAAAAGGTCTCCGGTTTACAAAATGGTTAAATTTCCGCTCGAAGAAAATTGGGAAATACGGAAGACTTACTTCCAAAATGGAGATTCTTCAAACGAAACTGCAAGAAAAATGCACACGGTCGAAACAAAGCGGCTTCCAGGCAGGATAAATTTGTGAAGCGTATGCGCGAAACTGGTTCGTTAATAGATAAAACAACACGTTCTCGTGTTCGTTCAGTGCGCTCAATCGAAAACATTGGTGCTGTGGACCGGCGGCATCATCGGCACATTTCTCTTAGAAAACGAGCAAGGAGCTGCCGTTACGGTCAATGATGAGCGCCATCGGGCCATGTTGGAAGATTTTTTGTTTCCCCAAATGGAAAAGGAAGACATCGACGACATTTGGTTCCAATAGGATGGCGCTACGTACCACACAACCAACGTTTCAGTGGATCTTTTGCGCACTGCCTTCGACAATCGCATCATAAGCCGAAACAGCCACGTAAAATGGCCACCTCATAGCTGCAATTTGACTCCGTTGGACTATTTTTTGTGGGGTGCCGTCAAGGATAAATGTTACGACAACCATCCAGAGACGATTGACGATTTGAAACACGAAATTGGAGTCGCCATTGCAGCTATTGAAGCTCACACAATCGAAAATGTATTGAAAATTGGGTCGACAGAATGGGCTACTGTAAGGCCAGTTACGGCGGCCATATGAATGAAGTGGTGTTCCATCATGAACCGGAATGTTGAGGCTTTCATATAAAAAAATTATTGGAAAATAACCATTTGTCTTTTTTTCATAGTGATATCAAAAGAAAAAAGTTTCGTGGGCCACTCAAGTTTCTTTTAATTAAATGAAGGGTTTAATTTATTAATAAAACGTATTTAAAGTTAATTTTAATACCCCTTTTTGGGGGAATGAAAGCGTTTTTTGGTCTACAAAATTGGAAAACCAGTTCAATAAGCTTATAATCTGAATCAAGATGAGGGTAGTAAGGATTGTTTTTATTTTTGGATAAAATAAATGAAGAGGCAAGGACTAAATCTACTTGGGAAGTCTTCTAACCAATTCTACAGGACATAATGTCTTCTGGGATCAAAGTTATAATTATGTCATTCAAACTCACTTCTGTTATGAGCTTAGATAAAAAAACGTTGATTGTGTTACCAACGATTTGTCTTATATAAGGCAACAATTATATTTCTTATGGTATATGGGGGATAAAAATCATTCTTACAAACGTTGATAATTGATTGAAAGAAGGTGGGACATTTCAAAGAAGACTCATATGCGTTAATTACATTAAAACCACAACTTTGAATGGGATACAAATTTTATCCATATCACCAACCCTTGATAATTATTTCACACATTTAGGTTCTTCAATTTATGTTGAAATTAGAGAAAGTATTTCCCCTATCCATACTAAAATCTGTGAACAAGTTATGATAATTATGAGTAATACAAATAGATCAATTCATTGTACAAGATGCCTTTACATCTTAAATGCATATAACTTCTGCTTTATCACAGACTAAACTTTTCATTAAGGTGTGACGTGAAATAAGATTTTTTCCTTCCCTAGTGTTTAATGAAATAATTTTACCAATTCTCACATACACCTAGAGATTGGTTGAATAAAAACTCTTCAATTTTGGTCAGCTTTTTAAACAACATCAATATGGTAAACAATTAAAATTGGCGAAATTAATTTATTTTAATTTTATGGCGATAGATTTCTCTGCAAAGATAAGAAAGAACTTGGTAAAAATCTTTTCGAAGCATACCCTGACAGAATAAGATCAGGATTTACTGAAGGTTGAGTATTTGTATTGCAACTCTTCTATCCCTTTCTCCTTTGCTATTAGTATTAGTCACCAAATACTGAAGTCTCCTTAGTATTATCTTCATCTGCCCCTTTTCCAATGAAGTTTAGATTACCCTCATCCTTCAAACAAATGGGTTAATCTGAACTCTTTCAATCTCGATCGTATCTTCTCTTCTTCTATCAATAAATTCGAGATTGACGTGATATTAAGTCATAGTTTTTCCGTATTGTCTTCACATGTGATCATTTCAGAGACGTTTAAAACATTTTCACGATTTATTTTACTAGAATTCACTCCTGCCGGATCCACTTCTTCCACCGTTAATAAATCAATCGTTACACATCCAATGTTATCTTATTCCTTCCTTTAATCTTTCACTTCTGAGCTCCTTTGAACCCCCCCCCCTCTCTTCCATCTGTGATCTCCATTACCTTTTCAGCTGGCATTCCCTCAACATTAGATATATCTTCGACATCCCAGATGCCTCCAGGGGCCTTCGTAGACATATTTCTTGCAATTGTTTGTTTCAAAACGGTCCCATGATTCATTAAACATAACTTTAATATTATTACAGTGCTTGTTTTGTGTGACCTAGCTCAAAAACATTTTCACATTGTAGATTGGATACCCTAAATTTGAGATTATCAATGCATCCCCGAATAGCAATTAGCTGTGGAATTTTGGCTAGATCTACCACTATTTCCACAATGTAATCCCCATCTATTCATACATCTTTATATTCCCTGTATTTTCCTTTACAAATTTAAAGGTTGGGAGTTTTTTTTGTATTGAAAGACAACTTGCACAAATTGTTTCAACCAATTATGAGTGTTTAATTCATTTATTCTTTTGAATGTATTAACCAATGTGATAGTAATTTGTATCTCTTTATTGAGTTTGATTTTGTAAAATATATCTTTATTGAGTTTAATTTTGTAAAATATCTCTTAATTTTAAGTTCACAACCAAACATCCGGTCTCAGTAATGATACTCGGTATTATTTTATCTGAAGGTCACAAAATGAAGCCAATTTGGTTTCTCGTTAGTTATAGATTGAATAGCTCGGTTGATGTCTTCGCCATTGTTGACCTTAACCCTGACTCTCTAGACAGTATTTCTGCATACATTAAGGGGCTTTACAATATCAGAATTGTTAAATACGGCGCTGACTAAACGAGCCACTTCTTGCCTTTTTTGCTCCATTGTCGTAAATATTTACCCTAGAGACTTGGTTAATAAAATGTTCCTAAGGTAAAAAATCAGCTGTTCTTTTTTGTAAACGCAACTTTTGCATGAAAATAGCCAAAACCTCTCAAAACGCAAATAAAGTCATATTTTAAACCTTTTTGACAACCCAGTATATACACGCAATCTAAAATGACACATCTCATAATGCTTCAAAAACACATACTTATTATATTTCAAATATTGTTAATAAATCTGACGCATTAATAATCTTGAGTTTGTTAATTGATTCTTATTCTTTATTCATTTTTCCAAATTATCAAAGTGAGTAACTCTTTAATATGTATTTATCAAGTAATGTAATGAATTCTGTATAATTAAATGAGGTGTATGCAATGAAATAATTACATGCAAGATTTCGAGGCCATAAAAAATTTCCTATCAAATGTCAAACCCCAAGGGAAAAACCCAATTTTTTCCTTCAATAAGATTTATGCCCATTCAATATTGACAACAAATTAATATCTATAAATCATATGATTTTAAGATAAGAAAATAAGATTCATCATTTTAATTATATTATATTTCTTATTTGTACATCAATAAAAACTAAGAATACCTTTTCTCCTTAACCTTGAATTTTTCCTGTATTTGAGGATTTTATATTAAATAAAACAAATCTTAAGGAGGGGGGGGGGGAATTAATGAAGCCTTGATTCCTCAGTTAACACAAGAATTGGTTGTGCTATAACACGAAAAAGTATGTGAAAAGCAATCCGAAACAAATATATATGTTAAATCTGCAAACAATTTAGGGGATAATTTCAATGAAGAAGACAATAAAAGTAATTTGAATTTATGAACTTAAAAAATTTAACCTACTACATTAACGCCATAGTATCGTACGGGAAACCATAAGTGTGTTTTGTAAGTCATTGGATTCAAATGGAAAGGAAATATCAATATAGAATACAAAAGATCAATTTATCAAACATAACACAATTGAAAAATGAAAAAAAAAACTGTCAAAATAAAAAGGGGATAAGTTCAATGAAATATAAAAATAACTAATGGGAAATAAATTAACCCCTTATTTAAGAACTCTGGGTTATCCAAAGAAGGTTGCCCGTACTATACTAGAATAATAAACAACGTAGAATACGAAATATTTAGCAAAGAATATAAAATTCATATTTGAAAGGCGAGTAAGGGAAAAGACTGTCTTCCATGTAAAAGAGTTGCCCTTCTAACAGATGAAAAAAAAACAAGAAATTATACAATCCCATGATGGAAATTTAATAAATAAATAATTTGACGTTTCAGGCTTCAAAACATTGATAAGGCCTGTTTATATAACATTAAGAAATTCATCTAGACATATTTTTACAACTGCAACGCCAAAAGTAGCCACTTCCAACATCAATGAGAGGACTTTACTTTTGCAAGATTTGGAAAAGAAGAGACGAGTAATTACATATACTCAGATTACAACAAATACATTTTGGGGGTTGGACTATGAAAAACAACAACACTGACAAAGAATTCAAATCATCTAAACTCACATTTGAAAACTCTACCATATTTAGCAAGCATTAACTTATTTTCTGTAAAAGAGAAAAATCATTTAAAATAAGACGCTTAAACGTTATTTAAAATGTAAGACTATTATTAATAGCCGATATACTCGTAGTTGCTTCAAATATGAATGAGTAGCAACTACACTAGGCAATGAATAATAAATTTCTCAAATCATCAGACATATACACAAGAACAGAAAATATGATACAGTAATTAGATGAAGAATTTGAGGAGGCCTAAAAATAATCATTTTTTCTGAAAAATTACAAAAAATTGCTATAAATATTTTATCCACGGAAGGAAAGAAGTGCGCAAAGGAGAGCATGGAATGTCAGAAAAATTATTACAATCTGGAGATCTATCAGCAGTAGTGGAACTGCAGGAAATTTTTTGGGACAAGAAACAAAATCAGCCTTCATTAGAAGAAGACAAATACATAAAAATATCAATTAAAAAACATTAAATCATCAAGCTATAAAAAGCAAAATACGACTGCATCAATATATGACGAAATAGGAGAAGTGAAAAGTGGTAATAAAAGAGAAAAAACTAACATTGTCTATATAAACATTATGATTATAGAGTACAAATTTTGAAAGAAAAAAATAAAGCTTAAATGTTAGAATTTATGTTTAAAAAAGTGTACCATTATGTGTTTAAAAAATTAAAAATGATAAATAATTAGGTTAACTGGACTAACTGTATAATTTTACAAAAAATAAATTACCTTATAATACCAATCTTAACAGTACTTGACAATAAAACTTTAAACAACTTAAAACTATCAGAAAATATGACTTTAAGAATGTTAAAAATCCAAATGACGTTTAAAACCAGATGGTAATTTCACTTTTAGCTGTACATTATTAAAGTTTTACTGAACCAACTGCCAGTAAATTAGATAAATTGCGTTACATGTATAATAGATGGAGTACCCCACTTTGAGCTTAAAACATAATTATTTTTTAAAAAGTACAATTTTGTTCACTTGTGAAAGAATAATTAAACAATACTATGTTTAAAAAGTAAATTATCGAAAACTACATACATAAGTCGAATTAACAGGCTGTTAATTCGACAACTGATGCTTAATAAACATAATATGCAATTATTCATTTTAACAAAACATCAAATTGTTTCATCATAATGTGTATATTTTCATGTTGGGCAAATTTCATACAAATTGCCAATGATGTATGATTTGGAAACGCTAGTTAAATAATTCGTATTTAAAAAAATAAATAAAGGAATACCCGCAAGATGACCCAGATTAACTATTAACAAACAATAATAAACGCAAGATAGAGCCACAGTTTGTGGTTAAGTAAACAAATTACTGATAAGGAATGAATATTCATATCCTATTCTTTTCAAACATAAATATATTTATTAATTTAATGGTATAATGGGTGTCTTTTTGCTTTTTGAGGCATGTTCTAGAAATTGAGGGAATTTTTCAATTCTTTAATTCTTGTCTGTTAGCTATCCATTCCAAATAGAAAAACATTAGGAAAAAAATATAATTTTAAAATTTTCAATTTGTGAAAAAAATTTGAACAACCAAGGGTTCGCCTAATATGATAATTTTCTTAAAAATTGAATACTTTATATATATTGAAAGACTCTAAATTTCATTTTAATACAGAATCTAGTTTTTTAAGCTTATTATTTTGTTAGGTAATCCATTTTTTTTTAAATACTCAATTTCTTATGATTCAATTATTATATAGTACTTACAAGTATGTATTTACCCCATGTGGAAAAAGTGATCATTTGGCGATTAATCAAACTGTTATAGGAATAAACTCTTATAGGTCCTTCAATTATAAATTTTACAATATAAATGAGTGTATATTAAATTTTACATAATTCAAAAATTTAAAAAAAAGTTTTTAAAGGTTAGACTATCACAAAAACATACTATCGCTTAAATAAGTTTGATAAAACTTATATAGTTTGATATTATTAAATAAATTTATGAGTTTTGAAATTAAAGATTTACAAACTAAAATTATTCTACTTATGTATATTTGAGTATTAAGTATTTTTTTGCAAGTAAAACTGTGCTTCCGACGTTATATACATTTCTTAACGTTAAAAAAAGAGATAGTCCATATGAAAAAAAAAAGTTGACTAATATTTTTGATTTTATCCTAAATAACATATATTTTTGGACAAAAAAAAGTCCTTGGAATATAATCAACGAATACTTAGTTTTATACATTAATTTAACTTTAACAAAATCCGACGACTCAAACTGGGCTGGATTCGGTTCAGAAACTGACTACCAAAGAATTTGTATTACACTTGAACTTGCACACATCATAAATGCATTTGATTTAAATAAATTTCATAAAAATCCACATTTTTTTGCAACTTAGAGATGATTATTTCTATTAATCAATTGTTTACAGTAGGTATATAAATATATATGTTTTCCAAAGAAATACTCTATACATGAAACGGGTTCTATTTTTTTTCTTCTAAATTTTTGAGCAACTAAGAGTTATTTTTTTATAAGTAGAATAGTTATAAAATAAAAGAGGAAATTGAATTAAAAGAATTGTGTATTGAATATCCTAAGGAATGGAAAAGTTTTATTTTGGTTGATTTATTAATTTTATACTATTAAAATAATAATCAATAAAAAAAAATTCAGGCTTCCGTCATTTAAATAATTTATGAAAAAATAACTATCCAAAAATATGTAACTCAAATATTGTTAAAAGAATTAAATTTATTAATTATTTGGATGAAAATGTTCTGATAATTATTTAATAATCCCTATTATAATAGCATAAAATTAATACATCAATTAAAATTAAAAATTGTATTCACCAGAACATAAATACTATTTATATATTTAAAAGATTAAAATAATATTTATAATGTTTTTATGAACTAAAACTATAATTATTTGGTTAACACACTGATAGTGAGCTTATTTCATTAACGCGGTTAGTCAACAGGGCAAAAACACTTTCAAATTTTTTTTATTATAATACATGATAAACAATTAATCAATAGTAATAATTACGTTATTTTAGTTTTGTATCATTTTTTTAACTATTCCATCGGTTTTACAATCGTACGTATCCAATGGTAATGCTAAAAATACATGTATTAATATATGATATTGAGAGAAAATCTGTCTCTTTGTTTTAAAATACTATTTTGACAATATAGAAGTTTTTATAAATTTCCATCGATTATATAAGATAATAGCGACAATATTATATTTATGCACCTACCTTTGCATGCCTTGAAAAAAGATAAACCAAAAAAATCAAAGGAACTACTTTTAAGCAAAACAGTGAATTAAATTAACTAAATCTATATTTAAAAAATTACATGCACAAAAAATTTTTTAAAGAGGATTATCGTTATAAATAAACAGTTGCATAAAATTTTATTTTAGTTAATTTTTTTTTGCGTGACATATTTATATTTACATTTTTGAATTATGTTATTTCATTTATTTATTTTGCACCTTTAATTTACCTTTAAAATTTTACATTTTTCTCGTTAATGTGTATGTACTTTCACAAACAATGATAATTTCATAAATACTAACTATCAGTCTACTTTTATAGGCTTTGATTATTGCCACTGGTTGAAATATATATATGCACCGTATAACGCGCATTCTCTTAATCCTTTTTTTTTTTCATTAAACCCACCAATAGTGAACTGGGATGTTATACAACCCGAGATTTATAAAATGTTTCTTATTTATTTGATTCTAAATTTTATTGCCATAACGTCACAAGGCTTAGTGTAAGTGTATCCTATACACTTTATCATATTCGTCAACCAGGAACTAAGCCATTGTAACCACAGACCCCTATTTTTACCGATGTTGGACAATTTAAAAAGGAATTCCCTAAGAGGGACTTTATTGAAGGCCTTGCTGAAATCAAAGTATTTTGAAATGTAAAATCAAACTATAGTTAAGTAAACTAACGATAAAATTTGAGGAAAAAATGTCTGCTAAAAAAAAGTGTATTACACGCAAGGAATGATTGTAGCTTCTGTTCCAAGATCTGCTCCATTATTTTCACAATGTGGCTAGAAAGGGTATATGGGTTTATAATTTTAAGGATCAATAGGATTTCCCTCTTCAAGATGGGAACAAAATTTGCCACATAACTAATTTGAAAAGAAAGATTAATGAGCATAGATAGAAAAAAGGCAGCACTATTATCAACTCTCTTCAAGAAGAAGATGTTAATTCTATCTGGTCCATTCGAAAAAGAGCAACGTATATTCACAATTACATTACAAACTTCTTCTGTAGAAAATAAACATTAAGAGAGGAACGGGGCCTCATGAATCGTATCAAATGGACCCACATGAACTCGATTCATTCAAGTTGATAGACCGATACAAAATACCTGTTATAGGAAAAAGCTATGCCAATATCATCTAGGATGAGAAGGCCTTCGTTATTTCGTATAAAACCAATTTCATTATTTACAAAACCCCCTCTCTTCTTCCTAATATATGGGTATTAATGTTTGCTATTAGAGTGAGAAAACTTTGATAGTACCTCAATCTCACTTTTAGTCATATTTTGTCAAATAAGTTGCCCAACATTTTTTTCATATTTTTTTAGCTATGGAGATATTTCGAAATAGAAACTGTGTAACCATACCAGGAATGTCGTTTTAAAGAGACAAGTTTTGTAATATTCTTATCATTTTTCTCATGCTTAATCTTATGCACTTGCCACTGGGTATAGCTACTTACAACCCTACTAGGAAAAAAAAGGAAATCGAATATTAGGAAGATTGAAATCCCCACAGATGATTGTGTCAGTACAATTTGGTATTAGATAAATAGAAATTAATCGGCCTTCACTATGCTTGGTACTAGGAGAACGACATAAAGAAGGGATCCTATAATTATCAAATTATATTTCACATATTTGGAAGCTTCCCCTTCTTTTGTTATGTCCTATATTTTTCAAGTGCGTCGAGCTTTTGTATCACCTTTCTGCATGTTCATCTATTGTTTTTCTAGTTAGGACTAATCATTAACTTTTAACAATACGTAATACTAATTTTTCAGCACAATTACCCAAAATATGTAAGAAAAATAACTTGGTATTTCCTCCTATAATAAATTTGAAGAAGTACTTTTAATATATTTGGTGCTAAAGATAATTTTGAAAAAATATAAATTTCCCTAACGTATCTTGATATTATATTTATTGTTAGTGATATCCTTTCAAAATATTTTTGTTTTTCTTTTCTTTGCAGCAATAAAAATATATATTATACATATTTTCTTTTACAACAAAGGCTTTTAACGATCATAAGTTCCCTAGGGTGTTTATCCAATTGAAAAACTTCAGTTATTGCATGTACCTATTATATTGTATATTGATACACACTCTTAATTTATCATTAAAAAAATGTATCCAATTTTTTGAAGATGGTATTTTATTAGTTTTTAAGTTATTTTTGTAAGTAATCTGATAAAGTTGAAATTGAAGCATCAAAGATGGATTTCAAACTAGGTTCCAATAGACCTCTGTATTAGTAAGTCAATTAAATGCCTATTGAGAAAAATTGGTAATCATCCAATGTTTGTATATATTGGCCGATATATTATTTTTTTAACTATAATTTATAGTAAAAATATGGACTTTTATTAATATTATTTTAAATTTCTAACTATTTTTTGTTTTTATACTTTATAATTAAAAAAACTTAGGAAATTATACTCAATAACATTTTTTAATTTTTTAAATCTTTAAATATTATTTGCTAGTACATTGAATCTACGAATATATTTGAAAAACTATGTAGGAAGTCTTTGTCAAAATAATTTACTTGCATGGATATTCCAGTAGACATACTGAGTCTACATTGTGGGAAATTAGTTGACATGAGTATTTTTAGTGATATGACAGATGGTTGAGCATAATCCTGATCAGTTTTAAGTAGACCAATATAGGTCTACGTCGTTTTTTGAAATTTTATGAGTTGAACGATATCTTTTGGACCTTAAGCTTTGCTGCAGAAACTCATCCATGATTATCTCTGCTCTTTTCTAAGCACTGAACGATAAGCATTCTTTTCGATAAGGTATTCATCTTTTTGGGAACTACGATGACGCTTTAGTTTGAGTTTGCTGAGCTAATATCTTAGACCGGCAAGATATTTGGTCTACCAGAGAATTGATTTTGCTGGGATAGTTTTTCCTCTTGGACACACAATATCTAATACCATGTTTCTAGCCTTGATAAGTGATTCAGCACTCTCATCAATAACCTTTGTGTTTGAACCAATAACCACTGATTCTGTGTGGGGCCTGAAGATGTCCCAGTTAGTTTTTCTCATTTTTCTTGATTCCTCTGCAATTTACATGTATTTGCCAAATCCAAACACTATATATCTATGGTCAGCCATTGATGGTCTAAGATCTACATGCCACCCTGTTATCTCGAACTTGGCTGGTTGGTGATGAAAGTAGGCTTGTTCCCCTCGTTTATAACAATCAGATTGTTTTCATCAATAATTTTTTCCAGAGACTCTCCTCTTATCTTAGTTTCTATACTACCCCACAGTTGATTGTGGGCATTTAAGTCCATACCTAAGATTAATGGCTTTTGTTCTAACGTCATGGGTTATGAATTTGTGTCTTCCAACCTAATGGAGGACTATGAGAATACATATCTCGTCGTCGTGGACCGCTATTCAGGGTGGCCCCTCATAAGTCAGTTACAAAAACTTCATCTTATTCAGTCACTGAAATCAAGTTGACGTGTTTTGAAGATTGGGGGCTTCCAATGCATATTCGAACGGACGTAGGCCCACAATAGTCCAAGCATAGCCCATTTTCTACACTCGCTTGTCGCCTACTAATTTTGAGAGGGCGAGAGAGAAAGAAGTTTCAACCAAAAAAGTTAACACTCGCACCTCTCCCATTCCTAGAGATGACTTTAGGATCCAAAATATAAAGACAAAGATGTGGGAAAAACGTGGAGTAATTACATACACTCGAGAAGATGGAAAATTTTAATTTTTGATGTAGAAGGAAAGAATATTATACGTATTAGACGCTTCCTAAAAACTTATCAACCAGAATGTCCTTTAAAACGACTAACATAATATTATTATTACCTTACTATCCGTCAGTGTTTTTATTTTAATGTTTTAAAGTGTATTTATATTATGTGTTAATAATGTTGATAGGTATATTGTGGTGTTTTTCGTCTTGGGGGGATATGTGAGGTCATCGTATAGAAAGATTAAAATCTGAATGTATATAATATTAGAAGGTACCATTGTATATAATGTATTTATATCAGTATCGATAGGATCATCTATCCGTATAAACGTCGTAAGTTGATAACTCAACAATCAGCTTCTAATTCTTCTTTATTTTTTAGAGTAATATTGAAGTATACTATTTCTGGGAATTCTAATTGCAATACTTTTTGATGCAAGTTGGCTATTGTATATGCCTTCATTTTTTGATTATTTCTGTATTTTTTAATGTTTTTGCAATTATGACAAGTCTCAATCTTTTAAATCTATGCATCATTTTATCTGTGATATGACATTTACATCTTTAGTTTAGACATCAAATGCATGTTTTATTTTAACAGACAGGCTTACCTTTTAGCAGTGCATAAATATTTTTCCATATTTCTTATAGCGCTTTCAATTGGTAAAATGGTATTTATAAAATTTCTTGGAAACAGTAGACAGAACTATGTCCAGTGCAATCAAATATGTTTATAAGTTTGGTAATACTGTCATCATAGTTTTCATTTTTTGTATTTTTTAAAACAGATAGAGATGCCTTACAATAAGAATCAGACTTTTCAATTTTAAAAATGATATAACAGGATAAATAGTAGTATATATTAATCTTATCTTTTGATGGTTGGGATGATTGATATAAATTGTGAAATAAAATATATTACCCAGGAAGTTTTGACTTGATATTTTAAGTTGCATTTACATCAAAAATCACTCGCTTAAAAGATAAAAATGTCATAGTCATAATTATTCGACTTTATATCTTTCATAAATTGGCTTAAACATATAAATCTAATATATTTATGAATTTCTTAGCTGAAGGGTTCGTATTGGTGACTTCTACAATACTAGATACATTCTTAATCAAATCAGAAGAGAGTAAAGAAGTTATGAAATAATTCAGTCCCAAATGAAGCAGTTTTTCTTGAATATCAATGATTGATAATGTTCTTAAAATGAATCCTGCTTGAGTTGGCTTCCAACTAATATTTTCTTTAGCTTGTAAAATGACTTTTACTTACTAAATTTTTTTACTAAAGCCATAAAAAATAATTACATTCTCATATTGAGCTTCATTTTTATTGTTAAAAGCAAAAATAATTTTTCTTGAGCAGACTAAGTCACGCTAAATCTTTAGTGTGTCAATAAGCCCTCCAGCTGTTGATCCACTTCTGTCACAAACATCTTGGTGTATCTTATTGTCCTACTCACTTTATGGGACCTGAAATTCAAGGCTGGGCCAACCTTCATCTTATCAAATTTGCTCAGATTTATTGTACTATGATATTTGCAGGTTGGTTTTAGTACAAAATCTTTCTGGAAATTAGCAACCATCTCAAAATATTTTGAATAAATTATATTTGACGGAAAATTTTCAGATCTTACAGTCTCTTCAGATAAAATTATATAATTTGAGTAGAGAAGATTTCTCCAATTTTATTACTAAATGGGATGGGTCAGCAAGAAAATGAAGTTTTTTACTTGGAATCGCTGGATTATTGGCTTTATTTATACTTTGAGATTTTTCCCCACAATTTGTAATAAACCACTTCCACATAGCTAAATTTTGAGAACCCATAACTGTAAAAATGTTTACAATATCAATTCCGTAAGACATTTCAATTATATCAATTATAATTAGACCTAAGTTTGATTACATAAGCATTTGTTGTAAAATAATATGCTACTACTTGTTTCCATCTGACCGTGAAAACTCCTAAAAGCATAAAAACAAGAGCTTGCGTAGTATCGCTTTTGAAATATGAAAAAGATGTTTTTCCCATTATAGAGCCACTCTTGCCATCATATTCAAGTGAAACCTTAACTGAACATTCATTTAATATTAAAGACGTTTTTCCTATCAATTTATGACATACTTCTGACATTGATTCTTAGCATGTCAAAGACTTCATTAGAGATTATGTCCTTTTCTGTTAAGTTTAATGTAAGGCAAAGGTAAATACTATCTTAATAATTCATAACCAGACTTCCCATAGGCCATTCTTAATTTCAATGTAGAGTTATAACATTTCAAATGATAATTAATTTTGTCTTTCAGACGACATATTTCTTTGCGCATTATTTTAATAGTTACCTTCAAAGAAGATGTAACACCATCTTGATGTTCCATCTTTTGTACGTAAATATGGAAATCAAGACACATAGTCTGTAATGTGACTTCTTGCATAAATTTATTATTACAATCAAAATCAATTAAGAATATATCAAATAAACAATTCTTCCATCAAATACTGTATTCATTGCAAGATATCTGTAGAAATAAAATCAGGTATTTTATTAAATAACAAAATTAATTAGGCTTTTAACGTTCACTGGTAATTAAAGCAAATTGAATTGATTATGATGAGCGATGATTCAAATACATTTGTTTTACTCATAAAGTAACGAACTCATGAAACCAAACTATTTAACATATTTTTTGACAATTTTCATTATTTGTGTACGTAGTAATACTGATGAAATTAAATTCACCTCCATACTTGAATGGAAGTAAGCATAGTAAATGAATTATTTATGCAAAAGGATATTATTTGAAAAATACTTCATATATTCGTTGTGTCGTTTAATGAGAGATAGAGGGGGGATAAATGTTCTTTCAAATAAATTCCGAATAGCAATAATAAATACATTTATCTTTTACACAGAAGGCATAACAAAATTCTTTTTAAATATATTTATCAAAGGAAATTTTGTAATAAAACATCCATAAGGACGTATCCAAAAGTATTTAAGATTTTATTTGTATACAATTTAGTGTTTCCATAAATGGACAAGTGCTTGCAACAAAATATTTGAGAGTAATATTTTTCTACTTTTATAGGTCGTCCCAAATCAATTCATACCATTATGTAACGCTGGAATAGGCTTATTTTCATTCATTTTAAAAAACCTGTTTTCTATTGTGAAGGATAGAAATGCAGGAAGTAAAAGGGGGAAAAATATTAAACTACTTTCACGTGGAACAGTAAAAAAGGGCTCTGCCAAAATGTAGATGATTTATTCAAGACTAATTACAATTAAAAATTGGACAGAAAAATTATATTTAATATTAAAAAAGAACATTATTTTCTAAAGCAACCTTTAAAAAAATAGTTGTAAATTTCTGAATATATATATTTTTTTTTTCGATCGGATGGTTTAATTTGTATTTATTATCTATTTTCTCGGGGTATCGTATTGTTTGTCTGTTTATAGCTTTATTAAGTAGCAGAACTATTTTTAAAATAATTATTATAAATAAGATCCGGAATAAGTTTACGTTTCTGCAGATACTGATGCCGAATCAATGAATTATCAAATGGTCTTACTATAATAGTATAATAATTAGGTGTAATTATAATCATCGTTAAAATGGCATTGAAATTTTTATGTAGATGTCGCTTAATCTAGATAAATAGAGATACTACGTTGGATATAAATAGTTTTTAATTTAAATTATGAAGTAATACTACAAGCTTCTTAAGATCTAACAAATCCCTCAAATCTATTAAAAGTTGCCGAATCCGAGTCTTTTGGTATCCCAGATCTTGGATAACTCCGATTTACCTATACTATATCGGAGTAATTCGGATACAGATCCACGACTTGTCTGATAAAGCAATCTTTTAAGCTTTATAAGATCTTTATAATTGTGAGTATTCGAAGCCAGGGTTCTTGGATCTTTTTGGATAACACAAGCTTACCCAGTCATTTCGAATTCTAGTCATTAACTCGTCCATTTTGAACTCTACTTACAATGTGGATAAATCCATTGACACTTTAGACTGTCTTATTACTCATATTGGAGTTGGTCGGTAAAATAGAAATAGACGATATCCTTGCTAGTTTAAAAGCTAAAGTCAAGCGAGTGTGTGGCGATCAGGAAGCCTCTATGAATGAAGACTTTGGCCTGAAGAACTTTCTTAGAGTCCCTAGCACCGGTAAGGAATAGGAAGGAAAAATGCTAGAAAAACTTGTCATTCGAACATTGTGGACTCCTTCATTCCTGAATCCCATTTTGATTGACTATTTCTGGTAGTGTGGTGCCGAGAGTTAATTTAAATTATACTTCTCTATCAAATGAGGATTCTCTTAACAAAATACATTTGCAAGATTTAAATTTATTTGGCTTTTTTAAAATATAATTTTAAATTATATAGTTTAAAAAATCAAAAAAATCAATTATTTTGATATATATATAAATAATGGAACATGCGCGTACACCCCCCTTACATTGGATATTCCTACAAGCTTTCATTCATGATATGAACACATGATTTGAATAAAATACATATATATAACAATATCAACTCATAAAATAGATAAACAAATAAATATTTTCTAAAATATCTCCTCTTTTCCTAGGTCAAAATTTATACAATAGAAAATAACACTTAAGTATTTATTTATGTATTACTCAAACAATGCGACCTATTTACGGAATAGACTTTTTAGTCAAGAGTTATGATAATGAACTTCCACTAATGATTGAGAGTTACTGATTGATTAAGAGGGAAAAATTATAGCCTGGAACATTCATTTATAATTTAACATATAGTGATTCAAGTAAAAGCCTTGGACTCAATTTATAAAAAATGAGTTTATTGGATAACACAAGTCAACAAAATTTTAACTTTTTTCTCGCATTGATTTTGATGGTGTGTTCCGGATTTTTTTACTCCCAGAAACAAGAAAAAGACTTTTATTACCCATTATTTCTAGTTTTCTTCTTGGAGAGTGTTTTATTTTTTTTTATTAGAAAATATTTTTTTCCCCACATCTACATAATTTTGTCTTATTTTTCACCTTGAAAGATTTAAACAAAAGAAAAAAGCATGAATATATATTGTAGATACATATTTGAAGACTCAAAAAATATTTCAATGATTTAATTATCTTTTTCTGAATCGGAGAAAATGTCTTGTAATGACAAAACAATCCAAATAAGTTACTTATTCTTGATTACAATGACTAAAATTCTAGTGGGTTGTAGAGTAAAGCCACACAACTTTATAATAAAACGAAAATCGGCACTTGTTTCAATACAAACCTTTGCTTAAACTCATTTTCCTAAATTGTGGTAAATTTTGCTTTCTTAAATTTATTGTAACCTTTACCTCTCAAAATTTCTTTAAATCTTTTTAGTCAATTTTGCATTTTTAACATTTTGGGGGGTTCTCAATATTGTATTCTCAATACAAGAGAGAAAACATGTGGACTTTTATAACGTAACAATGGAATTAATATTTTCATTATTCATCTCAAAGGTATTTTGGACAAAAAAAAATTCTTAAAGCCAAAGAAACTACGATTTAATGCAGTAATCATTATAATATTTCACAGTTACAAGAAATATAAATTGCTTTTCATAGATAAATCATAATTATATGGAAGTTAAAAAATTGTGTTAAAAGTTTTTTATGATTTAAGATTATAATTAAACGTTTCATTACCATAAAATTAACAACTTAGAAATGCATAAATTTTGTACAATATTTATAGAAAATTTCATTCGAAGTGGTATCATTTTGCTTTCATAATAGCTTTAAGAATGTATGGAAATGATTTGCAATAGCCATGTACCATATTTATAGAGCCACACACTTGGTTTTCTAGTCTTTCAAGTTATTCTTCCTTGGAGTGTCACAAGATATGTTTTCAAGAATAAAATAAATTCTTTAACTGGGAGCAAACGTTGATGATCCACATGCCAAAAAATGGCATCAGTTTTTAGTATACAATTTATAGATAATAAAATATTCATTAATATAAATTGTAATTTTATATTAACCAATAAAGGAATCAAGTTTTCTACAGATATCACAAAACTGTATCAAATTTATATCCATTAATAATAATATTTAACATAATTATCGATATACATTAACTTAAAATAAATGCTCAGAAACTGGCCCACTTAATATTTTTATTGAGTCAAAATGTTATTTGTGATTCTACAATGAAGTTACATTGGAAAACACGTAATATATATTTTTTAAACAAAGTGTGTCTGTCTGCATGCATCTTAAAAATCATCATTTTTGAGTTTGCGTTTAATATCTTATAAACAGCGTTACTACTTGATCTAAGAAATAGCTAGGTAACAACTAGAGTGTGTAACTAAATTTCATTGCGTCATAATTTAAAAAAAAGTTATTTGAAAAATAAAATCATGGTCAGTTAAACGTTGAATGCTAAAGTATAAT
This sequence comes from Lepeophtheirus salmonis, assembly GCF_016086655.4. Lineage (NCBI taxonomy): Eukaryota > Metazoa > Arthropoda > Copepoda > Siphonostomatoida > Caligidae > Lepeophtheirus > Lepeophtheirus salmonis. The sequence goes on from NC_052135.2 coordinate 67,176,954, forward strand.
GGAAAAGATAAGAAAAGAAAAGTACATATCTTGTATATTAATAGAAAAAATTTGGTGAGTCTGTTTGTTGTCGATGTCTAAAATCTCGAATTAATGCCAAATATTCCCGCTAGTTTATAATTTGACAAAAAAAAACAAATAAAAACTGCAATAACCCATTGATTGATTGGTATATCGCTAATATGTACTTCAAATATCATATAATACACCTATAATTTTAAAAGTATTCAAAAACTCATGACATAAGAATCATTCTTTAGCGAATTTTGTATGTCTGTTTCTTGTTGATGTTTAACAACTATGAGCAATACTATGAGTACACTTGATACTTTTTAATATGACAAAAGAAGCCAAATAAAAACTGCAACAAGTCATATGATTGATTTCTATATAAATAAACAAATACTGAAAGTAGGTACGTACACAAATGTTCTTTGCAAAACACAATCTAGAAGTCTTAAAAATAATTTCACATAAATGACACACTTATAAAAAGAATGCTTACAACTTATAATGCAAATAAATGCATCAAACATTTAGAATACACTCTTGTTTCCCTAAATTAGTTGCAGTCAGCAATTTTAATATATACAAATATATAATGTAAAAAGAACTCAGTTTTATCAATTATATTTACCAAAAAAAAAAAAAAAATTGTTACTATATATTAGGTGATAAAACATCTTAATTTCCCCGGATATGTTCTCTTTTTACATTTTGTCTAGTGGTCCAGAGGACTTTTTTATAGATTCATGAAATATCTGTTGTTTTATGGGTTAACTCGATTTTGAGTATGTTAAAAGAGAACATGTACATGCAAAACAGGATAGTTCGTCTTCCTAATATAATCATCTCCACCCAAAAACAATTTTACTTTTCTTGAAAATCAAAATTTCAATACCTTAGCTATATGATGATTGTAAATCTCTAAAAGTGAAGTGGCCATGACCCTCCTTTCCTCTTATTGTGCTGCATCTATATATATAACATATTAGGGTGTCTAGAATGTACAGTTCTTCATTTTTTATATACCCGGTTTGAATTTAGTTCAGACTCTCTTTAGATCAATGGAACATTTTACTAGGCAAAATAAATTTGGACATACTTTACAAAGGACATAAAACTCATATTCTATACAATATGAAACACTTTGTCTTCAACTAGCCACAAAGTGCAAATAATTCCTTAGTAATTAGTTCCTTTAAAAAACTAAAATTTGATGAATTTCAATACACTTCTATATGTTACGATGAAAGAGATTGATGACAACCGAGAGTGTAGGTCATAATTGATTAAGCCAATAAAAATGATTTTCATCTAAATAATTTAGGTTCTCACCATCCAATAGAAATGGGTATGTTCGATGTAAAGTTGACTGGAAAACGTTTCACTCCTTCAAAAATATATCACACTTTGTCATTACTGCTCAAAATAACTGGTATGTGATTATTTGATTTCGTTTGGCATGTCACAAATGTGCAGATATATTTCAAAGCCTTTTTGTAAATGCGGAACTATAACAGTTCTATTATTATTTTTATCTTTTAGAGATTTAAAAAGGTGTTTTAGAATTAAACTTACACACAGTATAATGGTCCCATAGTTTATCAAGAGCTGCAGAACTTGCGATTAAATTTCTTTATAATTCTTTCTGTAATAAGAGAAGGAAAAAAGACTCGAAAGTAAATGGTCCTTAACTAATTATTTCATTATTCCCTACTGTTTTATTTAAATTTCATTTAAGAATACAGATATGCTCATTCTAGAGGTAATTAGAGTTCAATAAATAAATGGTCATAATGCTAATAAGGAAAATTAGTATTAAATTCATAGAATTATTGGTGTGGTAGGATCGATCCTGTAAGTCACTCCTAGTTATTGTACCCTTTAAAATCAAATCTTACAGCTTAGAGTAAGCAAACACCATCTTGTTAAAATATCTTCCTCCAAGGGCAATTTCCCACTTCAAGGAAGAGACTTAGATCTTTCAACAGGATAGCGATCCTTCCATTACAATTTGCCTTTTGATAAAAAAATAAGTTATACAAAAACTGAGGAAGATCAATAAATATTTAGACGTAGTTCATGGACACAAAGGTTTCAATATTTGCAAATTTTTAAACAAAACTTCCGTATTTCTTTCTCAATCTTCACAATATGTATTGATACAGCACTCACAATGAAATCATTTTTCTTAGATAATGATTTGATCCTACAGAAATAATTATTAATAAGTTTAATAAAAAGATTTATTTATCTTACTAACTTTAAACTTATTTAAATGTAATAGTTTTTTATGTAAAATGACCAATTAATTACATTACTGACGCATGGTTATTTTTTATTTATTTGATGAATCTTTTGAGATCATCATACGTTTCAGGGATGCAAACAACAATTATTTGTATTGATTGCAAGAGCCATATACATGCAACCTGTCTCGCTCAAGTTATTCAAAATTGGCTGTAAAACTAATAAAATTTGGTTTTTAAACGCAAATATATTGAATTCCACTATCTCAATTTCTAAATTATCCATGTTTTGTTATTCAAATAAATCTAATTTCAATTTGGGTTTCCTTGGAAGTTTCTTTTATAATAAGTAAAGCTTCTTTAAGGGCCCAAAATTGTGAAAATATTCACAAAAATTGGGCTTTCAGATAGCTTTAAACTAACGTAAAGTAGACTTCTTCAGCAATTCTAAAAGCTTGAGTTTGTCTACTCGATTCATCACGGTTCTTTTTCAGTCTCAAAAAGTATTTGTAACTTTTAGTTACTAAATAATATTGGAAAATATGAATCTTACTCTCAAAAGCAATGATAATCCTAAAAATATCTATCATATTAGCTAAGTATTTAATTCATTTAATTGGATTGATAAATCAGTAAAAAATAATAACCTAATTATCAAGGTACTATTATCTGACCCGGCAAAATGGTTATTATTGTTTATGCTTAGAAACATCTTTATTTAATTTAAGTATTAGACAAATCGTTCAAGAACTTTTCATCTACTCAGCCAACCTACATATTACATAATAAACAGACTCTACTTTGTTTAGCTCTAATCTGAATTCACATTCATCCAATGTTTGTTCAAATATGAGATGAAATACCTTTTGACCATTGATGACACATCATTTAGTGCTTTTAACCCAACTTGAGTGGGCAATACTTTTTGCTGTATAATGTAATGGGAGCCAATAAATTTGATTTTTTAAATAAATCAAATCTAATGGACGGGCTATTTGACAAAAAAATTATGAAATACTTTTAATGTTAGAAGCTCCGTGGACTAATTTTCACCAGTAAAAGGGCCAATAGTCGGAGGTTTTTTTGTTGCTTTATGTTAGGTCACCATCCGTTCTCATTTGTCCGTACATGTTCCATTTTGACATTCTTTCCGATGGCTTTTTATACATTTCTGAAAAATCATTTTTTTTATTAAGTCGATTTTCAGGATGTAAATTGAAGATATGTTCGTTGTCTCCTTAGTTTAATATACAGAATGTACAAAACTTGCATAAACATGGATAAATTACAAAAAAACGTGATTTTTATGGAATCAAGAAAAAACAACTCATGACCAATTTGTGATACATTTAAAAACTATACTTCGCTATATTTTTTTATTTTATATGCCTTCCTTCTCAAGCAATAACAGGATCGACACTCCGGCAACAGATTGACAGTTTTTGACGATGAAGACCATGTCCATGACATACCACGCTGTCACAATGGCAGCTCAGGGCAATTCAAATAGTGATGAGAGGTGCGGTAGACTTTCTTCTTCCAGATATCCTAAATTTCAATGTCCATGGATTGGAGTTTAGTACAAAAAGAGGGCCACATGGAAGCAGCCCAGAAGTCCGCCATATTTGTTGCAAAATAGGTTTTTGTTCTTTTTGGCTGTACAAGTATCAGGCTGTATGTACCTTTAACATCATTTATGGAATCCTTTATGTTGTATGCAGTCTGGATGGAGAGGCCAATGTTCTCTGCAGCCTTCTCAGCATTTACTCCTGTGCAGAGGAAATCCCAAGCGCGTTGCCTTTTTTATTGTTGCTCCAACATTTATACGCTTCATCTGTCGTTTGGTTGGGTAATGAAACCTTTAAATTAAAAAATAACGAGGATAAAGTTGTAATTAAATGCTATCGAAAGGTTAGGATCCCTACTCTGTTCAAAAAGGAGGATTCTTTATAAAAAAAAAAATATAAATGTAGATTTAAAATAAAGAAAAATCGTTTCTTTTTTTTTGTCCAAAAATATAAGATAATAAAAGATAATCAAAAATTTTACATATTTCAAAATATTTACCTCTCCACCATAAAAACGACACTAATTTGCCTACTCGTCTTTTATTTTGGAAATCGAAATATGGAAACCCTACTTATGATAATTGTAATTTTCAAAAGTGGTGTGCCTATAACCCCCGCCCCATACTTTCTCGATTGGCCTTTCTATTTATAGCTTACCCCTGAAATTGCCAACGTTAGTTACTTCCTTCTTGATTCTATAAACAGCAATATTACAATATCTTTATGAACATACTTAATGTTTAATCAGAGGGTAGGATCGGTAATATGATTTCAAATTAAATATCAGTGGATATATAGAACTTGCTCATTTTTGTTATGATTGTTGAAAGAAAAGATTCTAGATATCACATCCCTTTAAAAAGAAATATTAAAATTAGTATCAATACTATTATAAATGACACACGATAATTTTGTAGCTAGTTTTTAGAAGATTTGAAATACCAATAAAAAAAATATTTTTATTAACTTACACATTTGATAAAATAAGTTGAAACAAAAAATTAACATCATTAAAATTGAAATCCCTTGTACAAACTAATTGATATACTTAATCGATAAGTTCGTGTCAACTATTCCCTTTCTTTTCTATTCATATTAGTCTTAGAAAATGGTATTGGAAAGGAGGAAACAAAAGCCTATGAAGCATGATATTTTTATTAAAATGACTGTAAAGTCTAAATTAAAATTCAAAATGGAATGAAATTTAGATACGTACGGTTTGAAGGTTATTAATAATTGGGAATTACGTGCGTTTGTCTACAATGTTGCCATGTATGTGTAAGACAGGGGACTTCTTAAGTGATGCAGTACATACAATAGACGTACAAATAATTTCAGTATGTCTGTACAGGGTTAAAATTAAGAATGTCGCAAAGAACTTCAAATATTTCATCACATATTGTTATTGTTTGAAGAATTTGGCATGCATCCAATAAAAGATTTATGATTGAGACTTTTATTTTTAAGAAATGATTATTTACAGGGAATATAGTTTTTAGAGATATACTGGATGAAAATTAAATTATGACGCACTTTTTAAAAGATTCTTTTAGAGATTTGATGAATCGAAAATTATAAGTTTTGGTGAATCATAATAATTATTATTCTACTCTTATTAAAAAAAGGTTTTAAACATTATTTTGATGGAAAAACGAAATCCACAATCTGACCTCAAATATGTTGTGTGATAATGTCAAAGGATCAGAAATTTCTAAGGAGTTAAAATTGTCCTAGTCAACTGTATATATACCATATGAAAAGATTTATTGTAATAGAAGAGGGCCTGGAATCATCATTATCTTTTTTTCTTGGAGAGTGGGCGCATCTATATTTATAATTTTAAAATCAAAGCATCACAACCAACGATAATATAATACTTAACAAGAGTTGAACCACAAAATATGTATATCTTAACTAGAATACCATAAACAGATATATACTTATGGTAGAGTTTCAAAAGAAAAAGGAGAGGTAGTAACAAGACGCTATAAAATCTGTTCAACAAAAAGGTAGAAGCAATACAAAGGCTGTAAATACCTCTAATATATCCTTTTAAAACTATTTTTGTATTGCTTCACAACAGATAATACGACAGGAAGGTCATCGTTCGGGAATCTCCGCTTTGCGTATAAAATTTGGTGAACTTTTGGGTTAATGGCGTTTATGAAAATGAAGTAGAAATGAATACTGTAAAAGACTATAAAATAGTTTCTCTTAAAATTATAAATGTTGTCGTAAAGTTCGTGAATAAGATTTGCCACAATTTTGTAGAAAGATTCAAGTGTGAGGCAATCAAATGAAAAATGGCAACTTTATTCATCATCGATTCGAAAGAAAGAACATTTTTGTGTCCCTTACCTCTGGGGTACCTGAAAGAATCCGGTACTTAAGCCATTTCTCTGTTGAAGACATAAGCGAGCTTTTGAAAACATTCAGACCTTTCTTGACGGGGAAGTTAATTTTCCTTTGATCTAAACAGCTGATGAAGGGAGTCAATGTTGGCATTTGATTGTTTTTACTCGGTGTGATAGAGTGTCATACGCATTGGTAAAATCAACTGCTATCAAGGAAACATCGTTGGACGATTCAAAAAAGGCGTGTACCGTAAAAGGAACGCTATCCATTCGTTTGCCATGTATTAAACCATACTGAGTTGGGTGAATAATTGATTTTAAAACTCCACAAAGATGATTGGGTAAAACATATGGAAATATTTTTTATATACAGTTCTGTATGGTCAAGGGTTGTAATTTTTTTAAGAAATCAGGATCCTTATTTTTCTTCAGTATCAGAACAAAACGTCAATTCGATGCAAATTCGGGAAATTGGCTGATGAACATAAAAACGCAAAAAATAGGTTTGAAAAGGTCACAATTTTTTTATAAAACTCGAAAGTAAAACCAGATGGCCACGCCCTTTCGTTCAATTTTGCATTTCCGTCTATAGCGATCTTTATCTCGCCATCACTAATATGCCACTCTAGTGAATTGTTTTGGAAGTCAATTATTTTTATGCCTTCAGCTTCTGTTCTTAAATGCTCACATAAGTATTGTCTAGTACTCCTACATCTTACACATATGGTATCTTCTCCACAGTCAAAACAGCTGTAAAGTTCAAAGTAGTATTTTTTTATTTCTTGGCAAAATACTCAGGATTGCTAGATGAGTAATGCCTTAATGCATTAATAATAATGCCAAATAGTCAAACAGTCTGCAATAATTGACTAACTACCAACTTATTTTAAGTATTTTTTTGTTTTGTTTTTAGGAGGAAATGTTGAATACAAAAATACATAATATCAGATATATATCAGAGTAGTTCTAAAGATACTTTTTTTTTTTAAGAAATTGGCTTGCTAAGGTCTCAAAATGTACACTTTGATAAAAAAAAAGTTATACAATATTTCAGCATGAACTATGAATATTTTTAGGTAACACACGGACACGAAGGTTTCCATATTTTTTGATTTTTAGAGAAATCTATTGTATTTCCTTCTAAATCTTCACAATATGTAACGATACAGCACTTACAAAAAATAATTTATCGAAGTTAATAATTTGATTATATAAAAAAAACTATTCTCTCAAATCAACAACGTACTAAAAAAGAGTTATTAAAAATTAATTAATGGAAAGTTTTTTTGGTACTACGTGTAGCCCATATAATTTTGAACATTTATTTGAAAGAATCGTACCTACTTTTATTATTAATTAACAATAAAACTATAAAATATTAACAAATGTAAAAATTAATTTTGTGTCAAATTCGATTGAAACGGCCTTGATACTCAAATTTCAATCTACCAATATTTCAACAACAGTATTTTTTTTGGCTTGTCAAATATCATTTTCTAATCATTTTAATTTAAGAAAAATTGGCTTATTCCATTTTTCGAATTTAAAATTTGAAGGGGATCAATCAATTTATGTAATGTCAAATATTGTATTTGCTTGTCATCTAATGTACACTCAGTAGCATATCAAAACAACATTCTTATTCAATAAAAAATTCATAGAAATTTGACATGGAGTCCCAGTAATTTGAAACTAGCAGTTGTTTGAGCTTTTATTAATTTATGTTAATACTATTACAACACAAGTTGTATAGATAATCATAGTAATGTATGAAAATTCAAATTCCTCTAAATCTCAATGAAACTGCAAAATCAAAAGGGGTGATTTGCTTGTGTCCATGGTGTAAAGCCACCCAGATAAATTCAAAACAAAAGACCTGATAGCAAAAATATAGACACTAAAGTGTTTGATATTTTTTTAAGCTGAACAAATTCAAAGTTATCATGAACCATGAGATGTGTTTAGATGTTGGTAATGACCTCCTAAAAAAAATTATGTGCCATTAAAAAATGTTACCCCCCATCCCGTCAAAGTTCCAGCGCTCCGGAAGTACTTCAAATTGACATCTAATTAAGAAAAGAAAAAAAATTACTACAATTAAGGCATAAGAAAAGAAAAACTTATTTTATAATCTTTTTGAATTTGTTTGTAATTTTTTTGACTTTATTATGTAGTCGGTTTTGTAAGTTAAAACTCATGGACTCATGGACTCATGCAATCATAGATAAGTAATTTTGGATTTTATATTTATTCAGCTATTTATATAATGTCCCATTTGTACAATTTGACAAATCTTTGACAAAGTACTATTGATCTCTGCTCAAACATTGATATAAATATTCATCTATGTCTGGAACAGATTCTTTGATAGCCACAAATGTTATAGTGTACCTTTTACATGAAAAGTTTGAGATTTGAGAGCTGTATAAGATTTTGGCTCTTTATTTTCGTTTCATAGTATTCAAATATTTTTTAAAGTCAGTTCATTAATGTAAAGTAAACAAATAAACAATATCAAAAACAAACGAATCCCAGAAAACATTTGATCAAAACACAAAAATATAATTGTCATAAATTACTCAATATCAAAACTAAATAAAAACATTCAAAGTCTGCTTTCATATATTAATTTATTGAGTATCAAAGATTTAAAAACTATGTACTTTTATGCCCATTTGTATCTTGTTCTTGAAAAAAATTAATTTTATAAATAGCTGAATAAATAGAAAATCCATAATTATTTATCTATATTTTTATGCCATTCAATCGTTACTTCCTGAGTTTTAACTTAGAAAACCGACTATATAATAAAGTCAAAGAAATTTCTAACAAATTCACACAAAATTATAATAGAAGTTTTTTTTTATGCCTCAATTGTTAAAAGATTTTTTTCTCCTTTTAATTTGACCTCATTTTGAAGTACTTCTAGAACGCTAAAACTTTGACCAGATGGAGGGTAGCGGTTATTGACGGGGCAGAAAAGTCATTACCAACACCTAAAAGCATCTCATGATCCATGATAATTTTAAAAATAGTGATCACTCTAATAGACAGTCATGTACGCAGCAAGAACTAATAAAAAGGCAATACCTAAAGGAATGAAGAAGATGATCAACAAATCAATATCAACGATGTTGAGTTTTAAAATGTCATATTCAGAATGTAACATTGAATAAATATATATAAAGAACTAAAAGGGCAATAGTTATAATATTTTTAATAGTGATCCTTTATTTTATTTGAAATATTGATTATTTTTTAGTTACCAATGTTATTATTGTCGGATAATTATGGCATAAGTAATCCTATTAGTTTATAATGCTTATTTTAAGTAAATAAGTTTAAATTTTTAATAAAAAAAAGAAAAAATAATGCAAAATACATATACACAGTATATATTTTAATAATTGACTAACAACTTCGTAAATAAAACCAATAGGTAATAATTGATTATTAAATGCATCAAGCGAAAATGTTTTATACAAGTTCTTTATTATTTTTTAAACTTGTAAATTTCACATTTTTGCTAACATTTTGAAAAAATCTTATATATTGTTTGTCAAATATTTCAACAAATTATTTATTTAATACTCGAATAGGCACTTATAACATGCATTACATATTTTTAATCATGAAATATAAATTTAAAACAATTCCTCTTGATAAATGTAAATATCAAACAATGTGTGTGCTATACGCTTCAAACTTTTTGTTATGTTCCTTTTATCTGTCAGATGGAGTTGAACAAATTAGATATTAGTAAATATTGAAGTCTTACAATTACCTACTCCATCTAACTTAAGAATTGTCTGTGAATCCCATTTTCATTATGTAAATGTCCTTTTCTAGGAACGACCGAGTACCAAACCTACGCACATTGAGTTCAAGAGAATAATTTCTCCCGAGTGCATTGACCATTGAGCTACGTCGTTTATTATTTATTTTGACGGTGAGTTGTTGATTTAAGTGGCAAAGATAAATTAATATTCATTTTTCTGAAAATAAAATTAACATTTAAAAACATTTATTCTATTGTAAGTACTGTATCGTTATATATTATGGAGATTTTAGAAGGAAATACAACAGTTTTATCTTAAAATAGGTAGATATCGAAACCTTAGTTTAATATGTATGTATATAATATGTTAACTGTTATATTTGAGATACACCACACTGGGTTATAAATATAGATAATACATGATACTCATGTACCTAGATACAAGGCTCCGTAATTATTCCAAGACAATCATTGATAAAATCGGATAACACAATAAGCATCCGTGTGCTACCCTAAATATTTTTTAATCATGCTCAAATTTTGGATTAACTTTTCTACAAAAAAAAATTAAGAACCACTCTAAAAGCTATGTCTGAAATCAGCTCTATGTACATAAATAAAATGACAGCCCCTAATGGGATGTATTAATGATTTGTTTTAAATAATGTTAATACAATATTGACTGAAAGCTTTCATAATGGATACGTAAGAGTGTGTATTGAATAATATTGTATCTGTATAAAAAGTAAGTGAGAATAGCTGTCTGATGAATTTGTTGTTTTTGGTTTTGGATCCAACCATTAGATCATAGTCGAGTATCTGCGTTAAAAAAACTACAACATTTACTTACAAAAGAATCATTCACTATTGTATATAATTTTTTTACTACTATAGTATTAGTTCCAGTAATCGATCGTAAAGTTTAGACCAGTTAAGAACCTTATATTCTGAGCTTCGATCTAATTATGTATCTTTATTAATAATAAGATTGGTTTAAGTTTTTTTATCTAAAATTTCATCTTAACATTTTTTAATTAATTATTTATGAAATGTATTTTGAAATTAGCAAATGTTGCTACAATGTCGGCTTACAAGGTTTTGCTATAACTAAGGCCTTATCCACATGGTAACATATTTAAACGATGCTGTATTTCTTTTATTTGGATTCGAAATGTTTCACGTCCACACAAGAAAAAAATGAGCTTAACCCCGTTAAAATTTTTGATATATCTCATGGAGCATTAAAAATTAGTTTTAAATCTTCATATTAAATTTAGAGTTTATCTTTCCAATATTATAGTTCCTTTCCAAAATTTTGATCCAAAGTCTGAGACTGATGAAATAACTGTTCATAGCTAAATAACGATTAGATTTGCTATTCAGTCCGATATCGATCTAGAAAATATAGATCAAAAATTCGGAATTGTGAACAGCTTAAATAGAACTAATTCGAATTCAACTCATATCAACATTCCAAACACTTGTAAGAAGTGAATAAGTTGAAATATCGACCGTTGACAACAATATGTATTTTACATTTGGTTCTAAATTGGGCTGCACCTTGTGTATTAAACGAAAAATTTGATCTCGGGTAAAGTTTTAGTAGTAAAATATATATCTATTTAGATGTGAACTATATACATTGCATAAATCATTGTTTTTCAACTGTAGGACATAAAGTAAAAATTCAAGGTATCATGAGGCCAATGTCGTAGGAGCCTTCGTATCTTCTGACATACAATTCATACGCTAGTCCTCTTAAAGAATAAATCCTTGTCACCGAACGTAAGTCAGAACATTTTCTTGATTTAAAAGGTAATAAAAATGAGTCTTTGCAAAATAAACATGGAGAGAATAAGGATTAATCCAAGACGAGTTGAGAACCCTTTATATCCTTTAAAAAAAAGGACAAATAAATCAGCCTAAAGGATATTCAGCATATTTATATAAATTAAGAAGTACAAAAAAAATGTGTCTCCTTGTTTGTTAAGTTGTACGTTCAGAATAATTGTAGTTTGTATTCAATAGGTTATAATTATGTTTATGTATTTGATATGTCAAAATTTTAGAAAATTTGAAGATCTTTCGAAATCGTCAGACAAAAAAATTAAGACCAGTTTCATATCTCTGTTTAATAATGCTCCATGGAAAAACATTTAACTCTTCTAAACAAACTTTTGTTGATTGTTCCAGTGTCCAAATTTTATAACATTTATTGGAATAAACCTAAAAGGACTGAACGACCCGGAATAAAAATTCACAAAATCACTATATTCGATGAAACTTTCAAACAGAAAGGAGCCCCAGGAAAGTCGAATGTGTTGGAATTAGTTTTTTGTTGAATTCCAGAGCTCTTATTGCCAAAACTATTACCAATTATGAAGCGTTATCTTCTGAGGAGATAAGGGTACTTCTCATCAGCTGTTGAAAGTACCTTCTCTTTGGATACCTCAGGATCTGGATGGAAATATGGTGCTAATGTTAATTAAGTATTACTCCTCAATGTCAGCAAAATATAAAAAAGGACTTGGATGGCCAGAACTATTGAGACAATTTTCAATCAAAGTTTTCAATAGATTTAGTGGGTTTATTTAAGAAGTTCCAGTCACTTCACTGAAAGTTAAGGTTTTCAGCTTTTATTTAGATATAGCACATAAAAAAACATGCAAGATAATCGCTTACATGAGCGTTCCAACCCTCAACGTCTAGACAAATATTTTATCTCAAATTGAAGATCTAATCCTGATGCTTGGTCTCGGTGACGGTCTTAATATTGATTTGGGATTTACCGAGGCAAAAGACTAAATGATTTTTCTTGTTGTAAACAGGATCCACAGTCAACTAATTTTTATAAGAAAATTTCCATAGCAATTTAAGCTATTCAAAAGTCGCTGACAATGCTTCTGACAGAGTTTTTGCTGTTATTGTAACTTTCCTTCAACTTTCTCTTTTTGGGTGTGTGTACTCGGCGAATTCATAGTTGCATTCTTATCGAAGGCCTTCCTTACTTCCATGATTTACCCCTATCAGGTATTTCTTCAGGTTTATTTATTGGTCAAACAGTTTCTGACTCAACACACATCGCCCTTACTGACCTTCATGATCCGACTCATGATGTTGGACGTGATATTATCGGTAAAGACTAAAACGCCAATCAAAGTTATTTTTTCTTCCCTTGTGATTATTTTTCTTGTTTCTTTAAAGTTCTCTATATCTAATCAATGTATCTAAGTGACTGGAACGTTTTATTTAATCTCACTAAACTTTATAGTTCTCCTGGAGGGTTGCTTGGAGTTTGCGAATGGTTCTCATGTTTGTTTTATTTTTTAAATGATTGTTTACGCTTTAACATATCAAAATATGAAATTATTTCAATCACTCAACCTTCATTAATTATAAAATTAGTAACTGTTCTGATTTCACCCATTACATAGAGTTGTAGAAAATATTAGCTGCCAGTATGCTAAAAAAAAAAATAGAAAATCAATATGGTTTTTCCAAACCATTTTTCATTTTACTAAGAGAGCAGCTTATCTATAAGAACTCTTTATGAGATAAGAAAGACAAGGCTATGCTTCTAACATTTTTTTTTTCTTACAAGTAAAAAAATAATATTGCTTATAATCTCTAGTTTAAAGTGAGTTGATTTTTAATTAAAGTTTATGCATCCGTAAATGTTCAAAGCCAATCGATTTCCAAGTAATTGAAATAGAGAAACCGTATAAAATATAATTATGTTTGGATCAAAAGTATGATAATCATTGAAGTATACTAAATTTTATATTTTAAATCGTCATTGCAAACTGTGTGTCAGGAATTGAGTATAATGGAACTGAAAAATTTAAAAGATTTATTGAAAAAATCATACAACGATAAAAACTATCATATAATAGCAACTTTTGTTTGATGCTATCTTTCTTTTGGACATTGAAAATTGAATATCAATCAACTGGAACCACTTAATAATTCTGAACAAGCTTTATATTTTATATGAAACTATAAATATATAGCAATTTACTTCTTATGGTAAAAATAAAGCTTCTTTTAAAAGATTTTAAAAATATAGTTATTCTGTAAGGAGTGGAAAATGTTATTTTTTGATGACTATGTTTGTCAGGTAGTGTGGAAGCAATTTCTATTGACATTATTAATTCATGAAACAATAACTTTGAATTTCAATATTAATTCTGAAGATCCTATTTGCCTCATTAATCACATAAAGGATTCTTCTTTTTTTTTTCTTTTTTTCTTATTATTATTTTAACTAACAAACTTCAAAAAGACATATTAATAGTCAATATCACAGAAAAAAATACTCATTAATATTTTTAGTATAATCACTATTAATTTTATTTATTCATGAAGGTATATGTTATAACATTCAGAGGATGTATGTTCAAGAAATTGTCTCACTTCGTCCAATTTAAAAAAATTAAATTAGAGGTCAGAAGAAAAATTCTACAATTCATTTATTCCGCCTTATTTTTGTCGTGGAGTTAACAATGTAAAAATTACCATATGTATTTAAGCTATTTAATAATTTAAAATATTGTATTTAGTTGTTTATAATAACAAATAAAATATTAATTTTTTGTTAATTTTGAAATTTTTTTGAATACTTTTTTTTCCAATGAAAAAGTATATATTGAGATATAAATAAGTAACTTTAGTTGTATTTTAGTTTTGGTTCATTCATTTTTATACTTAAAGAGTTAGGGAAATTTGAACTAATTATACTTATTTCACCCATTTATTTCCATAGTTCATAAGATTTAATTTTGTAAATCGAATGTACGTATACATGTAAACTATTTAAGCTTAAAATTAAGGCAAAATAGTTCACCAACTATTTGATCATAATGCAAAATAATTATAAAATTTTTCAAGAAGCATTAATTCATTTCATAAATAATTTAATATGTTTTTCAAAAAATATATATAGTTTTTTCTAAAATAAAATTATATAAATTAAAGAACTTTTATTTCGAAGTATAAGACCATCTACTTTGATATTCCCAATCGTTCTGTATTTACACAGTAAAAGTTTCAGTAGTAGTCTAGATGAGATATGTTAGATTCTTTTTTATTTTTAAAAGTAAGACAATAATCAAGACTAAAGACTCACTATTCATTTGTAAGATAAATAGATAAAAAAATAATATCATAAACGTCCAAATACACCCTTAGGTGAAATTCAAACCTGATTAAAATTCTATTAATTTAGTTAAAAGGAAATTCATCATACATTAAAAAAATTATTATTGAACCATCACTTTACAAATTTATAATAATTAATCAATGAAAGACTATTAATATTAATTAATTGAATTTGGATTGCTAAAATGATATTTTAGTGATCGATAATTTATATACACAAATACTATAGTATGTTTTGAAGAAGAAAATATCTTAAATTATAATTTTTGTAAATTCAATAAGAGTCCACAAAATTGCTGCATATTTAATAACGGTACTGAATTAGACAAAGTTGTGCGCGTTATATTCAGTTATTTATTGATAAATAAAGAACTTAATTTCCTTTTTGTTATTTTAGAGGATTAATGATTGGGGAATAATTATGATTTTTACGTTTTTTAAATTTGTATAAACAGACTCAACTACTACTATGTTACAAATTTTAAGTATTTTAAACAGGCAAAAAATTGATTTAGACTAAGGGAAGGATATGTAAATGCCTTAATTTTGTATTATTACACATAAAAGAAATACTTCTTTCAATTTTGTTACTTGTATTAAAATATTGTTATCCTGACAAAACAAGTAACGAATCTATTTAAAACTTTTACATTTTGTCATTAAAAAAATATCTAATATATTCAGAAAGGTATCTCTCCTACATATTAATCCTATAATTTCCTATAATTTGAGATTTCAATAGTTATTTCTCAAAAAAAAAACTACAAAATTTAAAAGTGAATATAATTTATTATAATAATTTTGTAGCTCATTTACATGGTACATACAGGTAATAACAAATGCCTAGTTAATTCATATGATACATTTAAATACGTTTGGATACATGTTATTATCATTTAATATAGAATGTGCCATTGGGTGGTTTGTTTTTCAATTTTTTTCAAATTTCGAATATGGGAAGCTTGGAAAAATTGTGACATAGTAAGAAAATGACCAATACAAAGTTTCAATTTCCTATTGGCATCTTTACATAACACATTTTGTTCAAACTGTGAAAAGAGATACCAGTTAATTATTTCATCAATAAAGATTAAAATACAGGTTTAAAAAATATTTTGAATTGATTAACTATGAGAAACATAATATTGATCTATAAAAAACATTATAGAAGTTGTTTTTTTTATAAAGCTACCCTATGGAACAAAAAATGAGAATATCATTGGACATTTTTTACTGTTTCTTTCACAAAAAGTAAAAAAAAATGATGCACGCTATACGCAAATCATCAAATCTTTTCACTGTTTTTTTTTTTTTTTCGATTTCTTTTTAATATCCATATTTACTAAGAGTTTTTGACTTTTTTCATCATTGGACCGATAAATGCAACCTGCAGAAGACCTTGTAGGACAATGAAATTTTGCATTATAGGTTATTGTTGTGTTTTTTTACCATATGACAACTTATCTCCACTAACCGCAATCTAAGAACAAAAAACCTTGATGAATAAAATAACCCTTATATATGGATGTAAACAATATTGAAATTAATTTAGACACATAAAACAAATTTTCATTTGATTCATTTTTTTTATCTGTATTAGAGACACGCTGCTATGGTGTATTTAAATAATCCTAGTAACTAATGTATTGTCATCATTTGTATTATAAAAGTAGAAACTGTTGGCATAGCAACCTTACTTTATTTTTATGGGGTCTTTTTACACAAATATAGTTTTCATGTTTAAAGAAGACAGAATGATATTGTAGATACCCTTGAGGGCATTCTTTGGTTGTTGAGAAACCCCTTTTCAAAGAATTTCATTCTATCTCTCTACTTTCCCATTGTCCTAAGGATATTAAGGTGTGGTTAGACTCATTCTAACACCATTTTGCAATAAAAATTGTTTTAGATTTTGGGACATGAACGATATTCCTTTATCGATATGTATATAATAAGGTAGGTATTCCAAAAGTAGAAAATAACTCCGCAAATTTCTATCAAAGATTACAGAAAATGAAATGTCTTGACAAAAAGATCGAAACGAAAAAGGCAAATATTCGTCTATTATTTTTTTAATGAAGATGAGCATGCTAATCTGTGCCATAGGTTGAGTGGCTATACTTGGTTCAAATTTTGGCCACTATAAAATATTGGTTTAAGTTCTAAACATATTTTAAATCAATTTATTACTTTTTTTTAAATAGTCCATGAAATACAACGTACAAAATTTGACATATGACTTATTTTTAGGCAAGCCAAACTTTTTAATGTAAATGTTTGAGATCATTTATAGTTAAAGCTGACGAGCATATCATTTAAAACATGTCGACTGTTATATTTTTTTCTCGTTTGATACACATTATTAAACGAGAATCGTGATAGCTCTTGCATTCAAAGAAGAATGTATTCTTTTGAATTTTGCTTAAATGGTTAGTTCTGAAAATAAAATATACTGCCTCCTGATCAATAATCAGCTTACCAAGAATATAATGAATGTAAATCTTTTTGAGAGCTTTTTCACTAGAAGATGCTTCTTTTTTAATTGAGGAATGATTTTGTTCACTTTTACTAAGTGGCCTTGAATAAACAGCCACATTTTGATTTCTGACCGCGAAATGTAATACATCTGTCTTAACAAACATTGTATTATCTGGGCCAATATCTGTAAGGACCGAATCTGAAATTTCCTTCTTTAGACTTTGAAAATATTATATGGTCTCTATCTTCACACGAAAATTGTTTTCTTTGCTTAATTTCCGAATTTTTCGATACAAATTTCGTGTCCATTAGTAGTCATGGGGACAAAATCCCAAATATACGAAACAATTCAACTAGTTTGTTGGGGACAGAGTATTGATGTAGGGGAGTATTTTTGCAGAATAGAGGGAATTGATTAATTTCCTACTTGACATCCAAGAATAGTTATACTTGACAAGGAATATTTGATCTTTTTTTTCTGATCCCGTCCTTTAATTTGATTTATTACTATCAAGTTATTCTTATTTTATTACCACAAATCGTAATGTCATTTATATATGCGTACATTTCTTCTAAATTTTCTGTCGAAATCTAGCAACAGCATCAGTTACTCCAACAGGATTATTATAAACTATTAGAAGCTTCCGCAGGATTCAAAGACAGCATCAAATATTTTCCCTTTTCTATGACTATTTGGTCTGAATGATATGCACTTTTATAAAAACGGTTTTATAATGAATTGCTATTTTTTTAACCATATCATTTACTCAGGAAAGAGGATAAGCAAGGATTTTGAAGGGGCTAATAGAAAAACTGCTATAAATGCATAAACATGCATTTTTAAGAAAAAACCTTTGGTAAAATTGAATAAAATGAAATTAAGAATTTAAATATAAGATAATAACAAAGGAATACTTTGATCCGTATTTTAAATCTTAGACTTATTATACTACTGAAAGTCACATAAAATCAGGCTTCTACCTATAATTTTTATTTTCAATACCATTGATATATACTTAAAGGATAACTGACTTGTTTAATTGAAATAGGGAATATAATGTGTTGTAATCATTTTTATAGTTAATATTTGTATATTTTATATTTTCTCCATTTGGGATATTGATTATATTCGGCCATATTCTGAACTTTACGCGTAATTGTTTCTATGTAGTTGATGGACTATTTTAGAGCATCTGTAGCACGAATGAACCTTTTTGGCATTTTTGAAAATTAACAGTGTACTATATAATTTAAAGAGAAAAACTGTTTTACAGTGAACGTTGAATTAATATAGCATAGGGTATTGTTATATAGCTATACATCATTTCCATAGTTTATAAAAATATTATATGGATAATTTTAAAATTTCTAGTAGTTTATTATAATCATATTTCAGAATAGTTAATAACTTCAAGAGAAAGATTACTTATGGCACATTAACTTCATCATATGTTTGAAGCCCTATTAAATGTGCTTTAAATTAATTTGCAATCATTTTTAATATTGATTAATAACAGAAAATAAATCAAAAATCTATTTCAAAAAACAAATGGAATTAAGCAAAGAACAAACCGTTACATATATACTTATAAAATTGAAATTATTGAAATTAAAGTTTACAGATATATGGAAAATGCTCCTTGAGAATTCATCAATATATTTTTCTATGTAAATTGTATTTGTCGATACACCAATAAGAAGTTGTATTGCTATTTCCTGAAAAAAAAAGAAATTAAAAATGTTTAATACGATATGGTTTTATATTTTTAACTTTTTATAAGCATACAAATGAACAAAAATAAATAACTTTAAAACAAATTTTCTTACTGACCTACCTCAAAATTTTATTGTTTAATATTTGAGTAGTTCAAATATTTTTTTTTTTTCATATCAAGGTTATTTTGTTTAATTTTTTGAAATTTTGTATTATTTTATACGGATAGCTATCAATGAAAAAACAAAACGATATGTCACCCATCTGTAAAGTGAAAATAAATGTATTGAAATTAATAAATCAATTTAACTCTATCAATAATATCTTTTTATATAAGACGTGAATATTTAGATTGTTGTACTTACATATAATAGAAAAAGGATGGAAGGCAGTGAAAATGAGGACGCATGCGTCATGAGCCGGTGAAAAATGCAAAGGGCAGGAGTTATAAATATATAAATGTACTTTTTTATATAATGTAGCAACGCACTCAAAAATGTGGCTGAGGGCAAGAGAAAAGAAAAGAGCTTTCTCAATATATTATAGTGAAAATAGTTTTATTTTATATCTAACAATATATAAAGAGAAACTTACACTCAAAAAATTACATACTTATTCTACAATAATAATAATTTTTGATGATTTGAATATGTTCTATATTACAAAATAAATCAATTTATTTTGTAATAAAGTTCAGTGTTAGATTAATAAGTCCATGTCTTCAAATGGAAGACGCTTGCTTCCATCACCAACAGACAGAACAACTTCATCAGTTCTCTCTTCCCTCCCTCACTCCCTCTTTCTCATACATACGTTTATAGAGCGAACTCCCCCTTACAATTATCACACGCCTTAATTTCCACGACTTTTATTATTAAATGTTTTAGGTCTGTAGAAGAAGTCGTCAGTGTCTTACAAATTCTATTACAAGACACCTTATTCTACAGTCAATTTGAGCACTTTTTAGCATCAGCAACAATTCGAAACCCTACTCAACACGATTAACAAAAAATATAAGGATCTTGATTGTTTCTATAAAAAGATTTGGGTAAATACAGTTATTGTAAATACGTGTAATATGAATGTAGTTGAAATAAAACTTCACTTTAATTGTTATATACGCTTTATTTTTTGGAAACAAGAAAAGATAGCGTTTTACCAATGTGTAAATATATTTTCCTCTTCACTATGTTTAATATTTTTTTTGTTAGAAGGGGTTAGAAGTTCATTTAACCAGAGGTAAATTGTTATAAAGAAGTAATAGCTCTGTCGTTTCTCTTTTCTTTTCCTATTTTTTTCACTGTGGCTAAAGACCGATATTGAGGTGAGCTATCAGAGAACATCTAAGAAGCTTATATTAATACTTTAGAAAGCACTGAGATCAATCCAAATTGTACTTCTTTCCCCCAGTATAATTATGTATGTTTTTTTTTCGTCTCACTCTGAATGTAGATACATATGTATATTAGGTAAATTATTAACATTTCTACACTTTTACAACGAATTAGGTCCCTTTTGTTTCAACAAACAGACATCCACTTCTTTTCGAGTAACAAGAAAAACAAACATTAATAAATAAATACGAGTGGTCATGAGCAGTACAGAACAACCAAAGGAGCCAACACCTCCACCAAGCTATGAGGACGCAACAAAAGTCGTAGACCTAGAGAGTGAGAAACCAAAGCTTTTGGATGAATCTTCTACCAAAGGAGAAGAAAGAGGGTATTGGAAGAATCCCTGGGACTTTTTATTCTCTTGTATATCTGTCTCTGTTGGATTGGGAAATGTTTGGAGATTTCCTTATTTATGCTATAAAAACAGTGGAGGTACATAATTAGTTATGCATTCATTAATATAAGCAAGTTTGTGTGATTGATTCAGCTTCTGATAAGTTCCTATGTACGAATTGCATATATTACAACATACATTGCAATTCATACTTTTTTGTATGTGTAGTGCTAGAAAGATTTTTTTTTTTTATCAAAATGAATAGGCTGCAGAGTATTTTAGGAGTAAGCATCTGATAATCTTTATCGTGCGTATCTTTGATTGATAGAAATATCAAATTACTAGTGATTATTTTGAAGACTTTACTGACAGAGTGTATATCATATGTATGATATATCAAATAATTAAAATATGTGAGGTATTGTCCTTCTTCATATATATGTAGACAATCAATTTTACTTGAGTAACAAACATACAATAGGAGAAAGTCACCTATGAATATGGAAAAGTAATATACGTACACCCTCCTCTGTATGTGTGTAGTCCTGAAAAAGTATGCAAAAGCGTCCTCCTGGCGCCATTTGACTTATCAAGGACATTTTAATTGTTTATTTTTTACAAATATAAAACTTTTCAAATCCTTCATATAAATATACATTCAAAGGCGTAAAACTGTAAAAAATGTTAGTACCTTTTATCACAACTATGTACGTACGCATATCCCCAAAACCACTTGTACATCATATGTGCAATACTTGTATCCAAATATAGGTAAACCCATGTATTTTGCACATGGGTAAAAGCAGGGAGTGGGGTATAAGAGAATTGCAAACATTGACCTTAAAAAAAATATCAGCTTTTTCTACTATTTTTATTTCTATAAAATATTTATAAGAAAGAAACAGCAAAGTAGGAAAAGTCAGTTCTCGCAATGAGCAAAAAAGAAATTAATATATCTTATTTGAAAAGAGCCATATCAGAACAAAGTTAATGGGATTGTTTTTTGAGGTAATTTACTACATATGTAGGAAAATATTCACATTATATAATCATGTTTATTCACCTAGGTACAAATATTCATTTCTATAGTTTTATTAAAATATTTCAACTTCCAATTTCCTTTCAGGTGTTTTTCTCATCATATATTTCATCACAATGATATTTTGTGGAATACCCATATTTCTTATGGAAGTAGCCATAGGACAATATCTTGGTGCAGGAGGAATGACAACAATAGGTCAAATTTGTCCCATTATGAAGGGTGAGATGTTTTGTTATTTTAACATATTTTCCCTACCTTATTTTTACGATGTTACATAACTTCTATAGGAAAAAATTTGCACTTACTCGCCCGTGAATTAGTTTTGTTTATATTTTCAATGACGCAGTACATAAGAACATATTAAAATTCCAATAGAGAAGCCCACACTATATGGAAACACAATTTGAGACATTTAATTACACGACGACCAGAGGAAAAAGGTGTTATTTTCCACGGGAGAGTTTTATTAAAAAAAAAAAAAATTCCTTTCTGCATTGAATCCATTTTCTTATATATGTATATAAAAATATTTCTTGAAGAAAAAAGACAGCATTTTGTGTCATAAGCAAGTAAAAACATTCCTTTAAAAAATATTTAAGTCAACTAATTTAAAATTTGAGTATTGTGTAAATGAACTCGTATTGCTAGGTCAAGGAAGGAATACGAATTTAATATGAGAAAATCAAGTAGATTGTGAATCCATGGAAAATTCCTTCAAAAACATTCATTTGAAGGTGTGATTTTTGCCAAAATACTTGGAGACTTATACTTACTATAGACGTATTTCTTATCTATAATTAAGACTCTCTCCTTTGTAGGAAAGTCGTTCGTTTGTATTATTGCATCAAAAACTAAATAGACACAGTAACATATAGTCCATGCATGGGCATTCCTACAAAACCATAGTTGCATTAATAAAATTACATAAGATATTATATATACATCCCTTCTTCTTAACAAGGATCTTATACATATGTATATAGGAACAATCATTTGTGTACGTTTGAAATATATTTTTATGTGAAATCAAGGCTTTTAACAAAAAGTTGGCGAAAAAGAGAGAAAGCTATAAAATGGTTCTTTAAAGAAGAGGGAAGGGCCTTAAAGAACATTATTTAGAGCCGTGGATAAGAAGGAATATCAATGATGACATAAAGGACATTAAAATCCATGTAAATCAATTTAATTTCCCATATTATGAAGTTGTAGTTCATACCTCATGACTATTACTTATGGTCTGTGGCACATAGGAATTGCACCATAGAACTATACGATTAGTCTAGTAAAACTGATGTAAAAGCACCAATATGCAGATTATGTAACAACTCATTTATATATTAAAACATTTTTATAAGAAACTAATTTCATTGTATATAATATAATTAACCTTTTAAACTTTTAACAAACACTATAATATTATGGACAAAAATTCAAGAAGTAATATCCCCCTATAGTTAGTGGGGTTTCTCTCTTGAGATTTCATTTTCCGGAACTTTTGGGGCTTTTCAACCTAAGGAAAATCCTGCATTTAATCACTTTAAAATTCAATTTCCATTTAATTGTACGTAAACCAAAAAAAAAAGAAAAGTAGTTTTTTTTGCAGGTCAGATCGGGTTACGGAACTTAAAAATGCTGGACATGCAAGCTCTAAAAACAGCATGCATACTATTAGTAATAATGCTTAGGGATGTGAATATTGCGTATGTTGCAATTAGCGTAAGTTTTGAACATAGATATATGTTGATAAGAGCAAAAAGTACTTTAATTACATGAACCTAAAGACGAAATAGTGATAGAACAATATATTTTGGTTACTCAAAACAAAATTTGCTAGATAGGTCATTATTAGTTTGATAAAATCTATAAGAAAAGTAGGAGTAATGAAAAAAATATATTCTGTCCAGAAAATAATCTGAAACATGAACCAGGTTCCACGTGCTATGATAATTGTAAAGTCTTTAAAAGTGGGAGGTACATGTATCTCATGTTGTGCATGCCCCTCTGAGCAATCATTTTGAAATTTTAAGCAAGATATATGATATTTTTATTCTTTTATTCAATTATTAGGTATTTTTTTATTTATAATCAAAAACGACATTCAAAAACCAATCAAACTCTTGAAAAATATCTAGTTGCAAGAGAGTATGTGTAATATAATATTTTCTTAAGGGATTCAGAAGGGCCGTTAGGGAATTAAATATTGTAACATGATATCATGGCCTTTGTTTATTTAATTAAAAACACTTTGTAATCATGTTTGTCTGAAGGTATTCATTTATAATTTATAAAGAACTTGTCTTAATTAATTTTATTTTGGTTTATAAGGTGTTGGTATAGCAACCATGGTAATGGTTACGTTCTATAATATATATTATTGTATTATCGTCGCTTGGTCAATATTTTACTTCATTGCATCCTTCGTATCCATCCCAGGATTACCTTGGGAGTCATGCGGTAAGGCCTTTTTATTATTTATTTCATTTATTTTTCGACTTTCCCTGTATTACATTGCTTTATTTATATAATATATATACTTTACAACATAGTTTCGACAAGTTATGCAAACTTGCGGAACAATCCAAGAGTTTCAACAGAGGTAAATAAGGCAATCCATTGGCATAGTTGTTGATAATGATTAGATTTGTATAAACTATGATCCAGAATGCGTGCAATAATTTGTGAGTTTCAACCTGATCATGATTTTGTATATTTCAAACCTGATACACTAATTATTATTTTTTTGAAAATAGAACAAAAAAATTTAATGATAACATGTGCGTGAAAGGCAAGGAGTAACGCTGTGGATTTGTTGGAGAGATATAAATTTAAGCCCTTGTTAAACTCGTAGTAGAATTCAAAATCGACATCTGAGTATTTCCAGCTTATATCCTTTCTAATTAAGGAGTAAGATTTATATTGATTTACTTCATCCCATAGCTGCTTGTAGCTAATCTAATAAAACAGCATGCCAGCTAAGCTGTTCTTCTCCTAAATATTCTTAAATTGTCAGAGTTACCGCGTTAATCTTCGGTTTCTATTTTTATCATAGCGCAGTTCATATTTTATACAACTCAAATAACTACTTTGCTCCATGTAAACAGTAAAAGGACCTGTCTTTTTACCTCTGAACAAATGAATGGGGTGCGTGCATTATTTCGTTAAGGTTTCATTCAGCTTTATGACACATTTTTTATAGATGTAGTTAAGGAATATATAATAATAAGTTTTTTCTCTTTAATTTTTTTCTTTTTGTATTATTTATCTATCTTTCTTATTAATTTCATTAGTACTCTTCACACTCATATATTTATTATGCTCTTGAATATCTAGGTACATAATTTGTACATTTATGTGTGTGAACTTATTAAATAATAATTTTTACCCCTATTGCTGTTATGAATATGTGAATATCTATATGTATGTATGTAAATTTCCTACATTTTGTTAAAGGTTATTTTAATCAGCAAAAAATAATTAAGACGGAATAGACTAGACGTCAACAAAAGTTTTCCCTAGTATTGAGATGCTGCATTCATAATTGATTTTACTTCGAGAGGCATGAAAATAACTTTAAAAGGCCAAAATATATGTTCTTGGGGTCTAGAGAGTGCAACATTATATAATCTATACCAAAATACTTTTTAAAGCAACAAATCTTAAATAATAATTATAGGATTTTTTTAAGTTGCGCTTCTTTTTACTCTGAAGTTGTATTAATAACAACTTAAGATTTTTGATTATTGTGATTAAAAGTGAGGCAATTATTAGATTTTCAAAGAAAGGGTCTATATTGCATCATTATTTTTCTACTTACAAGACATTTATAGATAATCCAAATATTTTTTGAATTTAAAAAAATGTATTTACACAGTACATTAATTGATTATTTATTTAGATGTTTTAAGATAAATAATAATACATAATCATATAGATGTTGGCAAAAATATTTTTTAAGAGAGCGCTTTGATGGCCACAAAAGCAGAAATTTTGTTTCATGAATATCTTTTTTCTGTTTTTTGGAGAAAAAGGAGGAACATATTGAAATTTTCTTGACTCGTACTATTATCAATTATATCCAACAATTGAATCATTACTCAATTACTATTTTTTTAAAAATAATGAATTTCACATGTAACTAATGTTATTCTTCCTTGTTTTGAAAGATACAAAAATCGTAGACTTTTTATAATGTTAGTTCAAGAGTCAAATATGATTACTCCTTAGATGTATATATATAATTATTTGTTTGTTTGTTAATGGCTGCTTCAATATATTCTTGTATTTAAAACAAACAACATATGAATAATAACTAAGCTAGGCGGACAGTTTTTGATATATATTTGTTTATTTAATTATTTGGCAGTTTTCAACTTATACTAGGTGTAGAAAAAGTACTGAGACATATCTCTAAGTAGGCATTAAAATAATATCCAATTGATCAGGATGAGTTTGTAAATGGAAAATTTTATTTTATACATTTTTTTACTATAACAATGCACATTAATTATGAATATTTCCACCATCAGGCTCAATGACAGCCTCCAACTGCATACGGAACCCCTTACACACATTGACAACGTAGTCCTTTTTCATGATCCTCCACTCCTAGTTAATAGAGATCTTCAGTGCATCAAAATTCGGGCGGCAGACTTTACAGGGATTATTCTCAATTTGCCATGAAATTGAGTAATCCAGTAGATTCAGCATGGGCTCTGAGGGGGCCATAGGTTCAAGGACTTGTTGCTAACCTATGTTGGTGATCTATGGGACCTCATTTTCCTTAAACACCATCAAGTAGTCGGCCTTGGGTAACCGGTATCAAATAGGGGGCATTTTTTCTCCATTTGATGCCATATCCCCGAACATCATCATTGAGGTTGGATGTTTGATCTTGGTGATTTCTGGATGGTGGTCCAAAGCATACCACCAGATCATTTTGCTTGTTGTAGACGGAGTCAACGGTGAAGGTATTTTCATCAGAGAAAAAATAACTTGTTTGCTGTTGTGCTTCAGATCATTCAAGAGTTGTTGACATCACTGAAAACAGAGTTCTTTTTGACTTTGGGACAGGACTTGCCTCTCAATTCTTCTCAGCGACCTTCCTCCAGCCTTTTGTATGACCTTGCCCACAGTAGACCGATGCACCTTCTTCTTCTTGGTGTACTCTGACATCTTCATCGTTGGGTTGACTTTAAACGCATCCATGACGTCTTCAGGTTTCACTTTGGTGGTTCTTCTACTCTTGGGTTTGTCCTTAAGGTTGTCATCATCAGCCAGACGATTTCTGATCCAACAGACTGTGGTCTTACTGAAGTTTAATGCCTTCATGATGTCCAAGGTAGTCCATCCAGTGAGGATTAAATTACCTATGATTGCTCTTCTTGCCTCTATCGGGACATATACATAATTTTGTTTACAAAATACATACATTAATCAAAGGCTTAGAATCTAAGTTATTCAAAAATAATTGGAATTTTAAGATTTAATCAACAAAACCTATTCAAAACTGTATTTTTAGAATGTCTTGTTACTTTTTCTACACTCGGTACATATAGGTTACAATATATTATTATATAAATATAAAGACAAAGGCAATATTGAATAAGTATTGCGTAGTTCATTTTTCTTCACATAGTTCCTACTATTTGTATTATATCTTATTGTAATAAATAGTGAGGAAGAAAATAGACTTTATAAACATTTTTTTACTATTAGGTCATAAATATAGTCATTTATACCTTGCATGAGAGTATGAATAATTGTACATAAGACAAATAAATTTACGTAGCTCGAAAGCAGTATAACTTTTTATATTCATATTCATTTGTTAGTACCACCTTCAAGGTACCCTTAACTAAGACATTATGTACACTTACATATATTGTAAAAAAACTATGCTAATGCAGGCAAGTAATTTGATACGAGAACTATTTATAAAAGGTACATATGTGGTACTTCAACTCAAAAGCCAGTCAGAATAAATTTATATATATTACTAGCAAAAATTATCGAACTCGTTTGGATTTTTCAAAGTAGTTTTTAAGCACACAGCAAAATAAATCGCAAAGATATAAAGTTTTTGCCCAGATTGAACATATAAAAGGTCGCAAATATAATCTTTCAATATAAAATATGTTGGCCTCTTTGGGGGTTATTTGGATCTATGAAAGGGGTTTATTAGATTTACAATTACTTGTTGGTTTTGTTCGTAATTGAATAAAAAATTATTTTACTTCTATTTTAAGGATTTATTCAAAAAAAATTGGCAAATTTTAATCAATCAAGTTACAATGGACGCATAGCAGTATTCACATGCCAAATTTTAGGGTGATCGGAAAGTCCGTTTTCCTATTTCGCCAGTGGTTCTAAAACTTTTTATATTGTGACGCACCTGAGAAAGTATCAATATCTACAAGTACCACAATTATTTAAAACCTGTAAAATTTAACAGATTGTTATTGGGGGAAAGAATACCTTTTTTGTCAAATTTCAAATATTTATGTATGTGTAATTTTGACAGCATAATTTTAAAGGGAGGAGTCAACTATTTAGTAGAGAATAACTTGTAAAGTAAAGCCCATAATTGAACATAATAGTCTGAATAACACATGGCCGGAAAAGAACCGGGCTTCACACATTAATAACGCTTTTTTTTAATTCACCTCATATTCAGTTATGAACAACCTTTAAAAGACAGCTCCCAAAATTTCAAGACAATCTATTTTTTAGTTTGTCATTTATTCTGCTAAGTGTGATGCTACTTTCGTTATTTCGAAAACAATGGATAAAAAAAAATTGTGATTTAATGTTACACTGCTTTTTTATGGTAGAAAATACCGTTTAGGCTCAGCAGTGGCTTGAAAACTAATATGGGGACTAAGCTCCATAAATTGAATATAAAAAATAATAATTTAAAACAAACAAATTTTAAGTAGTTAAAAAACCTGTGAACTTTGTTAAGCCCAAAACTTTTCAGGCCAAATGGGAACTTTTTTTTTCGATAATTGATTTTGTATTGACTTGCAACATATGTATAAATACAACTAACATATATAGATATATATATTTTAAAAAATCCGTCTATCTATGACATATTATTTAACAAATATTATATCTACAAAACGTACGCAATTTTTCTATTTTTTATTTTTGTATATGCAGCATACTTAAGTACAATTATACCATTCACAAGCCAAAAACAATCCTCCTCCAAGTTTGCATATCCACACAAAATGGACTTTGAAAAAACTAATATTCATACAAAATTAACAAATATGATAATATCATCTATTGGATGTTTTTTGTTTTTTTTTCATAATTTCTTCTTTATAATTCATAAATTTTTCATATGAAATAGTCCCATTTATTGTTGGATAACTTCAATTGTGATAAATATTGTATTGTTAATATATATTTATATTTATTATGTATTAGTTACATATATATACTAAGAATATATCATTTGAAAAAAGAGGATCATTCGGCCTACATATCAACAACAAACACCACTCACACTTTCCATCAGGATTAATTCAATACTTATCATAATTATAACCAATTCATACATACATAACCATCTAAAATACACTTTTTTTTAGGAAGGTTCTTTCATACATAAAATCATATTATAATGTATGAAAAAAGAATTTTAAAATGATTCAAAAAATGAAATAACATAAATATATATAAAAGCACTGATTCCAAATGACGATCAAATCTTGAATAAATGTACCGCACGACCCATACTTTTCCTTTACATACATAATAAATGAATAATTACGATTATATAAAATAATACTACTTACGTATTTATAATATAATTAGAGACGCCGGTTTTAGTCTAAAAAAATGACTGTCCAAGCATTTTAGTTTACTTTTATTTACATTCAAAATGTGTTTAAAAAGAAATTGAGAACTAATTAATTATAGTTGAATATATAAATATTCTACAAATCGATGTAGTAAATATTGACATATATACAAATAACGTCATATATTGATTAGCACCGTAATCACGCAACTTTTCATGTTTTTTATGGCCAATCGCCCTTTTTTCCTGTGCACCCTTTGTAATGTATAATTACAAAAAAAAAATATTTTTCTGTGCCACCTCTGATATTTATTATTGAATTACTCAGGGGTCATACAAAAATAAAAATAAAAACGGATAAGACATTTGTCACGGGGTAATATCACTGAGATAGAAATGAAATGATTATTTTGTTGTTGGATATGGATTTTTCTATTACTTTTCCCTCTTATTAGTATTGTTCTGAACGTTGGTTGGTTAAATTTGAGTTAGCTTTGATTAAACTATGAATAATTACCAACATCAACGATTAAATAATAATTCCAGAGTTGGGAAGAACTGTTAACAACTGACTTTGTATCACTTTTTTATGAAAGGATGCAAGTTATAATAAAGGTGTCAACGTGTTGTTTTTCGGAATATGTGCTCTGTATTAAAGTGGCAAGATCAAATAGCAAGGGAAAGTCTATTTTTTGGACAAAAATCAAAGTCTCTAATAATAATTTTAATAGAGAAATTGGCCCCTAATATATATTTTTTGTTTTCAAACGAAGAATACGAATACATACTTTAAAAAATAAATAAAAATCCACCGAAACGTATCGGAACATTCCATTAGATTTTTTTTTTTTTTCATTAATCTAGCAACATTTTTTTTCTTGATTTGTGCCTTTTCTGTAGATCGTTATTGGAACACTGCAAATTGTTGGACTCAAAACATTTCTTCCACTCCTTTCAACGATTCCACTACACCTGTAGAAGAGTTCTGGACGTATGCTATAAAATTTTCTTCTTTCCCAACAGATACAATATCTATACACATACATGAAAAAACCTTGTAAAAAATTATTTTAAAAAAAGCAGTTTTTTCTCATTTGAAAAAATGAGCCCCCTCCTCCAGTGTGTATGCGTGTTGACTATATATTTATATATAAATTTTCATTTTTTGTTCAAAAAATGTTTTTGTAAAAAAAAAACATATTTTTTTGACAAAAAATAAGGTACAAAAACATTAGGTCATTAATTATTAGAAGATAATATATATTTATATGTTTGTGTTGTGTGTTGAAATGGAGGAGGGGTTAACCTTAAAAACCTCCATCATCAGAACCTTCAAACCTTCTTCTTCTACTACTTCTTCTACTTGAGAGATCTTCAGCTTCAAATCGAAGTTTTGTTTTCCCTTTTTTTAACTTTATAGATTTCGTGTTCTTAAAATGAATGGGGGGATTGAATATGGACTCGGGAGTTTGAATTGGGAGCTAGTCGGAACCCTGCTTATTGGATGGATACTTGTATATCTTATCATTTGTCGTGGACTCCATCAAAGTGGATACGTCATTTGGTTTACAGCTTTGTTTCCATATTTCGTCATGATTACTCTTCTCGTTCGAGCCCTCACATTGGAAGGAGCAATTGATGGACTTAAAGCTTATGTTAAAGTAATTTATTTTTTTCTCTTATTTTATTTTGTAAGCCTTTTTTAATCTATGATTTTTTAGCTGGATTGGAGATATTTTTACAAAGGGAGCACTTGGATTGATGCGGCTACTCAGATTTTCTTTGCTTACAGCGTTGGTACAGGCGCATTGCCTGCTTTGGGATCATATAATCGATTCAATCATAACTGCTTTAGGTTTGTAATTGACATGAGTTCACTTAGGGTCTCTGATTTTCCTTTGGGGGGGCTTTGAATATTTTTTTTCAAATTTCCCCACTAACATCTCATTTTTCTGACTTTAATATGAGGTGGTTGGTTTTTTAGAAAGTAAAATATGGGGCGAATGAAAGATCTTTTTAATGACCTCTTTCTAGACTATTTCAATATTTAATTTAGTCTAGGTTTTTTGATAAAAGTAATATTTTTATCTATTTAAATCTAACTTGAACCACACATTTACATTTTCATTTGCTTCATTCAGGGATGCATTCATTACTTGTGTAATAAACACAGCCACTTGCTTGATGGCTGGTGTTTTAGTCTTCTCCATTTTGGGGTATATGGCACATCTTTATGGAACAACTGTTGATCAAGTCGCCGCTTCTGGACCCGGATTAGTCTTTATTACATATCCTGAATTAGTACTAAATCTTCCAATCTCATATTTCTGGGCAATTATATTCTTTTCAATGCTTTTGGTTTTGGGAATCGATACAGAGTTTTGCAGTGTAGAGTCCCTTATTACTGGTATTGTGGATAATTGGTCTACCCAACTTTTGCCTCATCGTAATAAGGTAGCAATGGGAGTTTGCGTGTGTCTTTTTTTCCTTGGACTTCCTATGGTAACTGAAGTAAGTTATTCGCTCTTATATGTCAATTTTGTCCAGTAACTATAAAAACATACAAAAACATATTTAACATAATCCAAAAATGTAGGGAGGGATTTATCTATTCCAAATTATGGATTTCTATTCTGCATCTGGAATGAGTCTTTTATGGATTTGTTTCTTTGAAACAATTGCTATTTCATGGTTCTATGGAGCAGAAAAGTTTAGTGACAACATTAAGGAAATGATCGGAAGAAGACCCAATTTATTTTTGAGATTATGCTGGAAATTTTTTGGACCTTTTGTGATGGCTGTAAGAACAAATAATTCATTCACCTTTGTTTTGTAATACATATTAATTTAATTGTTATTATATTAGGGAGTATTTATTTATTATTGTATATCTTACTCTCCCGTTGAGTTTGGTGAATATCAATATCCTAAATGGTCTGAAGTTATGGGACTACTCATTTCATTTTCTTCTATGATTTGGATTCCTGGATATGCAGTCTACTACATTCTTAATCAACCCGGAAGTTTGATTCAAGTACTTATTTTAAATACCTACATATAAACAAAATTTACTAAAAAACAATCATTTTTTGAACCTGTACGTATAGAATATCAAGATGGGAATGATATCTCAAATCAATGTTCGAAGAGATGCTCTTTGTTCTTCAAGTACTCCAACCGCACCCTTGGTTTCACAGGTCTCTGTTCCTACTATAATAACAACAGACTTAAACAACGTTAATGAAAGTTCACCATTCATTACTAAATAATTTACAAAAAAAAAATCGGAAAGTTAATTTGAAAAAATATCTAATTTCGGGTGCTATACATACTAATTTTCTTCAAAAATCATACAACAAAATGGAACGTCTAACTAATTATGGATCTTTTAAATAATTTTTATTTAGATTTTATCTTTTTGTGAACACAAGTATCGTCACTATTCTTAAAAAACAAACAATAAAAAAAGACACGAAGGAATATTTTCAAATAACATCATAAAATTTTCTCAAAGCAAAAAAAAATCAAAAAAATAACAACAAACAACAAGAATAGATTATTTTTCAACCAAAAAAATTGAAATATTGATGATGAAAAATTAGTTAAAATGACGTTGCATGTAATTTTAGAACTGAAGTATTATTTATTTCCATTTTTTCTTTTAATAATCTGTTGTATTTAAGCCATGAATATTTGTTTTATTCTTATTTATGGGAAGTTTTGTTTCAAAAAACGTTTGAATTATCATTGTCTTATTTCTTATATTCTGTCTTGCAAATTTGTTTGTGTTAGGATTTATCATTATGATAAAAAATTATCATTATAGTTTTTCCAAATAATTATCTGTGAAATGTCAAAAAGGACTTATATAACTTATAACTATTGTGCTGTTTCTCCTTAAGTAAATGTCTTTATTTTTAGTTAATGAAGAGTAGTTAAAAAATTTATGTATGTGTTAAAATATTTAGTATATAGTAAACTCCTTTGTCATGTGAATACCTATATTGAGAATAAATAAATTATATCAAATTAAAAAAGTTTAGTTTCATCATTCAAATATACAAATGATGCCATCAGGCCTCTTTTGAATGGCAGTCACTTTCAAGAATAAATATGTCTCTCAAAATAGAGTGTGGATTTCATTTTTCTTATTTTTTTTTTAACTATCGTACATTCATATAAACAAATTGTTATTATTAACCACTGAGACGCTGCCAATTGTACTTAAAGTAGCGAAAATAGAGCCAAGCCGATGATTGCCTTGCCTCTCCGTGGCTTCTAAGACCAGTTGGAGGGCTATAAAGCACAACTTTGGATTAGTTTTTTCCACAAAGACCCCACGCCACCTTCTGACAGAGGGCATGAAAGCCAAGAGGCTTGGGAGGCGCTAGAAAATCCTCATATGGATCAAGACAAATGGATCAATTGGGAAAATTTTCTTGACAATAAGATTTTCACAGATGATCAATTCCACAAACGTCGGAACGACCGCTGGCTTGTGGAAACTAAAGTAGAGATCCAAGGGTTTTTCCGAACAAATATATGTCTGTAGGAATGTACCTCCTCTCACACGTCCACTAAGTTCCAAAAGTGATGTATAGATAACATTGCTCGATTCTGGTACAAAAATATATGGCCCTTCCTCAAAAGATTTCAACCGACTGGACTTTTGTGTATGTATACATTGGAGAGAGAAACAAACAGGAACTCAGACAAAAATATGGACTCACTGAAGTTCTACATAGTGGCTGCATAGGACAACTTGTCAGAAAAGTTGATCATCAATACCTACATGGCCTTCAGGCGACGTGTAAAGGCTGTAATTGATAATGACGGTGGCCATATTGAGTTAAAAAAAATTCAAAAAACCTTGTGTATATGTTTTGTTTACATAATTTATTGGCCTATTATTGAAAATATAAAATTATTGATGTATTTCTAAATCCACTCTCATGTCCCCGTTTTGCTGCCTACCCTGTATATGTCAATGTCAAACATGTTAACACAATACACATATTATTAATTGTGCTATAAGTTGAATTACTGATATTGATAGCAGCAGTGCTATTTGTAATCACTGGGTACTCATTTTCCACTGATATCTACAACACTTCCGTGCCGATAGTCACAAGTTCTCTTCACTCTCCCGTGTACTTAAACTCCAAGAATCACAGACCTAATCAGATAACGATGGGAAAGGATTAATGATTAAATAGATTTTCAGAAACTGTTTGAATACATGTTGTACGTACAGTGAAAAAATATGTAAAAATAGGGTAAACATTAATCTTCCTCTTTTCTCTGGACATGTCTTATTTTGACATCCTGTCCAAATCGTTCAGGCAATGTTTTATAAATCCATGATATGTCTAGGTTTTTTTATTTACCAAAGTAATTTTTCATTCTACTTCAAAATAAACGTCAAATTAAAAGACTAAAAAAATAGTCCAAAACAAATAAGATTAAAAATGCATTAATATTTGCGTCACAATACCCCTTCTTAAAACCTAAAACCATACCTGATTTCCTTTTTTAGAAATCAAAATACGGTCATCGTATGATAAAACTAATTTTCCTAATTTCCAACTAAATTCCATTTTTTAAAAGGGAATGCAAATATCTCTAAAGACGATCTAGAAAAATGGGATGTCTTATTAGATAATCTTTTGGCAGCACCCATGACACGGTCAGGGGTTACCCAACCTTGAGAAACGCTGGTTGAGAGGAGAGAGAAAGTTAAGTAGGGTGACCTTTGTTCCTTATTATTTTGCCCTTCGTTGTTTCAATCAGGGGAAAAGAACCTGTAGTTAGTGTTGTGACAGTCCTTATTTATTCAGTAGGGTCCAGTACAGTCTTAGTAGCGGTCTGTACTAGAATTGATTAGAAATGAAGTTGAGTAACGCCACTCAAGACCGAGCTTTTTATGTTTTTATGACTAATTTGCAAACTGAACAAGACGGTACTACTTTATTCAGTCCTAGATTAGGACCCACACAGCATAGCGACGATTCTTGTTCTCCCTTGTAATATTTTATCTTATATTTTTGATTGTATTCTGAGGCATATTGTTATTATTGTATGACAGTCAACTTTGACTGTCCCTTGAATAAATATGCCCTGGCGCTTGAAGAATAAAAAAGATTTTCATGATCAATCTTATAAAAAAATAACTACCGAAGCATGTCTATGCAGCTAGTATTATAGTTTATGCACACTTATCTATTTAGTTTGGAAAAATTCGATTGAAGCACCTCACTTTTTTAAATCAAAATATAACTGAAAACAAAATGAAGAAGATATAATTTTTGGCTGTAATACATTAGGAGGTTATTTGATATTATGGACGACATATTTCATAACTCAGCAATTTATTTATTTTTATATTTTATGTATACTTATAAGCTAATAATAATGTACTTATTATATATTTACATTCAACATTAACGTGATATGAAATTGAAATGAACTTGTTTTATAAAACGATAATATAAATACAAATTTATTCTACAATTATTTTGTATGTATTTGAAACTATCAATAAAGGCGTTAAAACATATGTAGAGATCGTAAAATAAGATAAGGGGTATTGAAATCATATGTAGATTTAGTTACTTAAAAGTAGATATCAAAGGATAACGTAAAGATTCAATCATTTGTACAGGGTGTTGCAGATACATCCACATAAATTTAAAGCCTTCCAAATCATTGTGTCATTCTGGATTTGTAATACCCCAGAAGTTGTATATTTTGAATTACAATGAGTCTGTCAAAAAGTAATACAAACAAGCTATAAAAATTGGAGAAATAATCGATTTTCGTCGCACAGGGTCACAGCCCACCTTCTTAAATATCCCAATTAAACTGTGTATGATGCTGACACTACTTTTGACGACGAGGAAAATGTCAAAAGAAGAGACCATAAGGCAAAGAAGGACTGGATCCATACTCACACCTTTGATGCTGTCCTAAAATTCTGAGCACTCCCAACCCGGAAGTAGCCTTATCATTTATTGATTTGTTATTTTTGAACGGAAGGATTGATAACAAGGCTTGTGTCAGCTCTAATGCAATTATCAAGTATTTGAATACTGTATTTGTTAAGGAAATAACCACATTGGATTCCGCAGAGATCGTCAGGGCTTGTAAATCGTTCAAATGTCGTGTAAAAGTTGCTCTGGAAGCAGCTGAAGAATATTATGACTAGATTTATAAATATATTTTATAATTAAATGAAATATTAGTGGTGTATGTACTTGTAACTATTTTTTTTTATGAAAAGCTTTATAGCTTGTGGGGATATATCTGCAATACCCTGTAGTAAAAAAAAATATTAATTTACAACATTCTCGTCCTACCTTGTAATAACTGTAGATTTCTTCATGATGTCATACATACATTGGTTGAACAATATTTAACGTTTTAATGTTTTCACTAAAGGTTTTTTCCCATTAAAAAATATGTATCGTAGTAAAAGAATCTCCTTAGTCACTTTTGTTCAGAAGAAATTCAACTTAGATACACTCACTGCATTTTTTTTTTTTTTTTTTCCAATTTTTAATTATTTGTCTTTTTCTGTTAGAAAAGTAGTTCCTATCGCCCTTTGACACTTCTAATTAATAGAAAAGCAGATTTATGTGTACATTTTATATATATGAATTATAAAATAAATAATATGTATAAAATCCAAGACTCATAAATATTGACCACTTAAATGTATTTTTCTTAAGAATAAACTTCGTCTAGAATTTACAAGTTCCCTTAGTTTTTGTTATTTTTTACTTTATAAATAAGTGATGAAGTGTTTGTTGTATAATTTTTATTTTTTCCTTTAAATTTAGAAATGATGATAATATTTGGTCCCAATGTTGCTATGGATCAAAAGTTGTAAAATTAAAGTCATTTCACATGTAGTAAATCAATATATGTACTTAACGAGTATTACAAGAATTATAAGTATTTTTTTCTTTGTTAAATTCTGACATGGATATTACTCAAATCTCTAGTTTTTTCTATTTGATCTCTGCTACAAAAATATGAAAAAATATGTCTTTGGAAGAAAAATAAGCTTAAAATATGACTTGAGCGGTTCCATGACCATTCGCTGAAGGACTATTTGAGTGAAAAATGATATTTGTGATGGCATATTTAAATTTAATTTAAAATGATATAATAATAAAATAGGACCTACCCGTCTAATATATTTAATGTCGAATTATCCTAATAATGTTTTAATAACTCCAGAAAAGTTATGTATAACAGGTCGATAAACAACATAATAAACAGTTCTCTTTCAACCATAATAAAGATATATACTAAGACAAACTCCCTAATCCTCTTCCTAATTCCTTCTATTAATTTGTATTTAATATACCTATGTGCGTTCTCCCTTTTTTCCGTTAATACAATAATTGATCTTTTGGATCTTTAATTTTTTAGTGCATTTTCGAATCGATAACCTATACCTTAAAAAAACTTTGAGACATGGGGAATCGATCTTGCATTATGAAAAAAAATCAACTCATTTTCAAAAAAAAAAAATCAGAATCAGGATCAGATGATCAGAATGAATCATAAAGCCAAGTATGTAACTTAGAATTTTGAACAATTTTTATACCATATTTTTGTATCTTTCTCCGTTATGGAAATAAATACCCTGGTTATTCGGTTTTAGAAGCGGAATAATGCATATATCTACTATAGTAGACTAAAATGTACCCCTATTATATATTTTATTACGAATTATTTTATTATGCACATACTGAAAATACTAAAACAAACTCGCTAATCCTCTCCTTTCCCTTTATTACGAATTACTCTACTATCCACATACTAAGAATTTGAAATTTGCTAATCCCTTGTTAAACATACAAACACCAACTATGGTATCTCGAAAATTCCCACCTGGAGAATTCCTCTCCCCCCTTGAATTCCCACCTATATTAATAAAGCATTTTCAAATAAAAAAACAAAAATTATGTAAATAGATTTTTTGTTTGCATATCTATTACCCTTGTATTTTCTATATATTTTCTAAATTAACAGCAAATATAAGCATGAGATAATAAAAAGTAACTTGTAAATAATCAAAATTTTCATGATTATCACAATCATTTAAAATATTCACAATACGTTGGTTACAATCCCGATATCGTCTTCTTTGAGCAGCGGAATGATGACATGCAAGCTGTTGAATAATCTATATAAAGATCTTGTTTTCTCCATACTTCAAAAGTTCGAGAAACTTCAATAGAACTGGATGGGATGAAACAACATGTGAGTTGCGAGGAACCCCCACAGTGCAATCCTTCCACATTATTGCTTGTCCGTTGTAATCCTTCGTCTGTTTGATTGAACATATTCCGCAATTTCATAGAAAATCTTGGACTACCACTATACACTTATATCTATAAGAAAGATTTGACTACTGGTTTGAGAACATTTGAATGTATATTGAGACGAAAAGGCTACTAATGTAAGACAACAATCAAGATCAACGAAAACAATGAATTTATTGAACAAATCAACGATAATGCACACGTTCCATTGCATATTGAGGCCTTAGTAACCATTATTACAAGAATGGCTAAATAAACAATGGATAGATACTCCACAGCAAATTGTATCCCAAGGATTAAGTGATAATCTTCCTACAATTGTGACGGTGAGAAGAAATATTCGAAAAGTTAGGGAAAGAAATGAACGGCCCCCGAATCCATTAAATAGGCAGAATGTTATATTTGAAATTGCTATTGGTTTATTAATATAAGTGGGAATTCCCCGGGGGGATAAACAAGGGGAAATTATTCACCGGAGGTCAATTCTCCAGGGTGTCTCCGAGAATCATCTACTACAATATTATATTGTATTAGATAGGCATTATTCTCTTTACTTTATTAATTTATTATAGAACAATTAATATAATTCATGTAATATATGTAAATTAATTAATGCTCTTTTGTAGAATAATTTTTATGATTATTTCTATTCATTATTTGCACAAAACAGTAGTATGTGGTTCGAATGTATTTCGAATTCTTTAGTCTCTTATTACTTTAAATAATATGTTATTTTATCTCCCCACTGACCTTAGTTATTGTCCCATTACCAGCCTCTCCGTTTATAAAAACAGTTCATAGCCCCAAATATGGTATATAAGTGGGCTCCAGCCATAGGGTCTAAAAATATATTGAGAGTGATAATCCTTGGCAGATAACTTTTTTTCTCCCACCTACCCAAACAGTTATTTTAAATAACAGAAGGCAACAAACTACATGATACTGTGCTGCGTTCATATAATGATGATAAATGAAATTAATTAATACAAAAAAACTATTCAGTAAAGGAACACTTATCAATTTACCTATATAATGTGAGACATATAACATATGAACAATACCTATTTTTTATAATGTAACTTTAAATTGAATTAAAATATGTCATCCCATATATTAAATATCATTTTTTGGCCTAATTTTCTTCGGCAAAAAAGGTTTTCTGTTAATAGCCCACTCAAAAAATTGAAACGTTGTGAGATATTTAAACGAAAAAAAGTGCCTTAATAACATTTAGAACAGTTATATTTTAATTAGCTTGAACTAAGGTAAAAATATGTAAACTTATTCTTATAAAATGTTGTGTCTAATCCGAATTGTTTCTTAATTGATGAACATAGCATAAAGACCTTCAATTGTTTATCGTATATTAAAGCGAAGTTATGTATACTTAATTTTTTTTTTTTTTTTTTTTTTTTGCAAGGGAATTTCAACAAGTCTTCATTTTTAGAAATTGTTATTTTTATTGTGGAAAAAAAGATTGAAATTTGTCTATTTTAAAGACATAAATATTTTACAGATTGATTAATTATTATATAATTTTTGAATGTGAGGGATGTTAAAAATTATTGTAAGACATTGAAAAAAAACTATAGTATTTTTAGGACATTCTAATGTACAGGATAATCCAAAATTAGTTGTATTAACCAATCTATTTCTATAAATATTTACTCAAATTGGCTTGCTACATGTGTAAAGCTTCTATATGATCAAGTAATCACCGTTGTATTTTACTTCTTTGGATTTTCTGCCGTTCAGCTACATATATCAACAAGTCATCTCGTGATCAATCTATACATCGACAAGTCCTGGAGTGGTAAATCAGTTGAAGAATGGAAGGAAATGTGTTGTTCTATAAATGTGGAAAGTGGTTACGATCTTGGACCATTCTGGCCAGATATAGCAGAACTTCATCCTGTTGAAACCCTATTATATCTTTGGGAAAGTCAGCATTTCCCAAGAGCAGTACTTTGATGTTTAAGAACTCCGAATATATATAAATTAATTATACTAAATTAAAGAACAATCATACTAGACGTAAACTTAAAATCTATATCGGCTACTAGTTTAATACTTTTTTATATTTTACAATTATCATTTATCAGTAAAAACATCTGATATGTTTTCAGTATAGTTATTGATCCCCCACACTTTCAAAATAATGACTGGAGCTTGATATGAATGTACAAAATACCATACTGAGTAAAACTAAAATAATAATAAACTATTCCAAAATATTTATATTTTGCTACAAGAGCGAGTTTATGTTGCTTTGTAAAAAAAAATAAGAAATATTAAGTACTTTGACTCAAATTGGATATCAATTCATAAACTAGTCTATCTTGGGCATAATTGATTAAATGGGAGATTTAGCATAAAATTTTAAATGAGTAAATCGTAATAAAAATGAAAATATTACACCTTCTAAGAGAAAATTAAACACATCAGCTTAAAGGATACTATTTCAGGTAAGAAAGATTAAATTTTCTAGTACAGTTCCTATCATTTTTATGTACCATCCATTTTAAAGACTGACGACATTTTTTTCACTAATCAATAAAATTAAGAAGTAGGTGTAATATTTTTTTTTTTTTTTTAAATGTTCCTCTAGAAGAAATAGTAAATATTAGGTATCAATTTAAAGCTTATTAAATTATCAATAAAAGAATAGGTAGATTAAGTCTATAGGGGTTTTCTATTAATGGATATGGCTACCTAAAGTCCGGCATTTATCAAAAAGTGTTAATTTTTTATTCTCGTTTGTCACTTGAGAAATATTTTTTAAACGGCCATCACAAAAAAGTTATGGAAGAAATAACTAAACAGACAGATTTATTTTAAAGTCTTAGCTACTCTTTATCCTTTAACATAAATTATGGTCTTTTAAATGTACATTGTAAATTTTATATGTCTACAAAATTGGAATTTCAAAAATTTTGTCACATAAAAACAGTCATTCTGGACAAAATTGGTCATAAATTCAAATTTCATGGCGAAGCAACACAAAATATAGGATTGAAACTTAAGAAATCATAATTTAAAAATATTTTTAGCTTAGATAAGACTTGTTAGACAATTATCAATGCTCATTGCCTAGTCTAAATATTTTTTTTGACACTTTTGGTAGTGAAACCGGGGTCAAATCTCCCATCATGTCATATATATGTCCAAAATATACCTTTGTCTAACCAATTATTAATATAAAAGTTCATTTAAAAAAGGTTGTCCATGGATGATCTAAATAGATTAATGAGACATTAATTCATATGTAGGTATAGGGTTTGACACTAGTTATATTAACCTGTAGAATAATCAGTGTAAATAAATGCATACATATGCAATATATAGGTATATCAAGGCAAGATGAAGGTTCAACAAATATTTTGTACTCTACAAACTCAGATCATTAACTTTTTCTATATGTATTCTCGACAATCTATCTTCTTTGATTCACATGGTTGCCATTAGATACGACAAGAGTTTATTTTACAACTTTTCCCAGGTATTGTCATAAACTAATATTTTTGTACTGGTCTTATTACCAATATTAGTATCAGTATTCTTGAATAAAAGAGCAATTTACATGCAATTACAATGGCGTTTGTATCATTATTTTTGTTAGGGAATGGGGAGTATGAGTAGGGGGCTAGCCAGAAAATTTGAAAACTTTTTTTTAATAAAAGACAATTTTCATTCTCGTTATTTAGAAAAATATATATATTATTGTATTTTTCAATAAAATACAAATTTTCATTATTGTATTTATTAATAATACACAATTTTCTTTATCGTTGTAACATTTTTTTATATTGTTTTGTTGTTTTTTAGTGAAAGGGACTTGTGGTAAGATAAATGACCTGCTCTTTTTTCTTTTTTTTTCAATATACCTTTTCTTATTATCATGGTTCTTTGATAAAAAAATATTTATTGTTGTTTATTTGAAAATAATTATACAATTATATTCATTACGTGACCATCAATCAAGATCTAAAAAAAGGCCCTGGTTTGTACCCTGATACCACTATAGTACCGGTTTACTGAATAACAATACTTTGCTCAAATATGTTGCAAAAAATTTTCACTTCCTAGGAGTTTATAAAAATATTGCCTCTAAACGTGAGAAATGAAATACATATTTTGGCTAAACTGAATTTATTTTCTGTAATTAGTAATTGCGCAAAAAAAATCTTTTTATGATTGACCCTTTCTCTCTGAC
The DNA here is from genome assembly GCF_016086655.4 of Lepeophtheirus salmonis. Taxonomy (NCBI): domain Eukaryota; kingdom Metazoa; phylum Arthropoda; class Copepoda; order Siphonostomatoida; family Caligidae; genus Lepeophtheirus; species Lepeophtheirus salmonis. Next base: position 67,220,383 of record NC_052135.2, read on the forward strand.
TCTCTTTATTCTATGTTAAGAAATACAAAAAAAAATCGATTAAACAAGTATATAAAAATCAACATATGTAACAAATATTTCAAACTGTGAAACAAGTCACACACGAATATGTCAGCTACAGTCAATAAAAGAGTTCAATAAGTTTATTGACTCTAAAATATATATGTACAAATATTGAATGTTCATTTTTGATATGAATAAACAAAGAGGTCAAGTGCAGAGTGCTCTTTACATACACATTTTTATATGAAAATGAAAGTTATTTATGATATTCATAAATTAAATATATGTAGACGAGAAGTTCGTACAACAACAATTTCATGTTGTTGTCTCTTCCTAAAACATCAACTTGATAGTCTCTACCAAAACTATACACAAAGAGGGAAAACAAAGACCACGTAATGAATATTTTTTCCAAATATGTTGACTTTGAGATAATTTTTTGTGATCAAGTGACGTCAAGTGAATTTAAATGTTACTCTATAATTATCTTATGCAACTTAAATGAATTAACCACCATTTTAACTGAATGTGAATGGTAAATTCTACAAATTGAAGAAATAATTGCATTTCAAACTAAGATGGGCTTTTTAAATAAAAGATAAAAATCAATTCTTTTCGAAAAAGGAATTCCTTTACGGTCTTGTATGATGGCAATAAGCAGATCTGAATATATTTTCAATTAGATTTTCTTTAGAAAAACAAATATCAGACGAACAAGGAATCTACTAAAAATAACAGCCGCGTCTCGCCACTTTGTTTTAAAGTTTAGTATCAACATACATTTTGTTTTATGTCGTGTTACTTTATTTTGCTGGAAGTCCATTTATAAAATTTTAGTTATAAAACTACTTTACTATCCATATCACTAACATTGTATGTTGAGTTGCCTTTGTTCTTTTATTGCTCACGAACACCAAGTAAATAATATATCTGCAACAAAAACTTAAAACAAACAATTAAAATATGAAAGATTTAATTATAAGAAAAAACTCATTATAAAAAGAAGTACTTTTAATTCAATATAATGCATTTACATAAAATTTGCCAAATAGTGACACTAGATGGAGTTATTGTCTCTTCAAAATACTTCCTTCTCGATATTTTACTTTTTTAATGTAGAGAAAATAAATAGTTATAAAAAATCAGCTGTCGGTGTACTCATGAGAATTGGAGAGTAACGCAGATTATTTGTTAGTGGAATTATAAATGTGAGCTCTTTTTAGGGATTGAAAATCGAAATCAGAGTAATTCCTGTACATGTACTAGCTAGATACGGAGCAAAGTTGTTGTTTCTTCCCTTCCACTCATAGCTAATCCAATGAAACATCAATGAAGCTGCGTTCTCCCAAAACATTATTCGAATTGTAAGGTTTACCATAACAATTTTCGAGTTATTTTTTTACATACTGAAAGAACTTAGAATTTACAACTCCAAGGATATTACTTATTCGTCCCTTCCATGCAAGCCCATCCTGTATAGATATTTATATTTTGTGTACAAGTTTCAATGTCTGTACAAGTTTTAATGTCTGGTCAAGTTGCAACTTGTATAAACACATTGGACAAGTTGTAATTTCTTCGTTTTAAAATACAATACTTAATTGCATCATTAGCCATTCTAATTACCAACTCTTAATGGGCACTATCATTTCATTTGGATCTATAATTTTAATATGTTCTTGATGCATTTATAAGTAATATAACAACTGTGGGCATTTGATCTTTATAGTGCGCTACAGAATACTTATACATATTTAGTATTTTTTACTAAAATGGCCAAAAATTACAACATTTGTATATCAATCATCCATGGAATATTCAATTATAGTCGGATCCTCATCCTAAGTACTGTAAATCCTTCATTTAAAATTAGTCATCTCATTTTTTTGTTGCAAGTTGTACAATTTGGTAGTGCAAGTTGTAACTGGTACAAAATTGTAACTTGTACACAACATATACATATCAATATGCGTTGACACTTTTTCGACATAATCTGCTCCAATCGAAAATTTATGAACTAGTAGAACTCAGTCCTTTATATCCGTACAACATTTACCTCAAATTAAGTTCCGATTAGAGATGTTATGAAAAATAATTTTTAATATATGACGATACTTATTAATAAAACTATAATTAATCAAAACTTCTCAATGTCGTTATGATAGTACAATGTTTATGAACATTACAAAACACCAATACAAAATGCTAATATCCCTCTTGAACGATATAAAAAATTAATTATTAATAAGGGGTCCAATAAATTATACTTTACATTGTACCTTAAAGAAGTTTGTACACTTAGGAGACTGTTGCTAAAAGCCCTTATAAAAGGAAAAATATAAACAGGCTATCATCAAAACTAGAATAAATTAAAATCCATTTTATCAATTTTTGTCCTATTTCATAGAAATACTTTGGAGTAAGGTAACTCTTCAATTAGAAACTTGATTTAAGGTTATTGTTAGATAGAAAATTTTAAAGGAAAATTATAACGCTCAAAATAGAGGAGATAAAAGTTAAATAAGGCTAATTAGGCAAATTTCATTCAAATACATGACATGGAGTGAATATTGTAGATTTAAACATTATGCCTCATTTCTCAACAGTATTTTTCTTAGATTGTGTCTATAAACAGAATAAAATAAATGTATTACCTATCATTAGAATATTCACTTCAACTCTTTATTTCCATTATCCATCAATATTCTCAACAAAACTGACAAAACATTTAAACATTAGAGTAATATAATTCAAAACCTTTAATTTTTACAAATTAAATATAATTTGATAAGTGTTGCGTATGATCCATAGCTTAAATAAAGGAGACAAATCGATGTAAATATTCCTTCAAATAAATAAATAATGACTTTCTAAATAGTGAAGGCCTAGAATATACATGGACTCACGAAAACCAGGTAAATAATACCTGCAATAAAAATAAGAGCAAACAATTTAAATAAAAATAGGAGTTCCTTGTATAGTCATTTTCCAATGGATAATCCTGAAAATGAATCCTCTGTCTACCCGAAAGTACTAACAAATGATGAAAATGCTGAGTTGAATTCAACACTGAATCTTCCTGGTTCTCTTCATGATACACAAGAGATTGTAGAACCAGTTAATGCCAATAAAGAAAATGAAAGGGTAAGTATGTTCACTAGCATACCTATTTTTGCGAATCAAGCAATCAACTATACTTATTGTAGATTATGGATCTGATCGAAACTCTGGAGTGTCCTATTTGTTTCAATATTTGCTCCACAGAGCCAATTTATCAATGTCCAGAAGGTCATTTGCTCTGTAAAGAATGTAATAGGCAATTAATAAATTGCCCATCATGTGATCATGCGTTGGTGAATGCAAGGAATCGAACGGCAGAGTCTTTGGCATCGAAACTAAGTGTAAATATTTAGTTTAAAGCAGGGGGTTAGTTGAGACTGGGAAAAATAGAAACATTTTATATCAATAGAATTCGCCCCTTTAATACATTTATGAAATTATACAAGGGAGTCCGCGGGATTTTATTTATTTTTAGAATTTCAAAGGATAAATTTTTTCCCCATCCCAAAATTCCCATTGTTTTACCATAATTTTTCTTCTTACAAAGCGATTATCTTTTCTAGACCAGGACAAAAGTTGTTTTTTTTTTTGGGGGAGGGGCTGCAGTTCCTCCAGCCACAATCCCGTGCAGCGCCCCTGTTATATACATTGTACATGCATATATGGCTCCTCCTCAGACATGTCTTTTTCGAGAGGGGTCATCAAAATTTACAAAAAAACTTTTTTTTAAACCAAAACAATGTCATTAAAAATAATCCAAATTCAATTGTTAAAAAAAGAAGATGAATTCTATCATTCATCTTTGTTTCAGGTCGGCATGTAGTAAAGTTAACTCTGATCTTCCTAGTTTAAACTGCGTTTACTTATATGCGTATCTGGTTTAATGATAAACCTTTGGCAAGTCCCGTGACCCCCTAACTAAAACCTTGATGTCAAATTTCTCACAATTTTGAAATTTACAATATTTATTGATGTCAAATTTGTCTTTACTAAAAAACTTTATTTACCAAATTTTGTAAAACTAAGAAAGTATTGTGTTTGCCGAATTTGGCTTTTCTATAACAGGGTATTAGTCAGTATTTGTCAAATAGTAAAAGAGAATTAATTTTAAGAAAATTATTTTGAAGTACAATTGTAAAATATTATTATTTTTTATCGATAAATTAAATATGTAATACTCAACTCCTCAAGTTTCGAAAAGCCGACAACGAACCTCGATAAGCCACTTAAATAAATAAAAATGGATTATCTAATTCAATATTTACAAATATACTTAATAAGATTAAGCAATGTCCTCAAGAAACAATTCATTCTTTTGATCTTTTTCAGACACTTGTTAGAGAAAACGAATTGATTGGTAATACGCAACTACGAGATGGAATTATTATATCAGTGGTAGAGCCTTTAAAGGTTGGAAAGGGATTAATGGCTAAAATTGTATTTAAAATTGAGTCACATTCTCTTGATGGAAAAAATAGATTTTCCGTTAGTCGAAAGTATGGAGATATTGTAAAACTACATTACAAGCTCTATGGAGGTATTTTTTTTTCTTTTTAAACTCTTTACTTGACATAAATTATAATTCCGTTTTTTTCGATCTATGGTAGACATTTTTTTGAGGTTTTCAACACTCAAACACAAAAAAAAATGATATGGTCATTATTTAATATAAATATATTCCCTACAATATATTCCAGATTCATTTGGAAAATTTCAACCCTGTGAAACTTAGTATCGGATCTTTTTTTTTTTTTCTAATTAAAATCTGTGTTTTCAAATTTCAATAATAAGACAATCATATTTAAAATGACTTTGAACATATTATTGAATAATAAATTGATTTTATTTAAGATATAATCTTTAACTTTTATTTTCACATTAATAAAAGAAGTAAAATTTGAAAAAAAAAACATTTATATATATCCGTAATTCTTTAGAGGTTTTGTGTTCCTTCCATTCTTTGTTGCATATTTACTCTTCATATTTACTTTTTTTTATCCAAAGGGCTAAAACAATGAATAATTAATTTATGAGGTATGGGCGTTGTTTTTTTACATTTGTTTGTTTCTAACAAAACGACATAGAGTAGCGCTGTCTTGTGGTAAAAAAATACAACTCCCTCAATTTTTAATACTATTCAATAAAAAATAACATAACAAATTTTACTCACCCTTAGAAAACGCTATGAAGATTCTTCTGTGCATCCCCCAGACTGTTACTCCACCTTGCGGATTTTATATATATTTTTAGTTTGCTCATGAGTGCATTTGTAATACTCCTCCACTCTATAAGCCATTTTCAAAAATTATCGGTTAGGTGACACACGAACGTCCAAAACATATAAATATTTTGCATTTTTGTCAGAAGACATTTCTATGTGGACGAGGCCTTAGTCTAGAGATTTTATTTAATCTTTTTTACAAGAAAAATTTAAAATTGTTATTTCTAATTGATAACTTTAGTAAGTAGATTAAATAAATATTTGTAGTTCTTAAATGTAGAAAATAAGATACTCTTGAAACTTATTTTTGAAAGCTAACTAAAGTATATTCAATATATTTGTGTGGGTATCAATGATTTATCGATCATTAACAAATGTAGTCTTGTGGATATCGATATATTTAGATTTTACAGTGGCAAAATTTTTTCAAAATACAGATAATAATTTCAATTCAAAACTTTAATGATTGATACGTATTTTCAATTCGAAGGAAAAATTATAAACTAGTATTATAAATTAAATTTATCTGTTAACTTTATATAAAAGTTGAACAAATCTAGAGTGTATTGAAAATAAAATATTTCCCTTAGAGCACTTCAAAAATGGAATTATCGTTCCTCCTCCTCCAGTATCGAAAATAGTTGACGTAAATTCACTTTTAATTAAATTTTCGACCATGGAAGAGATAAAAAATCAATCGAAAAAGATCAATTCAATTAGAAAGAGAACAGCCTCATTGAATCGCTACTTTAATAGAATTGCAAAGCACAATATTCTTCGGAAGGATCCGCATTTTCGAGCATTTATTCAGGTACTTAGGTGCACGTGAGTTATTTTAACAAACAGAATAAGATATATAACTATCCAGTGGACTGAATTGTAAAATCATTACTCAATTATAAATATTGAATTAATTTTAATTAATAGGAAAACGAACTTCCAAATGAGTTAACCACTGTCAAAAAACCCGGATTTTTCAAAAGAAATCCCAAACTATTAGAATGGTTCTCTTTTCAAGAAAAAAATCCCTGGTTTCAAACCCGGATGAATAGACTAGAAGAGCTATCTCATCGATTGAAGTCATTTGAAAATGATTTAAGGGCATTATCTCGAATGAAGGAGCAGTTGGTCAAACGAGATGTTGAACTCCAACGAAATATGGTTCAGCTAAATGTAACTGATACGCCCAGGTTCAGTGTTTCAATGTCAAAGGCAATGAATAGTCATCAAAAGAGTTGTTCTATATATTGGAATCAATGTGTCGCGGACATAGCAATTGTTGATCTGTTGGAAGACTATGGATTGATGATTCAGTCTGCATTAAGTACAATAGCATATCGTCGAAAAAAACAGGTAATATATTTACATTCAGAGATGGAAGAAAGTTTCTACAATAATAGTGGTAAAAAGTGTACAGGGGACTATTTTGTGTTTCGAAATTTATTTTGACCCAGGAGGGGGAGGGGTAAAATAACATAATAGATACTTTCCATATATTTACAAAAAAATTGCAAATTAATTTTAAAAAAAAAATTCTAGAAACTTTATTTCTATTACAAATCCAATAATCCATAGTTTTCTTATATTTTTTTACACATGACAAAAAAAAAATGCAATTTTCACCCATTTCTTATTTTGTACATGACTTTTTTTATTATTAATCAATTTAGAAGACGTCATTATTCGATAAGTTGTTGTTTCAGAAGACTTCTTATTTTATACTAGTTTCCTTGAGCTCCACATTTTTATTTTTTTTATTTTGGGTATAGAATCCCTTATATGGACCCCATGAAAATCGGTACCCCCATCTTAGCCTGACCAGGTTCAAAAGTAGCACCCATGTAAAGTTTTAGTCTCATTCATTGGCATAACGGTGTGGGGAATCTTAAAAGACACACAAAATCTATTATACATATAATATATATATATATACATAAGAATATAATTAATTGTAAATATTATTCTGCAAATGAACACACATTAATTTACGTACATATATGATATAAAAATATTCATTTTTCATAAGTAAATTAGTAAAGCTAAGAGAAACATCCATGCCTTTTTAAAATTTTCATTTTAAATTGACTGAAAATATGCCCTAGTATATATTAATATATAAAATATATTTTTAGGCCAAATTGTCCTTCGGTAAATATTCTTACAACTTCCTATTCAGGGGCGTCCTCAGGTTTATATTTTGGGAGCGGCTACTTTTTTCGACTTTTTTTTATAGAAAAATTCAATTATTTTAAAAAGAAATTTCAAAAATTAACAACAGTTCACAAAAATTTAATTTTTTGAAAAAAATTTCAAATATTAAATTTGAGATATTTAATTTTTTGGGAAAAATATCCAAAATTCATATAAGTTGACGAAAAAAATTTTTTTTTTTTAAATTTAAAAAAAATTTATTTCAAATATATAATAATTAGAAAAAAAAATATTCAAATATATAATAATTAGAAAAAAATTATTTCAAATATATAATTCTTAGAAAAAAAAAAATCAAATTTTAAATTTAGTGGTTTCCATGGCTAGGTTCATAGCTAATCATGGAAAACTAAATCTTTTGAAAAAAAAAAATTACAAAATTTAAAGAGGTTTACAAAAAATTAATATTTTTTATAAAAGTTTCATATACATAATTTTAGAAAAAAAAATTCGAATTTTAATTTTTCTTATAAAAAGGAAAAAAATCCTTAATACGCTGCTTTTAGTTATTAAATCGGTGTATGTTAACATAAAGTGCCCTTCATGTATTTTTACGCTCGATCCTCAGTGTATTTTACATTTAATTATATTTTTCTTTGTGGAACTCTTCAATTTTTATATAAGTATAGGATGATGCCATACAAGAACTGTAGTGCTGGATATATAAATAACTATATTGTCCATTGTTTTGGTCAACTAACTTTCGGCTTCATAAAATTTACCTTGATTTTACTCTGCATAAGCACTCTATCAATTCGTGATACCATGACGTTGCCTATAATATATCACACAATCTTACCCCTGAAAAGAAGCAGAAAAAAGAGCCAAAAATCAGTTGGCAGTTGGCTAATTCTTATTAAATATGAAATTATTGTTGATAATTGTCATCTTAGGTGCATTCTCAGGAGGGTTGCTTTTTACTAGAAAATTTAATATTTGATATATAATTTAATTTTTCAATTTTGTTTTCAAAATTTTTTGGAATGGTAAAAATTGTCTCAAAAAATTTGTATATTTGAAATGTAATTTTTGAATTTTTTATCAAGAAAATTTAATTTTTTGAGAGTAATAATTGAATTTTTTTGGAGAATAGCTGTAGATTTTTGAAATTAAAAAAAAAAAAATATTTGAAATTTTTTTCAAATACATTTTATATTTTTGTAAATAGCTGTGGACTTTTGAAATTTTTTCGAAAATATTTAATAATTGAGATTTAATTTTTGAAATTTTTTTTTGAAAAATTTAATTTTTATAGATTTTGGAAATTTAAAAAAAAAAAAAATTACATGTTTGTGAATAGCTGTGAATTTTTGAAATTTTTTTCCAAAAAAAATATAAATATGAATGTATTTTTTTTTATAATCCTGTGGACGTCCTTGCATCGATAAGTATGCAGTTGGAGTGTAAGTTCATGTGCACTATTGTGGTATCCCATTGTTTGATACATTCATATTTTTTTCAAATTTGTATAATAAAAAAAACATTAATCCCCTTGTAAGAGATCACCATAAGTCGGTAACAAACTCCTCAAGAAAAACTTTATCACTCTACATATATATTCTCTAAATGAATTGTTTACAGCTTAAAAGGTAATAATCAAAATTTAACCAATCAACATTCAATACATTTATTAGGATAAAAGAAGCATAAAAATTGAGAGTTGACAACAAAATACAATAAATTTTTGTGTTAGCGAGGTGATCCCGTACTACACGATCACCTTTTTGAAACAAACAGAAATTCCGTTTATTTTCCTTTTTGCGATGTTCCTTAGTTGACTCTTCGAGGCGTTACATTGCTAACACAAAAATATACTGAGTATTGTATTGTCAGCGGTCGAGGTTTCTGCTTCTTTTATCCTAATCAGTGTTTAAAAGGTTTATTGGTTGAATTGGCGTCTCATATGTTGTCAACAATTATTAAATAATGACTCCATAATTGGGAAGAATTGGCTAGCTTCCAAATAATTTTAGACTTTCCTTTGATATCTTTTTGCAGGAAAAGTGACACCATACAATAAAGATAACGTGTATTACATTAGTTAAAGCAGCTGACATTACGTATTGTGAACTCAAACAGGGTAATACATAGGATTTAGATCATTATATTAATTTATATTTATCAAAGAATTTCAACTCAATGTATTTATATTTTATATACATATGTAATGTTTATAAAGAAATAAATATTTATTTATCTATTATAATATCTAAATTATAAGAACGCCGAAAATAGTTACTAGTTGACAACAAAAACATGCAAAAAATTAACTACCATCTGTTTTTTTGTTCTTTTGATTTATATATTCCCATTTTTTTCATTTCATAAGATCTAGCTTTTAGAATTTTGAGCCCTTAAATTATATACTCAAGATCTTGTTTTCAAATAGAATACATGCATTACTTCCTATGATTATTTGCCTATAACTCCCAAGCAATTAATTTAATTAAAATCCAAGTCTAGGTACAGATATTCAATACAAGTAATTTGCTCTTAATATTTGAACAGTGAATTTTCTTTGAGGATATTTATCTTAAATTAGCAAATTGTTTAATTGAGTACATCAATAAGACAAAAACCATTAACTTATGTATATAATTGAATAATAACAATAAGACCCCGCAGCTAATGTTTTTATCAATAGATAGAATTCAATAAGCTCAAAAAGAAAAAAGATTATGAAGCAGAAATGGAAGATTCTGAGGAATCATTGACCAAAATTAATCAGCAAGTACAACGCGAACTGGAACACTTCGAAGTTATGATGAGCCAAGAATTTGAGGAACAGTTTCTCGCCTATAATAGAACGTATTATGAAACGCTACATACAGAAGAAACAATGGATTTGGTGCATAACCATATTTAAACTAAAATGTATTCACAAGGGAAACAAGCTTAATTATTTTATTTTAACATATATATATATTAATAAAGCAAAGTTTATCTGTATGTATGAATATCTGAATATATAAAAAATAGGGACAAGGTGCACTGGATATAGAGCTCCATGATGTATCGCACATATTAATACTGTATAAACGATAAAATGGAGTATGGGGCGTCCGCAGGAGGGGGCTACAGCCCCCCAAAGGAGAAATTAAAAAAAAAAAAAATCCTGCGGAGACACAGTAACATATAGGGAGCACTCTATAAAAAGAATTTAATCTTGCATGTGTTTAATTCAACTTATAAAAAAAAGGAAGTACTTTATTTAAAAAATTAAAGCAACTTGACATGCAGCTTAACAACGAGCTAAAGTACTACCTGACTCATCAAATCATAAAAGTTGTGTTTTTCTCAAGCTGTTATTATTTTTTTTTTTTTATGAAAAGTTTGCATTGCAATAAAGGTAAGACGTGTGAGGAGAGATCGTCTTCGTATTGACCTTATAATATTAAAAACTTGTAAGCAAAGGCTCAAGCGCGCCCCCTACCGGCAATGGAGTAGAAGATCTATAATTACAACAATGACTTAACATTAGTTCATAAGGCCATTCGGCATATTTTTATTTATAATAAAAAACACCAATTTATTAGATTCAAATGTATAACTATACCTAAAAAAAGGCGTTTGATAGGCTTGATATTGGAATTAAATAGTTACATAAAAACGGGCCTTATTTTCTTATAAAAGTATATGTTTGACCAGGTAAATCTAATGAATAATTTTTTTAATAGCCCCATTTGTAGCAGGGACGATTGAGCCTTTGCTTAGAAATTTACAGTATTATGTGTATTGATTGAGTACCAACGATCAAGTGTGCTCATGAGAAATGGAGAGTAACTCCAAGGATTTTGATGGAATCTTCTATATTAGTAAAACAAAAAAATATATATTAGCCAACCCCTTATTAATGTATAAGAATACACATTGGCAAATTCAATAAATTATTTCATTGAGAAAAAGTATTTTATTTCAATTGAAAATGACACTTAGCCGAAAAAAAAACCCGTTTTATTTTATTTAAATTTTGTACACACGCATACTTAAAATGATTGACAGAGTAATTGGATAAATTGAAGAATAGAAATACGTCAAACAATTAAACTAGAGTATATACATAGATTCAATTTCACGAACGATGTAAAATATTGTATCAAAGAATAGAAACACGTGAAAATCACTTGATCACATAACAAAGAATAAATTACAAAACAACAAACTTTTATTTTGCTCATTTGAATCAAAACAAATGATGGTTAGAATCGGGAAAATACCTACTTTGTATTATAGATTAAATATTTTAACAGATTTTTGAAAAATATAAACATCAAAAATTTCAATCTTCATTGAAAAACATATATTATTACCTTAATTGGCGTTTAAGGTGTTTCAAGAATTAAAAAAAAAAAAAACTAGTTAGTCATTTGTAGTAGAATTGGGACTATATCATTGTTCTTAGGAGAACTTTCTTTAATAGAATCTAAGACTTGAATAAAAAAGTTCCGTAAGGTTCTGGGTGTCAAAAGCTCAATATGAAAATAAAAATAGTTATTAATATCAAACTCTAACAATATTTGTCTTAGTAAGACCATAGGTTTTTCAAAATCCTTCATTATTTCACCATTAGTCTCACTTGGAAATAATGGTGCGTTATTTGATGATATAGGAAATATAACGGGTCGAATCTTAATGAAGGAATGGATGAGTTTTATCAAATATTTGCAGCGCAAAACTATTTTTGTTTCTTGTAAATTATCTGGAACATAAACTGAAATAATCAGGGCTCTGTTGCCTACATTAATAGCTTCATTCCAGTTTCTAAGCGTAATTGAAAGAATGGTTTTATATAGACCACAAGATTCTATAAGTAAAAGTCCCATACATAGATTTCGAACATATAATGGATTCAACAAAGTATCATTAGCAATATTTTTTCTTATTTCTCGGATCTTATGAATGACACAATGAGAATTAACTAATGAAACTACATATTTAATCATATCCAAATGTTTGGAATAAATGATGTTTTGTGCATTTTGATTGAGGATTTGAGAATCCTTGGATATTGGAGTAGAATCATTTTCATCAGATTTATCCGTGGTAGTAGTGGATGAAAGAGGATTTTGCTTCTTGATCCTCATATACTTTTCATTCGGTACAATAGGATCACGATGCACATCAGCGTGTAGATGATTAGAATTCACTTTGAAACAAAAAAATATCAAATTAATATATTTTTATATCATTCTTATGATAAATTTTTTATTAATAAACTGTTAAAAACTGTAATTTGGAAAACTAGGTACAATACATTTAAATACATTATTTTACGTCAAAATATCTATCATTTCGAATATTCTGTAACTTATGACACTTTTACCCGATATTATTATATATAAAAGTTACAACTCATTATAATTAAATAATCCGTAAAATAATGTTTGATATATTCTAATTTAGGGAATTTTTTAACTAACTATAACCTTACTATACTATCGTACTTACATACATTAGAATGTTATTACGTTTTAGTATCCCAAATAATGTATCTTTTATACTTAAAATACAATAGATATATGGTAATCATAGACTGACCTCATCCATTTTCAAAGATATTTTTAATTTTTATTATTAAGTATAACAAGATAAAATATATCAAATAAAAATCTTATCCTTTAATTTCCAATTTCAATAAATGATTAAAAGATTACTTTTTTTTAATATGAAATTTTTTTCGACCATAATATGAGTGTTATTTTAATTCATTATAGTTTGCTTACATAGCCACATGTAGTAGCACTGTTTTCCCTAAAAGATCTGTAGACTCCTCATAAGTTCCGAGTACCTTAAGAAAAAGACCCTCACCCCTAAGGTATAATGAAATATATTGAAAATTCTATGTAATAGAAGAAAGCAAAAAAGTCTCATAATAAAGTTTGACTATAATAAGAATTTAAAAATTTACTATAGCTATGTGAATTTCCGAGAAATTGTGAATAAGAGGTAATAAGTTAATTTAAAATAAGGGGTCTTTTCATAAGACTAACCAAGGGCTCACAAAAAATATTATAAAGGAAAAATTGAAGTCGTTAATAATAAAACAAAGTTTGTATGTATGTACTCAGTACAGTTCTTTTTGAGTGTGTCTCAGAACTGTGTAGGAACATTATCTAAGAAATAGAAATACAATCGAGCGTGCGCATCATATGAAAAAATAAAAGGGAGAATATTTGTATGAAGCTGTATAAAAACCGTATGTAAAAATAAATAAAATCTATTTGACCTTTAGGTCAACTCATACTTTGTAATGTTCTACGAACACCACCAACAGACGGAAGCAACGGACCGGAGTAAAGTCAATAAGAACACCTTTGGATTGGGGGTACAATCATACACTAAAACATATATTCTGTCAGGGATTACATTTAAAAGGATGTACATACATATGACTATTAAAATATACCAACTCGTAAAAACACAAGGTACATTACTATCTATTTAAAACAAATCCTTACGTCATGATCTAAAAGTAAATAAAAGACAATACATAACATACTGAATGCAATTACAGGAGGTCCCCGAATGATTCGATCTCAAACACCGCAGGTTTCGCATAATACGGTGGTTAGAATAATTCTGAATCCCCCTATATTGCAGTATATTCCCCTCATATCACGTTTTTTTATATTATGATAGTAAACTGTAGAAGCACAATTAAAGGGCCTATGAAAATCAATATATATATCAAACATGAAACTTCATTTGACTTGATTTTTGTATGATTAAATTCATATTGTAGGAACTGTATTCAATATAACTTAATAGATAATTTATCTTTTGAATACTTTTGTTGTTGTTGATGAGTTCGTTCATACTATGTCTATATATTCACATAATAGAAGGTCATAATTTTGCATTGAGAGGAGGGGGAAGTGTCGAGTAAGTATTTGATTTGATCACTAGACTTAAAACTTTTGTTCTTACTTATTATACAAACTTGATGTTAAAAAGATTACTGAATAAATATTAATCAAGTTTCAAATTTTACAGTATTGAAATGACCGTATTAAAAATCAAGTAAATAACAGAATAAGATAAAATTTTACAACGATTTTACAAGTACCTTGTATGGTGAACATTACTTGAGTTGATAAAAAAAAATATTTTTTTGTACTAACCATACTAAAAAAACAAAGGAAAAATACTACAAAGTGGACATTGAAAAATTATTTCTCCCGTATTTTAAAATATTTTTCATAAATTTCAATTAAAGTGGGATATTTTGTAGATATCAAAGCATATGCCCTTATTAACGTTTTACATATCAAAATTGATTAACAGTGGTCAAGCAAAACAAAACTTCAAACTTTATTTTGTCAAATAGGCAAATTTCCCACACAAAGATTGTACACATGATTGTATATAAACCGAAGTTTATGATTAGGGATCTCAAGAATTCCCCAACTAACACATTCAAATAGATTATGTTTTTTGCCAGCTCAGGGCAGTATATAGTTGTATCAATTATGTAATGGTTATTACCATTATTAAGAGAAACAGTTCGAACTTTGACATCTAATGATAATTTCTTCAAGAGTACGAAAGGATTCCAACACGGACCACTTTTCAATCGTAAATTATTATGAGTATTTGAATTACAGGAAACTTTGATAGGTAAGTGTAGTTTTTCTAACAATATCAAAGGCTTATTTTTAAGGATTTTCTTAATCATTTCTTGGTTCCTAAATATCTTGTCTTCATTAACATGCTGTCTTCTACGCCTTCTATTATTCAATCCTTTCCTCCTCATTTCGAATTATTATACAAATTACTTAACTATAATACGCAGACACTCATTGAACACCAGTAACAGAGTGACTGAACAATCCATTATGGGAAATTTTTAAAATTTCTAGGATTAAATAAGAGTACTTAAGAGAATAAGCTATATAATGATAAATACTATATTGATGAATCAACAGGTTTAACCTCCTTGTGAGAGTAAAAAAATAGAATATACTTATTTATCTAAATACTTACTTTTTTATATATATATATATTATAATATGTAAATATATATATTGCGTGTTAATAGGCAATAGGTTAATAGGTAAACATATTCGTATAAGGACAATTCGTATAAAAACATTTTGTATAAATTCATTTTATGTTTTCGGGTACTGCCGACAGTTTAGTAACTACTAAGACCCCCAATTGTAACCCGAATGTTAGGGGTGTTTTCGGGAACCGCCGGGTCGCAAAACGGGGTTCAACTTACCCCCGATCCTTGAAAAACAACTAAGAGCCCATCTCAACCCCTCCCCAATTGTACCCCGAATGTTGGGTTGTGTGCAACTTACCGCCAATACTTGAAAAAACAGCAAAGAGCCCCTTAGTTATACTAAATGTCCATATACGGAAATGTTTTATACGAAGTTACCGAACACGAATATGCGACTGAAATAAAATAATAAATAAAATAAAGGAATAATCCTTGTGATCCTAATCCTGGGGCGTCCCCAGGACTTACTTGATTTTTTAAAAATTACGGGTTTGTACTTAGGGGAAGACGCCTTTGTAATCTCAATGTCGGTTTTATAGGTGATAATTTGCTCCAATACCTGAAATACTCATCTTTTGTTGCGTTTGGCGAGGTGAAGTAGACACAAACCATATAAAAGAATTACTTGGAGGAATAATATTTAAAAAAAATAAAGATGTCACACTACCCTGACATTGGCACTTGCGTCAGCGTATTTATAGTTAAAGTTATATGGAGAGTACTTATTATTATTCAAATGACGTTTTTAATAATAAAAATAAAATTGAAGAAGAAGGGGGAAACAGATCTATCTCATCAAGGAGCTCTCCTCCCATGGAAAAACTGGTCACAATTAGTTTAAATTGCTAGAAAAAATGGAAGAACTAGGAAAAATCTAAATTTGTAAATTATTTTTAAAAATCTAAAGTTAATTAATGTACCTACTTTATTAAACGTAACATTTCACAAAATAAATAATTAACAAAACCTCTTTTTGAAAAGGGATTTTAATAATGTTGAATTTTTAACAACTAAAAAATAATAATAGAAGGTTACAAAAAATTTACATCTCTGTTAAGTAATTTATAATTGATGTTCCATGTAATGATCAATAACTTAATGGTATAATATTTTTTGATAATAACTACAAATGATAAGCAATAACATATATAAAATAATGGATTACAAATTGATTAAAGTATAATAAATAAGTATAATTAAGTTGTTAAATGAATGTTGCTTCCCTCAATGATACATAAGATGTAGTTAAAATGATTCAAAATTATCCGTGAAATAGTATTTTAAATTTTAGTAAAATATGAAATTGAAATACCAAATACTATTTTATTAATCATTTCTTTAATATTTTGAAGTAATTGAAATAATTAAGTTTCATATTTGTAATATGATTTTCAAGCGTTATAATTTATATCCTACGATTGATTTCTATTGAAACTCAAAGCAAATAAAGGTAATTTAGCTGTGTAGTTTCAAATTATATCAACTACGGATTTTGAATACCTTATCTATATAACCATGACTTTCTAAATCCATGATTAAACAGAAAGGTATGATGGTTCGAAAAGTGGAACCTCTCGTAATTAATTTTAACCTATGAAACATTGTGTGCATCATTATGATGTAAATATATCCTTAATAATAAAATGCACTTCATCATTGTTTATTAGAAGCCAAAGTCAAATAAATAGTTTTGGAGAATAATTATTTTGATGAACCTCTTAATTATCAGTTCCATTTAGGTAATTCAAATTTTCTGTTCGTCAAGTAAATCATATAAAGTATTAATTTTATTCCACTGCCCAAAAATGTACTCAATAGTAATATTTAATAAATATGTACGTATCACTTAATATTGAAAATTGGTGCTAAGAACAGTTTTCATCTGGATTCCTATTAATGTATTTCTATACATTGTATATATCGTATATTATATAAAGATGCAGATTCATTTCATGTCATTTGCATTTATTTTTAAAATGTAGAAACTAGAAATTATAGATTCAATAATCAATTCCAATATTCGTTTTATCAATTTCCCGAAGGTATGATTTTTTTGAGTATGAAGTATTCTACGAATCATCTTTTTGAGTTCATCATCATCAGCATAAATATATCCTTGAGGAGTTAGTTTAGATCATTTTTATCTACTTGCAACTCATTTTTCTATCCATGTGCATTTAGAAAAAATGAATTTGTATGGGTTTCAACCATCACATTTTGTATAGGTACGTGGATATTCTTGTGGACGACCCCTGTTAATAAATCGTTTTTGAAATTTAGTAACATCTGATTTGAAATATATTCATATCCTTTATCCTTATCTGTAACACCAAGTCCTCAAAGATCGTTTTTGAAATTTAGTAACATCTGATTTGAAATATATTCATATCCTTTATCCTTATCTGTAACACCAAGTCCTCAAAGAATCTTTATTATATTTCAGGGGGTGGGCTGGAAGGGGCTGAAGCCTCCACCACCAAAATAAGGAATTTTTGCTTAACAGTAAAAAATTTAATATTTGATTTTTTTTCTAAAAAATTTAATATTTGATTTTTTTTCTAAAAAATTTAATAAATGATGTTTTTTCTAAAAAAATTAAATTTTTTTTAATAGCTCTGGATTTTTGAAAAATAATTTAACTTTTTTTAAACAACTGTGGATTTTTGAAAAATGAATAAGCTTTTTTTTAAAAAGCTATGGATTTTTGAAATTTTTTACAAAAAAATTATTTTTCCAAATTTTTTTCTTAAAAAATTTAAATTTTCCGTCTTTTTTCATTCCAGAAACCAAAATCTCCCCAAAATATGATCCTACCGACGCTCCTTCCTTTTTCGGTATGCCCCGAGGTTGATACAGAGAAATAAAGCCTTATTTGGAATTAAAAGATTAAATTCGATTAACATTTTAGCTGTTAAACATGTTTTTTTAATTCAATTATTTGAACTTTGGTAAAGGTGCTTGTTGTATCTTAAAGTTAATTTTTTTATTAGTTTGTGTCATATAAGATATGGTTCCAGGACACCTGTCGAAAACTTTATTGCCGAAAGTTATTTTGCCAAACATAACCTTTGCCGAATGTCCTCTTTGATCTTTATTCTGAATAACTAGGGACTTTGAAGAAATTTATTACAATTTTGATGATTTCAATATCCCCTTCCCCTAGGGAAACTCCAATCTTCTGAGGGATTCCCAACAGTTTGAGATGCTCTGGACTAAAAGTTTTACTGCAGGCCTGATAAATGAAAGAAAAACGAGCAAGGGCTGAATAATTTTCAGCAAACTTTCTCGTGAATAAGTTTATTTGAGTTTCTAAACTATATTTCATGGACTCATAATCCTTAAAGTGTGACGTTCGTTCCAAAAAACTTTTGGTAGATGTTTTGCTTCATTGTGACGAAAAAGATTGTATTCTTTCAAAACTGCAGCACTTTTGCTACATATTAATCAACTAGCTTTCTAGTTCTTGTTTCTACAAAGAAATACTTCACTCCCCACTCTTCTTGGAAAACGTGACACTCAGTGTCTACTTTTTACTTTTTTAGTAGCCATAATGAAGAGTGAAGATAACGGTATCTGTAAATGAAAGGACGCGAAAGATACATAATTGTGGGATACCGAAACGGAGATGGAGAAATGAATGTAGCTCCTGCTGGTGCTACATGGGCACTGAATATATATTTCTTGAAATTAATAAAACAAGACTAAGATACTCTATAGTTATTTAAAAGATAATACGCCTAAAATACACAACAACAATGGTAAATGTAAGGCATATAGCTATAAATATCTTTTAGTTTTCGCAACAACATATTCAGATTTAAATTTTATCAGAAAGCTATGTATTTCATACGTTTTATAAAGCAAATTCAAGTACCGTCGGCGGCCCAGATGAACAGACGTCGAGGGCCGGATCTGGCCTGGGGTTCGTAGTTTGGTGATCCCTGGGATAGACTATAATGATTAAAAAGAGGAAAATGTTGGATTTAGCACTGGAAACTAGATTGGAAATATGAATGTGTCTTAGTTGATACCATAACGCGTGTACGACTGATGTTTGACTTCCACCACGCTTTTAATATTGACGTTAAAGATGATGAGGTTGCGTGCTTATTCAAAATCTGTTTTTCTTCCCCATCAGTCGGCACTATATATCAAATTGAAAATTATAGCAATGGGGACGTCATAGACCATGAGTGGTTGTGTGTTTTGTCAAAATCTGCCTATCTTACCCAGCAGTCGGTACAATACATCAGATTGAAAATTCTAGCAAAAATAATATAATAATTACTCTTTTAATCATATCTTACTAAGCAATATTATAATATACCGTATCGAATAAAAAAATTATGTATAGTAATTTATTTTAAAAATGGTGAAGAAATAATATGACAGTCATAGTCTGCAAGTATATAAAATATAAATAGCGATAGGTATGATTTATTTATTTGGCTAAGTACCAGATGATTTTGGGCCCTTTTTCTGTTTCTTTTTGGTGGAAAGGTTTAGTGAAATAATAAAGATAACGACGTAATAGAAGGGACTCGTCTTTATAGAATTAATTCATGTTCCCGCTTCGATATCATAATATAGCAGGTTTAGAGATTGAAGGGGGAAATGAACGGTGTTCTCGCTTTCCATTCATTTTTGAACGATAAATGAGAAAAAGAAATCAACTTTGTTCATTTTGTCGTTTGTTGTATTGTTTCTAAAGATTACTACATTCTTTTTTCTCGATTATGTGTATAATTATTATTATTTTGGAAGGTGCATTAAATAAAATAAATCTACTTATAGTTAAAAAAAATATAAAGATCTAATTTTGTATGTACAGTCATCAATTACTAGGTAAATTGATTACTTTTTATGAAATGTCTCACAACACAACATTTGCAAATCACTTGAGCATGAAATTGTCATATATTAAATAGGTATTCTAGGTTAAATTAGATTTTAATTTTCTACATACCCATTCATTTCTTATTTTTATTAGTGTAAGAATAACTGTTCATACTGTAATAAAATTTGAATTTTGTTTCAGAAACGATGGAAAATGTAGTGTAGAATCAAACACATTCATGGGGATGCTTTTTAATATGTAAGGTAACAATTTTTTGGTGCCCCGAAAAAATGAGTCTCAGATTATGTATCACCAGGGCAGATATGTTGGGACCAAGTAAGAAGTAATAATTAAGGTCTTGAAACTTTTAAATATTGTCATAGATTATTTTTGATCCCTTTACTTCCGATATCATTTAACGTGCTGATTAAAAGACAGATTATTTTTAAACAAGGGAGCCCAAATCTGTTAAACAACTAAGTTTTTTCTTTAGAAATTATCATCTTTGGTACTTACAGAAGTGCCTTATTATCAAGGGATTAAGACCATTCAAGAAAATATATAAATATAAGCCATCAAGTCTTACTTATTACGAACAGGGCCCTCACCTTCAGTCTGTAGGCTTCAGAGGCCCTGGACGTAAATACGACGGTCGTTTGAAAAGTTCTTACAAAGTCCGAGAGAGGGCACTTCTGGAGCGTATCGAGGTTATGGTTAGTTAGTATCATCTCTTGGAAGAACACACACCAACTTTCAGCTAGATCGGTCTATTTCTTTCTGTTTAACATTTGTTTCTATCGAGGAAGTGGAGTGATTTTTAAAAATTGGACGAAAAAGATTTTCGTGGATTGAATAAACATTACTTTATGAAAAGCAAACGTCTCAAGAGACTAAAAATAAGTTAAATAACAATTTGGGGGACTCTACACCTTCGTGTAGAACAGTTTGTAAGTGGTTCCAAAATTTTCGGAGTTGCCATATGAGCACAAGCGACTATTTTTAGTAATTTCTAGTTATAGGATACATTAAAAAAATTTAAATTATTATTAATATTTGTGATATTAAGTTAAATAAATGTGAGTTGAAATAGGAACCGTCTTCTTCCTATTATACTTCAAACTGCATGTGAAATCCCTATTATTCATTTTGTAAGTTAGATGTTAGAATGCAAAATAAATTTGTTATGTATGAGCGTCTTTTTATTTACTTTTATATGTCTAACGTAGGGATTAATTTTTGCAATAGTCTATGTAAATAACTTTTATCAAGAAGAGTAAACTTGTATATATATTTTATTATCAGAGTCATTGTGCATCCTTTTAAATAAATAATCCCTTACAAATATAATTATGTGTGTGATTGTATCCTCAAACCAATCGTGTCCTTTATTAGACTTTCGTCCGGTCCGAAACTTCCATATTTAAGTAGCGTTTGTGGAACAATACAAAATTAATACATTCAAAATTTAAAAAGATTAATAGTTATATATAATAAATTGTACATCAACAGGTTAGAATCCTGGAGCATATCCAAGTTTATACACAAAAAAACTTATGTTAGACAATCTACTTCCACACCATTTGAGGATAAGACTCAGCATTGAGCCCATTCACGAAGTTGTTCTTAGAAATGTTATTTGTATTAACAGCTTGGGAAAATAAAATAAAAAATACTTAAAATGTCATTTTTTTAAACCTATGTACTGTTTGCTATTCTCTATTTATCACATCGCTACCTTTATTGTATCATGCAACCTTTCTTCCAAAAAGAACAAAAAAAAAAAAAAGGCCCAAAATCATCTGGTAGTTAGCCAAATAAATAAATCATACCAATCGCTATTTATATTTTATATACTTGCAGACTATCACACTCATATTATTTTTTCACCATTTTTAAAATGAATTACATATTATTAAAATCTAAAAAGTATTCTATTCCATACTCATAATATTGCTTAGTAATATTTTATTAAAAGAGTAGTTAGGAGTAGTTCTTACATTATTTATATGAAGAAATAACCTAAATTCCTTCATAGTAATAATAAAATGGCAAATCTACTTTAATTATAATATTACAGTTGTATGGATGTCACGCAGATAAGCAAGTTTGTGTAGGTATAAAATACATAAAATGGGTACATCCTATATACCAATGTTAATAGAAATTCAAGGTTAGACCATCATGTAGTGGGGCTTGCTAGAATTATCAATTTGATGTATCGTAAAGACTGCTTGGAAAGAGAGGATAGAAAGGGTACCAAATACAAATTCACAAAAGGCCAAAATTAAGAAATGGGACTACGTTGTGACCCAAGAGAGAGAAGTTTGGTATCCTTGGAGTATGATATTATATCTTATTTACATTTTACAATATATATATTATTACTAATTGATCATTATTATTGCAATAATAATACCTATTCGCCATTCCGAAAAAGTATAATGTATTCGTGCAATGAAACTGTCAGTTGTGCAGTTACCATTTGTGATTATCTTAACAACATAATTTATCTTCATTTTCCAAAGGATCAAACGATCCTTTAAGGAGGAAAAAATACGGAATGTGCTTGTCATCAAAAGGACCCCTTAGGAAAATACCCTAGAATTTGTGAGAATCATTTTTGAAGAAAATGCTAATATGAGGTGAATTGCTGGGATTATATTTAAAAAGAAAATGGAAAAGAGATACTATTCCTTCCAGAGGTCTCATATCTGGAGAAGGATTCGAGCAAGCTCCAAAAAAACAAAAACAATATGAATTAAGATTACGAACCATTTTTGAAGAAGATTTTAATGAAATGTATTTGGAGACATTAGACAAATCATTCCAAACCAATGTAAAATCAACTCAAACACTTGTGTTAAAACAGGTTAACGCATCTAATCAAGCATGTGTATCCCGGATTATACAAATGAGTAGGGCTTCTAATACCAGAAAAGATCCACCCATTCTAGAACTCGAGCAACTAAGGAAAACAGAATGCAAATTTACACGCAAAAGTGAAAATCCTTCACTCAGAAAATAGATTATTAATATTAGAATAAGTATTAATAGTATAATATTATAATTCTATGTTTGTTTGTGTGTTTTGCACTCAGATTACCAAGTTTATCTTAGGGTGTAAAATATATAATAAGGGTATATCGTAGTCTACTGTAATATAATATTATAGTTGCTCGTTGGTTTGTCTGTCACACGGATTAGCAAGTTTGTCTTAGTATAAAATATATAAAACAGATATTATAATAGGTGTTTGTATGTTTTTCCGTGGATTATCAAGTTTCAAATTCTTAGTATTTGCATAATAAAATATATAATAAGGGTACATCATAGTAAATATATAAAAAATATTATATAAACGACGGGGGATAAAAAAGAACTTGCATTCCTGTTCTTTGGAAACGGAGTTTAAGTATAGAATAAATTATTACTTTGTGTCAGTATGAAAAGGAATAACTTAAGAAATAGTTATGATGTATATAGCGAGATGAGGGAATCGACAGATGACAACCAATTACATAATGTATTTTTGTGTTAGCGAGGTAACAACGTGCTATATCTAAAATAGCATAAGTGCAGGAAAATATAATTATATTTAAGTTTATATAATAGTATTTAGTATTTTTAAATCGATTTACAATAAGGATAGCCGATAATAATTCTTTAGGAGGAAGATGTTAACACACCACGACTTATTACATAATCACGTCGTTACCTATATTATATCACGTAACCTTTTCTCCAAAAAGAAACAAAAAAGAAAGGCCCAAAATTATCTGGGAGGCAAATAAGTCAATCATACCAACTGAAATTTATATCTTTGTACTCCCAGACGATCACTGTCATATTATTTACACCATTTTTAAAAGAAATTTAATTGACAATAAAATTTAAATTCTATTTTATTCGATACTGTGTCATAATATTGCTTGGTAATATTTTATTAAAAGAGTAGTTAGACATTTGTATTTGTGATGATAGGCAATAATATTTAATACAAATAATAGAATGGCCAATATGCATATTCTATAAACGACGAGGGATCAACAAGAAATTGTATTCCTGTTCTTTTAGAAATTGAGCATAAGTATAGAATACTTTATTACTTTGTTTATTTATCCAAACGAATACATTATGAAATATCCATGACGTATATAGCGAGATGAGGCAATCGACAGCTGAGTACAATATACATAAGGGGTGTCAGGAGAGCTCGCATACGGAAAATTTGTATAGGGTCAAGTTTGTAGTGTGATTTCTGTCACTGGGAAAATTCGTATAGGATAAAGCTCTCGCGGGGGGGGGCAAGGTTAATAGAAATACAAAGTGAGACCATCATGTCATCGGGATTGCTAGAATTTTCTATCTGATGTATTGTACCGACTGCTCGAAACAACAGGCAGATTTTGACAAAACACGCTACCCCTCATAGCCTATGACGACGTTACTATGCCTAGAATTGTCAATTTAATGCATCATACCGACTGCTGAGCAAGAACAACAGATTTTTGACAAAACATGCCAACCTTTATTTACTTTGACGTCAATATTAAAAACTTTTGGGGGAAGTCAAACATCAGTCGTTCACGTGTAATGGTATAACCTTGTATTTCTATTAACCTTGGCCGGGAGACGGTCCCATCCTTGATTTAATTTAAATAATAATCTCACTTAATTATTTAATGACTAATTTGTTCGAACCAGAGACAAATGATTAAAGAAAAATAAATAAATACGACAGTAATTCGAATGGAAGAAGAAGTACTAAACACCACAAAACAAAGTTGTTAAGATATTATTGTTATCACTTAGTTATCCCTTATGAATTATCATTATACTTTAGACATGACGGATCATTCATATTGGAAAAGACTTATGGTGGGACGAACAACCATAACATCAGATTAGGTAAGAGCAGTTATTTCCAAGTTCGTTATGAGCCAGGATGTATCAGTAGAAGAGGTTGTTGGATGTGGTGAGGCAAATCACTGAGAAGATTCGAGGAGGCACTCAAAGGTCGGATCGTAGGAGATTACAAGGAAATGTCAGAGTAAGGTAGGAAAAATGTCCAGCTCAGTACATTTGCAGCAACCTAAAATTGAAATAGAGAGATGCGAACAATGTTCTTCGTCTCTTCATTAATCTTCTTTCTTATTTGAAGAGTAGGAAGCAGGCTGCACTACTTAGTCACTCATGGGACTTGAATCACCAGAGTTATATATCTAAAACTGGGTATTCATTCCTCCCATGGATCTCAAGCCAAGTTATGAGACCTTAACCAGTGACATATACATTTTTCAACGAATTTTTGAGCTTATTTTCAAAATATGATTAAATAACATTTGAATATGTAACTTGATTTGTATTGGTATACTTCAGTGATATTTACCAAAGAATATTAATAATACAACTTTATATATTCATTTTTTCCAATTCAGAATGAGAATTTAACTTTAATAATGTGGATAAGTAATATTAATTATTAATTATCAAGATTTATGGTAATTATTTCTAAAAAGTTTTGTAGGCATAGAATTAGGATTTAAAATACAATAACATAAAGTGCCCTGATATTTTGGAGGGACTGGAACAAACCATACGTACGATAATTAACCATATTAGAAAATTACTAAAAGTGCCTTAAAAAAAACTATTTTTGGAGCCGTTTCAGTAGTGTTTAAATATATATTTTTATATTTATTAACACAAATAAAAACAATATTTTTGTTTACTTTAAATTGTAGCTTAATGCAAGGTAATTAGAAATACAAGGTATGTCAATTAAGCATATTTAGACTGATGTGTGTCTTCCATCACGCGTTTTCTTTTTTTCTTTTGTCGATGGAGTGTAACGTATTATTCGATTTATTATTAAATTCATTGATTGAATTCACGAATAATTATGAAATAATAATTAAGGGTAAAATGCTTTTCAGTTTATAAAACTAAATATACATTAAAAATAAAATATAGATAGAGGGAAATTATTTATATATTGAAAACATAAAAAAATACATAAACTACTTCAACACTTGCAATAAAAATAAATTAGAATGCGATAAAAATTTCATATTTAATTACTTGGAAAGTTACCATACGAAATGTGTCATCTTTTATGGTAAATATGGTTCTATTTAGGTTGACTAGTGGTCGGTACGGTACAACAATTTGAAAAAGAGAGCTGTCCCGATGTATGTGATTGACATAGCTTGTATTTCTAGTTACCTTAGTTTTATGTATGCGCTACAATTTCTATTAATTATTTTTTAATTTTTTTTTGTTGGTTTTCTACGTATTTTTTTAAATAAAAAAATAAATAACATTAATGTATTGTTCAATTCTTGAATATCCGTATTTATTCTCAAAATAATACTTTTAGCTCTTGTTTGAAATGTAAATTATTCAACCAAAATGTTTCATCTATCATCTGACAAAATTGCATAAGCATGTCATTAACCATCCATGCAATATTTTAGTTATTACTTATAACTAATAAGCAATTAGTTTTAATAGCTAACAAGATTCAATTCATAACATAACTATGCACCCAACAACAGATGACTCATAATCTGCTACTGCAGCGCCACCCACTAAAACTTCGTCATTCTATGTTTTCCCTTCTAAATTGATCCGTTATGTAATGGAACAAATTATATAACTTAGGAAAATATAATATTTTATTTTTTATTATATATATAATGAATAGTTTTTGCAAGATATGTGCAATACTTTTAATATATCATATATCTTATTTACCTTAATAAGCCATAGATGTTTTTATTAAAAATTCGAAGGACCAATTGTTAAAGATTGTTATGTCTGACGAGGTTGCTTGACACAAACTCCACAAAGAGGATCCATAATTGCCAAGAGAATTAAAAAGAGAGATCTTGGAGGAATAAGATAACGTACTATATATTCTATACAAACTAATAATACACTACTCTGACATTAACAATCTTGTCATGGTATTTATAGTAAGAAATACAAAGTAGGAATTTATGATATATACATAAAACACATATTAAACGATGACAAACAGTAAAAGCAGAAGGTGGAAGAAGATCCTTGACAGTCCTTGGGACCAGTTCTAAGAATCGTTAGGGCCGGTACTAAGACTGGATTGGACCAAATAAATAAGGTCTGACATATCAAATCCGATGAGGTGTTTAAACACCTCAGAATTCAAATTATTTTAAATACTAAATATTTCCGTGAATACTTTTTTTAAATTATTTTTTTTTACGATGACGCTTATGAAGATTTTGATAATATCGTTTTTATTCTTCTTTAGATACATATAAGGTACTTTTCCAAAAACTAAGAGCTCCCTTTGTGGTTCCATTATTAAGGCAATAATAATCCTCAATTCCTTCACCATCGATGGGAAAAACTAATACATAATGTTTTAGAATGTTTATTAATAATTATTTGTCAGAACTAGCTCAAGATTCTCTCTTCATGATATGATTATTTATCAGATCTCCGGATTCCCCATTTTTACTTTTTTGTTTTTTAGTGTCGTTGACCTAATATTAAATAAACATGCAGTTGTCGTTTATTTTTTTATTTTTAAATCAGAGCATAATAATGAAGTTTCCAATGTTTCATTAACGTATTGTTTAAAATGAATAAATATATTTAATCCTAAAAAAAGAAGAAGATATAAAGTACTTTTAACATTGGTATTTATAACTTTATACATTACTCTTGGGATTCAATTAAAAAATGGCGCGTATGAAAGCGTGAACGATAAATTGTTTTATCTTATTACATTTTATATAAGAGTAGTGAGGGAATATGTGTACAAAATTTGAGGCTTATATATCAACTTTTTGTTTAAAATAATATCATTTCAATAGAAAGAGGTGTTGAAATATGTAAAATATTTTATCAACTCGTTACTTATGGGTCAAATACAGCATGTACAAAGACATTTTAGGGTTGAAGTTATATTCATTGCCTTGTGTCAGCGTCAAATACGTCGAATAGACATTAAACACAAATATTATGGGTGATTTTTTAGTAAAATATATTTTTAAAAGACAAGTTTTGTAAGATTTCACTTCTTGTACTGTACAGAAATGTTTTTTTTAACAAGGTTGACATTTTTAAGTGTAAAACAATCAGTAAATTTCAATTCCAGAACCAACAGTTCTACTTTTCAAATTCCATTGAGTGTTTTGTTTCCTTGTTTCTGATTGAACAAAACGGTATTGTCTAGGGTAAGAAAGACTCACATTCTATGGAACGTCAATAATTATTGTGATATTGCAAGTTCAATTTTAAGTTGTACTCATAATTAAGTATTAACAGTGTTTGATAGAAAACATATTACCTTTTTTTTGTACTCCTAAAACTAACCTTATTTTTAAACAAAAGTATTTCTATAAAAGATCTGTACTCCTCTAAAAATGATACAATATCTGTGATATTCAGAGCTAGTAAATTTTTCACTTGGCTAGTCGTGAATTTTAACGATTGTGGAGCCCTATTCAGTAAAAAAAACCTATTTGTTGTTACACTTTTTTTCAGTACCATGTATTGCAAGTTAGACTCTTCACAGGAAGATAGCAACATAGAAATCACCCCTTACATGAAGACACTTTTTTATGAAATTTACAAAGATAAAATCTTTTTTTTCTGCATATTATAGTGTCTAAGACCTTACTGAACAAAATTGTGTAGGTTGATATAATATAAGAATGATTTAAAGGGGGATCAATTGAAATAAGTAATATATGATAGATGAATACTAAACTATTTTATGGTGCTAAGCCAACCACCTTCTGACCCCTGTACCAGAAAATCCTAAAGCCTCTGATGTTGAAATAAGCGATGATGATGAATATATAGATGATCCTGATTATCATCCCACACAAGCAGATTAGATCCGATACACTTCTTTTGAATCTACGAATGAGGAACAGGTTGCCTCAACAAGCACATTTCCTAAACTACCACCCCATTAGAAGGGAATAGGGAAACATATCCTTAAACCTGTTAGCTTGGCAGAGCTAGAGGGCACCCATAAACTTAGTTCGCTCCCAGACCAAAACAAGCGAAGGATAATCTGGAAGTATGAGGATATTGAGACTGTACAGGTTCCTGATCCAACCCTTGAACCCCCTTCTGATTTAAAGACACCATTGTAGTACTTCAAAACACTCTTCACTTACAAAATGATTGAACAAATTGCCCAACATACCAATCTGTACTCCTCCCAGGAGTTAGGGGATCCAACCCAGCCCAGCCTTCAAGAAATTGAAGATTTCCTTGCAATACTACTCATCATGGGTGTGTTCACCTTCTTAGCCATAGATGGCTACTGGCGTCACGAGTCACGCTTCAACGTGATAGCTGATGTTATGCCAAGGAAAAGATTTCAGCAGTTACACCGGTTCATTCATTTTACTGATAACCATCAGTGTGATGACAGTCTAGACAGATTTGACAAAATCCACCCTCTTTTTGAGATAATTCGAGAGCAGTGCCTCCTGATACCATCCACTTACAAGCACAGTGTTGATGAGGTTATGGTGGCATATAAAGGAACAAGGTTTGGTACTCTCCGTCAGTATATTACCAACAAGCCAGACAAACGGGGCTTTAAGCTGTTCTGCTGGGCCAGTTCATGCGGAATCATCCATGATCTACTGCTGTATCAAGGGACATCCACCTACTTCAATGTTGATCTATGTGAATAGGAACAGGCTCTACTTCTAGGGGCCAAACTTGTGATACTATTATGCAAGTCGATAACACTGCCACTGTTTTCAGTTGTACTTTGTGACAACTACTTCACAAGTTTCAACTTAGCCCAGAACCTGCATTCAACACTGGGTGTTAGATGCATCGGTATTGTTCGATCAAACCTCATCGGTGGAGCTCCCTTGATGTCAGACAAAGAGCTCACAAACAAAGGAAGGGGAGCTTTCGATTACAGGTCTGCTGAAAGGGTGATTGCATTCAAATGGCTTGAGAACAAATGTATCAACCTTTTCAGCAATACATGTAGGATGGAGCCTCTTTCAACGGTCAAACGGTAGTAACTTAAAATGGTACGATAGTCTTTTTCAAGCAGAACTGGAGGGTATTTTAAAGGTATTACGTGCTCTCCATCCTATGGAAAATTTTGGTCATTTACTGATCAAAAAATTCCTGGACAGTGCAGTTGCTATTATTTCTATGGCCAAAGATAAAGGCTTCTTCACAGGTCAACACATTAGGCTGATAGAAGAAATAAAGAGTTTAAAAAATAAGGTGACAATTACTTGAATAAAAGGTCATTAGGATTATATCGGAAATGAATATGCTGATGCGCTGGACAAGAATAGTGGAATATTTGAGATTTATAAGTACATAAGGAAGACTGGCTTTTTGAATGATGTTTTTTTACTTCGGAACTATTATTTTTAAAGACTATTTTAGGGTTTGGTTTTATAAATTAATGTTGTAACAAATGTAATTTTATCAGATGAAAACATATTCCAATCTTAGGGGTATATGTTACACGGGTTGTCGCTTTTAATTGGGGGTTCCGTGGCTTGAGGAGGATGTGATTTTCCCGTCGATGTACCTTAAAGGCGTGTATTAATAAACACGTCAGGATAAAAAAAGTCAATAATATATCATGAAAATTCATTAGAAATATGACAGTGGGTATACTGTGTGGATAATTTGTTAGTTTCCTTTTTTTACCGTCTTGCTTCAACTTAGTTCGACTCGACTCAAGTCAACATATAACTACAGTACGATGATAATTAAGTATTTCATGAACATGAGAAACAATTGAATTTCTCACAGCTAGTAACAAAAAGCAGTAAATCCTAAGTATTTCTATATTCATGGTTATTTGATAGATTATACAAAGAACTCAAGGGCATTCACCGTGTCTTAATTGATTCCTTGATGTACATCATAGAGTATATAACAAATTGATAGAAGTAATCTCATTTGCTGTTGACGTAACGAATCGAAATTTAATGTGTTACGAAAAAAT
Organism: Lepeophtheirus salmonis; assembly: GCF_016086655.4. Classification (NCBI taxonomy): domain Eukaryota; kingdom Metazoa; phylum Arthropoda; class Copepoda; order Siphonostomatoida; family Caligidae; genus Lepeophtheirus; species Lepeophtheirus salmonis. The sequence goes on from NC_052135.2 coordinate 67,251,722, forward strand.
GGCAATAGAAAAAAGCAGGAAAGGAAACTGGAAAGAGATGGACGAACTAAACGGCGCCGATTACGGACAGCATACTCTAAAATGGCCCATCTTCCCACATCGGGAACACTCCCAGGCTTGACTTCTGGAAGATATGGCTTCTTCCAAAAAACTTGCAGCTCCCTCTGTCCATCTTTGGATTCGCCTTTTCCGTAGACCACGTCCCTTTGGAGCAATAGATACCTTTTGACCACTTATACTCGGATGCCATTACAAATGGGGAGTTCCGCCGTACCCCAGCTGTCCTGTCGTGCTTGAACCACCATCTCCAGAGGCTTGAGCCCCATCACTGAAATCGAAGGACTCGGGATCATAGCCACAACCCTCGATGTAATCTCTCGCCAATGTCACGAGTTCTACTTTCTTCTTACCCCTCAACTTGTCCTCACTTCCAAGTTCCATCCTGGAACATTCGGGTCTCAGCTCCGCGAGCATGAGTCTCGGTAGTGGTCTAACCATCTTCGTCGCCACTTGTAGTGTATTGCGAACACTACCCACAGACGGAACTAACGGACCGGAGTAAAGGCAATAAGAAGATCTTTAGATTGGGGGTACAATCATACACTGATATATATATTCTTTAAGGGATTAAACTAAAAGGATGTACATAGACATAATTACTAAAATGTATAAACATATAAAATCTACTTAATAAAAAGGTACTATCTATTTAAAACAGATCCCTACCTCATTAGATAAAAGTAAATAAAAGACAATACATAACAAAATCCTTGATACATATCAAGATTGAATATATTTTCAAGGTTTTTTGACTACATATGCATGTCAATGATTTTTACAACGGATTATAGCAATAGTGTTCCATAATTCCTTCGAAACATTTATAAACCTACTAATTAGTGTTTGAATAATTGTCTTGCTTGTTTACCTTTTTATATAGAATATATCAAACCTGGAATACAACGTTAAAAATTCCAGTAACAACCTATATAGGTAACTAATAAGATTTAACATTCATTTTATTATTATCCCATGCAAAAAAATATCGAGGGGAAAACATCCCAAGGCAAAAGATTACAATTTACAAGGCAAAAATATCAAAAGGAAAAAGCGCCAGAAGACGAAAACGTTACAAGGCAAAAGTGTTACAACGGGGAAAATGTTCAAGGCAGAAACGTCCAAAGCGAATCTTCCTGAGACGTGTGCGTACAGACTATATGCAAACCCTTGAAATATACATGTTATTTATTTATTTATTAATTTTCTTATTTCATGTACATACATTCACATTGAACAGATCTAATTGTAATATTTTATAATAAAAAAAAACAATTCCCAGTTATTAATTTAAAGTCTTAAAAATATTTTGTTTAAAGTACCAATGTATATACATATTTTAAACATTCTTATTCAATACCAAGTTTAATAGAAATTACAAGGTTAGGCCATCATGTAATCGGCCTTGCTAGAATTTTCAATTTGATGCATCGTACCGACTGCTGGGAAAGAGAGGGAGATTTTGAGGTCATGGAGAATAGAAAGGGTACCAAATAAAAATTCACAAAAGGTCAAAATTAAGAAATGGGACTACGCTGTGAGCCAGGGAAAGAAGTTTGGTATCCTTGGAGTATGATATTATATCTTATTTACATTTTACAAGATATATATCATTAATAATTGATTATTATTATTGCGATAATAATACCTATTCGCCATTCCAAAAAGTATAATGCATTCGCGCAATGAAACTGTCAGTTGTGCAGTTACCATTTGTGATTCTCTTAACAACATAATTTATCTTCATTTTCCAAAGGATCCCTCAAGGAGGAAAAAATGGGAATGTGCTTGTTATCGAAAGAACCCCTTAGGAAAATACCTTAGAATTTGTGAGAATCATTTTGAAGAAAATGCTAATATGAGGTAAACTGATGGGATTACATTTAAAAAGAAAATTGAAAAAGATACTATTCCTTCCAGAGGTCTCATATCTAGAGAAGAATTCGAGCAAGCTCCAAAAAAACAAAAAAAAAACGAAATGAATTAAGATAGAGAACCATTTTGAAGAAGATTTTAATGAAATATCTTCGGAGACATAAGAAAAATCATCCCAAACCAATGTAAAATCAACTCAAACACTTGTGTTAGAAAAGGTTAACGCATCTAATCAAGCATGTGTATCCCGGATTATACAAATGAGTAGGGCTTCTAATACCAGAAGAGATCCACTCATTCTAGAACGCGAGTAACTAAGAAAACAGAATGCAAATTTACACGAAAAAGTGAAAATCCTTCAATCGGAAAATAGATTATTAAAATCGAAATCTAACTTTAAAAGAAGCGATGAAAGGAGAACTGGAAAAGAGATTTACTAAATCTCAATATAAACTCATTATCAGTGGGAAGAGGGTTGAAAAATGAAATGAGGAAGGAATTTGTTAAAGGAATGATACTGAAGTAATGGTTTTTGAGAATGCTCCCTTCAGATCGGAAGGAGACGAATGTTTTGTTCCTATGTTTCAACAAATTACAGGTTGTAGTACCACCAATCCACTAATGTATATATACTAATCCTGCCTCTCCTTTTAGGTCCAATTTTGAGCGAAGTAAATTAAGAAGATGCCATAGAATTTTATCAATACTTTGATGATATAATTTATCCTCAAATCATTGAAGGTAAGATAGAGGAAGATATAAATAATGATGAAAATACAATAGAACAACCATCTACTGATTTACATCTTCCTAAAATCTGTGAAGATGAAGGATTGATTTATGTTCCTGGAGATGTGGCCAAATCGTTACATCAAAAATTTTCAACTCGGGGTGTAATACTTCCAGCATCCAAGTTCCTCCAAGTCCATGGCTTAAAACATTGCCAGAGGGGGACTCCTTCAACCATCGGAATCTTATTTTGGAAATTTGCAAAAAATAGGGAATCACTTCCTTAAGTTTCATGGAAATTTTTTAAATACCAAACCATAGTGATGGATTGACTCATCAGCATAACTGTGGAAAAGTATCCTAAAGAAGATTATGAAGTTATACAAAATTTATTAGCACTCTTAAATTCATTAGACTAAAGTATATTAATATTGTAAACTAAAGTAGCATAAAAACAAAAATAGCAAGTAATCTGCAAAAAACTGCTCATTTCATTAGTTAAAAAATTGAGACAGAAGTTATATATATATATTTTTAGGCTCATTATTTAATTTTAAACAATACACTTTTAAAATGTTAGTGCCTGTGTTCTAAGTTTAAAAATTTTATACAGTAATTCCTCAGAATTTGGATGGGCAACATTTTTTTCGAAGTAAAAGAGTTCTTTTTCAATACAGCTGTAATGCTATTGCAATCAAATTTCTCTTCTTGTGTCGAATCCACAAAGAGTCAATATGGGAACTGTTTGACTGTGGATTAATCAGTTCTATTTCAATAAAGTATTCGTTTTAACATACTTAAGTTTAATTAAATCATTACATAACAATGCATGTTATGATTTTTTTTTTAAATTCATGATCCCTAGTAGATATAATTATGTTGCACTTTATCACAATGACCTATTCTTTAATGCCGGGAGTGACGAAGTAACACGATCTTTTGTTAGATTGAACTCTACAAATTTTCCAAGGAGGCTTCATCTAGTATCTTTTATTTGATGTAGAATGCTTATGATAATTTATAGCCATCCTAACAAATGAAAGTCAATAAAAATAACTTTTAAGTAATTACAATATATATGGATTGAATATATTGTTCTTGTATTGAATGATAGAATTGATGATGACAAGGCTGAAGAGTTAATACAGAATAATTAATATGTAATAACTAATAACCCTTCAATTTAATTTTCTTAATGCATTTGTGGGAAATCCGACAATCTTCTTCGTTCCTCGCTGTAGTCCCCTGTGGCAAAATGATCCTCTGTAGAAACTGATACTTAGCTTTATATGCTTCACTACGACGTTCAAGATCCTCGATGGGTTCGAATGTCTTTTAATAAAATGAAGACCTTGTCAAATTGTAGAATCATGAATGAAAATTGTTTTTTTTTATACGATGGAAAATGTAATCAAAACTTGCAACTACTTATACACTTTGTCTTCACTATTAAAAGTGTGATGTAAGTTAAACATCAGTTGTAAACACGTTATTGTATAACCTTGTATTTCTATTAACCTTGACCTATTCTATCTCTCAGTCGCTCCTGCTGACTGTTCAAGTGCGCTCTAAAAGTACTCCATGACTATTTGTCCTCATTAGTGAGTCATTCCTCACCCAACACAACGGAGCACTGACACGTATATACTTAGACCAAGGACTGACTCACGAAGAAATGAACGACCACATATCGTTTTGTATCTTAATCTTTCATGTCGCACATGAATGAATACAATATAGACTTTAATCTTTTCATAAATTACTTCTTAACTTAAGAGTGATATTGAAGGATGATTAACTCAAGGAATTTAAGGAACATTTATAAATTATAAGTGTAAAATTGCATAGTAACAAAATAATCTCAAAGTATCACCAAAAAATATTTAAAAATGTAAATTTCATTATGGTCTTAGTATGTATTTTCTATGTAAAATAAGTTATTTTAATATTATTTTTTAATAAAATATAATGAAGTCAAATATACTTTTTGAAAAAAGTAACTTTAGTAGAAATACACATAGTCTGCTCTTATATATTATTAATGCTATCTCTAAAAAATGGGCATTACTATACTCTATTACGTGCGTGCACCCAAATTTGTGGAACTTAATTAATTATTAAAAAAAAAAAGTAGTAATTGTAAAAAAGTGGATATAGAAAGAGTTGATTTATATTAATAGAAAGAAAATGTGCAAAGACATAAGTGAAAGAATCCAATGCTAAATATTAAATTACAATACAATGGAAAAATTAAAATATATGCAAAGCATTAACTTGAATCTTTGAATCTTCACAAATTTTAGAATCAGTTATGTCGGATGTACGTTATGTGTCTTCTTATTTTAATTATTAAAATAATATGTATGTAATCGTTATTTTAGAAAATGAAGGCTATACTATCATCGTATTAAAATATTTAATTTATATGAGTTATGACGAATGACTTCACAATAAAACAAAACATGAGACAAAGTATCGGCTCCTCCAGAGCTGATCTATAAACTTTGGACAAATAGGTGGCACATAAATAACCAATACAAAATCACGTCAAATAAAGAGTAGTAAAGTAAGTTAACGAGATTAAAAGTCGTACTCCACAAAGTTAGAGTCAAGAAAACATGGTATCCTCCAGTGCGAATGTCTTTTCTAATAAACAATGATCCAAACAAAGTTGTCAAGATAACCCTGTTGATTAAGCATGATTGACTGAGACAGAGTTCCAAGATGGGAAAAAGGCTTCTGGAGAGTGATAAGAGTAAATTCAAGAAATATAAAAAGGAGATCACTGATAAAGAGATAGTCTAGCATTATGATTTTACCGACCGTCTACAATAGAGATAGTCTTAAGTAGTTTGTGCTTATAAGATTCTTTGGTGATTTCTAGCTTGAGAGCTTTTTTATCTTTCTCACACCCTCTATTGACGACGGTAAGGATAAATCAAGGACTCCTGTAAGCAAGACCGGGCACGCACAAACATGAATTCAAATACGCGTGCAACATGGGTACATTGAAAAAAAAAACAATGCATCGTCTATGGTAAAATAACAAGTAATAATAATAATTATTAGTTACTTTGTGGACGCCATCTTTATTGTGTTTTGTAATTCCAATCATGCCCACAAAGTGTTGTGCAACAGGGTGTGGAACGGGCTATGACAACGAGCCACAACGGTCTGAGAATACGATCCATCTGTGGCCAAACAAAGAGATAAACCCCAGACAGCATACTGCCTTGCTAAGAGCCATTCCAAGAGAAACAGATCTGAAGAAGACAGATTAGGCACCATCAAAAAGTACAAAGTTGTGTTCCCTGCATTTCAACGAATCTGATTTCATCTGTGAGTCTAAAAGAAGTCAGACCCTTGGCAAGGCTCTATAGAAGAGGTAAGACAGCTGCTCACTTTTGATGTGTATGCTTATAACTGTCCCTTCTTTTACAGGTACCTCAAACCAGATGTATTACCATCCCTATGACCAAACTGTCCCAACTACCTCTCAACTCCCAAAGCTTCATCAAGGCCAACTCAAGCTGCGACCACGTAATGTAGGGCTCAACAGTGCAATAAAATGAGTTCTGTCGAAGAACTCTTTGACAAATTGACCAAGGAGACACTCCCATCATACTTCATCCTCATCTTACAACCAAGTGATGCCGTTTTAAAGCTATCCCATGATGAGAAATTGGGCCCCAAGTAGTAGCCAGCATCAAGTTTGAGACAGATATGTCATTCAAAATGTACCACTCTGGTGTGTTGATTGACAAAAAGACAGTGTCACACATCACCTCAGAAGGCAAGGTCAACACTGTGATCAAAGCTATCAATTTGGCTTCCTTTCTCGGAGCAAAAGAAGAATTGAATCAAACAGAGACATGGGAAGACATTTTCAACAAGTTAGTGAAGTTTCTCAACTCCTCAGAGATTGAACCTAAGCAAACTTCTAAGTTCTCTTTCATTCGTGAGAAAATGTCTCTCCTCTTCACCAAACCAACAGCTGGATAATATTCACCTTGCCTTCTTTCAACCGCACTCATGTGGGAGAATGTGAGCTCAGAACTATGTGGAATATTCTTAACGTCAAGACACCTGGAGTTGGCTACAAAAAGAGAGATGAGCTTCATGAACCAATCTCTGAGAAGAAAAAACTTTGACCCTCTTTCTTGAGAGATTTTATAGACTTTCTCATTGAGTGGCAAAACAGTAAAGCATCTGGCCTCAGAAACCTTCCTAGCAACAAAGCAGACGTTCTTTGCCGCAGCAGATCTGGTAGAGTATCTTCTCTTAGATGAAGATTTCTTCTATGTACTCCTCGGCATGTTCCAGTCTGATCCCACCGAAAGAAGGCTTGGATGGTACAGACAACTAAGTGAAGGTATCTACTACATCAGCGTAAAACAAATCCTGGAAGCACAGAAAAATATTCGTATTCTGAGTCTTGTCAAATTCTCAGGTAAATAAGATATTTGGAAATAGTAAGCTTCTTTATTTAGGTATTACTTATTTTTACAATATAATAATATCAAAACAATATTTGAATTTTTTAAATTTTCAGGTCTGACTACTTCAGAAATTAAAGGTCTGCCGGATGAAGACATGGTAAAAGCTGTGCTCATGGATGCTTTCTACTTAGTTGCCTGGTATATTGGTTTTTCTTTGAAGAAGAAGATCAGCTGTACATCATGCCAAGAGTTAATGGTCATCAGAGACACACCTCCGGAATCAATAACCTTCGATAGCCCAACCAATCAGAATGTAAACCTGAAAGAGTTCATCGACATAATGAGCAGAGGGGGGTTGTCGACTCCATCCGACCTTCTCTACCTCTCCTGTATTTATGCTCACTCCAATCTTAATCACAGCTACTCCTGAAGAGAAAGACAGTTTACTTCGCACACAAAATCCTAGAGCTTCATTTGTTGCCACATTCATAGCTAAGATGCAGGACAGTTTAAACTCTGACATTATCGCCCTTGTGGGAGTAACGTACAAGGAAGGACACTCCTGGCCAGCTTTTCTTCAAATAATTTAATTTGCTTTTGTTTAATGTCATGGGTAAAAATTTAAGTGTTCAACTGAATGATGACATCCAATTTTTAGCAAAAAGAGAATTCCAACTAAGAATTCAGAAGGTAATAGAAAAAAAGCTAAATTTCAAACAAAATCTTCTGACTTGGATCAACTTTGCTCTTTTTTATTGTACCTTTTCTTTTTCTATATGTTTTTAATGTTTATTTTGATTAAAGTACTTATTAAATACCACTTCTATTAGGAATATATAGCCTCATTTTTATTATTTGGATGATTTTTCCTAGCAAAATACTTTTAAAAACTCTTTATTTTGTAGCAAAACACTTGAAGTGAGACATTCCATTTAGAATAAACAAATTTTAAATAAACAAAGACCCATATTGAGCGCAGTGTCTTGTCCTGGTTACAGGAGTAGTTGGGATAAATCTATCCCTTAAGTAGTTAATTTACCGAAAAAGGAAGGATGTTGGTTACGGAAGCTTCCTGGTCTTCTTAGGAACACTCTTTGGGTCCTCAAACAAGGGTAAACGTTCCAAGATGCAAACTATTGCACATACTTGATATTAGGATATTTCTCTACATCTATTGACAATTGATATTATAAATTTATATCATTTTAAAGAACTTGTAAACAGAAACATCTGACTATATTATGGTTTGCTTAAGCTAGGGAGCGCTTTTATTTATCGCCTTGGCGTCATTTATGCCTGGTGAGATTAAAAAAAAGAATGACTCACCTACCTTGTCTCAAAGTATCTTGGGATAAGCATTATTGAATAATTGAGTAGAGACAAATAGAAGATCACTCCTCAATAAATCTTTGGTGTTACTTTTTGTTTTTGATGAGCACACTCAAACATAGATAATCACTCAATAATTTGACATTCTCTCCTCAAGAATAAATAATTATAATACAAAATTAAGAATTACATTAATAAGATTTGATGAACCATAGAGTCATCTGGCCCGTTGCTTAACTTCCTCAAAAGCAAAAGTTATAGTCATTATTTAAATTTTAATTTGAATACTTCAATTATTTTATTTTTTAATATGAGTTAAACTAAACGACTGTGAGAGTTCATTTATTTTATACAGTGCTCCCTGTTCATTATACTTTTTCTTTATACTGTAGTAGAATCCAATATACAGCAGGGTGTAATATATACAGTGCACCCAGAAAAGTAATAACTGCTCATATAGTGAAATGCCTTAATTTCATTCTAGATTGAAGGAAGCAAGAGTTGATGGATGTTATTATCAACAGATTTGTATGTGGTTCGCTATTTTGGCGTTCCCTTCACTTTTTTTTCGTTCAGGGTTCATTGTTCAGCCATTATTTTCGTTCTGTTCCGGATTCCAATCATAAGGTAGTGCCAGGCTTGCACAGTATACATATATCCACTAACACACTCGTTAAATGAAGCTGTACAGTCTATAAGCCATAAACAATTATGGTATGACTAAATAATATTGCTAAATTAGATTGAACATAGAAAAATGAGGACGGTTTGATGTATGTCTGAGGCGCCAAAGCTTTTTTTGTTTGAAATATCTATGTGAATCATAAAAAATTAAACAAACAAGATTTCAAAATATTAATAGCCGACTAAAAATGACAATATTTAATTTTTACAGAAGTCGAATAGTCCGTTGTGATTCATATCGATCTCTTCTTAATCCCATATGTAAATATAGCTAAATTAAGTAATAATTAATCTTTTTTTTCAATTATATATAACTTATGAGTTATGACCATTCTTAATAGTACTGAGTCTTTGTAACAAAATTATACATTTGTAGCACGTCAACCGAAAAGGAAGCTAGATAATTTTCTCAAAACTGAATATGGAATACATTTTTCAACAAATTATAACTCATTTCAATGAAAAAATGATCCTGACTGTAAAGCACTGCAAATTATAGTTAAAGTAGCCAAAATTTACCGTTAGATTCTTAGAATTAGGAAATGAATAAATTATATTTCTAAAATAATATTGTGGCAAAATTAAGTCAAATAGAAAAAAAGGTTCTAAACTACAATCAACAATTTCGGGTATCTCAATTCATCCCAGAAATTTGAATTCAATGCCTATAATTGACAATAATATCTCTTTGAAATATTGCCTGTCATTATATAACTGATTGAACTTTTGAATATATATATACATGATTCGTGTATTTTTTATAAAAATAAATAGTTTCTTTAATTAGCCCCCCACCCCCGACATGTAGAAGACATTTAAAAAATACTTAATAGAAATGCTATTGACCTTGATTGCAGCCAGAGTAACGTTAAACATAAAATCTACTCAATGTGAAGTACTTTAAATCCATACGAAAAATGTTGTGTACGTCTTTGAATTTTATTTTTGGCTGTAAAGTACGTTTGAAATAATTAATGTTTCTCATTGAGTACAAGAGAAATTAAATTACTACTGCATAAAAGATACATAAATAATAATTACGTACTTTTCAGAGTGGTTAATTCACATGAATATCAATATCAGTGGCGTCTACAGGGGAGAATCTTTTAGGCTTATGTTCTGTTCAGAGTTCCGTACATGGAGCACCGTTCAACCTTGCGTTCCGTTCACAAGCCTCATTATAAATAGCCAGGAATGCAACTTTATTTTATTCATAAATATTTTACTAGTGATAGTGATTATATTAGCTTAAATTAATTTTTTCATTTTTTCTACTTGGTCGCTTTTCCTTTTTCCCTGCATTCTTTTCCTAAAATACTTCTTTCCTTAATTATTTGGTGCTATAGTTATTTCTGGCTATGAGTCTACAATCTCTGTCATTAAAAAAGTAAATTATCTAAACATCACAGCATCAACTTTTCCTCTAGTTATGTAATTATTTAAAAAAAATTAATAGTAGGGAATTCTTTACGACAACTAATTTGAGTTTAATCAATCAATGTTAAGGATTATAGTAAAGGGCATAATAAATGGAACATTAACTGGTGAAAAAAGTCATATAAATTGTTATTAATTAGTATGTATCAGTATATGTAGATCTTAAGGTAAATAAATGCACTAAGATCTAACTGTTATTCCAATTATGGAATGAATGAATTATTTATTGATCAAAAGGCATTTTCTTTATATAAAGAGACATTAGTATTTTCATCCAATTTATCATAAAACATGTAAGCCTCACACATTTAATTATATTCTTCAAATATCATTTCACCGATAATATTATTTCAAATAGGTTCTAAAATTTGTTAAGAGGTTAAAAATTCAAATATACTAATTGTTTCATAATTAAATGTAATTAATTGAAATAGGTGTAAAATGTGTGTATGTTGCACCTTACAACGAGAGAAAAGAATAAACCCCTTTCATTTTTTCCCCCTCCTTCTTCACTCCTTCATATGAGGAAGAAGAAGAAGAGAGTCATGATATTCTTGTCACTACATCACTTCCCCCCCAGTGACGATTGGAGTGAGGAACGAAACATTCTGGACACTTTTCTTTGTCGATGGTGCCGGGCGAGGAGTTTCTTTTAGTGTTTCTAGTATTTATGCTGCTTTGACCTGATCAATGGAGACTGCATCTTGTTTACCATGTCAGTTTATAGTGACAGTTTTTCTAGTTCGGCGTAGAGCCGGAAAGGGACCTATGTATTGTAGCTGCAAGGACTTTCGTATGGAATCGACTCGTACGGAGACGTGAGAGCATTCTAAAAGGTATTTACTGACAAAGATATTGAGTGATTTTGGAGTTCGCAGTAGTACAGGGTGGAGCCTGGCCATAGTTTCTTAAAGGGTGCGAGTGAAATTGCAAGGAGAAACTAGATTGGGTTGTTCTGCATTTGTTAAAAGTTCACGAGGCAGGCAAACTGTAGAGCCTAATACAAGTTCTGCTAAGGAAGACCCAATGTCTTACTTTACAGATACGCGTATTCCAAGCAGTATGAGAGGTAAAACATTGTCCAACTTGTAGTCGCATCGAAGTGGGTGCAGAGGGCGGATTTGAGCTGATAGTAAAATCTTTCTGCCATGCCATTGTCACAGGGGTGGTAATTTCTACATTTTTTTATAAACAGTAAAAAAAATGTCAATAGGACTTTTGTATGGTCAGTTTATTGAAAAAATGTTTTTCTTCTGTAGTATAAAAAAATTTATCCATAATAACTTTAATTGAACATTTATTTAACATTAAATTGTTATGGATCGTGCCCTTAGCCTCCTCCCTTAAAACTTGAGACTTAAGTGGGTTTTTTAATGATGATATAATTCATCCTCTCCTAGAGTCCTTTAAAACGGTCTCTGGGCCTGAGTGGCATAACAAACATGCCCTTCAGAGCCGGCAAGTGTCCAATCAAGAAGGATTTTAAAGATTCCCACTCTTTCATTTTTAAAACCAAAGCTTTTGTCATATCCCCACCATCTCCCTCCATTCTCAGTTTCTCCTTAGCTTCCTCCAAGACTTCTGAAGCCTCCGGGATCGCTCACATTGTCCGGGTCAAATTTCCCGTTATCTCGTAGGCTCCAATAAGAGGCCTTGAAGTCAACATGAATCCTTTGTGTAACACAGTTAAGGTAGCTAATTGCGGCCCGACTCCAGGCACTTAATCTCAGAGTTTGCCATAGGAACTCCCGATTCCATTTCTACTGCTTCAAATAGGGAAGCATCTCACAGCTTCCCAGCTTCAAAAGATATTTTTTCCGAGAAATAGGATAGAGTAATAGGAGAGACCAGAAAATTGGATTCTTTCTCTCTAATCATGGCGAACTTTCCCGTAACCTGATTGGATGTCACATTTTCTTTATCTTTAGACTCTCCTTCCCCCGAAGTACTTTTTTCCGCAAAATAAACTTCTTCTTATGGTGCCGTAGCTGTTTTGGCGGGAAGAGTGGCATGATCTTTTTTCGCGTGGGTCACCAAATGAGAAAACTCTTCGACCGAAGATAACAACGAGAATTATAAGTAGCAAGTAAAAAACCCCTGTCCTTTCTTGCTACATCTCTTCATTTCTAATACTAGTATTATCACTCATTTTGTCTTTAATTTTATTTTATCTTGTAAAAAACGTTCTTCACTCTTCAAGGTAAAAACATAAAAGAAGAGAAAGATACGGAAGGAACACGTGATATTGGGGTTGGAATAGTTAAGACGATTAGATAACTAGTGTAAAGTTTTTGGGGTTTGTTTCTATAAAGGCTAAGGAAGAACGGAATTACAAAAGACAACTACAATTTTAAAAATACTTCAAACATTTCTGTATTTTCTTTTAGACAATTAAAAATTTGTCTATAGGAGTGTGGTATGGTCAATACTTAATATGACTAAACATTTTCCACAGACGTGTATACTACGAAATGTAAACAAAACAAACTGAGAAGAAACAATTGGAAAAATTGATGATGAAACTGGAATTGGCTAAAAATGAGAAGATAATATGTATAAATTTATTCATTTCTATTGGAAATCCACCCGGTTAAGTACTTATAAAAAAGTGTCTTTGTTAATAAGAATGGATAGAACATTTTAGTATTTTATTAGTAACATTTGGCACTTTATTTTTAAATTTAATATGAATATCACTTATTGTTAGATTTTTTATTATGCTTGGGCTTGTAAGTTTTATTCAAATTTGCCAACTTTAGACGTCCGTATCTATAAATTTAATTGAACAAATAGCTCATTCATTCTAATTACCAACTATTAAATGATATTATTGTTTCTTTTTTGATCTATTAAAATTACATGATCTTGTATTTATGTGTAATGTAACTGTAGGGATATGAACTTTATAATGTGCCACAGAATACTTATATTTTAGTAATTTTTATTAAGATATTCAAATTTAAACCATTGACATATTGATCATCCATATATTATTCAATTACTGCATTATCCTCATCCAGAGTATTGTAAATCCTTTATTTAAAATTATTCATATCATTTTTTGGTTGTAACTTGTACAATTTGCTTATATATTTTGTATAAAATTGCAACTTGTACATAAAATATATAACATTAGTCATTGGTACACATTGGACAGTATACGAAAGCACCACAATAACTGTCTCATGCCCCTCTAATTCAAAAATAATTATACATGTTGATCAAATACTTTAAAATAGGCAATTTAGGTTATGACTTATGTATATTATTGGTAGTTTAGTTTATCAATCTAATTTAATGACTTAGTAAATGCCATTTCTTTATAAGGAAAACACGATAAGTACTTGATGAATGTAAGCTAGAGAGAGAGACTAGATAAGAACGGAAATGCTTTTTTTGTTAGCAAATATGAGACGACAAACATGCTACTCTATTTAGTTCTCATGTTGTTACTTGACATATCAGATACCCAAACATGATACCCGTGTCGAATTCCTTGAGGCATATATGTCGTTTATTAAAATTGCCAACATAAACATTTCTTCTTTATTTACACTTGCGAAGATTTAGGCAATTTTTACATCATACTTTTGAAAAATTAATATCTCTTAATTAATCTACATAAAAACTTAGAACATAGGTGAATGAAACCTTGTTTTTGATACAGAAGATTTTAAATTTCAGTGCCTTTTTTTGAGGAAAGAATACTTTATTATGTTAATTTTATACACCTATATATGTGAATAAAATATTCTAGGAAATAACAATTTTATAGTTTGGATTCAATTTTCACTCGATTTTATATTCAAATAATCAGTCAACAAATAAGTGCAGTATACATACTTTTGTATTCATGTACGAACATCTCCCGTACTTTTACTTTGTAAAAATATTTTGTTGAATTGTTCTGTGAAAATACAATTGAATGAAAAGTCCGTAATTTTCAAAAAAAGTAAAATTATTATCATAAAAAAATCAAATTTTTAAAAAGGAAAGAAAGAAAAATGCCCTCACATTTACTTTTACCTTAAGCCCTGCTCACGCTAAAACCGAGCCTGGTAACTGTCTTGTATCACGTACCACTTAATTATTCAGTAGTGGTACGCAGTATCAGTATGTAGGGAGAATCACTTTCCTTTCATATTCTTTTAAACCTTAATTAGAAACAGCCACGACCGTAATCCATGTCAAAAACTGATGGGCATTGAATAATAGTCCTGACAAGAATTTAGAGCCACCACGTCTATCTTTTTTATTAATTTTGAGCCTCGGCTGACAAATGGTAAAAGAAAAATGTATATATTTTAACATACCAACATTTATATTTAGTTCAAATCTTAATATATACTCCAAATGCACATAAATTATGATATGCATAAGAGACAAGTAACAAAAACAAGCAGAAATAGTGCTGTTGTTGTTATAGATACATGCACACACCTGCAATATTTCATAATACATCTACATTAGTATATTATATATCAGGGGGTAATATATAGAGTGCACCCTGTAACCAAGTTTGATCTTATATGCACATGTCTTCAATATTTCATTAATACGAACACATTGTTATTTCTTAGATCAAAATATGGTTATGACATACATAATGAATTACTATAAACAGTGCACTCAGTGACTTGTCATATATACATATGAAATTTGCTTTATTAAAATAGATTCACCCCTGACAACTGAGGAAACATTGACAAGTTGAAATAAAGAACAATAGTATTAACAGGTTTTTTTCTTTTCGAATATTGTAAGAGTTTATCTTAGGTATAGATTTCTTAACACCTAGATGCTCACCTTAACTTTCTTTGAGATACCGTAAACAAACTTTGTTTACGTTCAGTTCCTTGAATAAACTGATGGTAAGCATCAGGGTGATGAATAAGCTAAAGCATAAATAGTATTTAATTCCGGTGATTATTCCTTCTATGACGAAGGATTACTTTTAGCTACTCTAAAAACGTAGATGAAACACTAATACCAAATGGAACCCTCAAATATTCAACTTTAGGAGCATTTCCGTTGTTACGAAGCAGATAGATCAACTCAATAAATTATGTGTCATTGCTGGCGATATCTAAATTGAACTTATATGTTATAGGATCATTCAATATTCAGATAATAGGAATTTAAGAAATTCCTCTCGTCTGCATCGGTTATATGGGAATAGGAAGGCTGTTGTCCCTATTTTTGCGTCTAAGGCTCTTAATCTACAGCATAGCTGACATACTCGAATCTTGATTAGAATTTTTTCAATTTCATAGACTCCTGTCTGACTCAAAAGCAGTTGGAATCAAATGCACGAGGACTAGGAAAAGATGGACTTTACTACAATATTAGTCCTTACACTTAATGCAAAAATCCTTTTATAAAATTATCAGCCCTGAAGAATCTTTTTATTTAATTTTTAAAATATCTTCCTCAACCTTACTTTCCAAAATTTAATCGGCTTAGTAAGACAATATGGCCCTCCCATTCGACTTGAAAAGCAAGTCTATAGTGATTTATATTTTATAATAATGACAAGTATTGAGTAGTAATATAATACATGGTAAGCTGCTATTCAAGCTTAATAAAATGTTACATTTGTGATTAAGTGATATGGATAAGAAGGACTTTACAACTTCAATTGAAATTGAAATATTACTTCGGAAATGGTTATTTAAGAAACTTTTCCTGCATTACTTGACTGCGTGGTTTTATTTTCATTAAATGTTTCATTAATTTTTCTCTACATCAGTTTAAAAAATCCTAAATTTTAAGAATTATGGAAGGCTTCTGTTCCAAAGGAATAGATATCCGGTAATATATTCATATTTGAAAAAAGTTATAAGACATATATTTGCATAGAAAAATATTGGGGTAAATTTTTTGCAAGTAAAATCATGATATTAATTTATAATATATATTTATTTAATAGATTATATTAATATATATATTTCATGTTGTATTTTTATAACTCATATCAACTTTATATTTGCTTAATATTCCTTGATGATCTTTAATGCCAGCAAGGAGACATTTTCTATATTGCCGGATATATTTAACGATACTTATCAAAAAAATTACGATGTCATGATTGTTCATGACTATTAATAGTTAGCTCTTATTCCATCAAAATTGAACCGGAGCCAATTTTTAACTAGCTATCTTATAATATTTTTG
The DNA here is from genome assembly GCF_016086655.4 of Lepeophtheirus salmonis. Lineage (NCBI taxonomy): Eukaryota > Metazoa > Arthropoda > Copepoda > Siphonostomatoida > Caligidae > Lepeophtheirus > Lepeophtheirus salmonis. Next base: position 67,268,446 of record NC_052135.2, read on the forward strand.
GCGATAACTCTAAATTTATTGTTTTCTAACTACAGGAGGCCTCATCTACCCTTCTGATTTAGTACATCTTGTCTGATTGAGCAGCTTAAAGCTTCAAAATAAGATTTTTGACAGAAAATCGTATCTTAATCTTTTTTAATCGACTCTTTCCTATCAAAAAGTTTTTAATATATGTTTAGAAGAAATTGTAATGTCTTGTCAACTGTCATGTGAAATATTTTATAATAATTGTTAATCTGGCTATTGTTTTTCTTCCTTTATTCCGAAAATTGTGATAAATTTTTTTATGTCATGAAGAATTTTGTATCTTTTAAAAATGATAAAGTGCGAAATTTATAGTTGAAAAGAGCATCGATGATTATCCTTCAAATATTATATATGTCGGTATAGTTATTTTGATCAAAGTTTAAAAAACAAAAAATTCATAGATTCTCAGGTAATTAGTTTTATTATATACTGAAAAAATATCTATCATCTATGTAATAATTAAAGCAACTTTGAAGGTATGAATAAGTATGAAATGGAAAGGAAGAAATATGAAATGAGGAAAATCAAGTGGTGTCTAAAATAAATGTTGCGTGATTATTCATTGAATCTGATTATCTAGTAGTTGACAAATCCATGTCTTAGGCCACGTTCACACATAAGCTTTTTCTACGGGAAACGCAAAATATTTATCTTTTACGGGATTGTATCTACACGAGGCCAGTGTTACGTTTCAACTAAAACGATTTTATTATAACGGCTTTTATCTAGACTAGGAGAATCTGACAACCCCATTACGTCGTAAAATAATTTGTACGATCTTTTGGATTTTTTTTCTTTAATTAGTTATAATTTTTCCGATGAAATATCCTTTCTTTTAATTCGTTGTTAATCAACTGATAAATACAAAATTATGACGTATAAATCTTTAAAAAAGTTATTTGAAAAACTCCAAAAATAACAAAATTTCTTATTCAAATATATATTTACAAGTTATAATTAATTAAATAATATGTAAATTGTAAATTTAAGTACGAATGTATTGTCAATGGTAATTAAATAGTAGTAGTTAATAAAAAAACACCAAATATTATTTTTTCTTATATCTTATGGGTATGAAAGGGTTAATGGAATATGATCATTCAAAAACAGACATTCATGAACTCTATTTGCAACAGTATATCAAATTTCATTATTAATGGAATACCCAAAATTAAACTATAAAGAGTAATAATATATTTAAAAAGTAAGCAAAAATGGGAAATAAGCCTTTCAAAATATATATTTTTTAAAATTCGATTAACAATAAATAAATTTTGACCGTCTTCATAATTCATATAACTTAAAATATAATTTTTTTATTAATAAAGGAAGGTATGTTTACCCATTTCTATTTTAAATATTTGTAAAGCACGGGTTCTGAATGTTGATTGAATTAGTTCTTGTTCAACTGTGAATAATTAATAAATATTATTTCTATGGTTTGAATGAATGGACTAATAAAGGTTATTACGTGATATATGTTTATACGTGGGTAACAAAGTTCAATGTGCATGGGAGTGAATAGCTAATCTTTTAATTTATAAGCAGACATAACATATAAATATTATTTTTCAATGTAATCATTCTTTCTTTTGATACCCTATGCCAAAGATTTTCCCATAAGCTAGAGTTTTCATTAATGGATGTTTGTTTTAGATTATTCAGGATCCTCTCACAATAATTATCGAACTCCTACAGAGATCCAAATCAGTGGCCAGCCAATTGTTTTTTACTTCAGAGGAAAAAAGTCAGCTGGAACCTAAGCCTGAACCATAAAAAGTTGGGATATCGTTTGGAAATCTTTATTTGGAAGGATCATTCTTCATTTGAGTATTGAGATTAACTAATTATTGATTAATATCTTATACATCGTTTCAGAGACCAAAATCTTTATGAAGGGAATTTAAAATAGTTGTATGAGGTGCATTTATGTTTGTCAGATGTTTGATCACCTTGGTCTCTACATAATTTATGAATTTGGAATTTTGAGGTTTCTTAAAGGATCTACCTCTTTGATCAGTTTGGTCTTTTCCTTTATGAACCTTCTTTACGATTCTCCTGATGAGTTCCAATCTTCATATCGCTCATTCATAATTGTCTTGATCTCTGAAGATGTCTTTAGTCCCCGAGAGTTGATAATAACATTTAATTGTCTTAAAAATAAAATAAATCCAGGAATTTTCATTATTGTCATAAAGTGTAAACATTTTATTTGGATTAGAAAGTATCAATACATTTTAAAATTCAAACTTACTAACGTATATTTATTGAAATTTCAGAAAAGTTAATTATTCTGTATATAAATTTGTTAAATATTAGAAGCTATAACTTTTTTATAATTCACAAATGATTTATGACGTTACGAATCAAACTATGAATAATTTTAAAAACTTATTTAGAATAACAATCCATTAAGATAATGTGTTACTAATTCCACACATCTTTTATAACACATTTTAAACACACATGAGACCCCTCTCCCCTTTCTGAAAGAAGAACTTCAACCATATGCAGTCGGCACACTGTTAACTTATATTTAAAGTCTCTAGAGAAACCCCATTTGGTTATCATTATGTATTCATAAGAATGCTTGATACATAAATAGATAAGGCAAGTGGGGGAAAATAAAGCTTCATAAAAAGATGTAGAATGTGGAACTTTAATGGTAATAAAAATAAAATTTGTATAAAAGTTTTTTTATACATAATCATGAGTATCTTGGAGCTCATGTCTTATTTTTAGACATAGATATTGAAACTGGCTGTTTCTCAATATGTGTTATTTTTTCAAAATGTGAAAGCAACTTGCGGATTGTCTTTGAAGTTATAAATTTCATAAGAGCAAAAGGAATTCTTACCTACAAAATAATCATTATAAATCGAACTATAGCATTTTGTTAATTATAACTATATTATATAAATAAAAAATCTTTCAAAAGTGTTTTTATATTTTTCTCTTAAAAATATTATTTCTGGTTAAAAATAACAATTCTTTTTGAAGTTTATGTTTACCATAAGATTTATATTTTTTTGGTAATGGTTTTTGATGCGATTATTTATAAATATAAACAACTATTTTTTTTTTATAAAATTCTTTATTTTGATTTAAAAAACACATATTAACAAGCAATTTTTTGTGAAATGTGCAGTAATCATTATTCTTTCATAGTATCATGATATGTTGGTCGTTATACCGTTAACTAGTTTGTTGGTGAACCTTCTCATAATTATAATTGAATAAAGTTATATTTGTATTAGCTTTAATAAATTATACAAGGCAACAGAAAAAATATTTTAAATTCTAGTTTTAATGACTTTAAAATATAGAAAAATCTTCCCTTTATAATCGTCCTATTCTTTATTGGGTTGAAAACAGACAAAATTCATATAATATTGTAAAAACATTATATTAATTATGATTTAGAAAATATATATTTGCCATTTCATTGAAAAATTTAGAATCGTTTTCAATCATAGGTGACCAAACTTACAAAATTGAATGTTATTCTTTGGAATTTATTTATTGGGTGTATTATTGCTAACACTCTTGGATTACAAATACGATTCATCCAAAGGATCAGGAAGTGGGTTGGGGAAGATAAGGAGTATCCGTACTCAAGCATCAAGAAGAAGTTGAAGGCAAAGGGGGACAGGAGGAAGTCTAGGACGACAGCTTCATCATGGATGTAGAGGCTATCATTTTGGATTATCCCAGCATGGAATTTGGGGGTAAGTGGAACAAAATGCCAAGATGTATCCAGGAACATTTACGCTGCATGTCCTAACATGCTGCAGAATGGCCAGTTGCTGTAAGAGAGAACAAGGAAACTTTATCTCTAAGGATACATGGCCACATAGATCTTCTGATTTAAATATTTAAGTCTAATGGATTATTTTTTCTGGGGAGTGTTGGAATCAAGTACCAATAGATGTGCCAATAACACAAAGACTTCCCTAATCAACATAATCTTGAAATACGAAATTTTACATAAAATTTTAAATGCGCAAATCGTAAAAAAAAATCGAAAATATAACATCTGACAGCAGAAAAATAAACACATCCGCCTAAAATATATTATTTCGGATATAAACGATCAAATTTTCACGTATCTTGCTCCAAACGTTTTTATGTACCCATCCAATTTAATGACCGACGTATGTTTTCACACGTCAATAAAATTAGGGAGTAGGCATAATATTTTTATTTTTTTTAAATGTTCCTGCACGAGAAATAGTATAAATTAGGTATCAATATAAAGCTTATTAAATTTCCTATAAAATAATATGTAAATCATGGATGTAGGCCTTTCCTATCAGTAAATACGTTATGGCTTCCTAAAGCTAGGAATTTTTTAAAAGTGTTAATTTTCGATTCCGTTTGTCACTCGAGACATATTTTTTAAACAACCATTGGACACAGGTTATGGAGGAAACAACTGAACAAACAGTTTTATTTTAAAGTCCACTATCTATCCATTAAATGTACATTGTAGATTCTATAGATTTCCAAAATTGGAATTTCAACATTCTTGTCACGCAAAAACTGTCATTTTTGGGGAAAATTGATCATAAATTCAATTTTTTTGGCTAAAAAAACCCCAAAATACACGATTGAAACTTAAAAAATCATAATCTGCAGACATTTTTACCATAGGAAAGATTTATTAAACAATTCTCAATGGTTATTTTCTACCCTAAATATAATTTATTCACACTTTCGGCTGTGAACCAAGGGTCAAATTTTTAACCATTTCTTTTGTATGATTATAGTAATTTTCTGTTTCAGGAGTTAAAAGATTTGATGACATAGAAGTTCCTTTTCATAATATCTATTAGATCCATCCTGTAATTATACCATAACAATTCATAGTAGATACAAAAAAAAAGTTGTAGTGGTTTACTTAATGAGAAGTTATCTCCTTTAATCTCATCCCTCAGTCCACGGATGGACTCTGAGCCCCCCTCCCCTCCATGAATACTTCATAAAACACAGACAAAATAACTTCTTCATAATGAGACCTTCTATTTATTTTCATGATCCTCGAAAGTACTAGTTTGGAACGAAGAATTATAAAAATATAATTAAATGTATATATTTTGTAGTTTACTCCATAACACATCACATTTATAACTGGATGGTTGGAAATTGATTAAATATTTTATTGTCTCAGGGTGCTAAGGTGCACTTTATTTGTAGCCAATACCCCTAATATATAAAGAACCACTTGCAACAGCCAATTGTCCGAATATCTCGAAAAAGTCGACACCCCTGTGTTCCTCATCCAATAATATATTCTTCGCTTTGAAAAGTAATTTCCTTATTATTAAAAGGTTGAAATGATTGAATTCCAACTATCAGCTGTCGTTGTCTCTCATTTCGAGATGGAAAGAGAAATTATGACGTGGAGGCAAACTGAGGGATATGTTAGAGAGCCAATGCAGTTTCTACGCTCAGCAATGTCTTCCTAGTGGCAAAATATTTATCAAGACTTTATGCTACAAACAGCAAGTCAGTAATGAAACATCTCCGCCAAGTTGTTCAGAATAAAGACGAGCTCGTCGATTGATATATTAGTCCTACTGTTAGACAATATTATATCTTTAAGAAATATTATTATATATTCCTATACAGCCTTTAATCTGTAAGTAATTTTTAAATGGGACTTTAATTCAGGACCACCCTATACATATCAAATAATAATGATGAAGAAAAAATAAATAAACTGATTTTGACAGTATATCGGTTTTTTTATGAATGAAAAAATGTAAATATGTATGTATTTTACAAAGTATATGTCACGTACACAGCTAAATATAGACAATAGTAATTCTTAATAACGACCAACAAAATTAAAATTAAAGCTATGATTAAATGAGTAGTTAAAGAAGCATTATTCATTAAATACATAATTTTTCAATTACGTATCAAAGCTTATAAATTAATTATCAACAAAAATGCATACCGTTCTAGACTATATTTAATTAACAAAAGAATTATGAATATTTTATTAATCAATCATTACACGTTTACTTACATGATTTAAACTGCAAGTAGAAAGATAAAATTACTTATTCTAAAATAATTATAATTAAAACTTTGTAAAAATATTATAAAATAAAGATAATTTAAAAAGTAGCCTAACTTCTCTTATCGTAAATACTTGTGAAAATAGTATTTTACATTTATTTATAGAAACATGATTTTCTAAAAAGAATTATACGTAGAAGATACTCCAGATCAATGAACAAGGTCAGTGGATGAACAATCTGAGCCTTTTAAACTTTATGTCTTATTTATTTTTCAACAGAACAAATGGCGATAGTATCACCAAGCAAATATTAATATTACATATACAAGAGCCTTAAATTTTAATGTTTTTGTATTATTCCGATGAAATAAATATTTATTATTGAACGTCAATGTTTATAGGAAAAACAATGAAAAAATGGATGAACCCAATAATAACATATAAATCAAAAATTATATTTGTAAAGTGGTGGGGCTTATTTTTTTGGCTGTTTATGATCGAAGTTTTGTGGAAAGGATATAGAAAATATTTCAACATAAATAACTTTGAATTTTGCGATTAAAAAAGAAATAGCAAATAGAGGACAAACTAATCATGATTCCTTTCAGCGTGTTCAAATATTTCCTTTTTTCTGTTGTTTTCCATACATAAATGAATACATTAATAACCTAAACTAAAGTATTATTCATTTTATAATACATAATTTTCAAAATATTTTCAAATTATTTAATATTTTGTTCCAATTATAGACTAATGTCAGTATGATCCCTTCTAATTTATTAAAATCTTCGTTGGAATGGTTACATGGCGTTTCTTGAGAAGTCAGACTCTTCCGAAATAGTACGAGAGCTTATTTTAAGACTCAAAGCAGACATACATAAAGGAAGGGAGTAAATGGAAAATTCTTTAATTGAGACTCCATATTTACAATAATTGTTATTATTGCTTATTTAAAAATATATTGTCCGGGAGGTGGTGTGCCAGTCTGTAGCTTGTTTAATAAAAATATCGTAAGCAAACAAGAATGTTCACAGCGCCATCTATGTGAGTAACATCCATTCATAGAGAATATAAAGAGTCATATATACATCGGGGCATTCAACATTTGACGTGATACATATTACGCGACACATGCACCTTCAAGCAATATCTACTTACCTATAATGTTGTTTTGGTCCTAATTTATTCGGTCCATTTCAGTATAGTCTTAGGACTGGTCTTATTAGTCCTTAAGACTATCAATTCTCAGTATCGTCAGTACTAGAACTAATTCAACAAATACAAAATTAAGTTGAAGACTGAAATTTATAAGCTTTTAGGTCTGATATGCATGACAAAACTGGATCTGACCGAGACTGATGGGACTGTAGGGTTCAGCCTTATATAAGGACGGACACAGCATTACTTATAACTACAAACACGTATATTTTATATTAAATATTATTATCATTCAAGGTGTCGTATTATTTGGCTGCAAGAGGGTGTCACTCTCGTTTGCTTTTCTTTAAAACGAATATAGGTAAATAATACTCATGTCTATTAGTAATGATATGATCCTTTACCATACACTTACATTTATGTTTTTGTTAATTTGTCAAATTATATTAATTATTGATAGTTTTAAATGTTTTTTAATTAAAATAATAGTAGTATAAGTATATTTGGTCTGCATGGAATACAATTCTAAGAGGAAATATATCTATGTTATGATGTTTAGATGGACTGGAATTACTATAATTTAAAATACAAAAATATATTAATTATTACGAAATTATTTTAGTATAAAAGAAGAAAGCTGAAATGATCTGAAGGAAAGAATGGAAATGCACACCAAAATAAAAAGTACCTTCAAATGAGGAAACAAAATACGTAATTACTACAAAACCTCTTAATAATTCATGAATTTATTTTTTAATTTACATATTCATAGGGACATCAAATTTTCTTTCATTTTTTGACAAAAATAAAGGTAAATTATGTTCCATGTGAAAGGCAAAAAAGTATTTTTGAGTGTGCACTTAATATTTTAGAACAGTGTGACTACTTGATAGAAGAAATAAAGATGTAGTAAACAAATTGTAGCTAAAACTTTGTTTATTATATTAAAAAAGAAAAGAAAAAGGGAAGTACATTCCATATTTAAGGATATGAATATTGGCAAAATTTAAGTGAGCGTAAAAATTTTACTTGAGAGAATGTTATAAAAAATATTGTGTTTTTTTATAGTCAATGAAACTAAACTTTAGTGTTCCTTTCATGCTAAAACATTATATTTTTAAATATAGAATAATAAATTTAAAAAAAAAACATTCACGTTTTCCTCCTAGTAACATATACTTTTCTAAAAAATTAGCACTCACCTCAATTTAGTCTATATTCACATTTCCAACTTTAAACGAAATGGGTTGGTGTAATTTTAAACACCCAATAACTCCCTGGAATTGGTGGGTACTCCAACTTTGATATAGTTATAGAAAATAATTCGTCATCGTCAGAATTCATTTTCAATATCATTTGAATATCCACAAAAAAAAGAAGTTGAAAATGAAACTGTATATCATATAAAAATATATAATTAGTATTTCTAAAAACACAAAAAAGATCCCTAGACTTCTTTTCCAAAGTTCATTCATACAAGAAATTGTCATTTGACATAATTTGATTTTTTTAATGGAAAATTATATCAAAACATGCCAAAATTTAATTTTAGTATAAAATATAAAAACTTTAATCATATATCGTGAAATTAAACAATAACTTCAAGTACAACGCAATAAGTATCAAACTATAAGTTGTAAAATTATAGCTGTGGTAGCTTTAATGAGAAAAAATTCTGGTAGTTTTAGTGTTAAACCATTAACTTACTGGCTATCAAAAAATATATATTAACTTAGTCAAAGATGGCGGAGTTCAGTTTAAAAAATAAAAATAAATACTCAATATATTAAATTGAACTTTTGTTCATGGGTTCATGGGTACATTAGGTGAAGAAGGTGCACAACAAATTCTTAAGTTTTGAAGGATAATGCCAAAGTTTTTTTTACTAATGTGTATGTATCTATCGAATGAACATATTTTAGCAATTTCAATGAAAAATATTCACATTTACTTTGATCACAGAGGCGATGAAGTTTTGGAAAAGTGACAAAAACTATCAAATTCTCATTAATGGGGTTTTGAATGTGTTTATCATTTTTTTTTCTTCAAAAATATAATAAATATATTACATTAAGAATAAGATATCGATTCGAAAATATTACTATCATTTTTTCGAAAAATTAGTATTCTATTGTCTAAAATTTATAAGAGTTTAAGAAAATTCATCTATACCTACAGAAACTGTACTTCGTTTTTAATTCAATATTTAACAGCCCAATTATAAAAAATGTATCTTAAAAGATATAAATTTAAAAAAATATTAGTCACATTGAAAAACTCACACATCTGTTTTGAAAATTTTTGCTAATTTTTTCAAAAAAATTATTGGCTTTGTTTTCAAGTTAAGTATTGATATAATTAAATGAAATTGTACAAATGGATCACATACACTCCACCAAAAAAAAGATTTTACACTTTTTGACAAAATTTTATTATAAATTTACATGTAAGCTAGATTCCGGCTACAAAGAATAGTAGGATTAACCCTAACATGGCTTCCTTTATGTTCACTAAATCTCCAAAGATTAAGATTAGACCCCACCATATCTTCAGAATAAGGCCATATCCCCCAAGTTTGAGTAACACTCCTTTTAAAATTATTGAACCTATTAGTGGAACTTCCACGTAGGCTAGTGGTAGTCATAAGTGTAATGAAAAAATTTGACAGCTTTACGAGAAAATATAGTGATGTTATAAAAAGTACTATTAAGGAAGAGGGAGCAGTCTGGGTTATAAAGGGGACGGTAAAGGAAGATAAGTGGGGGGTGGGGGCTCAAGATAATTGTGAGGGAAAAAGGTAGGTAGCATATCAGGGTGTATATAATTATCATTTATGAATTATCAGCTTCATCTTAACCTATATCTTTGAGAAAAAAAAATCAAAATTTGTAAGTTGAATGTTTAATTCTAACTTGTACTTGACATTCTGATAACGAATTTGTATTGTCAATAATTTTTAATTTGAACTTTTTGAGTATTTTAACCCTTAGTATAGGTATTAGATAACTTTTGAATAAGAAAGAATTAGGAATTCTACATGAGAATATTCATTGCAATATTTTATATTTAGTTCAAATCTATGCTTATAACTCAATAATGAAAGAATACAATTTTAAAATTAAAAAAAAACTACCTTTTTGGTAGTTTTTGTCTAAAAAGAAGTATCTTCTCTGTTTTTGTTAGTTTTAAAGCATAAGGAGTATATTTAAACATCAATAATTGTTTTTGTTTTTTAAGAAACAAACAAGTAATTACTTTCAAATGGATCTATTTCAATAGCAATATTTTTTTTTTTTTTGGAGCATAATTTTATTGAGTTTAAGTAAATAAATTCATAAAACTCCGCATAATGAGTTATAGGTATTGTAAAAATAAATAAATAATTTGAATATGAATAGGTAACAATTGGTTTTTTTATATTAAATATAAACCTTGAGTGATGTATTGCTTCATTAAAATTGCAAACAAATCCTTTTTTACAAATTATTATAAAATTATACAATTTTAAATAATATTTCAATTTTTTTATATATTAAAATTCAAAAAAATCATATTTGTTTTTATCTATCGAATTGTTTATTGTTTGTTTCTTTTTTATGTCTTTAATATGATTTTTGAATTTGAATAATTTCTTATGAAGAATTAAACTTTCTCATATACAAAGGATCTTCTAAAAACTCATGATAATTCTGTAATTTGCTCGTTACCATTTAGTTTTGAGATTGTGTCTGGCTTAAGTATTTTTGGAAAAGAGGTTCAGAGATACTTACAATATAATATTGAATCTATTATGTAATATTCAAACTCAAATAATCGATATTTTAATATACATACATTTAAAGTGAGATACCTATCATAAACTTATTAGTCATAAATTTTAGTTGTAAGCTTACCTATTTATCAAAATTTTATCCATTTATTTTTTGGCATTCATTTTTAATAATTCATTTTCGTAGTTGCATAAGTATTTCATTAGATTAACATAAATTACTGTTAAAAAATAAGTGAATTTAATTAAGTCAGTATGAATTGTCGAGTATACTTTTTTTTATATTCATATATTTGCGACTATAATTTAAATATTTCCAACCTTCCATTTATTTCCATGAGTTTTTCTCCAATCCAGAACTGAAATATTCTTGAAATATATTGGTTTTTTCCCACTTTCTATCTTTATTATCTATTAATTTTTTTACATTTTTATTTACAAATATTGGATTGTTTTATATGCATTCTTACTATTTATTTACTTCAAGGATCAACATAAAAATATAGCTGAAATAGTAAGAGGACATGACTTATTCAATATAGAGTAACTCATATTTATTGAGTTCTATTAAAAAAAAATTCTAAATATATGAATATAGCTCAAGATTCCTTACACAAAATCATCAACCAAGATCTGAGTGTGAAATTATTTTGGCCTAGGATTCATCATTGACTTGCAAAAGTATCTTCCTCATTTTTTAGGTCCGCCAAATTCCTTAAATTGCCCATTAAAACTACTGTTGTAAATTACTGAAATCTTTTTCTTGATTGAAAATATAATGGATTTTGCTAAATTTAGATACCCATATTAATGAGGCGATTGATCAAAAATTTTACAATTATTATACCTAAGTAGTATCAACATCCTGAAAAGGGGGGACAAGCTATTTCAATAAATATGTGGTTATTTAATTATAATTTGACATGTTTTAATTAATTAAGTTGCCCTAAAAAAATCAAAGTATTTTATGATATGATTTGAATCTTTTCAAATGTATTTTAATAACAATAGCATGGTAGGAAATATTCTTATGGCAAAAACTAAAATAAATAAATAAAATAAGTAGATATTATAACAAATAGATATGGATGTTATATTTCATTTCATTATTAATTTTTATTCAACTTTTGCTGTTCTTTTAATATCAAAATAGATATATGAGAAAACATTATTACAGTTGAGGCAACTCAACAACGGATGTTGCAGTCATAAATGCTTGATAATCTTCAATAAGTTTAAAAGCTTACCATACTTTCTATATAGTTATTTATTTAAACAAATGAAGCAAATTAGAAATAATAATTAAAAAATCATCTAAATTGTACTATAATTTCATTTGAGAATACTTTTGAAAAATTTTAATTTCTTATATATGTATATCAATTATTCCACATCATATCAAACGTAGGCTTTTAATCAAATTACTCGAAATTTAGCTTAAAAAAATTAGAGAAGTTTCCATTTGAATTAAAATGACATACAGATCATTACATCAATTTTAAACTAATCTTTTTATAATACCCTAAAATAAATGTGCATACTTTATATTACAATAGTTTTATAAAATACACTCCACTCTGTTTCTTTACGTATTCAAATATAATTATATATTTAAATAAAATATATATGTAGTGACATTTTTTGCAATTTTTGAACATTTGGGCGTGGAATGACTTCTTGTGAAGTACCACTTTGCAACTATATGAACTCACTAATTTTGTTTTGATTAACAAAATCCTAATATTTTTAATACCAAAAATACAAATAAAAATTTCTTAAATGCTCTTTTTCTCTATAACTTTGTTCTTACAAGACCTCTATATAATCTTGAAAGGAATAAATAAATGAAGGAAGAGGAGAAGGCAAGAACGTGCAAGAAATTAGATATATTTCCTCTCCATTCTCTTCTAATCCCGTTCTTGTACATATGTTAATAGTAGATGGAAAGTATTAAACCAATGAAGACATTTGATCTACGTTGTTGTTTTGATTGATTATATGTAATTACTTTGCGATGGAAGCATGAAAGAAACGAATAGAAATTGGTATGGAACTTTTTATTACCTTATATTATGGGTGGTAATATAACCAGGGTCGGTTTTAATGTGAATGACAACTTGGCAAAGATTCTTGTACAGGGATATACGGTATATAATTTTTTTAAATCTCCTTTTCTTTAGAAAATAAATTTTTCAAATAACCTTTTATTATGTATTTATTTTTAGTATACATTTCTAATAAAAATATTTATTTATGTATGTAATAACATCTACTCTGCAAGGCCATGAGGAAATTTAGTGTTGTGTAGCTCCTTATTTATTCGGTCCAATCAAGTTTTATGGCTTTCAGTCCTTGGAAATGATCTTTAACTTTCAGTTCTTGTAATTTTTCCTAAAAATGTATATGTTTTATTGAGCCAAATAAGATATGTCAGAGAATATTCATTTTTTTATTTTGATACAAACTTATTATATTTTTACTTGGTTATTTAATTAATTTCTTTATATAAGTGAATAATTTAAAAAAAGACCTTGAATGACGTATCGAGTGATTAGACTAATTTTTTTAAACGACTGAAAAGTGGAACTGGGCCATGGTCCTCGGTACAAAATAAGAATCATCACAACACTAGGTAAATGCCTTCTATGCCCCCAAAACCCGCCTTGGTTATATCATTTCACATTGAATCATTTTATGTGTTCTTATTTTATTTTACTTTACACTGTTCTATTTTCATTCATTTTGTGAATATATTTTGAAATTTTGGCCATTCTTCATAGTTGACATTCCCCCCATTCGTCAAAGGTGACATGCCTCCCCCCTCCTCCCACCGGAAAATTGAAATTAAAAGATTGTAACATTATTAATATGAAAGATAGGAGCAAAGATAAGGGAATAAAGCTAAACCAGTTCCAATCATAAATAAATATGAAACCTCTGGAGTAGGAGGGGGATATCGACTCTTTTGATTTATTTGTATTAGATAGTTAGCCATTACAATCAAGGTATCTATGTAAGTAATAATTATGTCACTCATTTCACATGAAAGATAGAATAACCATTCGTAGTAGGGGAGAGCAGGAATAATTTGGGTACGGCATCAGTACACCATGTTCTAAATTTATAGCTCCAGCACTTTCGTAGACCAAACATACATTAGCATTGCATTCGCCTCAAAGCTAATATGAGAGTGGTAAACAACCCCAATTCTGAGCTATGACTAATTTTCTGAACTTACTATTTCGGAGTAATTTGTTTATGTTTCAAAACTTTGATCCAAAACTCAAGTATAACCTTTAATTCTTCAGTAAATTATACTTAATGAAAATATCATCTTTTGTTTTAATTTTAGAGTTAAATTGAGTTAATCGATATTTAGTAAAAAATTACAGCTTAAAGACAAGAAATATAGTTCTATTAACTCAAAATTAAAATTTGCATATTGTTTTGAACTTTTCAAAAGATATAACTTATAAAATCCTAAAAATTTTGAACAAAGATAATAAAGGACTTCATTTTAACAATATTTTTATTATTTCTGTCCTGTGTTTAGATATAAAAACCCATTGTACTATCAACTCTTGAGTATTCAACCTTTAATAAACCATGATACTTATAACAAAACCAAACATTAAAGGAAATTTAAGCCTTTCAAATTTATTGATGTATTTTTAGGTTGCTATGACTGCCAGAAAATATAATTGCTTCTAGAACATCTTAACAATCAATCTTTTACCAATAAAAAGTCTGGGAGCTATGATATTTATTTAAAAAAATCATTTTCTAATGCCAACTTATGTTGACGCATTCAAGGTAGCTTCTAAGAATGAGTATAATTGTTTGACTTGTGTTTTGTGCCATTAGTAGTCATAACCTCGTCAACTGATAGATATGTTTTTAAGCATCTTTATATCTTAATTAAAAATATCTTTATTAATAACATTCATTCCTTGATGTTAAAATTATACTTTCTTGTGACAATTAATTTCATTGTAGCTTTGAGAAAAAAATGAAAAAAATATTTTTCTTGAAGCTCTACTGAAGAAAAACATTTATTAATAAAATCCCATTGTATCGTTCCATCGTGGACATTGCATATGATACGCTGAGCTACAACACTTTTTTGCATTTCAAAGTAAATTTACTAACCATGTTTTGACATGATAGTCTTGTGCATTAAAATCCAAGGGGTGTACGAATAAATCTTATATAGTAAAAAAGTTTTCGAAGAAAACGGTGTGTTGCTTGCGTTCCAAAGGGAAACACGGCACTATCTTTACATGGTGAAATCTTAGATCGTTATTGATCAAAATTGTAGCTACAACCGTTATGATTAAACAGAGTTCAAAAAAACCTATACAAGATAAACTGCTTCATTGCACTAAGCTCATAATATTTAACAATCATTTAATCGAAGACTAGGTTTTTTTTTTTCAAAAATATCGTATTTTATGAATAATTTCAATGCAGCAAATATCAGTTGCTATACCTTGAATCCTTTACCGGAGTGGTTCTCTAAGAGGTGGTAAATATATGCCTGAGTAGGTCTATGTGTACATAGAGGAAGGGAGTAAACCTCCTATTATAATTTCGTTATCAAATTTCAAAAGATTTGAATAGTGGTGGTTCTTGCATATCTTAATATTTTCATGTGGTATGCAATTTAAAAGGTATAGAGCCACTGCTTTCTCTTATTTATAATTATCAGTTAGATGAAATAAATAATACTTTCAATATTTTAAAATTTGGATCTTGCAGCTACATCCTTCATAAATTGGATCTCCATATCTTCATCATTTGATAAATAATGTGGTTTTAAGGGACACTTGTTGTTACCAAAAAAGACAAGGATTCACATAAATACTTATTTATATCTAAATTGATTGAAATTGTAGACTTTTTTTTTAAAATTTAAATGTAGTATTTCAAGTTAGCACATTTACAGTATTCAATAAGAATAATCGTACTATAATAGAAATGAAAATGAATAAAATTATGCCCACACAATTTTTTTTTACAAATGACACAATAGAAATAATAAAGAACTAAATTAAATAATAAATATATAAAAAGAAAACCCTTCTAGAAAATCAATCAAGACACGTAAAAAGACAATCAAAACTTTTTTTAAATTATTAAAATAAACAAAAACACAAATCTAGGTTAAAAGTTTTGTAATTTTTCATAAAAAGAAAGCTCTCTTCCCATGTTTTTTTCATATGTATTAAAATCGGAACATGGTAGAATCTGTCGAATAAATAATTTCTTCCATTTTGCTAATAATAGCGTCTTACTTAAAGGTATTTAGGTAATTGAGACTGGCTGCTATGACGCAGTCAAATTAAGTTATCTTTCGTTTGAAACTTTCCTCTTTTTTTAAACTGCGGAGTTTGTATTCTGCCGTTACTTTAGGGTAGCGATACATTTAGTGTACCGAAATTGAAGAGTTGGTCTTATATATGTAATATGCAGTATATTATTCATGATCAATAACTTACTTTTATATGTAGGCTTTACAACGTTAATGAACTTTAGTGTACTCTGATACTTTGCATCTGCAACTTGTTATTGAATGTAATAGAAGTCTTTTATTCCTCAATGACTTTTCTTTTGATGTACATAAAATACTAAGTATTTTGATATAATGGAATATGAACATTTTAAAATTCGCAAGGTGGTGACATTGTACTTAGCTATTGTAAAAAACAAATAAGTAAACAAGGCACAAATAAGCAAAGACAACTTGTACAAAATGACGACAAATTAAGGTTATTTGTGTTTTTATATTTTTCATTTGACCTTTTTAAAGGAAATTTTAAAAAGTTTTTAGCTCTAACAATAACTTTTACCTATAATGTTTATTTATGGATATTTATTTACCAAATTGCGTGATACATATAAAAGAACGATAAAAAGAAATAAATAAATAAAAAAGAACACAACTTAGGTTACGTATTTTGTTTCAATTTTTAGCTATAAGATGGGTTCACCATTCTTGGTTATAAATAAAATACATACTACTTTTAAGTCAACAACACTTTTATTTAATTCCTCACTTAAGTCAATTTTTGAAAAAAAAATTATATCTGAATTATTAATTATTTAATTTGAAAGAAGCTGCGAAACATTACAATTAAATATTAATCAATATCTTTGTTAACAGTTTTTAATGGAAATAATTTTTGATATCCACCAATTTGATCTAATATTTTTTTCTTTTCTAAATCAAGTCCTAATATTTCCCATGTTAAGGTTTTTCTTCGCAGTTTATACAAATTTCAAAATAAACTTTATATTCATTTTTTATGAGATTCATTCACGTTTTGCTTTTCATATTCTCCCAATGATATAATTTAAGAAAGCTCTAATTTATTTAATGCATTTGGATTATTTTTAAGATGTATTCTATATAAATAATAATAAATGGGCTCAATATATAATAAAAAAAGATATTATTTTCCATTTACCAATAAAAGTACTGTGAACAGTTTTTTTACTATTCAAACAAATCTACATATCAGAAAAAAAAACTGATTTAAAATAGCTTGTAGGTTTATGGAGAGGTCTTAATGAGTCCAACAATGACGTAAGTTATATCGAAAATATAATAATTATTCTGTGGGGCACAACAAAATAAACATTTCCCCCAAATAAGAATATCCCAACGAAATATAATGTCAGGGGAGTAGCTGAGTCTTAAATAAAGAAGTTATTTATATTTTACTTATTCATGACAAAGTAGCTTTTATTTATGTTCCATTCGAGCATGTCGTTATGTCATTCTCCATGAATTGCACATTTTTATTTATTTTTTCACTATTAAATATATGATTACGACATTTTGAAACTCATTTGTATTGTCAAATTATATATATTTGATGAATTGAAAAATTAAGAATTAATATTGACAGTTTATTAAAAAAAAATGTAAAATTTGACATTTGTCTTCAAATTTATACGAACTGATATTATTCTCATTTCCAATGTCTAAATTAACTAAGCATACCACTTACTTTTATTTAAGACTTTGG
This sequence comes from Lepeophtheirus salmonis, assembly GCF_016086655.4. Taxonomy (NCBI): domain Eukaryota; kingdom Metazoa; phylum Arthropoda; class Copepoda; order Siphonostomatoida; family Caligidae; genus Lepeophtheirus; species Lepeophtheirus salmonis. The sequence goes on from NC_052135.2 coordinate 67,286,459, forward strand.
CTATGCCTCCTTAAAGAGCTACGTTGATTTATTATTGATTTTTTCGAAAACGCTGCAAAATTTGGGATACTATATTCTTGTTTTAATGACAGTTTCTCAGAGATTGATGCTATAGAGCATTAAAAGTGCTACTAAATAAAATCTTAAAGTTATCTTGATTATGGTGGTAAGCACATAAATACCCGAGAAAAATTTAACAATTTTTAATGCACAAACAACTGGGAGGCGGTGATTAAAAGTAATTTAATGTCACTATCACTTTTTCTATTTCACTTTCTTAAAACTTTTAAATATGTTTCTGTGGTACTTCAGAGCTTGTAGTAAACAACTTATCTACTCTATCTGTTGTAATATGAGTCTTGAAGTAGTGAGTCACTCACTTTTCACTCAAAGATCATACAAAAGAAAGTGAGACTCTATTCCTTCTAGGCCTGTGATCACTGTAGCTACATTGATAAAAGTAAATAATGGCTTGCCTCTCCTGTAGCTCTCAGGTTTCTTTCTGTCTGATATCTTTATTGATAGCTTCTCCTATGTAGACTTGGTCATGCTGTCATGTGAACTAAACAAAGTAAATAGCCATAGTATAACAACAGTGGTTGTTTTCGAGAACAGAGGTTTCCAGTTCATACTCCGACTGCTCCAGATGAGGTAATAAAACAGTGGCAAGTGTGGAATGAATAAGGCAAGGAACTTGTTCGCGCTCTCCATGATCTTAATGTAGTTAATACTATTGACCATCTAACCGTCTTGGTGAATGGCATCTGACTTATCATGTAATGGATTCCTTGAGGAGGTTCCTCATCAAACAGGATATATACATATATTTTTCTATTATTTTATCTGTCCTCGAAATCACAATGTAGTCATATTAGTAAAATCTTGCAAGCGTTTCGAATGTGTCATTAAGCACGTATACAGGGGCACTAAATATATTTCTCCCTGATGTATGTCATATGCCTACATATTTTTTATCCAAGAAATATACATGTAATCTTGCATGTAACATCGAGGGTGTGTAGCTCAGATAACGCTATAGACACTAAAGTACTCCCTTTCTTATCAGTCATAACGTCATATTATTTTTTTTTCTTCTAGCTTTTATTATTTTTCTTTTATTCTTCAGAAGATAACATCAATCATTTATGTATTGAGTAAATAGGTGTGAGTATGTTCAAGAAAAACTTTTAGTATCACAAAAGATTTTCTTGGGTAGTTATCTTCTATATTTTTAGGCAAAGTTTCTTTGTTTGACGCTTCTAATAACTCCAGGCAATGCCAGGCACTACTACGAGTTGTAAACAAGTGTAAAATTTATAACTAAGTATCAAATTTAATATTAGACTAAACAACTTTTAATTGAAATAATGGTAGTTTATTTCTATGAGGCACATAAGATGGTGTATCAGTCATAATTGATAAATAAGAAAATAATTTTAAGGTTTTATACCATACTCATATGCTTTACAATTGTGATGGAACCTGATCTATCATTTAGTGTCTAATGAGTACTTAAACAATCGTTTTCATACACATTTTTGTAATATCCTAAGTGCTTAAAATAACCGGTAATTTGTTTATCAAATATTGATTTGAAGATCCTAACTCCGTAGTTTTTTTAGAAGTATAAAATAGTCCATTCAAGATATAGAGGGACTGATGTGTATTTGAGCAAATGAATGATGAAGTAACATACTTTGATATTAAATGCCATCTGCACGATGAATGATACTTCATTAAAAGGAGATGAGATACAACGAGTGAGGCACGATAACCTTTTTTGAAGAGGTGATATACCTAAACATCAAGGATATCCAAATTTTGAAATATATATTAATTTAACTGAGTTATAAGTAGACACAGATTGACATATTCAGATTCTCTGCGACTAAGATTACTCCTTTCCATTCTTATCTTCTTAAAAGTAATCGATACGAACTATTTTCTCGAAAAAGTACAAAATTTTATTGATTCCTCCATCAACCAATGATGTTATTTGAATGTAAAAAGTATCATGGTACTTTTTATTATTTCTTGTTTAAATATAGTTGTTACGACGTTACCTCACAACACAAAATATAAAGTGTAATGTATTGTCAATGTTTCTGCTTTTTTTCTTATAACCAGTGTTTTGAACGTCAGTTCATTGAATTCTAATGAACTTTTTTTAATCTATAAACAATATTCTCAGCTGCTACTAAGTAATAATATTATAATTGGGAATAAGTTGCCGCTGATTTTGGGACTTTTTCTATTTCTTTTCGAATGTAAGGTTGCGTAAGACAATAGAGGTAACCAAGGTTAATATCAACACAAGGTTAGACCATCATGTAATCGGGCTTGCTAAAATTTTCAATCTGATGTATTTTAGAGACTGCTGAGCTAAACAGACAGAGCTTGTCAAAACATGTAACCACTCATTTCCTATGACGTCATAATTACTATAATTTTCAAATTAATGTATCGTACCGACTGCTGAGCATGAAAAACAGATTTTAACAAAACACACAACCACTCATATACTATGACGTCAATATTAAAAGAGGGGTGGAAATCACACATAAGTCGTACACGCGTTATGGTAAAGCCTTGTATTTCTATTAACTTTGAAGGGTAAGGATGCAAATAGCATGTGACTTTATTTCCATCTTGACCTGAGTTACTTTTCAATTACTAGCTGCTACGTTTTTAAAAACTGGACCCTGATATTGTATATCACTGGTACCAGAATATTAGGGCCAAGGATTTAATGACCGGGTCACTTATTTAGACTAAGTGTAATAGTTATATAGTACAATTGAAAGGTTGTATGAGTACGACGTCACCAGTATATAATTTGTCTCATGCAACTATATTCTGATCAAGATTAAAGGGCATCATTATAGATTATGAAGAGTGATAACTCCTGGCAAATTTTTTTTTTCTTTGAACCACCCAAACAATAATTGTTTAAAGTAGTAATAGAAGATAAACTACATGCTCCTATGTTATGTTTTTATAATGATCATTAATGATTATAATTCGTAAAAAAAATTGTTCTAGAAAATAACACTTATGAATTTATCTGTACAACATTTATTGCATATGAACAATACACAACTTATTTAGTATAAAATCATATTAAATTGAATTAAAATATGCGGTTGCATGTATCAATTAACTAAATATCCTTTTCCAAAAAATGTTATAAATTGTCCTTCTGCATTTTTATTTTCAATAGTACGCTCATGAGTTAAAACAAAAATAACAATATACGAGCTTATATTAAAAATAAATCAATGCAACTTGCAAGGCTTTATTTTTCATATATGAATTTAATTATTTTTCTCGTAGTCTAAATAAAAAGAATTTCAATATAAAAATGTTTTTTTTTTCCGAAAAAAATATAATTTTGCCAGTTTATATATGGGCAAATTTATAGAAAATGTACCCTTTCGTATATTTTTATAATTCGATTTGAATAAAATTTATTAGTGTAATAAACTATTATTTGGAAACTAAAAAATGGAAATTCAGATGTGTAACACAATCCAGCTCTCCGCTTGGAGCTCTTTTTAAAGACGAATTAGATCAAAAAAGGGAGTGAAAGACCCCTGCGTGTTGAATTGTAGTTCATTACCAACTCATCCAATTGATACATTTAATACATCAATTGATAGCTATTGAGTTATGTTGTGCAGTACTTTCAACGATTTTTTTATTCTTAAATGAAAAAGTTTGGTTGACCTTACAAATATTTTTTTACTTTAAATATGTAAACATAATATCCTCTACTTTTGAGCAAAACTGTTATGATAAAAAGGTATAATCAATATCTAACTTTGAAAAAAAAAGAAAGGACTGAGTGGTAGGACTATGGGCTTGCAAGATATGGGTTCAATTTCAAATTTTCAATTATTAGAAATGTTATACAACCAAAACAAATGTTTTTTTTTAAAACTCTTGATATAACAGTGAATAGAATCTACGCACATTGAGTTCAAGAAAATAATTTCTCCGGATGTGTGTTTTACAATGAGCTATGTAATTCAATCTTTGAGAACGATGAAGCATTTTCTGAATTTATTTGATCGATTTAATTTCTTAATGTTAATTATTTTTTTTCTGAAATTTCAGTATTTGCTTAAATTTTTAAACATTTTAATTTTATAAAAATATATAATTATTTGTAGTTAGTTTAAGGGTTAAATTAAAAAAAAATCTGTAAGTTTTTGCTTATATATTAATATTTAAAGTGAAGTAGTAACAAATTGGCACATACTAGTGACATACATATATATAAAGAACAGGTCAATAAAAGGAACTGATGTTATGTTCTATATTAAGGTCCGCTGCAACCTTACTCACAATACAAAAATTTCCTTAGTATTTTGATGTTACTAAAAGACAATAAAGTAATTATCTTTCATCATTTAATTGAAATGTTGAAATATTCAAGTACTTTTTGTGATCTGTCGCAATCCCATAAATACAGTTTTCCCCTTTAAAAAAGATATTTAATGTTGATAATTTGGATTAAAATGGAATTTTCTGATTTACCCGTTAGTTTTTATATTTTTCGTATTTCATTAATGTAAATTCAGAGTCAGCTACTGCCTGTCGTTTCCAAACTAAAATTCTTCCAAGTCCTTAAATAATAAAAAATTAAACAATATCTTATATATTTAGACATTTCTATCTCTACATAGAACTAATGAAACATTGTATCTTCAATTTTCAAATCTTATTAAATCATTAATTTTAGTAATATACTGGTAATGGATGTGAAACATGAAAAAAAAATTTTAGGCATCATTTTCTTAATTCAACAAAAACAAACAAAAATCTCTAAATATCTCTCTGCATTACTTTATAGATAACAAAAAACAATTTATATAATTTAGAAACAAAATTACAACGCATGAAATACAAAGAAATTATTAATAATACTGCACAAACTTGCAATTTACTCACTTAAATTATTCAAAATTTTCGGTGTTTTAAGCGACAGGCTTATAATATCTCCAAAAATTTATTGTTTCTATGCAATATTAGTTGTATTAAATATATTCTTTTATCGTTTCTGAAAATAATATAATCAAAAAGAAACAACGCTTAAGGTATCAACATTAATTCGTACTGATGAAACTTTAAATGAAATTTCAACACTTATTGAAGTCCCAAGGAAAATTTAAACGGAAGGATGGCCTTCATAGGAAAACCTATTTTTAAGACAAAAATTATTAAAACGAAGCTTCTAAGAGTCTTAAACACTAGTCTTATTTTCGCCCGCCTGGCTAGCAATTTACCCTTTTATCGAAGAAAAAATCGAAAATACTACAGTTAATAAAGGAGTTGAAAAATTGGTGGTAAGCCTTTGATCATGTTGAAGGAGCCTATTCTTAGGAAGTGCATGAAACATAACCATCTCCAATATTGCAAAAGAGTTAAAAATAACATTAAATCAGTACCAGTTAAAAGTGTGATCATTTTGGAAATGGAAAAACATTCGACGTAAACTCAATGTATAAGCGTCGTAATGACTGCCTTATGAGCTTTGGGGAGAGGGATGAGGGTGAAAGGATCACCAGTACCACAAAAAAAGCATGTATCAACTATGGTCTTGGACTTTGTAGTATTAAATGGGATTTTAGCATCCTTTATTTGGTTCTCTGGGGCTACAAGCTGAATGCTTAGGACTATATTGAAGTCCTTCAAGAAAATTGTCTCTTAGGATGGAGCTCTTGCAGAGACGGCCAAAAATACTAAGTTATTAATGAAAAAAAATCTATTTCTAGGAGGAAATAAAAGGCCACTCTACAGCCCAGATGCAAAACCTCCTTCCTATTAATTCTGGACGAATATTGGGATGAGGTATGTAAGAAACAATATGGAAGTGTGTTGGTTATGAAAGCAGCTGGAAAGATAGCCTAGATTATAATGAATCCAGACCACAGTTGCAAGAATTGCATTGTTTTCCTATAGAAAATTGATTAAATATATATAACAGTCATCCTCTCGAATAATTGTTATTTAATACATTTGTATTACTGTAAAACTATTGAAAAAATGAAGCCTATAATGAAAAAATATGAGGATTCTTCTTTATCTGTGTAGTAATTCTTCAGTTTTTTAGCTATAAAAAATGGAAATCAAATGGAACGAGAAATCTCAATGAACAATGCGCTTGGGACAAACTTTATTTTGAACGTAATGTGTGTAGGCTCCCCCCAGTCGTTCCTAGTGAACGAAATATATTCCTTATGCTGTAAATGCATAGACAGGAATTTCTCCCATCTTAATACTCAATTCTAATCTGTATACAACAAAAAACAAATAACTCAGTGTTACACTATTAAAAAATATTTAAATTTCACAGTAATTTTTCATTAATAATTGAATGCTGATATTTCCTGGGATGTCGTTATTTAAAAATGCGTTTTCCGGCATCCCACTTAAACGCAATTTCCCAAAAAAGGACATACCATAGTACATAGTAAATGTAGGAGTTCGACTTGTTTAGATGATTTTAATCATTCATCATAGTACCTTGTATTCATTTTTTTTTCCCCTTTTTTTTTTTGTAAAAAGGAATGATCATTTTTACGCAATTAAAATAAAGATATTTCAATCTTAACATTGATGGCCCCAACGTGTTATCATACCTACTAAAGAAATATTATTCTGATGGGTAAGACCGTGCAGACAATGTCCAACAGATCGAACAAAAGTACGGGGTGGAAGATAATAGCAGCTTAACTCTTGCCGTAGCAGAACTATGTCTTCCAAAATTCTCGGTGATGGATCCGGAAAATTTGTTTTGAAGAATTGAGCTGAATTTTTTTGATCAGGAAGATCAGACCAAATATTGTTTAATGGCTTCAGCATTGACTTGTAAAGTTTTTAGGTATATCCCTATAAAAAAGAAAGGTCTCACTTATGATGGTGCAAAAATGGCAATTTTACAGAAATATGGTCTGTCACTTTCAAATAGAAGTTAAAAAAATTCTGATACGCTGGGCAATTCATTGGGATTTTCCCCTGGGAAAGTTATAAATGAAGTTGAGTGTTCCTTGACGAGGAATACATACATGATTTACGTCATCATTTACTAAGGGAAACCCTCATCAGAAATGTGCCTAAAGACCAGCTTGAGAGTAATTGAAGAGTTGAAGCAAATTTATGTTGCAGCCAAAGAAAAATTGCAATACACATATTTCCCCTGTTGAAAACTCGTCTGCCTTGCCTCTTATCAATCATGTTTTCAAAAAACATCTTCATAACACGTCCAAATTTACTTAATCTAAGGAGAAAAATACATTTGCTATTGTCATTCTAAATTTGTAATGAGAACAACTACCTGTTCAGGAGCTAGTTGCTATTTTTATGTTCTTGTTCAAAAAAACTAAAATTGGTTGCACGGGACAGAGGTTGTAAATAAACTATCAAACTTATTTTTCATCAAAGACAATTCAAACTTGATTAACTTTATGATCGATACAGGAGCGCAAGTGTCTGTTATTCCATTTAAAAGATCGAAAAGTCTTGTTTGAGAAAAACTATCCCTAGAAAATCTAGGAGATTTCCGATGGAAATTTATTGGGGTAAAAAGTGGTCGTCCAATTTTTGGTACAAATTTCTTATATAATTTCAAACTTAGAATTGATATTTTCAATAAAAAGTTATTCTGAGATGAACCGTGCTTCAATACAGAACTATCGAAGACTCAAAAAATCAAATCCTAATATAATGATGTCTTTGATGATAAAAGTTTCATTGAAATCTATCTAGCTCATGGAGTTGAACACCATATCCAGACAAAAGGTCCTCATTGCTTTTGCAAAATCACACAAGTTAATTGGTGAGAATTTAAATTTTAAACGAAACGAAATTAACGAATTGTTGAAGAAAAGAATCCTACGATCGTCTTCTTCTAATTTTTCTTCCGCTATTCACGTCGTTCCAAAACCAAATGGAAGCTGGCAAATGTACGACCACTATTGTCAATTAAATAGGATGACAGTCCTTGATCGGCATACCCTCCCAAATTTAAGAGATTTGGTGACTGTTTTTAGACTGTTTCAAGAAAACTGCAATCATTACGCCATTTGGGTTACATGAATATTTGAGGATGCCTTTTGGTCTTAAAATTGCTGGTCATACATTTTCAGAGACACATTGATTCAATTCTACCAGGAATTCCAAATGTGTTTGTGTACTTTGATGATATCCTTATCGCTTCGGAGTCGATGGATGAGCATTTGAAATCGTTGAACGGGGGTTTATCAAGACTTAAAACAGCTGGTACCTCCCCTGAAAAATCTGAGTTTTTCATGAAATCGATAGACTTCCTTAAACATTCTATTTCATTGAAAGGTTTTAGACCTCTAGAATGTAAGGTAAAGGAAATCCAAAAGTACCAACTCCAAAATCAAAAGATAAACTGCCTAGATTTTTGGGCATGGCAAAATAATATTCTCAGTTACAGTTTATTTGTGAAAAATGTCTCGATGGATAGACTTCGACCTGCATTTGCAGTTCCAAGTATCATTCCAGCGTCTCCACCTATAAGATGCACAACATATACTACTGAAAATGATCTATCTGTATATTTATCAATATTTTTATGGTGCAGTTTATTGTGTATTACTAATTAGACTATCCTCTTACTCACCTTGTCGTTATAGAGTAGTCATAGATAGTATAGATCTATATCCTCTTTTACTGGCCTATAAAAGAATGATGATAAATTGTTGACCAGGAGATGGTTGAAAATCACGCAAAATCTCACCATTATTCCACGATGCGCAAGGATTTTGCATTAACTCTTCATTTCTATTCACCTAGTGCGTATGAATTTTGTCGTCGAACTATCTTTTTGCCATCACCATCCAGTCTACACCGATATATGTGTGCCATCAAGTGTCTGCTGGGTTTTCAGGAAGCGTCTTTCGTGAACTATTTTCACATAAGGGAAAGGATGCGGATAAAGATGCAGCTCTTATTGTTGATGGGATACATTTAAAAGAAACTGTCGAGTATGACAAGAATTTGGGCCGTGCTTTTGAATTTGTTGATTTCAGGGGACAATGTGATTTGGGGTATGGAAAAGAGAAAGAAAACCAAGTCTTGGTTTGTATGCTTGTTGGTTATCGAGCTTATTGGAACCTGCCAATTGCTTATTTTCTTTGCAAGGACATACAATTGGTGTGCTTGCTGGAATAATAAGTGAGTGCATTTTACGTTCATTTGATGCTGGTATCACGGTCTGATCTGTTACAATGGATTGAGCAAGAGCTAATATTTCTGCTTTGTCTTCGCTTGGAGTTAATATTTTTACGAAGTCTATTCAAGAGCAATCGATGACTTTTCTCATCCGCATGAGAATTGCAATAGTAATGTAGTTGCTATAGTCGATGTGCCTCATTGCTTTAAAAATATCCGTGGTGCTTTAGCAGACTTCAAAGAACTGTATTGGTTTGGGAGAATAATTGTTCGGTAGAACTTGATAGCCAAACTGCACAAACTTCAAATTGAACACGGTCTTCGTTTGGGAAATAAATTAACTGAGAAGCACATCAAATTTCATCAGAATAAAGTGTAAGTTGCTTTAGCATTGCAAGCTATAGCAAGCCAAAGTATTGGTCGCGCCCTAAAAGTGTGTAACAGTCAAGGAATTCCTGGATTTCAGACAGATGATACCCTCGCAACAGCTGAGTTTATTCTTCTTCATGATAAAGTGTTTGACATTCTCAACAGTCGCTCAATGAACGCACCCGGGTATAAAAAGGCACTGAATAAGAAACACTTTCATTTTGCAGAAAGTATTTTTTATGATTTTGAAAATTTATACGAAAATCTCTTTGATCCAAGTGGGATGAAAGTAACACTCTCAATTAGAAAACACAGGCCCTTTTGGCTTTCTTGGTCATATCAAATCTGTTCGTTTTCTGATTTTAAATTTGGATTTAATGGAGCTTTAGTACCTCGCACCATATAAACATTGCCAGGATCATTTGGAAATTTGGTTTAATGCTGTGAGATTATGCAATGGATGGAGTTATAATCCTACCTACTAGCAATTCAGAAGTGCATATCGATCTCTTTTAATTCATGGAAGCAAAAATATTGTCGGAAGTTCTTCTGCTATCTGTACGGCTCTTGGTGAAACTGCTGTATTAAATGTATCGTATATTCTCTCGACTTTGAATTATGTGATGCCAACTGTTGAAGAATGTTATCTGGAGGAAGAACAAACATATGAGAACAACAACTCTTAACTGAAATACTTGAGAGTATGTGACTTTTCTTTCAGATACAAAGTATGTTTTTATGCTACATTGGAGTATTTTTGCCACGCAGAATAAGTCAGTCAATTAAATGTCCTACTTGTAAATTAGCACTTATTCACTGGGAAGCGATCCCTGCAAGGAAGAATTATTAATTCTTTTCAAGAACTATGTCGTCTTTTCCAAGATGAGTGACAAAGGACTCCGTTATCCTTCAGGAAGTATGCAACAATTACTGCATCACTCGGGAAAAATATTTTGACCCTATCAACATCTTGCTTTCATCCAAAATGCTCTTGACAAATTTTTCCAAATATTTTGTTGGCTGAAACACTTTTCCCTTTTCCAAATCTTATAAGGTTGCATGTATCAGAAACTGCAATAGGAACAGATAATTATTATTGGAGTCTTACTCAGCTTGTCATTAAAAAATATTTAATTATATACTCCTAAAGAGCTTCATGAAAGAGTTTGGAAGCATTTCCAAACGTTCTGGGAACAATATTAACCGTTTAAGAATAATCTCAATAAGCAGCACTGGACTATTATTGAGGTATTTTATAATGTTAAGATGTAGTAAAATTATTGATTTAAATTTATTAAGTAATATTTTCTAAATATAACTATATTCTTAAGTTGATTATCAAAATATGTGTCTTATTCCCTTCAAAATTACAGGCTGAAATTATAAAATAATTATTAAGAAATTGGTCCAATGTTAAAAAGAATTGCTTTCAATTGAAACATTCACAAACAAATGTATAGGATAAATTAATCAAAGCAATAAGATTTTCAATTGACGGTTTAATTGTATTTTGTGCATAAATTACTCCGTTCAAAACATTTTGATCTTTGCCTCTTGCTCAGCAACTCCTATGTTAGGTTCTAATTCAGCTCTTATAGTTTGCCCTTAATTAATCTATCAATACTAATTGAGCTACAACAACTTTCCCTACTTCTCACTTGATATTCAATGGATTCTTAATTGGCGAATCTCCTTTATAAATTACTAATTTACTACATGCTATTATTGTTAAATATAAAAGTTTGCCCTCACTGAGGCAATATAATGCCACAACAGCACCAATAATCACTTTATTATGGTAATACCTCTATGGGGGAAGTGTAGGAGTTCGACTTGTTTAGATGATATTAATTATTCATCATAGTACCTTGTAGTCCTTTTCTTGTTTTTTTCCTGTTTATTTTCGTAAAAAGCAATGGTCTTTTTTACTCAGTTAAATAAGTAAAAACCAAGAAAAGACTAAAAGTATTTTATTGAGTACAAATTAATAATATTTATTTTTCTTCCATAATGCATCAACTTGAAAGATCTTTAAAGAATCGATCAAATCGAATTTTGTCTACACAACACTATAATAAAGTGTATATCTTGGTTAAAATTAATTTGGAGCGATGTATTTCCAAAAAGTAATCTTTTCTATTTATATTTTTAATGAAGATATAATTAAATATCATTTTATCAATGAACAAACGGCTTAGTCCTTTTAGTAACCCTTTAAAAAGACTAGGTAAAATTTATGTGGTATACGTGTCAACATAAATAATGTTGTAACCACATGTGAGTGCACATAAATAACAGGAAGTAAAGGCGGGTTATCCGATCTATAGTGCGTGTATACCAGGTCTGCCAATATAAAATGAGACTTTTTTTTTTAAATTGAGAGTTTATTGTGAAAAATGATTACAAATTTAATTTTCAAAGTATCCGCCTTTGCTAGCCACATATTTTTCCCATCTTTCAGTCAATTTAAATTGTTTGTCTTGTGAGTAAGCCACATGAGGAAGAGATTCCCAGTTGTACGATTCAAAAATCTGGAGGGTGGCTATAGAGCGATGCGGTGGTGTGTTGTCATCAAGGAAAATTACCTTGTGTTGCCTGGCTTAATATTCTGGGCGTTTTTGGTGTATAGCATGGTTCAAATCGGCCAATTGTTGTTGGTAGGGATCACCATTAACGGTTTGACCGGGTCGTAGAAGGCCATACCATATGACAACATACTAGCCACAGAGCTCACACAACATTGTCTTCTGTTCGAAGCGATGTGGCCTTGTGGTCAGGTTGGTCTTGTCGCCATGGTCAACATATGATCTTTTCGTTTAGGATTATTGAAAAGACCCACATTTCATTGCCAGTTACGATTCAATACAAAAACGACTTCCTTTTGTAACGGCGAGCAGCATTTACAAGTGGTTTCTAGGTTTTCTTGCTTTCTTTCATTCCATTCATTTGGCAGCCATCTCCCGATCTTTAAAATGTTTCCCATTACTTTCAAACGTTTTCCAACGGTCCGACGGTCAATAACCAATTATTCTGTGAGCTGTTCTTATACGAATAATGAATTTAATATTGTTGACGCATGTCGAAATAAGCATTTAGATTTTTTGACCGATTTATAATGTCTAACAGGCTACGCCCAGGGACCCATAGCCGAAAGTCTCATTTCATAGGAGCATCCATAGTATAGACGTTTATAAATAAATGTTTAAAACAACGTTTTTGGTAGAGCAAAATAAGGGAATTTGATATGAAAGGATATTTTTAATTTTATATTCTATTCCTCTAAGAAAAAAATAACTATCAGACGTCCGAAAAAAAAGGATCACCGCATTGATTGTTGTAGATTGCAATGTACATGCCCTGTTTCCTTCCTTTTTCCAAAAAAATAACCCATCCATCCATGTCTTAAGGTAGTACATGATTACTTGGACTTAGGAATTTACATCTTTCGTGATCTGAGATTTTAGAAGTACGTATACTACATTATAAAGAAGGCCAATCGAAACTTGGGAATTATTAAAAGAAGTTTTAAAAGCCTTTGTTCATAGTTAAACTTTATAAACTATATGTCCTCCCAATTTTAATGTACAGATTAGAGATCTAGAATCCTTCCAGAAACTACATGATTAATTCCTTAGAAAAGGTGCAAGCTAGGTTTGTGTCGTATTTTCCTTCATTGGCAGATAACGACAAGAATCCATAAAAGTCAAAAGATTTGGCCACATTACTCTGTACCATAGACGTGCTATTTAGGATTTTATAACGCTCCACCGAATTTTAAACAAAAAAATAAAACTATCTCCCCCACCCTGGATACTAAATAATAGATACAAGATACGAGACTCTCTGCTTACAACACCATCTACCTCCAAACACCAAATATATACATTTTTAACCATAGTTTTCATTATAGATCGACTAGTCTTTTACCTTTATGCTTTTGATAGGGAAGTGAGGCTGGCCTCAAGCGATTTTTTGTTAATTCTTTTTTTGTGTGACACGTAAATATATCTATAGTATTTAAATTTGGGGTTTATTTTGTTTTATTTATTTTTCCTTTACACTATTACGTCAATTGTCACTTAAAAAATAATAATATTCGTATCTTAAATACATCATTTTGACAGTGTTTTTATATTTTATAAACACTAAATATATGTCAACCTTTTTAGGCTTTGATTATCGCCGCTGGTCAAAAAAACCAACAAACTATAATTGATTTTTCTGAAACCCGATGATCCAGATAAAAACTGAGAACTATTTTAATTCTGCGCCCAATAATTGTGTAATTGATCATATTGCGTAACTCTATTATCTATAAATAAATTCAAAATTAAAGTTGGATGTTTCTTTCTTTTATTCAAAACTAGATTTAAATCATCATAAGCTTAAATTAGAAAATTATACAGAGTGCGCACTCGTTACAAAATGTATGAGTATGAAAATAAATTAGTTGTCTGAATTTTTTTACTAAATAAATTGAAAAAAAAAAGTTTCATTAGAGTATAGTAATTTGAATTTTACAACTTTTTTATATTATATAACCTCTCCTCAGAGTAATTGCTACGTCGATACCACGGCAAACACTACTAAAAACCTTCTAGATACATTCTTTGGGAACCTTTTCTGACGTCTTTCATTCTTTTTCCATATTGTGGTGGTCAAGATCTTCATTTGCAGCCTTCCTCATTGTCTCTTAGCTAGCACTTAATTTCTTTAGCTAAGGAGGACATTGAAATGGTTAGGTAATACTTTATTTTAGCTTTCAAACTGGGATAAATATTGGTATCTATGTTTCTGTTGTTTGTTTTGTACCAAGTCCAATTTGGCCTAAAGGATTTATGGACTTATTTACATTGCAAACAGTTTTAGACGGACATTTACAATCTAAAGAGTTTCTTTTTTTCATGGGAAAATAATTCTAAGGATTGGACGGATATTTTTTTTGATATATGTACAGAAAGTTAAAGTCATTTTTATTTGTTGGTCCAATTTTGAAATGCAATATTTTAATATTAATAAAAAAAGGGTTATCAAAAATGGCCCATGTCACATGAAACTGCTTTATTTAAATAATATAATATAAATAATACAAATAATATGAGAACCACAAAACATTGTTATTTATTAACACTATATTTTTAAATATACAAATTATTTTTGGGTTCATCAAATTTAAAATGATGTTAAAATATATGTTTAAATTCAACAAAAATATTAAAAAAAAACATTAAATTTGTGACACATGTATGTTCATATTTGCTAGATATTTTTGCAATCTTAAAAAAATATTGTCATCGTAAAATAAACGAAATATATGGTTGAAAATTGCTCAAATTGTTCATAAATACTTTTTCTTATTGAAAAGTAAGTTATTTCTCAAATAATTGTTTTTTTAACTTAGCCACTGCATAATAATAGGATTTTCGAAAAATAATACTAAGCAAATATTTTTTTAGACAAAATACAATGTTCTAAATTTTATTTTATTACTAATACGTTGTAATTTGCTCATTAAATTAAACTATTATTATTACTGGGAAAATAAAATTGTACCCTCTTTGAAGATAAATGATTGAAGGATAGTTACGGCTAAATTCTTGATAATGGCAAATCTGTTAAAGTTTTCAAGTCTTTGTAAAGAATGTGGACGAATTTTTAATAATAGTATCCACACTTTTGTTGACTGTCTAGTTCTTTCAATAATTAGGCAGTTTATTGTACTTAATCATATATTTATTGAGAACTATAAACCAGAGGCAATTAAAATATATATTCTGTTTTGTGTTTCCTCCCGAAGGACTGAATTTTTTCAAGAACAAAAGGCAATAAACTCGTCTTTTAGTCATTATATGTAATTAATAGCACAAAACATTATTGTATAGCGGATTGTTAGTCTTAATGGTACAAGATCTATACTTATAGCCACTTCTGCAAGGTACGTTACATTTTCTTTGAAGATACCCACCTCCGATGGGGGCTACGTAGAATTATGAATCTGATTTAAATCAATACTTCCCCCAAATTTCCATACGACATAAAAAGGCTCTTCAGTTAATTATAGTGAATATAAAAAGCACATTAGTGGATGATGTTTTCCTTTAGAGGGTATTTTATGCTATTTTGTATTATTTTTGTTGTATTATTGAAGTTTTGATTGCTTTTATTTTTATTTTTTCAATGAACATTTTACTTAATTTTGGTTATGAATAAAGAGGTTACATTAAAAGATGTTAATTTTAGAGTATACTTTTTAATTATGTTTTTTATATGAACGCAAATTTTCTTGAAATAAAAACCTTGCTGGTGAGGAAAAAACTATTATGTTATATCTGGAAAAAGATTTACAAATATGTACAATTTGAGCGATTTCACCTTGATTAATATTTTCAGGTATCTCAAAAAATATGATAGGATGAACTAATCTGTTATACTTGAAAAATGTTGACAGCTAAAAACTTTTAAAATTACAAATAAATCACATCATAGAGTAGATCTACAAAGATTACTTTGCAATTACCTTTTTGTTTCAATTTTATTTATCAAATGATCACATCATGTCATCAATTGATAACGCAGGTAGGAAAAAAAATAGATAATGTCGTTAAAAAAAGTCATTTTAAAATTGGTAAAAAGATTTCAGCTTTTATATTTTCGTTAATTTTTCTATTCTTTTTTCTCATTTCTATCGAAAGCTGTTTAATTCAATACAGAATGAACATTACAGGCACATCAAAATATTATGCATTTTAAATTATTAATAAGATAACAAAAATATGAATGCACAAACATAATATTTTTCATTAAGGCGAAGCTTATCCCATTGCACTTATGTTCGTACACTCTTGGGTATTTACCTATAATAACATCCACTCTTGCTGTTGCAATCTAAAATTATGTTCGATTAAGGAAATAAGTGACCATGAAATACAAATTGAGTCTTCAGTGAGTTTATACAATTTGACTGAATTGAGTGAAATATCTGTTCTTTTGCAAAAAAGTCTTACTATTTGTCGTAAAAAAGTATTTATCAAGTAGCATTGATTAAATTTTAAAGCCATCTAGCGTATAAAGAATACGTCGTACTTCTGTATATATGTGTGTACGACGTAGAGTCATTTTTGAGTGTATCCTAGGACTGCGTAGATATTGATATAAGAAATAATAAACTAGAATAAAACAACTTTAGTCTCTAGACTAAAGTACTTCCTGGCTCATTACGTCATATTCAAATTACGTAAAACAATAGAAAAATAAAAGACCTATACACCACATGATGAAAATATATTAACACTATAAAACAACCTTTTTCCAGTCGGTTGAACTAACTTTTTTATTTATTTAAGGCGTAAAACACAAAAAAAGTCAACTAAAACCTTCAACCAACTTGGGTTTTTGGCCTTTAAATACATTTTTTTACATCAGGTTTTTGTGTGTATAATTTCGATTCAGAGCCATCTTTCGAAGTGAAAGAACAATATATTATGTAGATAAAAATATAAGTTAAAATAGGTTGATATTTAGATGATTTATATAGTTTCTTATGAAATATTTAATAAATAAGTAATTTAATGTTGCATAAAAAAGGTTTTAAAGTTATATGTAATGATTCATTAATATTTTAGAGGCAAGGAGATTAAACTCCAATTGAAATATACTTCATATCCAATGTATTTAATAGTTATTTATTAAAAATCACCTTATTAATATTTAATTTAGGAGCCTTACATTGGATATTTATTAAATGCTTCATAAGAAATTATCAAATCAATTTCAATATTAATCAAAATCTTTTAAAATTCTTTAGTAGATTTTCTGTCAAAAAATATTGATTTTTTAGTTATAGCTATAATTATTATATAATATTTATTTATAAATTTTTTATTTTTAAATCAAATGTACACAGATAAAAAAGATTTCAGATGATATATTTCGTTTTAATAAGACATTTCACTCAGACCCTGAAAATGGGGATACAAAACCCTCGAGCACTTCGTGGGATCTTTAGAGGAGTCCGTTCAGACTAATATGTATACAAGAGTAGTTATTCTTTGCAAATAAATCTCTTTTGTGATTATATATTCTATTTTATATGCAATCAGTCATCTGTTTTGAATTAACCAAAATATTAGCTGCCAAATTAAGATCCTTTATTTTTTTAATGTTAGAAACATTTATTAGGAATTGTAATTAAGATAACAAAATAGATCATTTATTTTCATATACCACAATATTTTTTTCAATTGATTTTAACTTTTTCCCATCTGGTATTTTAATAGCTAAGAATAAATAAATACATATTTTATAATTTGAGATTACAAAGACTCTTCTCTTGTTATTAAATTTATACATTTAATATTACCAAATAAATCTTATTTTTTTAAAATGATTAAATAACTTGTATTTTGTAAATATATTGTCGAATAAGGGATCTTGTTTTTCTACATAAAAGGCCACTCCTGTGGTCAAGCTATCCATAATAGTATTTCTTTATAGATTTGTTGGGGTCAATCTGTATGCTGTATTTCTTAGTTGATATAACATATAAAAAGGATTTGTCGAGGGATAAATTATAATAAATAAATCATTAGCCACATATTTTTAGATCAAATGTACATTTAAAAAGGTTTATGCTAAGATATGTTTAGTCCAACCTTTCAGCTAGATTCTTAAGCAATAAGTGTTTTATACCCATTGAATCCCTCTAAGGCTCCCTTGGATCTTTAGAAGAGTCTGTCCAGACTAATATGTATGCAAGAGCCGTTTTTATTTGCTTTGTAAAAAATAAGTAGGACTTTTGTGATAATATATTATATTTTAAAGTGCAAGCTGTGTGTAGGGGGTGACATTACAAGCCTATTTCTAACTTTTATTGATTACTTGTATTGCCCTTTCAGATATTGAGCGATCAAGTGTACTACTTGAACCATAATTACTTCACTATCAGCGTTTTAACTTTTTTTCAGTCGTTTTATCTATATTCAGGAAGCAAAGTATGTCTGTCTATCTGGGTTTTTGTTCACGCCTCCTTATTAAGTGTGTACTTAACATCTTATAACTGTGTGACAACTTGATCTAAGAAATAACTATGTAGAACTCAAATATGTAATTTTTCAAGAGTACTGTCAAGAAAGTACTTTAAGGACTCATTTGCAATATAATTTTATATAGAAAGACAGTTTTTTAGTGGAAACAAATAAGAGTAAAATATATTCCAACATAATTAAATTTATAATATGATCAATGATAAATATAATAGTGTTTTATCGACTCGACCAATTGTCGACAATTTTCAATTATACCATGATAAATATAATAAAATCTAATAAGCACTTTTTTAAGTAATTTTAGAATCAACAAACAATTTAATTCAATCACATTGAAAAGGTGGAAAAATATGAATGTGGTTCATCCAACAATCGAATATATTAATGAAGTTATTCAAAGACAAAATGGAACAGCAGGATTCATTGAAATATCTCAAAACTGGAAGGTATTATTTACTTTATTTATTTAGTCTAAATGAATTGATTGAGATCCACTTATTATTAATACATTTTTATTTTGTCGTAGGAACTAAATGTAACAACGCTGGATTTGATACATCTTTTCTCTAATTTCCCGGATAAAACAAACCTTGGAGATAATTTTTCTTCCTATTACATTGATGAAAAAGAATATATGTGCAATTTGACGGGATTTTATAAGAGTTACCGCAAAATACATGGATGGCTGAGTATCTCTGTCTGCATATTTGGAACCATAGCCAATCTCTTGAATATTGCTATTCTCACGCGAAAGGAGATGAATAGTTCCCCAATTAATTTAATACTTACAGGTTATTGAATCATTGCATATTGGGCACTTCATATAAAATAGGGACAAAAAATTACAATTTTGTCACCTGTTTTACCTTCGATTTTGAAAAAAAAATTATAAAATGTTCCTCATAGAAGATATGATTAACTACAAAGTTTGAACGTGAAATTGCATGTTCTTCAGAAGTTATGAGTATTTCATTATTGTTCTCATTTATAGAGTTTATATTACACTAGCCCTATAAGACCTATACGGATTTTTTAAAATGTTTTTTCTATGTAAAGCATACGATTTTGGTTATTTTTGGTTCTTTGATTGATTCTATAGATATGGGTGTTTAAAGTTAGAAAAAATAAATATACATATTTTCTTCAAAAAAAAAAAAAAAACCTAAATTTAATTACGCATCAATCACTTTTTAACATTTTATTTAAAACATATTTGATGTCAAAAAATGTAAATTTTATGCAGATATAAAACTATAAAAAGTAGCTTGCTGTAATTTTTTACACAATTTTGCAACGTCAGTATTTTATAGGGAGAGTTAGGGGAGTTGAGTACAAGATACATTTTTCCAAATTGACTGTGTTTTTGATGCTGAAGTGAAAATTTTAAACTTATTTTGTTAAAATGAGTTATAATCTTCATGTCAAAAGAGTTCTAATGAGATTTTTTCCATTCAGTATGTCTGTAATATATAAATGATACACATATATTTAATATTTATTTCAGTTTTGGGTGAGACTGGCAATTTTGTTTCCTGTAAATCACTGCGCCGGTTCTCTTGTTTTGCATGATTTGACATTACCACTAAAAAACAATGGATTCAGCTATATTCAATAAAATTTTGAATGTAACAATTAAAAATATGCCTATAAGTATATTTAAAATTTAATTAAATTGGTTCATTGATTCAAAAGATAAAGACAATTATGTTTCTTACCGAATCTATTATGGAGATAGCGTAGTAAAAAAATTATACAGTCAAACATTAATCGAACCCTCATAACTTGTAAAGAGGATAATAGAAAATATTTAATACATAATTTGGTAAAACATTGTGGAAGGACTATACACGTTAACAGTAAGATGCAATTAAATTTTGAAAGTTAAAAGTCAATGTCATACAAAGCATTATTTTTTGCGGAGGGTTTGTGCTCTACCGGGTGCCCATTCTAGTTTACTATTGTATTTATGTTATCCAATTTGAGTTATATTCAACAATAGTTCAGATAACATTATAATTTAGTATTTTTGTTGATTTTACCCTCTGAGTTTGTTAATTTCGTTGTTTGGATTAATGTATTAATCACAAAAGTCATAAGCTTTAATATTTAGAGGTCATCTTTGAAGTTAAGTAAATTCACAATTTTTGAAAACTTAATATTCATTGTTCCTTATCATACAAATAATATTATATTTAAACTTTTTTAGATGAACAAATCAACTTTAAAAAGTTTTTACAAGTTTTCTGTAAAACTTAATTTTAGGTAGAGTTAAAATGAAAGGATATTATAAAAAAGGGAAGGTACTGTGTGCAGAATATGGAACACTTTTGTTTTTAATTTAAAAAAGAATTACCATTACTTTGAAAAAGCGTATGTGAATTAAGAATTTAATATTTTATTGATGACTTTTTCTGTTGCTTTATAATCAACAAGTTCTCTAAAACTATCCAATAATTTGCAATTCAACGATAACGATATAACAATTGTTTTTTTTTTTTGTTTATTCGTTATTTTCTTAACTTCAAAGATGTTGGGCAACTTATTTTATGTTACTCCAGTGTGACAGTTGATGATATAAACATGTTTGCAAAAAATCAAAAAAATCGTAACCTAAAAAAATCTAACTTTCAGATTGTTTCCTTGAACCTTTTAATGTTTGGTGTTCTTGTAAAATATGTTTATCTTCATGTTATTCACTTCAATTTATTATGTATTTAAGAGGATTAGAACCTACGAAAAAAATAAGAAAGTTAAGGATTTTTATGAGATGGCCCCGAGTAAATATTTATAATTACTCTTTTGCCATCCAAAGCCACTTCCAATTTAGTATAGGTAGGTAAGAAGATACAAAAATATATGGGCGCTTTAGGCTCCCTAGCTTCTTTATATGAAGTTTTTGTATTGTCTTGAATTGTTACATTGGTTATGGCATTTGAGATAAATGGAAATCTAGCTACATCACCCCTCCCCCCCCCTTTTTTTCCTCAACTTTAGTCATAAATATTTCTTCTTTTATGAAATTCAAGCACTTAAAGTGCTGAATACATAATTTGTATTGAGATACAATTTTTGCATTTAATTCTTAAAAATGATTTTTTTTGTTGAAAATTAAATTTAGGGAAAAAAAATATTGTTAAGATTAATGTTTGTTATCAAAAATGAGTGGTAGACCAAGACATGCAAAAATTTGTTTATTGACATTTTAAAAATGTTAACCACAATATATTAATCCTTTATTTCATTACTATTGATTATTGTAAACTAAAAGAAAAATTGACTCATACGGGTAAAGGAAAAATGCCGTTTTCCCCCTAAGTATCTAGAGTGTCATGCATTGATTTAGGCAACAAATTGGGAGGGGGGATGTAAGGCTAAAAAACCATGATACATGGATTAACATCTTAATGTGGATCGATGATATAAGCGAGTAGATTAGTTTCTGTTTGAAAAAAGTTGATATCTAATCTAATATCTGTTTAACATTAATAAATAATAAAATCATCAATATATTTTAGGTATCGCAATTGCAGATATGCTCGTGATGATTGAGTACATTCCATTTACACTCCATCGGAATCTTTTGACAGGAAGGTCTAAAGAAGTAGAGTATTCGTGGGAATTCAGTCTTTTTGTGTGGTCCCATAGTAACTTTAGTCTCGTAATTCATGCTGTCTCAATATGGCTTACACTTTCACTTGCTGTGTGGAGACTCATCATGATACAATTCTATACACTCAGTCCCATTTATTGTACAATCAAAAGGTGCAAAATCTTGTTGACCTTAGCATATAGTACGATACAAATCTATTTTATATAGAAAAGTAGAATATATATAAATCCATTTTCAGTTATCCCTATATTTATCTGCGTTCCCAACTACATGGCAACGACCATCAATAAGAAAAATAATGACGGCAAAGTCATTTATGTGCTAGATTGGAGCGAGATTGCCACTGCGCACAACAAACTCCTCTATCGCATCAATATTTGGCTCTATACATTTCTTCTCAAACTCATACCCTGTGTTATACTCACAATCATTACAGGTTGGCTCATTAAGGCACTCTACATAGCAGAAGAACGTTCAGCTCGACTCAAGGAGAAAGTTCATACTGGTGGTAGTAGAAATAATATAATTGTTACTATTCTAAATGAAAGCGGTAAAGCAAAAGGATCACTTACTTCACGAAAGAGAGACACTGATCGAACTACACGACTCTTGGTTGTCATTTTGATCTTATTTCTTCTGACTGAGTTTCCACAGGTTATCCTTAAATTATAAAATTTACACTTAATTCAGTTAAGACTTCCATTATATATTTTTAGGGAATTCTTGGAATGCTTTCAGCAGTTTATGGTGATCAATTTTTCAGGGACTGTTACCTTCCACTAGGAGATGTGATGGACGCAATGGCTCTCATAAATTCTTCCATCAATTTCATCCTCTACTGTGCAATGTCCCAACAATTCAGAAAGACATTTATTCAAACCTTTAATTGCTTCTCCTCTAAAGTTATTAACAGCCCAAATATACGACTGACAAATCATAAAAGTTTCGCACACATAAATAACTACTCAGTAAATAAGAAAATTACTCTTGGTCCATCTCGTAAAAGCACTCATAACAAAATAAATAGATACGAAACACAAATAGAAATCTATTCCCTTAATAAAACACATTTACAAATCCATTCTATTCCTGAAATGGACGAAAATATTTTATAATTACATACTTGATATATTTATTTAGCTGTTTGAATGTGTATAATGAGAGAGAAAAAAGTTGTTACATCGATATATTTCTGCTTACTGAGCCATATACCGTTATAAAAAATTGAGTTTTTTTTTACTAATAATACAATAATTCATATCTGTAACTGTAACATGGAATTTACTTTCATCCGCCATTTAGAAGTAATTTTGGAAAGTTAATAGATGAAATTACTGAAGGAATCAGTTTAATAAGGATTTTCATGATTTGGAAAGAAGCTTCTAGAAGTATAACGTAGATAGAACCTAAATTTTTGAAAATTAAAAATTATTTTTCAGAGTATATATTTTTACGAAGGTTTCATATTGAAAAAACTGTCATTTTTTAAGGGAATCAATGATAAAAACACATTATATTGGTAAATTTCATGAAAATATTAAAGAAGTATATAAGCGAAAATATCATATTTATAAGAAAGAAAAGATTTTTTACTTCCAAATCATCAAGAGCTCTTATGTATTTTTATTCAAATTTTGTCTCTACTCTGTTTTCCTCCTTTTTAATTAATAAATGTCCCCTAGAGTTGGAGAAAATGGGGTTATTTTGAATGTATTTTTTTTTTTTTTGTACTAGTCGAAAGTATAGTAATTTATTACAAAACTTTTCTACAAAAAATATTCAATAATTATCTTGCACAAATTTATAAGATAAAAATAATATTTCACGGTTAATAAATATAATTTATATCACTTAAAATTTATAAATATCTTAATTAGTTTCAGTCCTATTCTATTGTTGATATCATATGGCCAAACTTATAAATACAAGGCAAAATTATATCTTATAATTGTATGTTTTTTTATTATTATATTTGTTTGATATTAATCCGGAAAATACTTTTTATGATCTGTCAAAAGCTTTTTGAAGCGTTAAATGTAATTCATATAGAGTTTATACATTTCATTAGTTTTAAATATCAATTAATCAAACACAAATCAATCGTTAATTTTATTTCTCAACTAACTTTGTGATCGTTTTTAATTTGAGATGTACATATATGTTACATAAAAAGTGTTTCGAGATAATCCATTCATTTAATTCCTTTTACACAAAGACAAGTTCATTCCGACAAAAATTTATCCCAAACAATATAAATATTTTTTGAATATATCTCAATAAAAAACAATTTACTATAAGTATGGCGTAGTATTGTACTTTTACTTTTAATAAATATATTTAATAATTCAATAATATACTCATTATCCAATAAATAAGTTTTAATTTAAATGAGAACTTATGCTGAATAAAAACACTTTCATTAACTCTTAACAACCGATTGCAATAAATTTGCTAGATAGCTTTAAGATATATTTATTCACCTCAATTAAGTATCGATATAAATTAGTAATTTATTTACTACTCGTGGTGGATATTGTTTCAAATTATATAAACTTTTATTTTATAATTTTAAAATTTTAAACTTTTATATATTTTAAAATTATCTATAATTTTAAAATTTAAACTTTTATTTTTATTTTATAATTTTTTTAAACTTTTAAATTTTTATTTTATAATTATCTAAACTTTTATTTTATAATTTTAAAATTATCTAAACTTTTATTTTTATTTTATAATTTTTAAAATTATCTAAACTTTTATTTTATAATTTTAAAATTATCTAATAATTATATTATAATAAGATTTTTTCTTCTATGGAATGAAATTGTGTTCTGATGAATTTTCCTTGCAATGAACTTGTCTTGTGGTTAAAAGAGCACAATGAACATTTTTGTAACCTTAAATTATATACTTTTAATTTCATAAAAATGTTCTGGGAATATGCTTAAATTTCAAAAATGTGGTTATCACTACTTATCCTGAACAATATCTAGGTATGTCAAAATAATTATTTCATTACTGTTATTAATATTATAGTGACTTTTATAAATGTAGTAATGCCCTATTTATTACATGAAATATTTACTAATGTTTTTATAGAATATTATGAACTCACGTGACTTTGTTTTGTACAAATATTAATTATTACTGATTGGATTGTACCTTGTTGTCGTATATATGTATATAAAATATTCAGTTTGCAAAGAAAATGAAAAAATAAAGTCTTAAGAGAACGAACTTAATGTGTTTTAATTTACAGTGTGTGAGGTAAAATCGTGGACTTGACTTCAAGTCCACCTATGAACCTAAATTCCTTTAAAACAGTGGTTCTAAAGCTGTGTTCGATCGAACCCTAGGGTTTCAGCAAGCCCCCCCTACCTGCATCCACAGATACGACTGTCGACCGGCCGACCGTCTATCAGTATGAATTTGCATCAACGACGTTGTATTGCTCAGAGCGGGGGATACCATCATGGAAAAAAACCGAAGTGGACCCACTGTGATATTCAAAAATGTTTCTTCTTGATGTTAGATTACAAATATTTAGTTGCTTAATAAAAAGGAATTTCACAAAAATAAATACAGCAGTTCCTGTTATTTTTGACGTTGTGCTCCGCTTGTTCATTATTGGCTGCAAGTGATCAGGCCACAGAAATTCGTTGGCAACAAAAATCTTACCGCCAAAATTGGCAAAATTATTAAGAATTGTTGTTGAATGTGTGAACTACATGCCATGAAGTACCGAATCCTCAAAGAGCTATGTAAGGAAATTGGGTCAGAATTCGAGTTACGTCTCTACCATTATAACGTCCGATGGTTATCCACTCGTGGAAGTCTTTGAAATGAATTTACAATACCGTCAATAAACTATTAGAGAAAAATTGACAATATCAAACTTAGAAAAGTCATTTTTTTTTTTGCCTTCTATTCTCCAAATTCTGGATATATTTCTATCAAACTTAGTACCTTTAATACATCCTAATGCAATAAAAAAGTAATAAAACTATTCTTTAAATGAAGAACTTTAGTATCCGTTTGTGCAATTTTTTATAATTTATTTAAATTTCACATTAAATATTAAGTGTTGAATCATGTTTTTACCAAGCATGTGGAATTAGCCTAAATTTTTGCAAGAGTACGAAGAGATAACTTCGGAAACTTTTCTCTGCTGGACGACCGTGTTTGTAAGATCGAAGACATTGCTGGAATTGGAAACATTTCTGTAGCTGGAGAGTTGAAGTATGAAAGCAATTACCAAGCACTTAAAAGAGTATGCAAAGTGTCTCGAGGGATACTTTCCCACCATACTGTCATAGCCAGAATGGGTGAGACAGCTTTTCACGTTAAGTGTTGGAAAAATAGAATATCTCAATGAAATCATTGAACTTCAGAAGAGCCAGATTTAAAATCAACTCTTCAGAACAACATCACGGTGAACGGTTGAGTATCACAGAGGACAAGTTATTTGAGTTGCTGTTATTAGAGCTACTCATTTAGAAAATGAAGAAAGATTCGTTGATCCAATAATAGAAGATATTAGAAAAGAGGCAATGAAAGATCAAACATAAAAGATTTAGTCAATGCATTTGAATACAATTATATAAACGATTCAGTACAACCATTTTCGAAGATATTAAATGATTTCCGTACTGAAAATGGTCTTGTTTATATGGTAATAGGCTAGTAATTCCAAAAGAGAGGTAAGTTCAAGTTCTTCAGGGATTGTACAGTTCACATCAAAGTATCGAGAAGACAAAAAGAAGAGCTATCCAGACGATTTATTGGCCAGGAATGAACACAGTCATTGAAGAAATGATTAGAGCATGTAGAAAATGTATAGAAAGATTACCCAGTTTACCAGAAGAAACGATGATGAGGAACCCGATACCAATGAGGCCATTTGAGAACACATTTGCAGATTTGTTTGAGTATGGAGGAAACCATTACTTGGTATATGTAGATCTTCTTTCAGGATATCCAAATGTAGAGGAATTCAAAAGAGGTCCATCTTCGGGAGAAGTAATAGTGACATTAAGAAAAAAAAAATTCGGAAACAGGGACTGCAGTGAAAATAAGAACAGATCAAGGCCCTCAGTTTAGGTCGAGAGAATTTCAGACATTCTTGAAAATGTGGGGAGTAACATGGGGACCTTCTTCACCCCATTTTCTGCAAAGTAATGGACATGCTGAGAGTTTTGTAAAATGTATGAAGAATCTATTAGTGAAAACAGGAGGAAAATGTAGTTCTGGTGAATTCTTATATGGAACTCTGGAGTTTCGAAACACTCCAAAGGCAGATGGAATATCACCAAATGAGATCTTATTTGGTCATCAAGTAAGATCGTGTTTACCTATTCATTGGAAGAGCTATGGTCCAAGATCCGAAAAAGAACAAAAAGACTCTTTGAGGAGAATGGAGGAGCAAAGGCAGAAGTAGAAAATCCTTTATAATAATAATAAGAGGGATTTAGTGTAGTTGAAAATAGGAATGGAAGGGATAGTGCAAAATTACGAGAATAATCGATGGTGGATGACAGACGGATTGTTGGAAAGGAAAAAAATAGAAAATACCAAGTTTGATTAAATACAGGAAGAATTTTAAGGAGAAATAGACGTTTCTTGAGGATGAAGAAAGGGGGGCAAAATAGAATGTGTGGAAGGCAATGATGATACACATGAATTCGGAGTCCTGAAGATCAAAAAGAATTCGAGTAAGATCGAACACGGGAGGGAGATGATATGATATAAGTATCAGCGTGTAAATAGGAAGTATTTGTAAAAATGTATTAATACATGAAATGAACAGTCAGTCTGTTTAAGTGTTTGAAGTGTATTTATTGATATTAATTAAAACGTAACATGTACTAATAAAATATTATAGAATACCTATACTCTGAAGAAATCATATTTTATTTTTCCAATTACGAAGGGGATCGGTAAATACACTGATGGAGCTTACTGGGCTCAATACTTTCAATAAAGTTAAAAACCACTGCTTTAGGTTGAATATTTCAATATACTAATTTCTATTATTAAAAGTAGTGATTGTTCTGGCTTAAAAATAAAATATACAGTTTTTTCAAAAATCAATGGAGGCGAAAAGGCAAATAGTGACCGATTTACTCCATGCTCAAGTGAGTGTTGAGGAGATCATGAAAGTCGTAGGTTGCTCCCGGAGAAACCAAAATTCCCTCCAAGTTGATGAGATAGCATGACACTCCTTTCAATGTCAGTGATTGTACTGTGAGGAAATAAAGGATTTAGGGAAGGTCTCTTATGTACGATGACCTTGGTAACTGTTTTTAACAGAAACCAAGGTCAATTGGCTCAAGAGATGTCATAAATTAGTTACATGTTTAAAACATTTTGAAAAATAGAAAGATATATCAATAAAGAAGTATCAACACATCTTAAATTATAATTTTATAAAGCTAATAAATTTGATTTGTCCCTCCTGCACAATTTTTAAATGTCTAAATTAGATATTTATAGTCAAAAGCAGCAATGTGTTAATACTTAAATTAATAAATATACACCTTTATGAAAATATAAAACTCCAGTATAGCTAGATTGTTTGCAACATTCAAGCCGATTCATACATTTACTTAATCTATATTTAAAAGAGAAAAGTTTGTCTGTTTGTATGTCACCGCGTCATTTTTGAGTGTGTACTTAATATCTTTGAACTGTGAGACTACTGGATCTATGAAATAACTATATAGCAAAGGACGTGTGTAGTTAAAACTCTGCAAGTCTTACTAAAAATAAAATTAAAGGTGAGTATATATCTATATTATTAGAGACAAGTATTGTCTGTATTTCGTACTGTTTGTCGACGCCTGATAACTCCTGCTAGTAATTTATAAATTTAGATTACCGCTAAAAATGTTTTTGAAAAATGAGGATTGATATATTATTTAAATTAATTTACTTTTGAGTTTGCTATTACAATTGAAAAGTGTAAAATCAATCATATGTATGAAAAGACAAAAGTATATTCAATTCAACACCATTTTGATTGTAAACATAAAAAATTATGAGAAAATAATTGTTTGATAAATCCTCATTCATAAGCACATTCACTAGTAATTACTTTATATTTTGATGTGTACTGTTCAATAATAATAATTATAATAGCCTTGGGAAAAAAAAAACTTTTCAGACTGCTTATTATAATTTTTTTTCCCCATGATTTTAGGACATATTAAATATTAATAATTCACTAAATACTTTAACTATATCGAACTTTAGTTTGTATATCATGGCTTTAATTTTCGGAACTTTTTTAAATACAACCCAACCTCAATACATTAATATGTAAAATTGTTTAAAAAATATAGGGATCTAGGTTAATAGAAATACAATTAACCATGATACTGATACATTTAGATCTATATACATCTATTCAGGCAAATTTAATGTATTTCTTAAATAGAATAAAGTAGGATAGGGACATATAGGTAAATATGAGTGTATAAACTTCTTTATTGAAGAATATATCTTGTCATGATTTTAGGGCCCTGTTCAAAAAAAATTCTACATTTCTATAGCATTACAGTGTGTGTGTTTTATAAATTGTAAAAAGTCATTTTCTTTGTTGTCAATGGATGTAATAAAGGGATTGCTATGCAATAACTGATGCATTTTTTACATACCGAAGTTGATCTCATAGTCAATTTACGTTTGAGTCATTAATAGTTTTGAAGGCATTATAATATAATATGTATGGATGAGGGTTTCATACAATTATACCCACTGTCAAATTGAAAAAAAACTTAAATAAATACTCAAGTACTTTTCAAGGTTGCTTCAAGATGGACAAGAGGAATAAGTAAACATATTAGGTTAGTAATTTTTTAGAGTTTGTTGTGATACAGTGTTTGTATTTGCAGCTCATCACTCCTATTTGTACAAATAAGTTTGATTAAATATGTAATATGCATACATAATATTATGTGCATCAACAATTCCACACAAATTTAATTTATCTACATTACAATTGAATTATTTATTAAGAACAAATATTTTGATATAGGGGAGACCGAGAATAGTTACAACATGTGCTGAAAATCATTTGTAAAGAAATAAAAAGTACATTAGAAAGAATTACTTCAATATCGATCCTCAATTCCACTACAAGTACAATAAGGGCTTACAATTATAACTCTGCAAAGAATTATCAAGGTCTTTTATGAGGTTATACGAATGTTCAATCAGGCCTTGCTTATAATTGAATGTAGTAGAAAATAAATTTCATTACTCAAGAGTTAAATAATAATGTCAACAGCTGACAAAAATAATATTAATTCTTCCAATTACTAATTCTAAATAATTCTAAAAAATATATTTGATCTTGATTACAAGTTACAGCTCATAGAAAGTATAATTATCATATAATTTATCTTATTTACAACATTAGCCCAAATAACACAAAAATATACATTGTATTTTGCTATCAGCTGTCGGTGTTTCTGTTTCTTTTCTCCTAATGAATGTTCTAAACATTGATTGGTTAAATTAAAATTCGCTTTTGTATAGCTTTTTATATACAATCAAAACCAGGCTGTAACTCAAATTTTAAACACTAAAAGGAAGTTGAATTTCTGCCAAAAAGTTTAACTTACTCACGTGCATAATTTTTTGATGATATAAACTTTGTTTTCAACTTGAACTTTTCACATTTCATAAATTTTTCAATTATTATTGTCGTTTAAAATCCTATTCAGTTTTGTTAACACTTTTATAAGGATAATTTTGTTTTATCATGAAAAAACCTTCCACACCTAGTAGACTCTTCTTTTTTTAAAGATATTTATGCATACTATTGATGGTATATGCACAGAAATTTAAAACAATATAAAATGTTAAGAAGAATTGCATACCTATACTTCCTGCAATTTTTGATGGCGAAAGCGAGGAAAAGCATCGGTTTATACCACTTCAAGACAATCAATATTTAACTATGTGCAAAATTTCTAAAGTGAATGATAATATTTACAAAAACATAAAAATAACTTATATTAAAATTAAAAATTAAAAAAAAAACTGAGGCAAAAAGACTCCAATGAATTTTTTTTAATTACTACAAACTTAAATAGCAATTTAAGATATCACTTAAATTATATTAAGTTTATGCTTAATTTAGGAATTATTTATAATATGTTTATGTAAATATATATATAATTGTGTTTGTTTAATCGTGTAATATATTATTTGAAATATTCATTTTTGGTTAAATGATTTATTTTTTTTTCAATTGTTTCAATAAATACTTTTTTTGGTACCATTATTGCTCCATCAATAGATCAAGTTGTTTTAATAATTGACAACATTAGAACTGATTTTATAGCTAAAATAACATGAACTATTTACAGAAATTCGTGCCTAAAGTTGAATATTCTTTTAAGCATTACAACAACCAATTCTCATCTCAATATAACTTATACAGGATAGTAGTGAACAATATACCAAAGATTGAAAAATGAGCCAACTAGTCCCTCTCTACCTTACTCTTTTTCCTGTATATATTTAATAATAGTTTTCTCTAAATACAATCACGCTTACTAATTTAATTTGAGAAAACTTTGTGTCCTTAAATGGTACATATATGATATCTTTTATCAGTTACTACAGCAATTATATGTGTTACATTAATGTGTTGATTAGATTAACTTTTTTTCTATATATTGAATTAGACAGCATGAGGTAGCCTTTCCTAAGAGTTTTTGTTTGGTTTATATGAAGGAAAAAGGAACTAATGAGTACATATGTAGGTACACAGCTTACAAAAATTGATAACTTGCAAGATGTTTGTACTTTTATTAACTATTCTTCCTTATTTTGACAATTCAAATGTATAAGAAGGCAAGGCACACCATAGTTAGGAATGCAAATGTAGACTAAATTGGGGGTAGTGGAAATAACTATCCTGAGAAAATGTGATAAAAGATAAGGTAACTTTGAGAGACGACATATTAGCTAAAAAAGGTCACTATAAACTATAATTAGGGTCGTATATCATAAAGTTTTTCTCTAACCTAGTGCATATTGACAATTTTGTATTCAAGACGAAGTATTTTTTTCTCTAGATATGTTTGTCTCCATTTTCCTTAGAGTCTCGTTAATACAATTTACATTAGGATTAGGATTATTACTATATAACTTTTTCAGAAGTGTCATTTGGTTGATGCTGCTTTTTTCGAACTTTTAATCAAAAACACTTTTTTTCGATTAGTTTTGTTTGATCTATCATTTTTTTAAATATATTGAATCATATTGTTGATGATATATATCCATAAATTTAAAACAACATAACATGTCAGGAAGAATTGTGTTACTAAGAACATAAATAAACACTATAGTTTAAAGTTAAACCACCCAACAAGACCTAACGACTGTAAAAATATTAAAAGTAAATAACTAATTAAAACACGACAAGGATAAAATATCCTTGTTCAATGACAAGAACTCTTAAAGAATTGCCACAAAAGGGCATCAACAAAGGAATTCCATACACTATTAAAGAGCTTTCTACAGTCTTTGCAAGGACTATTTAAAAAAAAAAACCTGTAGAAATCTGAAATGGTCAAGTGAATTTATTTCCTTCTTTCTATAACATATATGTTTTTAAATTTCGTATTGTAGTAAAAATATAACGTTAAATTTGTTGAGTTTATGAAGTAAACAGTATATTTGAAAAATCGCCCCATAGAACTGATCTATAAAGATACATTTTCACGATTCTTTTTGATCATTTTTATATAAACCTGAAATATTTTAATTAAGAGAGTTTCCGTGGTTAGTTGTGGTTTAATCTGAAATGTGAAACTGTCTTAAATGTACTAGGTTTATTCAAAACATTGTAATTTATATGAGTTTTAGGTAAAAGTTTATCATTTGCGACCCCATGCTAATCAATTTGATATTAGTCATAACTTATTATTCATATAACATATACGCCGATTGTTTTCTTGTGAAATGACATATTTTCAGGCTTGGATATTGACTGAAAAATGAGCTCTGCTCATACTAACCACTCATTTTTGTGCAGTTGAACACATCAATGATTTAACCATGCTTATTTTTTATGGCATTTATAGTCCCTAAAAATGGAGATCATGAACAGAAAAAAGTTTTTCCGTAACTTTTTTAAATTTGGTAAAAATTGATCATACGGTCGTCGTTTCATTTCAACAAAAATGAACAATTGAACAGTAATTATCAAAGCTTTCCTAACTATATAATTGTAAGGGATCCTTATACCTTTATCAACATAAGATTGAACATTTTTTCCTTTCAAAAGTAAGAACCTTTGTAAAAATACAAGCTAATAAGTTGTGATAATTATTGCTCAATGAATTACACTTTTCAAACACTCTACAAAATGTTCACCTATTGTTATTTTTCATTCAAAAACAGTAACAAAATTCTATAAATCAACTGTCTATTCTCTGTAGAGATGAAAATAAATTTTATTACAAAAGTAAGAAAGTAATATCCTTAATTATTACATTTTTGTTAAACTTAATAGGGATGTGAATTATTATAAACTAAACTAATATACGACCAAGAAGGGAATTAATTAAAATATTATCGGGTTACAACACTTGCTTCAGTATTCGCTGATTTCTCCTAAGTAAATACTACTTAGGTATGAAAATAAAAAAATTAAAAATCATTTTTTATTTGTTTCAAACATCTAAAGTTAGACAAAATATAAATTTTTTCTTGCTTGAAATTTGAATAAACTCTTATTTCAACATCAATTAGTCAAACAATTTATATCCAATTATGTTCAAAACTCTTTTGTAATTTTTAAAATATATTAATTCCTAAAACTGTAAATTTTATGAATTCTGTAAAAAAATAAAAATAAACGAATTCTAAGATATGCAGTTATGTATTTGGAAATTTGCAGCAGACATTAAGACGTTTTTATTTGTTTGTTATATGTGTTTTTTTTACTATGATCTATTTATTGATAAATATCTACAATATTGAATATTTTCTTGTCACAACAATATATCAAGGGTTTGACTCGTTTACAATGCAAATACCATTTAAAAAAGATAATAATTATATTGTATCATTAATTTGATACATGAATTGATTTTAGATGATGTTATAAAAGGTTTTGGGGAAAAAGTAATTTTGTATTTTTCGCTTTATTTTGATGCTTTATAAGAAGTCCCCAGACAATTGTAAAGCCCATTAGTATGCTATTTATCATAAAACTTATTTTCTTATTTATCAATTGTAAATAGTAGTATACTGCACCTACTTATTTATGTGCTTTATCAATTAAATTTCTACTTTCATTTTGTATTAATGGTTTAGCCTTATAATATATTTGATAACTGATAAATTTACTACGATTTACAATTATTTAGAATTAGATATCTAGCTATGTAGTAAAATACAAGATTTTTATTTACTTATCTCATTGGTCTAAGGTTTATCTATTGTTCCCTTGGATTGAATCCATCAATATAGTGAATAATTGTTCTGTTCCATAAAACGGTAGTTTTATAAGCATCAAAGTAAAAAAAAAGTCATTTAAATGGTCCATTTATTTAGCGTGTACGTTTTCTTTCTCAATATTCTCATAAATTAAAAACAGAAAATATTTATTCAAGAAAGTTATATCAGTAACAATACAAAACCCAAAAAAGAATTTAACTAACTTTAATATTTCAAGCTAATAGGAGAATTCTTATACTTCCTCAAATTTATGATGTTGAATGCTATGAAAAGCATCGTTTGATCATTTTATATTTCAACTTGATGGCAAAAATGTAGTTTCTGAAGGAAATAATTATAATAAAAAAATATGAAAGTATCTTCTATTAAAATGAAAAAGAAAGATTCAAAAAGAATTCAAATATTGAAGGTGGGGGGGGGGCATTAAAATGATGATTTATTTCGTGAAGAATACTGAAAATGTTCTTAAATCATTAATAAAAAATTTCATTCGTCTATTTTTACTGTAGAATATTATTAATATCATTGAATACATTCATAAATTGACTACAATCTATTCATTCATTTTTACAGTTATCTGTTTATCATTTATCAATAATGTAATAACAACGGGAAATACTATATCTCCTCTCAGAAACATTTTCTTCCATTTAGTTTTCATTTTATCCATAGATAGAGTAATTTTTATTTATCTATGATAATATCCATATAATAAATCCACCCAAAATAGTTAAAAGTTGCCAATAAGAACAAGAATAAAAGCACTACCTATATCACATGGCTTAGGCTCAAAAAATAATTTCCTTCATACCAATGTAAAACATTTCTGTGACAACTATTTTTTTACTAATTAATTGTTGTTTTATAGTATTTAATATGTTATTTATTGCTATTTGCGTCGGTTTCTTTTGTTCCAGGAATATATTATATTTATTGAAATGGTGAAGGAATGAAATAATGAATAAA
The DNA here is from genome assembly GCF_016086655.4 of Lepeophtheirus salmonis. Taxonomy (NCBI): domain Eukaryota; kingdom Metazoa; phylum Arthropoda; class Copepoda; order Siphonostomatoida; family Caligidae; genus Lepeophtheirus; species Lepeophtheirus salmonis. The sequence continues at coordinate 67,322,132 of NC_052135.2, forward strand.
AATGTTGAAGCCATTTAGTAATTCGATGCTATATTCAATACAACAATAACACTCTGAATTTCACTGGAACAAAGAAGAAATTTAAGAAGCAATTGTAAGCTCTAATGAATTTTACATATTTCATAAAAAACACCAAGATTGTTAAATAAATAAATCACATACGCTGCGCAGTCCATACACTTCAGATAGCCTTTTATGACGGATTAAATTGACCTGATGTAATTCATATAATGGAAAATGAAAGAAGTATTTTAACCAAGGATTGCACTTATAGATTAATATTATTAATATAAAAAAGCCATGAAGGGTGCAACAATAGATCAAGCCACAATATATGACAAATCGGGATTTCAAAAATAAAGGAATTAAATTGGAATCTAGTTGAATATCTAAAAAATGTACATCGACATCAGTTTATATGAACCATGACATTACAAGATATAATTCTGACAGTAGGCTTATTCATAGAGGAATATAAAAAGTTACAATATCATTCAATCAAACTCCATGAATTATTACAACAACGATCAAAAAGTGTACTATGTAATGAGAGGCCAAGCTGTTTAATAACAATAATTTAGCGGTCCCAGTTTATGTAGACTCTATAAATTGAGTTTATATCATAAAAAATAAATTTAAAAAATGCCAAGAGGAAACAAACGGTATGAATTTTAAAATGATTATATTAAAAAATATATATAGATATATGTAGCCCTTTACGGATTCGAACATTTTAAACTAAATGTATGTGATACCGTAATGTGCTACACAAAAACTATTCAACCACCTACAATTGCTGTTTCAAGTTTACCTCCAATTCAAGTCACAATAGACGATCTTAAATATTCATCATCATCAACAGAATCATTTTACCAAGACTAAAGAACTTATATGAATATAATATTTCAGTTTAAACAAAGTTAATAGAAAAATACAAAGTTATACCTAGAGCTGGTCATTGAGCGAGTGTGTGTATAAAGCGGGAGGGATACATATGGTACTATTGATTAAAAGTTACAGTTGATGCTGGTATAAAAATGAAAATCTCCTTTTTTCATTTACACTACAAAAGTGAATATAAGAAGTAATTGAAATTTTCGAAGTCAGGAATAACTGATCTACTTCGTGAAAATCATAAAAAAAACTTCCAAATTTCTATATTATAGATTTATTAACAAATATTAATAAAAGTCCCTAATATGATATGGCATACAATAATTAGTCAAAACTTATGATTACCACTTAACCCGTAGGAGTCCGTCTCCAGCCTCTCCAGTTTTTTAATGAATTATGACATCAGGGTCTGGCTAAACAATAAACCATCCCTAGAACACCTTCAGGACGAACTGCAGTAATATACTTAATCTGGCAAACTATTACGAGGGTACAACAAGTTAAAGTTATTTTTTTATGTGCCCATACTGATTGTATGTTTTGTATTAAATGTAGCAAGAATTGTGTTTAAAAAAAATTAATTACTAGTAAATTTATAAATTAAAGCATCATAAAATATATTTGTGGTATGAAATTAAAGAATTATGGGTAAAATAAAAAAAGATGAATTATAGCGAAAAATGTTAGTTACAAAATTTTAATAGTAGCTATACACAGAAAGCTAAACAAATTAATAATAACATACGTCACTAAATATTACAAATGGATTCAACAAATCATTAGGGACAAATGATACGAAATTGAAGTTATTATAATTAAATATACGAATTGATTCAACAAATTATTAGGGCAAATGTAAATATACAAAAATAATGAGACATTTTTATACATAAAAATTAAACTAATTATGTATAGAAATAAAGTTTTTTCCTATCATACTTCAAATTCTATGTAGAATCCTCATTTTTGGTCATCTAAGTAATTTGTAAAGTTAAGAAAAGAAAAAGTAAATTAATATGTTCAGTATTTAAAAAGACTTATAGTTATCTTAAATAAATTGTACTTCAACATGTTGGAATCCATGGAACATACCCATTCTGAACCCGAAGAAATTGATCTTAGACAAACTGTTTGCACGCCATTTGAAGTTAAGACACCCTTTGACATGTTGTTGTTCTTGACCATATTAATAAAGTTCTCTAACAACTTATCTTGGAGATAATGAACATTTAGTTATATGCTAATCCTGAATTTGAAGCAGTATTTGTTTAATTAATTTTTGAATATTTAAATACATCAATAATAACTTACCCAAGTCTTACAAATAGAAAATTATGTTATCTAATCTATTTGGACGCCATTTGAAGCTAAGACCCCTTTGACACAGTTCATGCTATTGTTCTTGACCGTCTTACTGTATTTAGGAATAAATGTAATTTATTCTTAAAAAAGTTATTTTATAAATACTTACTCTAATAAATCTAATATTTAAAATTCAATTTTATAATTAGCCTGTTATTGACACTTTTTACTAATAAACAGGATCTTATTTTTTATGAATGCCTCTCAATATCCTGAAAATCTTCTCTAAGTCATATTTTCGTGATTCTCTCCTCAGAATTTGCTAGGTTTGGCAAATAGTTGTACGCTGGATTTTCATCTAAAAATGTATTTAATTTTGTTTTGAATTGCTCTAGCTTGAAATCGGCGCTTAAATTTTCGACAATAGTCAAGTTAACAAGTAAAGGGAGTCTTCCTTCTAACGCGGTAATATCCATAGTAATTGGGCAGAGATTATGATTAATTATTGACAATTCTTCATAAATAAACTCATCATATTTAATCTCCTTAGCTTTAACGACCGTTGGTGTTTTTTTCATTAATTCGTTATTGAAATAGTCATCAACTGCTTTCAACCAAGTTCCCTAGCGTGTGACTGTAGGTGCTGGAGGTAAGAAAATTTGGTATGAAGCAGGGAAGTTCCATTTTCTTAGCCCTGTATTCAAAAACTTTTTTTTATTTCTGAAATGGGCTAGTTTGTCTTTGGGAATTCTTTACGTGCAAGTTCAGCCATGTTATGGAGTCCATGAGCTACACAAATAATATGTTTCAATTGGGGGTAGCTTCTTTTGAGGTCTTCAACCGCTTTTTTACAGCAGGACGCTCCATCCGTGATGAAATTTTTTAAATTATTATCATCAAAGTTCAAACCAAGAGTTAGTTGAATACTCTAAACGACAACTTTTTACAACAGTAATTACATTAGCAACTATTATGTCTATCAAGTTGATTAGATAAGGACGACCAAGAAATGACCATCCAAAGGATCCATCAATAAAGTTGTCATTGATCGTTCCTAGTTCTCTTTAGTCTCATCAACAGCTATGAAAATATCATTATCTCCCTTTATTATCATTTTCCCTTTAATTTTAGGGATTACATCCTTGTTGACAACCTCTATTAATCTATTTAGATGCCTTCAACTAGGGACGGTTCTATCGGCATATTTTTTCATAAACTTTGAGAAAATGGGGGTCTCAACGGTAAATAAAGGTATATTACAGGAAACTAGCATCTTTAAGAGGTCAGTGTTAAAATTGTCAGACTCATCATGAGTCAAATGTTATTGGTATGCATTCATATTCTTGATTAGGGATGAGGACTTTAATTGTCGTTTGACTCTGAATGGGGGGGCTGTAAGAGTACTTATATTGGTATATTCTACAAAATAGTGTGTTTTCGTTCGGTAGGTAGCTCCAAATTTCGTGGCCTCCGTTAATTTCAATCCAGACGTAGGGATAAATTTTTTTCGGCATTTCACTAATTTTATTGTACGACCTCCAAGGAACTCGGCGAACAACAAATTCTTTGAGGAGATGTTACCACAATAATAATTCGAGAAAGAATGAATAAATAAGAAAAAAGGGAAATTTTACAAACTATTTTCCTTTTCTAATCTCAAAACAGTAATTTCTTTGGCCGAACAGCCCAGCTTTAGTTATACCATAGCGCTTGTACATTTGATAATTGACTTCCACCACACTTTTAATATTGACCTGATAGTAGATGAGTGGTTGCGTATTTTGTCAAAATCTGTTTTTCTTGCCTAGTAGTCGGTACACTACATTAAATTGAAAATTCTTGCAATAGTGCCGTCATAGAATATGAGTGGTTTTTTGTCTTGTCAAAATTTGCCTATCCTGACCAGAAGTCGGTACAATACATCAGATTGAAAATTCTAGCAAGTCCGATTATATGATGGTCTAACCTTGAATTTCCATTAACCTTGAATTAAAAAAAATTAAATTTCTGTGTGTGTCATTCTAATGCCCTAAGAGATAAAAAATATTACCCGTGATAGTAGATTCAATAACATTTTCTTATTTTGTTATTGTAGGATTTTGAAATATATGAAGCAACTAATTTTGCTTGCTTATCATGTAAGGATAAAAAAATAACTTTTTTATTTCTGTATGTAATTGTGTAGTTTACAAAGATTTTTCTTGTGTGTTGTTCCTATGCCATAAAGGAAGACTTTTATTTCCTAGTGTTAAATGAAATAAACAAGTACACATAATGCGACAAATTTCTGGTAAATTAATTATACAACAGATTATTTTAATGTTGCGCTAAAAAAAGTTGCTTGATCCCTGCTTTAAAGCTTTTATTCCATTACTAGTTATTATTGAGTATATAACATGTTTAACTCGTTCTTTAACTTTCACAATTCGATTAAAACCAAATATAATTGGTGTGCAGTTATTATTAGGAAGAGAGACTAGAAAAATACCCCTTTTATTTTGTTGATATTATAGAAGATATATTATTAATACTAATATTAGAATTAGGGGTAAGAGTAAATTAATTAAGTAGTTTAAAAAAACTTTTAATTGAAAGAGGGAAAATTGTGTTGCAAATCATGATGTTAAGTTAGTATTGTTCCTCTATAAGGCTTATAAAACACATGTGTATTTCTTCAAATGATATTGTAAGCTATAATCCTTTCCTCATTTTTGTATTTAAACAAATGTACATTTATCGCATAAACATTATTTTGTAAGTGATATCAATCGTATTATATATTTTTCTGTAAAAAAAAAAAATGATATATATATGTTTCATATCGATAGATTCAAACTTTTATAAAATACCTAATATCTGATAAAAAATATTTGATAAAAATAAACATTGTAATATCAAATGAAACATTTTTTGGATATTATTATTTTTATTTTTAAGTAGATAATCGAAAGATTACGTTTTTCAATAAAAAATATGGGGTTTGCTTTGAATTCACTCCTATCCGAGTTTATCGATGTCCATGAAGCAACAGGCCAGTACGAATTTGAAACTCTGACTCCATGCAAAGTATTCCTCAAGTTAATTCTAGGGTCATGATCATGGTAAATTTAAAAAAAAGTCATAATTCCTCCGAATACTCAATAAGAGCCAAATTTACAACTTTTTCCACACAATGATACCTTCCATCTACTTTCATGACATTTTATTTCCTTATAATTAAAAGGTTGCGAAAGTTGAATTTCAAGTATCGTCTGTCGCTGTCTCCAGTTTGGTGATTGAAAGAGAAAGTATTACGCGTGGGCCGGAGCAAGGCAAAAGTGTAGATTATACATAGGAAATTCTTCGTTTCTTTATATTGACGGCTATACACAATCCAGAAATATTCAGATAAATCATTACAATTTCAGGATGTGGATAAGAAAAGAATCTCAGAACTCAAACAAATGATTGAATCTAGTGAACGGACTAGTAGTGCGATTAGTAATATATCAATTTCTACAGCAGTATCTACATATAAAAAACAGTTGGATATGAATCGGAGTCAGAAACGGTCAATTAAATTTGAAAAATGTTCCGAGTTTGGAAATTAATTTATAATATTCACTGATTGTAGCTTGTTCCATGTTTGCACTTCCGGATACCACACAGAAGAAGGAGGGCCGTTTTACTTTCGGGAGACAGGTCACCAAAGAGCAAGACGTAAGTTTGAAACTTGTCCGACCACGCAGCCCAACGATGGCCACGTTGAGGGCCAGAGAGCTCGAATGGTGGAGGCTGAGTCACACCCAGGGGACTTATTCGAACGTTCTATTGGAGTACTTTCAGAGGCGTCGAAGTTATACTTCGAGGGATCAGATCAGCACGCAAGTAAATGATCCCTGACCAAAACGACCAGGTTGGTCTTCCTGAATCCTTGGAGAGCCTTCTCACTATCGACCAACGCCATCTCCGACACTACCTTCTGGAGTTCCCTCAGATTCAGACGTGGAAGTCGACGAGCCATCCTCTTCAGCCAATGTTAAATATATACCTAGTGGAGATAAGTAATATGATGTTAGAATCCCATTCTTGTCGATGATCCCCCAAATGACTCAACCGCCATAGTTTAAATTATTTATTTCATTCTCTCTAATAGGTGTTAAGATCATCACTAAAAGAATAAAGTAGAATAACATGGTAAAACTTATAAAGTGCTAAGAACGTAAAAAAGGAGGGTAGAAACAGGTTGAATACCCAACTACAAACACCTCCTAATTTAGTGCAACCTAGCATATATTTAGGTATTTATCTTCAATACACATTTTCATAAAACAATTTCATAGGGAACGTGTTATAAACAATAATTTAATCCCGTTAATAAACAGTCCATTTAAAATTTATTTCAATAACTCTAATTTCTTTCTAATTTATATGGAAATAAATTCCAAAATAAAAAAATGTCATTGTTTTTATATATAATGTAGATGATATTTAAAGCTAAAAATATATATCCAACTTTATTACTATAAAACTTTATCATGGGAGTGAAATTCAAGGTCAAAGGTAATAATAGAATGTCATGGTCGGAAAACGAGTTAATGTAAAAAAAAATTCGGAATGAAACTTTTTTGAACAACTTTACTTTTCAGATATACCTTTCAGAAGAAGAAAATTTAGTGTACAGCACATTTGTCCACGTTTCCTTTGCAAAACTGGTATCCATCAGGAAACCAATTTGGAGACGTTTTTTGTCCAGTTGATGCCCCAGCACCCAATATCATTATGGAGGTCGGATGTCTGGTCTTGGTGACTGTTCTGATGTTGGTGTCAACATTGCCGAAGCATACCATCCGATAATTTTGTTTGTTGTAGACGGGTTCAATTGTAAAGGTATTTTCATCTGAGAAAAAAAATACCCGCTTTCTGTTGTGCTTCAGATAATTCAAGAGTTGTTGATGTCGCTGAAGACGGACTTCTTTTTGACGTTGGGAAAGGAGTGGCCTCTCAATTCTTCTAAGCAACCTTCATACAGGCTTTTCGAATGCCTTGCCCACAGTGGACAAATGCACCTTGTTTCTAACTTGGCGTACTTTCCAGCCAATACAAAACGTTATTTTAACGAAATAATATGGTCCAATAAACGTTGGTTTGAACTTTACCAAAAACTAACGTTATATTTTCATTGACTCATGCTTATAAATATAACAAATAAACTAAATCTAAGCTCCATAAATGAAAGGGGAACAGCCCTAACTTTAATTGCCTCCCCACCGATATTAAAGGGCTTAAATAATAGAAAATACCTCAAAGTAGTAGTAAGGACCTAAACCCCTGGATTAGAAAATACTTTACTCCCCTTAACTCAGATCCCTTTCTTCCTTCTAACCATAACATCGCCATGAATAGGATAGTGTTTAATTCAATCATCTCCCAAAAAATGCAAAAACCTACTTCTTATAAGCCCAATAAATACACTTGCCATTAGACCCCTTGTCAAAATTAACTTATTATGAATTAACCTCTAGTTTTTTACTTATTTTTTTTCTTCTATCATCTTTTTTGTTTAAAGTTCATTTTTAGAACTTTTTATAACTCTCTTCCCAATCTACTCATCTCGCTACCCCTGATCTCAGTCTTTATTACTTTAATCCCTCTCTATGACATCCCCTTTAACTTATCTTTCTCCTTTCTCATGGACGAAATTAGGGGCCCAATTATGACTATGACTATTCTTTTAATGGTTTCCATTGAAATAACAGCTTCGACCTCTTTCTTCTCAAACTTACTTTTTTTATTCTCTTTTTTAACTTTTTCCGTCTCTAATATTCTTTCTTTCTATATTACCTTTGAATTAAACATTATCCTGGTTTTTTTAATTATTCTAGGTTGGGGATACCAGCCCGAACGAATCTTCGCAAATACAATGATGATGATATATACCTTAAAATGCTCCTTGCCACTATTTCTCATTATTATTACCAGACCCCATCTATTATCTTTTGTCACCCCTTGATTATCTGCCTTTCCCTTCATGACATTTGTAGCCTTTTTTGTAAAGTTGCCAATCTGCTCCTCTTGTGGGGTCTATAATTCCTTAAGTTGGGGGGGTATGGGTTTATTCGATTTGTTTCTATAAGCTCTTTTTTTTAAGCTCTTCACTAAAATGATAGATGTTTTCTCAACAGTTGTAGCAGCTTTAGGAATAATACTTTGTGTTACTCAAATAGACATTAAAGTGATTATTGCCTATTCTTCGGTAGGACACATGTCCATGGCTTCTGCTAGAATTTTCTCCCTCTCTTCTTCAGGGGCCTCTAGAGCCCACTCGGAGTTGTAAGTTTATAAAGATATATATGTTGGTGTGTGTGCAGGATAGCTTAAACGGGTTAGATCTCTTTCCAGGCAAGCATACTGTTGCCTAAATATATTATTTTCTTTGATTAAAACACACAGACAAATAGACGAACGAATGTGTTTGGTACACAAAAATTATACGGGTGCTTGTTCCACCTAACGGCCTTACTATTTAATTTTGGCCTCGCTTTGAAGCTATTCTGTAGCTGTATCATGCATAATTCAAAATTTATAATAGACTAGAGATACGTGGAAATGGATGTAAAAAGGAGCATACTTTTTTTACAACAAAAGATTACCTACGGTTGTTCTGCTTGCTTTTATAAGCCCCTTATTTCTTTCGACCTTCAGTATTTTGCTCTTTGTTGTTTGAGTGGTTAGTGTCGCTGTTATTCTAAAAATATTTTTTTCATACAACTATATTAATAAGTTAAATTATTATTTTAAGTTAATTTTTAACGAATGTTCCTGTAATGAGTCAGGAGTGGTTAGCCAGACAAGCCTACATGAGGATATGGAAAAGGGTTTGTCGACAGATGAAATATGTGCAAAATGGAATGGGAAGATAAATTCGACAAGAGAACAATGCACCCAACGTTGAACAGCTTGAACCAAAACAACAAGAATCTATCAGAATTTGGGACTGTAACCATGAGGATTCCTTATTGTTATTGGCAGCCTGAGAATAGGATGACAATTGGAATACCATTAAGTAAAAGTGTTTACCCTAAGATTATAAATTAAGATAAGATTAAGATATAAACCCTATTGAGTTCTCTAATGACTCTACCGTTGAGGATATTGAAGTGCAAAACTCATTCAAGAACTTTTTATAACACTGGGCTTTGAAACATCATATTAAACACTCGTTCTTTCTGATTTATATTACATTAATATATGTATGTATTATTCTTTTATGAATACATAAGTTATTGTTATTCCAGTCTTGGTGTTATATGTAATTGTATATGATGTAACCATTTTTAATTTAATATTGTATAATTTTGTGGTACGTAATACTCTATGCATTAGAAAGTGTTTTCATTACAATATGGTTGTTAAGGAGCTTAGTTCAAACATTAAACAATTAAGTGATAACGTTAGATCAACGTTATTTGAAAGTTGTTATTAACCACCCAACAACTATGAGATAACGTTCGATCAACGTTATTTGAAAGTTGGTTTTAACCATTAGATAACGTTAATACAACGCTAAGACAAATTTCTGCACAACCATGTATTAACCATAGAGCACCCAAAATTAACGTTAACACTACATTAAGACAACTTAAGGCTTACGTGAATACAACCTTATATCAATGTTAAATTGTGGCTTGTAGCATCTTTATCGTTGAGTTGACCTTAAAGGCCCTCATGATGTCCTCAGACTTCACTTTACTGGGTCTTCCCTTCTTGGGATTGTCCTTAAGTTTGTCCCCATAAGCCAACCGATTTTTATCTCTACAAAATGTGGCCATGCTGACGTTAAAGCCTTCATGACTTCATGATATCTGAGGTGGCCCTCTCGGCGCGGATTATATTACCTATGATGGCTCTTCTTGCCTCCATAGCGACATATACATAAATTTTGAGTACAACATGTACATCAATCAAAAGCTTACAATATAATCTTTTCAAAAATTTTAAACAAATATTCATATTCATATTTTACTTCTGTTATACAATTTGTTATATTACATAACAGAATAGATAAAGAAGGAGAAAAAAACCTAAATTATGTGACCAGGGATCAATTTTACTTTTTTTTAAGTCAACAAGTTTGACTAGACTGTGGTTATCGGTTCTAGATAATACAAAATGCGCACATCGATTATAATAAATCATCAGAACAACTGAGCTGTGCTTCTCACATATTTGCAAGTCATATTTTTTTACAACCCTAGTAATGGCTATAAATTAAGGTGATCAACTTTTTATCTCATATAGGAAGCTAAAAGAAAACCTGACCGTAGAATTTCAAAACAATTAATTTTATGAAGTCAACTTATTCGACCAAAATCCAAGATTAAGATTAAAAAAATATATTTTTTTTTTTAAATAGGGAAAAAAACAATACTTAAAGTGTATTATTTTATTTTAACTTACTTTACTTAATGCCATTATAAACTAATGCTTAATTAGCTTTAGCTATTATATAATAAATAGGCTTATCTAACATGTTATACTATTCAATTATTTATAAGCTATTTGGTGCAAAATAAAAGTATACTATTAATGTAAGTACAATTATTATAAAAGGTTTTTACTTAATTACCATAATAATATGGATAATTTTCCTTAATCCGTCGGGGGTTTTCAGAATAATTTAAAATGACAGTTTTGTGGGTATTGAATTTTTCCCGGGGTTATAATCTTATGTACAAGAAGAATGTATAATACTTTACTCGTAACTATAATTTTTCTTCAGGAATAATGAAAAAAAACTGTTATTAGAGTTGAAATATAATACAATTTCAGTTATACCAAAAATTAACGTTGAATTTGACTATCAAATCTTAAAATTTTTTTTGCCATTTAACCCAATAATATATTTTCAAAAATACAAAAGACAATCTTAATAATACTAAATTAAGATATTTAGTATATTGACTTGTAAATTTTCTTGAATCCATTTGAAGGTTAATATATTAATTACATTTTATTGTGATTATCTTACTTTGTTATATTTCTGAAGATTGAGTTATAATTTATCAGAAAAAAAAATGTACAAGTCATTTTTGTCATCTTGTTTTTTGTTATAATGCTAACGACAAGAAATTTTTAGCATAATTTAAGCATACTTATTTTATGAAATATTGTATTCAGTTTATTTTTTTCAAAGTAAACACATAAAAATAATAGCAACACGACAACTCTCTAAAACAAACAAACACTCAAAATAACCAACATACAGTTGTTTAAAATAACATAAATTATAAAATGCTAACATAAAATATTTACATATAAAAAACTAGTTTATCCTTAAAAATAGACCATTCATAATCAATAAAACTTCCATCCAGAGCTTTTGGTTTCTTTTCAATCGATAATAGTCTTTAAACTTTAGGTAGATACAAATTTCAATGTAATAACATTAGCTTTCATTAAGTCTGACAATTAGTAAATATCCCCCTCATCAACAATTCCTAGATATTGTTTAAATCTTATTCTTTCATTCTGTGAATAAGGATACTTCATGAATAAATGAATATCATCCTCCTCTTCTTTTTCACACAATCTACAAATATTTGAACCATTCTTTTTCACTCATTTATTTTTAGGCAGTGAATTTGTAATCAGCCTATAATTTACCCACGATGTGTAATGGGATATCAGAGGGCTTTCAATAGTTTTTAAAATTACCTTGGCACATTTGTTGATCCCCCATCTCTTCCTAAATTTTTCAATAAGCCTTAAACCAGATGAGGGAGGTGGAGCTATGAAATTTTTAATCCTCACCTTGAAAACACTCCTTATCGATTGGATAAATGCATTCACAGGTCTTTCCGGACAAACCGACAACGCATTTCTTTTAAATGCACACACATTTATCAAATGAGCCCATCATTTTGTAACTCCTACAATTTTATATCCCCCACCACGTTCCATCCTCTTTGGGTCAGTTTCCTCTGACCATGTTCTCCAAAGATCCGCAATACTCTTGGGGTTCGAACTAGAGGTTTAGCTCCTTTCATATCATACCCAATAAAACATTCTCAAGCAACTTTGAACATGCAGCACCTATACCACACCAAAAGCTTCCCTTAATTTTAAATAATTTAATAAGGTTGGCATGACCATATTCAGGATGGTCATGAAGATCATAACCATGTATTATTTTCATATCCACTTTAATGATGATTGTCCATGTATTTTTACTCACATTCAATCTTCTAAACCATCTGAAATTGCTCATAATCCAGCATTTTTAATGTTTACAAGTCCAAGAACTCCACAAGAACTTTTTTCATTAAGTCTAGTCCATGATATTGTTCCATGAATTTTTTCCATCGAAGATGAATCTTCTTTTCATTTGGTCAATTATTTTTCTTTTTCTTCAGCGTATGGAAATAAACACATTAGATGACTAATCTTGGACACGATCATTTGATTCCATATAATTACTCTTCCAGGCAGATCCAAACGGTAATTTTGAAAGTGAAAGCACATTTGTTTTACTCTTTTTTCTATTTCTGTAAAGTTTAGGTCACTTGTTCTCCCGACCTCTATACCTAATAGCTTAATATGTGTAGTTTTTCATAGCTGACATTTTTTTCTTTGGTTTCCTTCCCCATAGTGATCACTTCAGTCTTCTTTTCATTTATTTTTAATCCACTTTTACTTCCAAAGCCTTCTAGCACTTCCATTAATTCTAAAACTGATGATTGTCTTTCTTAAGAAGGTACTGAGACAGTCATATCGTCTGCATAAATTTCTGTCTTCACCTTCATGTCTACGACCAATATCCCACATATTCGGTCATTATTATAGATGGTATCAATCAGCTCTTCTAGTGCAATTATAAAAAGATAAGCAGATAAATGTTCTCTTTGCCTACAAGAACGTTGGATCTTGAAATGTCTTAGTTGATCACTTCCACTTATGCAAGGTTCTGCTCTCAAAATCAATGTCCCAACATACGGAATAAGCACGTCTCTAAAATTCTTGCATTTCAATGATTTGATAATGTGAATGTGTGAAACAGAGTCAAATATTTTTACAAAGTCAATTGCTATTGCAGTAGTTTCTTTTTCCTCCAACAAGTCTTGCACACTCCTCACTGTGTCCTTTTTAGATCTACCAGGGAAAACCCTTTCTGATCTCAATGTATAATTTTGCTTAAAACCATTTTTAATCTATCAGTTAGAATTCCCGTCATTATTTTATAACTACTATTGGAAAGAGTAGTTGGTCTAAGATTTTGTTCATACCGGAGATTTTTTTCCCCTTTGGGTATTAAAGAAATTAGACCATCTGCCATAAATATTGGAAGGGTTTTCTTTCTCAAAACATTCTCCATATACCCTACTTAGTATTTGAGCCAAGAATTCCCTAAAAGTTATCTAAAACTCCATCGGGAATCCTGAAATTCAGGTGACTTATTCTTCTTTTATAATTTTTCAAATAAATCAAAATCTCCTCAGTACCAATTTTGGTATCGATAAATTTTTTGTCTTCCTCATTCAGAATTCGATCACTACTCTTTGTACAAGTTATATTTTCAACAAAATCTGTTGTATTGTACTTATATTTCAGGCACATATTATTTTCATTACAATCTGTACACTTATAAAGGTTTTCGAAGTAATCTTTCAGAGTTGCAGCAATTTTGTTTTTTGTCTTCAGTGAACCTACCTTGTTTATTGAACAGAGTCTCCAAACTTTTTTTCTCTTGTTTTACATTGTCTATTCGCTGAAGAGGTCTCTGCCCCTTAAAGTATTCAGTTAAATCTTTAACCTACAACAGATTATCTTCACTCTAGTGTCTTCTCCCACCAAGCCCTCAACATCCTTATATATTTCCACACTGGCCTTTTGGTTACATATGAGGCTTTCGAGGTACGCACGACGTGTTTTTTTTTTCTTTTCTTGGATCTTCGAGCCATGTTTTCTAAGAAAACCTGAGCATCTTTTGAGCATTTTTCCAACTCATTGCCAGGAGCCACACTCAATTCTGATTCATTAAGTTTTCTGAGCGTTTTATTATAATTTCCAACTCGCTCTTCGCACTATTTTGTAACAAATGGCTCACATTCCGCGTCCAAACCTTTTTAATATTGAGCCTCTTGACACTCAAGGTCAAAGAAATCGGATAATGGCCAGAGTAAAATCTTGGCAGTAGCGAGTATTGTTTAACAATTCCTCTCAAATAATCGGAGACCAATAATCTGTCAAGTTTTGCTGATTTTATAAACTGACCTTTAGATTTAATTTCAAATGTGTGCTGGGATACGGTTTCCAAGTGATATGCAACGTCCCACATTCCTAAAGTAGTAATCAATTATTTTATTTTGATTACTGCACCGCGATTATTTACAGTGATATCATTCATTGTGTCCTTAAAGAAGTCATTCACAGCATTAAAATCACACATTATAATTATAGACATTCGTTCAGGCAGATCATATAGATATTTATTGGCAGTATCGTTGAAAAAAAAGGGGTCATCAACATTTGGGCCATAAAGTGCCACTGTTCTTATCAGGTACCTTACTTTTTTTACATCGTAAAATTTCCACCGCTGTCCTGTTCCAAGGTCTTGTATTCAATACCTTTTCTTATCAGTAGTATGACACCTCTTGATGTATGTTTTCTCTCTGGGTAGTATAGGAGTACACTATATTGTAATCCTTAGTAATGGGAAACAAGTTAATGTTTTTCTTAACTCTTGTGTCAACTAGAGCCACCATGCTAGCATCGACATAAGATGCCACATATTTCAATATTTTTCTTCTCCTCTCAGAACGGGCAATAGAGTTCACATTAAGGGATGCAATATTCATAATTTTTTTATACATCCGTATCAGGTTCCATTCTTTCATTCATCTCTCCAATGTCTGTTACATCTTCCAAATCTCTATTTTCCTTGGATCCCTTCTCTTCCGACTCTTTCACTAGACTTGATGTCTTTTTTGAAATCTTGTTATAAAGGAACTTAGGACCTGGCGTAGACTTCTACATCCCCTCTTTTTTTTCTGAATACATTTATCCAGTCATCTCTAAGGCAAATAGTGTTTGCAAATCTAGATGTGAACCATTCACTTCTTCTTATAACTGTTCAATACGTTCGTTATAATTCTGACTAATTTCTTGTTTGCCAGACAGCTTATCTTGTAGATCTGAATGTGTTTTTGCACCCTTAACCCCTACATTAAGACCTTCCGGATTTGTTGAGATCTCCTCAACATTCTCCACCGAGCACTCTGGTTCATATTCATCAGAGACAGTGTGATACCCATCCACAGTTCTGGTCAAATTACTCTCTATTCGCATTGGGAGGTCCAATTTTTTCTGAACTTTTCCTCAAACTCATCGAACGAAGTCCTTTTCTTCTCCAGGCAATTACTTCATTTATGTCCAAATTCAAAACATTTAAAACATTGCAATTGCTGATCTTTGCATATTCCACCTTTTTTCTTACAATAGGGGCAATTGCGGGAATTGGCTTGGATAATATAAATTTAAATTTCAAATGCCCTGAGCTTATCTTATTTACTTTTCTAAAAATGATTTTTTCATCCCATCTCTATGCTGAAAGGAGTGTGGTATATTTTCTATTTTCCCACTAAACGATTCATATTTTTTCATAATTTCCTTGAGCTTCACAACATCAACCTCGGATCCATTTTTAATTGTTACTTTGACAGGTTCCTGTAACATCCTAATTCTTTTGAGTCCCCTCACACTAAATGATATCCCTTGATCAATATTCTGCAATTATTTTAAGTGTTTAAACTTCTTTGGAATTTTTGAATTTCCAAACTATTAAATAACTTTTCATTATGGTAATGTCAGGGAAAAATCCCTTTCGTGGAACTCCATTATCCGTTCCAAAGCGGATTATTATGATGCATCTCTAGATTTTTCTTTTTTAAAAGACTAGCTATATAGTCAACCTGTTGTTGATCTATTTTTCTTTTTGAGTTTCCTTCGTTCTTTTCTTGATCCCTACACGTTGATACTTTCTTTTTCCCATTTTTATCTAACTTCTCACCTTCAGCATCACTTCCAGAGGCTGAATTATTCCCAATCCACGGCCCTGCTGCTCTTTGACGGCCTCATCGGATACCATCCTTTGAGAAAAAACTATCTCTTTCCTTTCGATGAAGACGGAAGGTCAATTAAAGATCACAAAACCACTAAGATTTATTTAAAAAAAAACAAGAATACAAACGTCTAACGTCACTTCTTCTTTGTTCTATAATCTGTTTTAATTTTAATACATTTAAGCATACTGGTTGTATGAAATATTGTATTTAGTTGTTCATAATATTGAACTAAATATTGATTTTTGTATATTTTAAATATATGAATAATTTATTTTTAATCAAAGAATATACTAACCATATTGTTAAATAAATACAAAATTTTATTGGGTAATTTACTGTATGTTAATTAAGTTTTATTATTAAATAATTGTGAAAGTTTAAACAAACAATCTTTATTACACACATTTATTTTTATAGTCTAAGAGATATATTTTTATAAATAAAAATTTAACGTGAAAAGTATTTAATGCTGAAATATTTGCTAATAGATTTATCATAACAAAATAAGGATTTTTGAAATACACTTAAAATTTCAATTATTAAAGAATATGATATTTTTGAAAAGAAAAAAAGACAATATAACATTTAAAAGATGCACAATTCATTTTCAAGAAATGTAGGTAAAAAATTCTATTTTAAATCTTCAAATTTGCCTTGCCCAAATTAATACATTGAGGTAAATAGCGTTAAGCAATTCATTAAACGTTTCAAAAAATTTATTTCAACTATAAATTTACAAGTTATTAGTGAATGAAATACTAATAGTATTAATAAATGAAACTCATCAATCTAAAATTATATCTCACGAGTCAACAATGGCTATACATAAATGCAATAACATGCTTGGAAAAGATACACATTTTGAACTATACTTTTCGTAAATTCAATAAATCTTAGATAAACTCTTTGATGTATAGGAAATCCGTTATTACTACGAACTTTATGGGAGAAAAAATAGTAGATTATAATCTTGAAAGAAAGGATAAATCCGAATCATATTAGACATTTGCTGCATGGATTATTGTTCCAAGTCAAAGTCATAGGATCTTGAAAGATACGATAATTGTCCAGTAACAACTCTGTAACTTGTAAAATAATGTTACTGTAGCCACTCCTTGAGTCCTTGTCCATTACTGAATAGTATTCAATATAAGTAGGAAAAAGTCAAATCTCAAGTCTTTTCTCACTAGTCCAAGTCCTTGAATATTTTTATTGAGCTCTCAGATTTCTTTTGAGTTCGTTTCAAGTCCATAATTATAACACAGACTCCACAGAGATTAGCTTTCATTTTTTTTTTAAATTATCATTATTTATTCGAAAAAAAAAACCAAAAAAAACCCGGCGAACATATTTATTTTCAATATACAAACAAATGAAATATGTATAAAAATAATAAAAAAAAACATGAAAGTTAAAAAAAAATAAAATTGAAGGTTTTTTTACAAATTCCTTTATTTACACTGGGAAACGGTAATTTCATTCGAACACAGTTAGATCTAAAAAAAAATGACTTGTCCTATTTTTCTATGTTCTCCTTACAAATTTGTTTAATCAATAAAGATACAATTGATAAGATTTTTTTATTCTTTTCATTTTCTTTCCTACCCTTCTCCATTTTATTTCTCTCCCTGCATAAAATAGATCAATAATTAAAAGAAGAAAAAAAAGCGAGCAACAAATTAGTAATTAAAAAAATTGAAAATATTGGTTACTCTAGTGATACTCGTTAATGGAGGATTGCGAGAGCACGCATTTTCACTTCAATTCTTTCCGGTATTAAAGAACTTATCTTCCGGCTTGAAGCGCCGTATATTCCTTTGGTTATCCAGTATATGTGCTCTTTAGGTCGATCGCACTGGATACCTTGTTTTGAGTAACCTCAGAGATAAGATCTTCGATATTAGGTAAAGGGTATACATCTGATGACTGTTTGAGAGTATTCAACCACGAGTCGTCTCTTCTTCATTTTATTTATGTTTACCAATACTTGGGCACGTTACAGAGACTTGCAGAATTCTATAAGACACTCTAGGATCAGTGGATTCAATTCTTTATCAATAAACTTTTCATCCTCATTTGAGTAGCAAATTGTTTTTACTACTATGGGCTTGCAGTCAACTGTTAAATTAGAGAATATCGAAGGGATGGTTATATTCACAGCCGAGAAACCAATGCAGAAGGTCAAAAGAGGTCTGTACCCACCAATAGGGGAATGAAGCTGAAAATTTAGTACAAGGAAGTTGTGCCCTAGAATACAATCACCGCATAATTTCTCCATCCCCAGCAGAGTGATATTATCATATCTGTTTTTAAAGGATGTATTCGCAATGCACTTTCCTTTTTTATTTGCCATGGTATCACCACTTAAAAAAATATTAAAGAGCATAGATAAGGTGAAAATAACACTATAAGCAACTCTCTTCATGAGGAAGGTGTAAATTAAAACTCTTCCAGTGGACAAAGAGCTACAATTACAATACAAACTACTTCTATAGAAAATAAATATTTAGAGAGAGAGAGACAGGGTGCTAAAAAATCGTTCCATTAGAATCTCCATGTACTCGATTCAATTCGAGTTGATAGACCGATGCAAAATACGAGATAAACCAAAAGTGTATGCCAATATCCTTTAAGATGAGTAGACCTTTATTATTTAGTATTGAACCAATTCCACGGTTATCAGAACCTATTCTCTTCTTCCAGATGTATGAGTAAAGAGGTTTCATATTAGATCAAGAAAGCTTTGAATATAGCCCAATCTCATTTTTAATTTTATTTTTTGAATAAGTTGCACATTTTTATTTTCCTATTTTTTATAGCTAAGTTAAAGGTTATCTCCACATAGAAACCTTCGGAAATGAATCTTAGAGCGTCGATTCAAAGAAACAAGTCGTTCAATTTCCTAATTCTTTTTATAATGCTTAATATTATGCACTTGCCACGGCATATAGCTACAAATAAGCTATGTACACATATTTATTATAGTACAGGCATTCTTAACACTATGTGAGTGATGGGAAGAGGTAGAATGGCAACCCCGTCAATCGTAGGAATTATTGTATTGATTGAGAGATAGTCACGCTTGGTAAAATTGAAGTATCCTCTGGATCATTTATTTTTGTATAAAAAGTAGGTTCAGTGGTAGAACTTAAGATATACAACCTACCAGTAGAAGAAGAACCAAGATGCCCAATCAATATTAAAGAAGATTGAAGTCCCCCCAGATGATTGTGTAAGAACAAATTAATCATATATAGGTAGAAATTAATTGGTCTTCATGATGCTTTGTACTAACAGAGCGATATATATGGAAAGGATAATATGATTATAAGATTGGATTTCGCATATTTTGAAGATGACTTCAGAGATATCTCTAAGTGAAGAACAGCTGAGATCTTCACAGCCAAAGACCGCCACACCGCCTCCTATTTTCTTTGACCCCACTAAGTCCCTATGCGAGAGATAAGATTGGAATTAGTCAAGACAATTTCACTGCTTCTATTATCATCAAGCCATGTACCTTTTATACATACAATTACTGACTTGAAGTCCTCAATAATACATCTTAAAAGTTATATTTATTAAAGATATTTTCATATTAATAGATTTTCGTTATAGGTTCTTATAGAGGAATAATTAAAATATCTTGCAATTAGAAATGGTAGAGTAATAAGCAAAAAATATTAAACTGAAGTTTTTTTTCTTTTTACAAAACCAATATTTTACACTTTCCCTTTTTTCATCTCACATATGTATATCATTGTAAAACAGACACATAAAATTTGATTTCATCCTTCAATGAGTACTTTTTTTAAACTTGTTTGGAAACTGATGTAATAGACAGTTATGCATAGAACATGCCCTACCGCAATGTAAAAATAAAAGAAGCCGAAAGTTAACGTGTTATTCCTGACAATTTAAATAACGATTGCGAGTAAAACAGCCCGGCTGTCATAACGTTTTATTAAATCAGCTGCAATCAGGCGTGAGAGGAAATAAATAAATACAAATCCCACTTTGTAAGGCGTTGATCTTATTTCATTATTTTCATTTCCGAATTGAATTGGTGCAAAATCATGGAGGAGGACCACAAAACATCTTATATCTAAACAAAGCAAGCTGAGACTATTGGAAATATTTTAAATTTTCTAAAGGCCCCAAAAATTTGGCCAATTTTTTTTCTTTTCAAAAAAAGAAATTTTCACCATTGACCCCACTGTGAATAAGCAAAACAGCCGCTACATCACTACCAAACATCCAGAAAATGTCTCAGTTTCAGTGAGACACGTCTTCAGAACTAAAAATCCAGCCGGAGTTACGGTCTTTGGACCTTGAGAAGTCCGCTCCCAATTCTTGTGGCGAGGAAGGATTGGCTAAATGCAGATTCGTACATCAAACTTCTGAACCCGAAAGTTATATCTTGGGCCAGAGGAAAGTTCGGGGACACCATTGTTTTCACTCAAGACAGAGCTCCGTGTTATCACACCGTTAAGACCCAGGCCGTTCTGAGGGACAACTTTCCTGACTTTTGGGGCCTCAACATGTGGCCCCTCCTCTCCAGACGGGAACCCTTTCGAATACATTATCTAAGGCCGTCTTGACGAGATGGTATGTTCTCCTCGTCCAAGGAGTGTCCAGTCTCTAGAAGATTCCATCAAGAAGTGGACCAAGCTGGAGTCTGACTAAATCTGAATAAAAATTGTGCCAAACACTATGTGATTTTGTTAACTTAATATCTTCACAAAACCTCTCGTTTAAATTTTACCTTTGAAAAATATAAAATGTGTACCACAAGATGAGATCAACTCTGTATATAGGGTAAGCTCTGGTCAAATGGGTAGATTTTCTTTATCAGCTCATAATTTTTCAGTTTAAAAATTTATAAAACTTTTCAGTAAATTCTTAAATGCATACGTAACAGTCTGATACATCCATTTGACCCTTTGCATGAGATGAAACGGGTGTACTTGACTTAGAACAACGAGGTATCATTTTTGATACCCATTAGGGATTCAATGAAATAGTATGAGAAATTTCTTTATTGTATATGTTTTGAAGTTCTTGAATTTTCATAAATTGTTATATTAACCACAAAAATACTAAATTAAAAATTAATATTAGGTATCGTTCGGTCGATATAGTGAACACTACCTAGACAGACGTGGGTATCATATTTAATATCCAATCTTTTCAAATAATCTTTTTGTTTTACAATTATGTATAAATAAGTTCAAGCAAGTTCAAACATGAATGAACAACTTTAGAAAGGAATGTTGTACCTTGCTTGTATAAATATAACATATATTTTCCTGAAAAAACCATTTTGTTTCCACTTTTTATTGTCTAATAAAAAATATTCCTTGAAGGAATAAGGCATTATCTTGTTTCACATCGTACTCCAATTCAGAAGGTGATCATTTTGAATTGGAAGCAGATGAAGAATATGTCCAACCAACTAAATTAATTACATCTGATTCTCATGATTATGATGAAGTTGTTGACCAGCCTTTTGTTATGTAATCTTGTTGAAAACCTTTTTTACTCTTGGTAGACCCTATATTTATTTGGTATATCTTAGCATATTTGAAATGTTAAATATACCAAATAAATATAGGGTCTACAATTCTTATTAAAATAAGGATTGTTTTTCGGTAAGAATGATTCAATCTGGGATAAAAAATATAGAAAATTGAAACACTCCAGCCTTTTTTTAGACAAGAAAACATTTTGAAGTAAGTCCAAAGTCTATCATCATTATCAGCCTTTGAACTTTTGATCAATAACTATATTATTGATCAGATTGTAAAATTAGGCTTGTTCCAGACTTAAGATTGATGTATGAACAACTAGCAAACAAGAAATACTTCAATTAATTGCTATAATGTATGAGAGAGGAATCTTAGCGAAAGGGGTAAATTGGGGATCAATCTCTTTCGTAATACTATACTATGCCTTGCAGCGGAATAAGAATTTATTGAGATTTATCCGCTTTGATATTTGTTCCTCATGATCACAAATAGGCCAAAACCAGAAGTTCGATATTGATTTTAACGCTATGGGATCGATTGTTAGAAAATTGTAAGTCTACGTACAAGCCAGGTAAATATATTAACATGGGTGAGCTACTATTCACAACCAATGCTAAATATCTATTTACTCAATATCTGGCTAAGAAATCCGATAAATTTGATATTGAATTTTGGTTAGCAGAAACTATGAGTCGTTCTCGCAAGAAATAACTTCTGAACAAAAGGCTACCAATGTAGCATTAAAGTAAAGATTTTTTTTGTAATTAGTAAAAGATTGACTATTTATAAAAAATAGAAATAAAATGTTTTCATTTTGAGCTCTATTCACAAAAATATGTATGAGAGTTTTGAATGGACAAAAAACGTTACCAGCATCAATTCAGTATTATGGAGTTGATATTCTAGATTAAATGGCCATATTTAATTCAACCACAATGTTTTATCACCGATGACTTTCCTAGCTTTTTATTATGTTTTGGATTTAACTGGTATACATGCTGTTATCTTGTACAGAGAAGTGACGGCTAGCACATTATTTTCAATTTTATCAACCCCTAACAGTTGCAAATATTCAAAATTAGTGGAGTCGTTACCATCCGTCATTCTAGTGTTCAATGTAATTTTTATATTATTTTTCTCTTTCACATTAACGCAACCCAGGTGAAACTGATCGCTAAAGCAAGAGAACATGAAACATTTGAAAAAAATCATCCTTTTTCTTTGGACAACCATTAATAAGCAAAAGTACTTAAGATATGGGCTGGAATTACTCCAACAACGATCCTCTATTTTACTTTGGGTCTAGGATTGACTTACACTTATAACTCCCGAGTAAACATTACTCTAATACTTTCATGAGCAGATGCTTCATCCTTTATACTTAAATGTGATGTCTTAATGAAATAAACGAAAAATAATGATAACAGTGTATGAAAATATAAAATTTTCCTGTGATTAGCAACTAAATAAAGCTGTTCCTACTTTCTATGACATATTTCTTACACCTTTTCTAAGTGTTGTATTGGTCCGTATTTAAGAGTGAAGACTACAGTCCTGTACAGTTCAGTCCTGCATATCAGTAGTAAAAACTAATAAAATTTGGTCCTGGATGACTTCATTCAACTTAATTTATCCTTTTTTTAACTTTTCAAGTACTTATAGTCCTATGAATTAACAGTCTAAAGGGCTTGTTCCAAAAACCAAGAGGACCGGTCCTAAGACTGGATTCGACCAAATAAATAAGGACCAACACATTACTAAAATAGTGTATATTTGTAGAAATCGAAGTTTGTGCTTAAATTGAACCTTTTACAGAGTACCTCTTTAGTTATGTAAAATTGTTGATAGTTTCTTTTGCGTTAAATTATTGATAACGATGTGATTTTTATTATCCTTGTCTCAACCTTTACCCCGAGAACCAAGAATGTTTTTTTGTCTTTTTTGACGAGTTCAGAATTTAATTTAAGTTTTTTCATGTCGAGGAAGAGAAAAAAAATATACAAAAATGATTTCTAAGAAAAGACTTTTCTCTTTAATAAAGATTCAGAATGTGACAAAGTAAAGAGTCACAAAAAATATTCAAAAACATAAAGATATAAAAAAAGGGGGAAAATGTGCTTGTTTGCTTGAGAAAGATTTCTAGTTATCTTAGTATTCTTTTTCATTATCATTTTCTGTCATTTGCTCTGATGAAGTATGACACTTTTTATTCCTGTCACAGAATTCATTTTTTGAAATATACCAAAAATCAATCAAAATCCACCTCTTTTAAAGGCATTTAAAAAAAAATCAAATATAAGGTCTATTCAATAACTTCATCTATGATATAAAGTACTTGAAGCAGAAATAAAAAAAGATAGTATCTTCTAAGTAAAGTCCTTCATTTTACTCAATTTTTTTGGTGTTTATATACATATTTTATTATTTGTAATCAAGATCAAATCAATTGATTTGTATTTTCTGTCCCAACGTTTCATGTATGTATACGAGTAGAAAGTGACACACATTTAACGTTTTAATATAATGCTTACTTGTGAAAATTTATAATAATAATTGACACAATTGAAATTCTGAGTTTATCAGCTTTCAAATGACGTAACACATCTTCTCGTTAGAATAAAGATATCGATGCAAAAATAAAAAGACAATGGGTAGTAGACTTGGATTGTAAATATTTGAATGACCAAATAAGTTCTATATTTCTTTTCGTTCTTTTATAAGTATCCTTGGACTATGTTTAATGAAAATGGAAATCAAAAATAGATTTCTGGTACAGATATTTACTTTATTGATGTCAGTAATATCCTTTTTGCTACAACCAAATCAACAACCCGTTGTATTTGCATCTATATCATTACTTGAAATATAATACATGGTTTATTATCTAAAAAATGATATAAAAATATAAAATTATAATAATACTATAAAATTTGGTGGTACCAACAGAGCTTCTAGAAATTATACAAAATAAGTTTTCAATTTAAAATTTAAAAATTGACAAAAAATATGTATATAAGTGACATGCTAACATAAAAGTAAGCTGCAATAAAAAATAAGAAATTAAGAAAAAATACTTTTCTTTTTTCAGCTAATCTACTTTATAAGGAAGGATGATGATATGATTTTTACAGGCCATTATGCAACCTACATTAAATAAATACTATTTAGTGGTTTAATTTTATTATAAATAAAGCTCTTTTTCATACTTTTCCTGATTTAAAATTTAAGGGTTAATTAGCTGAGTTTTTTCTAATCGAAGCCTATATAACTATATTTATAACATAGTTTATTGAACTGTGGCAGACGCAATAAAGCGGTTAAAAAGAACGACTTCCATCCTACGAAACAAAACATATAACATAAAGATAAAAACTTAATTGATTAGTTTAGCTTACTGACTGATTTGAACGAAAAAAAATGCAGCCTGCTTTTTACTGATACATAACATATATCAAAAGAATTAATAAAATTAACCTCAAATGAAAGGTTCATCAAAATCAAAGTTTTAGGAGCTGCTTTCTTATTAGTTCCAAGACTCATAATTTATATTTATCAAGAAAATCAATGAACGCAATTTGATTTTAAATAGTAGAAAAAATTAATTAAACGGATTAACTTGTAATATATTAAACCTCTTTAAAACGGAGTTTTTATTCAAGGTAAAAGGATTCTTCACACATTTAAGAATGGATTTTTTTTTTCTTGGCCTTTACTCGGCATTTATATATATTCCGAGAGAGACAAAGATGCAAAAAAAAAATGAAATAGACAAATACACAAACACAATGGAACATGCGAATGAAATAATAAACAGATGCATGTAATAATGACAACTATAAGATAAAATACTAGTTATTATAAATATTTTAAAACTCTCGTGTACAGATTCACAATGTTTTAAACTCCAAATGTGTACTTCGCTACAGGGTATATTATGTAGGTCTGTTGCTTTTATGATTTTTATGTTGCTGAATTTACCAGCATTGTAAAATGAATTAGAAATTATTTAAATAATTATATCTTTCAATTTTAATGCATTCCATAATATATTCGGTAAATAAATTAATATTAAATTTGTAAGTTCAAAATTGAAGTTTATTATTACTATTTTTATTCAAAACTGTGTTTGAACTACTCACACTTAGTGATATCAAGGACTTTAATTATCCATCTATGCACCATAGACCAGATTAGAAAAAAAATATATCCTTCAGCTTTTTAAAACTTTTTCCACGGATACTTTTGTTGAAGAGGATTTTTAGGAACTAGTAACGCTGGTAATTATTTACTTTAGTGAAGGAAAGGATAACGGTTTCAGATCTTTCATCAGACCTGGTGCCTTACACAGAGTAAGGTCTAATTTTCACTCTGCACTATCATTTGAATTGATAACAAATTTTGAATTATGGAAAATAAACTGAAAGAAAAAGAAGAAAAAGGAAGATTTATTAGTTCAACCTCTTAGATTTGCAAGTGCATCTTCGTAACTGACATGTCTCCAAGAGGCTTTGGAATTAATTTAAAGATTCTTTCATCTTTTGTGGAGGAATCACGAGTATGTCGGGATTTCAACATGAGGGAAAGAAAAAAGTTTTAGAATAAGGTAAGGTTTTACTAGAGTTTTAGTTTTGTAACTAATTAATTTAGTTTTATGTATAAACAACAGAACTATATCATAATTATAATTTTAAAATGTTTCTTTTAGATTAGCATAGAATATTTTGCCCGAACGGGAATGACTGTAAAAAAAAGTTACATATAAAAAAATGGTCAAAGCTGGACAAGTAAATGTGGATGTGGTGGCTGGAATTGATTCCAAAACTAGCTTGCAACATCTAGGTAAAGCTCAGGAGGCATATGTTATATCTGATGCTGCAGGTTTTAAAAACTACTGATTCACAAAAAAATAAAAATTGTAGAGAATGGCACTGTGCTTCATTTGTGTAATAGAATTCCGCTTCTAATAAATGGTAGCCGTAGATAAATTTATTTAGCGTATTTTGAGGTTTTTAGAATTATTTCCCTGGTAACTAATTAGTATAAATTTTCATTAATCCATTACAGATTCTCAACAATCACAGGAGTCATCAGAGTTTTGGTTTAGTGCTCAGGTAACTAAAGAAAACGCATATGAACTTCCTGATTTAAATTTTGAAACTCCTGATTAAGAGGGATCAATAATTACTAACTTTGATGGACCTCTAACAAATGAACTTGGA
This sequence comes from Lepeophtheirus salmonis, assembly GCF_016086655.4. Classification (NCBI taxonomy): domain Eukaryota; kingdom Metazoa; phylum Arthropoda; class Copepoda; order Siphonostomatoida; family Caligidae; genus Lepeophtheirus; species Lepeophtheirus salmonis. The sequence goes on from NC_052135.2 coordinate 67,349,177, forward strand.
ATTGTAAATTGACTGGAAGGGAACCAGGCTGCAGAATCTACCATTAGAGACGATGAGAATATTGAGCAGTGCATCAACAACGAAGGAAGTACGCAAAAACAAATTAAACGTGTTTCTAAGAGGTAAAAAAACAATTCTTATGTATTTCTTTAATTTTTACATATTTATATATATATTTTTCAAAATATAGGTGCCAATAGAGATATAACATGGTTTTTTTTTTCAAGACAGGTGGGCCTACGAAGCAAAGTTAATAAAGTCCATCCATAATGGGAAAATGAGAGCTGCAAATAATGAAAATTAAATGAATAAGTTATTGCTCATTATTGCAGAAGTTGAAAAATCCTTTAAGAAGAAACTCTGGGAGGAAGAGCTAAAAACAGCTAATCAAAAACAACTGCTCTTTTAGAAGTGGAAATTTTAAAAATTCAAGAAAGAAACTACAAAATACGCAATGGAAAAAAATGCATTTGCAAAAAAACTGGCCGAGCCCCGATACAATAATCTTTTATAAAATATTTTGCTAATTTTAATATACTATTTCTTTTTAATTTAGGTGGGAAATTGAATAAACTCAGTCTTTAGAAAAAGTTGTTTTTATTTTGTTACAAATCATTTGAATGAGGATGCAATGGGAACACAAGTAAATACTTGCCAAAATAATAAAAAGGCAGTAAATTGAATTAAACTACTTCAGTGCAAAGATGAAAAAACTTATTTTTAATAAAATCACGAACTGCAAATTGATTTTTGGATCCCCTTTCTAAAATGAAGGCTGAATTAACTTCATTCCTTCCAAATATGAGTTTAAAGCCTCCTCAGTTACTCCAGCAGAGAGGGTAGGGTTAATTTATTCTCTAAAATTAATAAAAAGATTGTGTAGAGTAATTGCACTTCCCACAATTACTCTAACATTTTTCAGTTTGGCACATTTAATTTTGAATAGAAGTGTAGGAAATCGTTTTTTGAGAACGCCACATGTATGCTCTATTAAAATTCAAGCTTTCTTGAAAGCAATTGCCTTTGCTTTTTTGAAGACTATTCAATTTCATCAATTTGGGTTTGCCGAACAACTATTAGAAGAGGGTCACAGCATGCAAAGCCTTCATCACCAATCAAGACAAGGGGATATTCTTTCGATAATCTCTATTGTTTACTTTCATTAAATATCTTCGAATCATAAGTACTACCTGCATGCCTACATGAGAAATATTGGATTTTTTTTCTTTCATCAAAAACGATGACACAATTCATTGCATAATAATGTTTGCAGTTGAAGAACTGCTCAGGAATATACGACTTTGTCTGTGGTTTTTTTATCCGAATATGAGTGCCATCTACTACTTGAACCACAAGTTCCTGGCTTACCTGTGTTTAAAAATAGCTCTGGGCAATGTGTAGGGATTCATCAATACTCGGAAATTTGTCGAATTCAGATACCCTTTCTGATAGGAGCTTTGCTACTTCATTGATTGCATGCATTGGCTAAGATTAAAAATCTAGAAAGAGTAACAAATAATTAATTAAGGATCAGATATTGGAAACATCCATTGTCTTGATATCTCACTCTATTTCTTCCGGAGTCAGTCAAAAGAAGGGATATGACTCCCTTAGCACTGCCTTCTCCTTCAAGTCAAGGAGCATCTGCACAGAGAACGATCCTTCCATTAGAAGAGATGAGATTTACCGAGTGAGTTCTAAAGAAGCAAGATCCTTTGAACATGAAGTTGAAGAGAAGATCTGAAAAAGTGTGGATTGGATATTCAAATGGAAAAATGTGACTTCATAGGAAACAGGAAGGATAGGTCGATAAAAGGATGTAGAGGTTGTGTGAATGAATAGGACAGAGATCGACAGCATACTGAGTCTAACTAGACAAGTGACGCACAAAAATGTCACAATCGGGCAAAAAGGTATGTATGTATGGTTATTTTCTGTGTCTGTTGGAACATAATACAATAAAAATAAATGTTCATCTATACCAGGGCGTGCGAAATGGATGTACCAACTAATCCACGTGAGCAAACAATTGCTCCTCCTGAGTTTCAATTTAGTCCGACTTGATAGATTACTTAAAGACATTTATAAGCAAACAGTGACAGATATTATTTATAAATTTGACCTCCATTGCTCTCAATGACGGCCTTTAAGCGGCCACGGAAGGTGGATCACACTCTGTCCAAGTAGGCCCTTCCAATGAACTTCTACTCCTTCTCCCCAGAGGATTTCAGGTAAGTGACATTGCTGTGGCGTGATATGTAGGCCTTGTACTTAACTTGCCACCAGATAGAGTAATCCAAAGGATTCAGATCAGTGTTCTGGGGAAGCCATAAGTTTTGGCCAAAAACTCTATGTTCTCTTCCATTCAGGCTTGCATAACATTGGGTGTGTGGGCAGGTACCCTATCTTGCTGGAAGACGCAGGACGCCTTGCTGACTTCTTGGTTATCTTGAGGACCTACGGGAGTACATTGGTCTTCCAGATCTCGAAGTTATCGGGAATGGCGACTATGTCTTCAAGCAGGATGGACCCCCCACTCATCTTGGACACATAGCAGAGGTCTTCAGAAGTGTTGTCAAAGCAAGCAATCCGATTGTTCTGCTTATTGAAGACGGGATCTACAGTGAATGTTTTTTCATTTGAGAAAAAGCTCATACGGTTGCCATGATGCTTCAAGTCGTTTAGGAGAAGTTTGGGCCACTCCAAACGGTAATCTTGTTGATGTCAAGTAATCAATGCTCTTTTCACGTACTTTTTGGACTTTCCCCCGGTGGCATTGATCGCCCTGGACACAGTAGGCGGAGCCACTCACTTCTTTTTAGCAAATTTGGCAATGTACATGGTAAGGTTGGCCTCACACACCTTCTTAGTCAGTTCTATGGTCAGTTTGGCCAGCCTTCTACTACTGGGCTCAATTTTAAGACATTACCCTCTTTCATGAGGTTTCTAACCCTATAGACGGTGTGCATCTCGATCCCATTAATCTTGACAATTTCAGGTGTGCTGTAGCAGGTGCAAATCAAAGCAGAAATCTGTTTTTTTTTGCTTATATTTTTGTTTCCAGAAATTATAGAGGCAATTTCAATAAGCTCATTCGAAAGCATAAAAAGTGAGCTGTTGCATTGAACATCGAAAATTTACTAATTACAATCACTATACCTCGAAAAATTAATCTATAGCATTGGTACATCAATTATGCACGACTTGGTATATTAAATGTGAATGTATGTGTGTGTGTATATTCTTCAATAACGGCCGAAACAATGGATGGATTTTGTTTCTAATTTTTCATGTAGGTTGATATGGTTCCAGAATCGGTTCTGGAAACATTTTTTTGGGTCCTCAGGCCTATGGCAGTCATGAAATAGCATTTTTTGCACTTTGCCTGTACAACCTGAGGGTCGGAGTGTATTTTGCATATTATAAGGGTACTTTGATACTTATGGATACGGCCATGGAAGAATTTAATCTGCTTAACAACTCTTAAGCGAGGGTATAAGGACATATTTTGTGGTATTCTTGGTTCTCAGAATCACGGGGATAGTAGAGTTTAAACTGTATTTCGGTTCAGCTCTTTAACTGTACAACCTGAGGGGCAAAGCGTATTTTCGAAATGAGGAGGGTTTATTGATACTCAAGGAAGCGGCAGCAAAGAAATTTAAATTGACTCGGGCCGAGAAGTTCGCATTCACAACCTGAGTGCGAAGGTGTATTATAACATATTATAAGGTGTTTTTGGTGCTTAGACATGGAGTTGTGGTGCAGTTTAAACTGCCTTGAAGCCTGTTACTTCGCGTACACAACCTTAGGGCCATGGTGTATTTCGGGATATTATGGGGTTTTGTAATGCTCAGGAAAGGGGCAGTGGATAAATTTAACTCACCACGGGTACAGCAGTTTGCCTACACAAACCCGTAGGCAGGTGTCACAGTATTTCACCTGTTCAACTTGAGGGTAATTTGGTATATTAGGAAGTTTTATTGATGCTTGTAAAAGCAGGTACAGTACTGCGAGTTCAGGGTCTGCGTCAGAAGTAGCAACTACTTCTTCATCGCGTGGAAGAAGAGGCCTATATTAGTATACTCATAAAACCAATTTGAGAATAAGCCAATATAAATAAGCATGAGGAAGCGGCTTTAGACGAGTTTAGCGTCTGACCCAGAATAAAGCCTCATCATCGTATGAAAGAAAAGTGCCTATATATACTGTATATTCATACTCAAACTACTCAAACTATTTTTTTCATTTTCTGTACTAAAGTTTCATCATGTATATTTTATTTAAATACATGTTTTTAAAATAATTAAAAACAAAAAAGTTTTGTTTCGTACCTGTTAAGGAATTGAAACTGTCTAAGAGGTAAATGTTAATTAAATTTGCTACAATTTTGTATTTGTGTTCTATTTACTTAACTGTAGTTTCAAAATTATGGTATGTTGATTTAGATGTTAAGGGACAGTAAATTGGAAATATGCACATTGAGTTCAAGCAATAATTTCTCCTAAGCTCGTTGCACACCAAGCTATGGGGCTCCATCAGTTAAAGGGTATTACTCATATTGTACATCATCTAGTGATGGGTCTCAAGTATAAAGAAACTTCAAAACTCGGTTCCGGTTCAATATAATTAAGAATAACCGCAAAAAAGAAAAACTCCGGTTATGAAACACGGTTTAGACCCAAAATATTCAGTTTTGGACCCAAAAATCAATAAATAAAATTAATGCCGTATTTTTTTGATTTTGTTGTGAAGATATATTTAGTTATGTGCCTTATAAACAAAGAATGAATATACAGAGTTCAAATTCTAAATAGAGACTACTAAGGTGACTTCAACAACGGGAGTGTCCCGAGGGAGATTACCTTTTCCTCTGAACTCTTCGACTTTAATCACTAATACCGCATCAAATACTCATTTAGTGATCCACAATATTTAAACCCTAAATGAAACACTAAGAATAATAATTTCCCCAAAAAAAAGAACTTTATTATCTGTTCTTCGTTTAAAAATATATAACGTTAAATAGTTGTTTATGTTTAATAATTTCCCTTGTTCTTGCTACATTAGATATATTACAGTACTTATATTGAAAATTTATTTTCTACCTATACTATTCAAAATATAAGTCTATTTATTATGACGACTGTGTATTATTGCATGTATTTAAAATGAATAAAATATTTGTTCAATATTGGTTTTTAAATATTAAAATGCATTTATTTATGTTGCCTTTTATTTTCCAAATTGCAAATTTGAAAAAGTGTTTACAGCATTTTATAGTATTCAATATCTGTTATTTATAATTAGTATTTCTAGATTTATCTTAAATGGTTTTAAAAAAAGTTTGTTTAGATTGAAAACTGTAATTGTAAACTCAATTTCCCTATGTTGGATTCACGGTAACTCCAAGTGAAAGAAATATACATGACGTATATTGTGTTCAAAGACAATTCCTCGGTAGGTTAGAATAACTGAAATAAAATAATATTTCATTTCTAACAAAATATAACTTATCTTATAACTCCACCCCCACCAATCATAAAATAATTTAAAAAAATATTTACAACTGTGAATGAATTGAATTCTTAATCCTCCATTAGTTTTAGTCTTTTTGAATGTAATTAGTTATCCAAAGTAAGATGTTACTCATAAAATAAATTAATTTTTTACATTACACATGGTTGTCAAAGGATCATTATAACATTATTTAAATTTGTAAATTTTTTTTATCCATTTTTCCATATTAGTAATTGGAGCAATGAAACGTAACAAAACTCTGAATTATTATTAAATATAGGGGAAACAACTTCTTCCCTCATAATATTTGAAAAAAAAACATCATCTAACATCCCAGGCCTCGGGACTTGAAAAGGAAAGTGTCACCTTCATAGACTTGGCTAATAAGGATAAGGGACTCCTTGACTTGAGTTCTTGAAGGAAATAAATTAGCTTCACAGTTCCACATTTCCACAGGTTTTATTTTTTTTACTAGACCTTGCTAAGACTATGGAAAGCTATTTAATAGTTTTCGGCATTTATTCCTTAAATGCTTTTTTGTTGCAATACTTCAAGATCTTTTTTCATTAAACATGGATATGATAGAGTACAACGTTATGAAAATAAAAGCCACCATTTTATTTGGTGTTTCATCAAGAAAATAATCTCACTAAAGTAAACCTCTACATTTTGTTTTATTAAGTGCCACAACTCTCATTGTTTCAAACCTAGCTAATAGAATAACAATTTGCAGTCAAGATCTGGGGGCACAAATTATAACAGCCTCTACTAGATATACTGCTTTTTCACTAAATTTTCCAATTTGGTTGAAAGCTCATGGGACTATGCTCTTGATTTGATAACGTATGGTATATCAGACTTCCTTCCCCACTATTAGACGTTGAAGAGGATTATTAGGCAAGACAAAATTCTTTTGAAGATTAATTCACATCATAAATTGAATAGTTTTACTCTAGTGTTGCATTTTATTTTGTAAATTTTGTATTATAATTTGTTATTTTTTTTTATAATTTAATGCTGTTAGGTGTTGGTCTGGTTATTTAATTTTAAACTATACAGTTTATTTAGATTTTTGGTAACGCATTTCTTCCTAACATTTTCATTGTTTAAAATCTATTTACATACATCGTCAACATTATGATTTAATACCTTTTAAAATGAAGATTTTCTCCTAGGTGTGGAAGGTTATTACATAATCAAACAAAATTAATCTCATAAAAGTGCTTTTTGAGTGGAAGCTCAAGAAATGCAAGATCAGCGAAATGATACTTCTAAATAAAGTTATATTTATATTTATAAATTTTACTAAAAAAACTCTAAGGAAATAGGTGACAAATATATATAGAAAAAAAATAATTTATCATCTTGAATACTGATACATATAAAAGGGTCACAGACACTGTGTGTATCTTTCCCATCTCTTTATTGTTAAGAATGATATTTTTGTAGATAAGTAATAAAGTTGTATTCTCCTCAGGCACTACAAAAGTATATTCTGTGTCATTTTCTTAATTGGGTGATGGGGTCAGGGTTTGTTAATAAGTGAACATGATTGAGATACATGTTTTCTTGTTCCCGAAAATAAATCATAAAACAATTCTAAATGAAAAGCCCTAGAAGTTAGGCAAGAGAAAATGACCTGTCATTTAACACATTTATTTCTAGAGACTGTCCAAACATATCCACATATACAGAGTGGGCGTATAAATTTTTAGCGATCAAGAAGCAAAAACAAAACCTTAATTGTTCATAAAAAATATTATGAAAAATGATATCGAAATAACTTTTAGTGATTAATCTTGGCAAGAATTATTCAATATCGCCGTCTCCATCCTCTATCACAGCCTCCACACGAGGCCGTAATTGGGTCTTGTTCCCACAATATAATTGGCAGACATGTTATCCCATTGCTTCTTTATTCTGGCCTTGAGCTCTTGCACATTTCTTTGTGATGCCTTCCAAACCTTGCTCTCCAAGGTACTCCACACACTGAAGTCGAGGGAATTGAGATCAGGACTGGAAGGGGGACAGAAGGTATTGTCTCAGAATTCAGCAAAGTAAAGATATTTGAAATCTTAAGCGATAAGGACATCAATTACTCCATCTTTTTTATTTATTCGTTCTCCCAAACATTTAAGATATGCTTACTTGAGGAAATATTTATATTCTAATTCTGGAGATTCCCCACATGCATTTCCTATAAAAAAACAAGTATAGATTTTAGTTTTTTTTATTTAATTTTCATTTATACAACGATTAGTCACATTATATTTCTTTGTCTTTTCTTCATGTAACTTTCCATTAGCAAGTTTTCCAACAAATCTTCCGAGGTAATACATTCCAACCCAATTAAGATACCAAATCTTTTCCTATTAGGCTTTTATCACTCCCAGAATATTTAACATTGCTTGAGTTTGTCTCCATAATCCATCCCAATCTTGAATTTCAATTACAGCAACTGATAATCTTACTTTATCTACCTACAGGGTGCTAACATTCGTATTTTCCATCTCATTATGTATGTTGATTGGTATATGAAGGATAGTGTGATGGTTGTATCTATGTATAATAAAGATTGCAATTCACAAAATTGGTACACATAAACCTTTTATGTCCTACTTTTAGACAATGAAAACAACTTCTTCTTTTCGCTATGATACTTAAACGTTCTTTTCCATATAATATAACAAATTTCTTATATATTTCGTTAAGTCATAACAGTTATTGTCCCAGCTGCAATTATACTCTGTTTTGACTGCTTTTTCATTGAACATAGACGATAGTGAGTGATGTTGTGTTCTCACATTGTTTTTCTTCATACATGGATACGTATTTTCCATTAAAAATAAGACTTGTTTGCCTACATCTTAATTCTTCTTTATTATTATAAATAATTTGGGTAATCTCTAAGGTCATTTATCTTCTATCAAACGATCTTTATCAACATATTCTACTTCACCAATTCTTCTCATCCGATCTCAAAAACGTTGGATAGTTAATTGCAGACTTTTTCGATCTTCAATTCAGCTTATTTTGATGAAACTCTGCTTTTAATTTTGCCAGTACATTTTTTTGTCAGTTATTATAAATTCAACTTTTTCAAATGTCTCTTTATTGTCGAGCTTACTCTTACTTCTTCGTGATAAGACATATTTAATGCCTGAAATGCTATCTTTATCTTTTCATTCGTCATAATTGCTGCTTCTAAGGATTCTAAAAACGAAATTTTTCACAAATTCAATTTTCAGGTTTATGCTCAGTTATTTGAAACATGTAACTCTTGGCTTCCTTTTTTTATTCCTACCAACTCTTCTACCATATGGTTTAGAAGTTCTATATTTTCCACAAATGCCTCTTTCAACCAAGAATGATTTGAATAACAACTTAAAAACGCTTCCTCTAAGACTCTAAACCAATTAGTATTGTTGGCTTTAATATTATCGTCAGTACCTTCTTCAAGCAGTGACACATCTTCGATTTATTCTATATTATTCACATAAATAGAGGTTTCTTCATCTGTTAGTACAGATTTTATTTTCAAATTTGTATCTTCTTGTTGCGTTTCTTTATCATTACCAGGCTTATTCACTTTGTACCTCATATATTTATCATTTACCAGCCTCCTCTTAAAAATAACTTCATAATAATAAAAGGAACACTTTTTTAAAAGTAATATTAAAATGTTGTATGAGAAAAATAGTGTACTTCTATATTTTTTAAACTATCAATGTTTTTATTTTATATAAAAGCCTGAGAATTTAAAATTTTTGCGATATTATTCTTTCTGAATAGGTCTCTAAGGAGAAACAATCAATTAAATGATAGTAATCTTCTAAAAATGTTTGTTTTATTGTTTTGGTTGAGTCAAGTCCGTCTTCTTTAAAGTTTAAGATACATTTATATTAGTTCAAAACTTGAAACAACTGCAAACTCCACCGAAAATAACAAGATCCAAGTGAATGATTTAGATAGACGCAAAAAGATATCTATTAAAACTACGCAATCATATAAAAATGTTACACTATGAATAAGTTTTTTTATTATTATTACCAATTCATATAAATTATATTTATTTAAAAAAATTATTTCTCTTCAAAAACCATGAAGAAACGTATTTAAATATAATGTTATTAAAACATATTTACATGTTAATTTTAGATTTAAGTCTACATCATATTTTATAAAAACATTTTAACCCTATTTTGCCCTTTAAATACAATTTATATCTACTGAATAAATTACAAAAGATAATCAAAACTTTTAATTTCCATATTAAATGTTGATTAGTACTTGGTGCATTAATCATAAATTTGAAATTAGTCTCGAATCTAGTTTTTTTATTTGACTTTTTTGAATATTTTTACCCATACTATAAATTTAAACTAACTTGTATTTAAGAAAACATATATACAATTGACACAAAATTTAGTTTTTTAATTATAAAAAATTTATATCCAGAAAAAAATACTCTTATGAGAGTAATTTTCCAAATCAGTGACAAGCAGTTTAGCTATTATATAGATGATTCCCAACAAATTAAGTTTTCAAATTTCAATGACATTCAGATTTTTTAATCGAACTCGGTGTTACCTCACGAAACGAAGTGAAAAGTTAATCTATACTTATGCTCCGCTTCCAAAAGGACATGAATACAATTTCTTGTTGATCCTTCGTCACATTTATATATACCTGTAGTTGCATAAATACGCGGACTTATTGTGGCAAATAATTAAATGTGGAATAAAATTCGTATGACGTATTTTTTTTAAGAATTATATAATAGAAAATTGATTCTGGTATAAAATTTAATATAATTACTGAATATAACCGCCGTCAGCTCATATGCTACCCTCCAAACGCCCGCAGAAGGCCTTGCACACATTGATGATGTAATGGTCTTCCATGGATGCCCATTGTTCATTGATGCTGGCCTTCAAAGAGTCCAAATTCGGGTAGTGGGTAGCACAGACCTTCTTCTCAATTTGCCACCACACACTGTAGTCAAGGGGTTTCAAATCAGGTGATTGAGGTGGCCAAATGTTTTGGTTCCAAAATGGCATGTTGGAACCAAGCCAATCCTGAGTCATTCCAGAGGTATGGGTAAGTCTTTTTAGATCTTTTCCCTCCTTGACAAGCTTCTGGCCCTTGAACACAGAAGTTCTGGATAGTCCAGTGTCCTTGACAGACCTACCGGGAGCGGAGGAGAGTGGCAATCGTATGACGTTTGGCCTCGTCATTCATCGTAAACACTTTGTTTGATGCGAGTAAGAAAACCAAACAAAGCCAAAAGATTTACCGAGGTACTTGTGCTAGAATTTTTTATTTCCAGTCACGGAACCTCGAGATATAAGCGTTTAAAAATTATTCTGCGTATTTATACAACTACCAGTATATTGGTAATCTTATTTTTTCTAAGAATACATTTAGGCTATATCTATATCTAAATATCTAAAGGTTTTAATAAAATATTGAAAAACAATTTTTAATACAGTATTGAATCAAATTCTATGTAGGATTTTAATAATATGATATATAATTCAGTATAAAAATTGTAGAGAAATTATATAAAAATGATAGTCTAGGAGTACTGAAAAAGTCATTAGCAGTTGGTATGAGGACTTATTTGGCTAATTTCTAGATGATTTCGGGCCTTTTTTTTTGTTTCTTTTTGGAGGAAAGGTTGCATGATACGTGCTAAATATAGTAGTTAAGAATTCGCTTATATTTTTTCGCTAACTTAACCACGTAACATTAATATACTATTCTTGGGAATGATACATGATGATGTGTGAGAAAAAATATATGTGAATTCTTCACTTCAATATGTTATTCTTGGGAAGTTCTGACACCAATTGCTAATGATTTCTTAAGTACTCCTTGATTATCAGTTTCATACAATTTCTCTACAATCTTTAAAATTGAATTACATATGTTTATATATTTCATTAATAACGTGCGAAATATATCGAAGTTAACAATTCACTTATATTTTGTATCTCACATAATCACATAACATTCCCAAGAACTAGAATATATTCAAAATTAATAAAAAATTTGTTGTGTCTTGACAAGGTGTGTTAGACACAATCTTCAATAATAACAGGAATCTAGGACAATCGAGAGAAAACAAGTGGTAATGTTTAGGAATAAGACAAAGGTAGATTTACAAGGAACACATATATATTATATTCAGATTGATAATGATGATATACTACTCTAAATACATAAACGATGAAATCTTATTTATACTATTAATATAAGACACAGTACTTTACATTTATATACTACACATTTCAAATAATAATAAATTTATAAGAAGTGTAAAGGTAAAAAGAAAATCCAGTGTGCATATACTATAAAAAACAGGAGTGAGGCATTAAGTTGTCAGATAATTCAGCACGAACAAAGTTCTATAAATTGAATTAATATCAGTATGATAGAAATAAGTAATTTATTCTTTTTATACATCAGGGGCACACATAGACTAAAATCAATTTATCTTGGACTAAGACATGAAAATGAGTTGACTTTAGTAAAACAGACTCGAAAGTTTCAATGAAAGAGCTATGAATGGAGGATGCCAACTTTCACTGTTCCTAACGGGGTCTTTTAATTGAATAGTTACGATACTTTTCAGTTATTTCTTCAAAAAGGAATATTTGGGGTATAGTATGATTCCAGATAAGTTCAAGGGCAACTGATGTATTTTGAACATTTGCACAATTATTCACTTAGTAAATGTCACAAACTTTGATGTTAAGGGACGTATATATAATGAGCGATCCCTCTATTAACGGAGATGATATCTACAGAGTGAAATATAAGACCTTCGTCTTAAGGGACGATCCTGTAACATAAAGATGGTTGAGGGGTGTGTTTAAGATATCGAAATGAAAATATATGAACCCATAGAACTGATGCATCGATGAAAATACATAGATACGAATGCTTCGTCGGAAGAAATCCTTCCAAATCACAAATGATGATAACTAATTAATAAGTCAGAGTGAACAAACAGTCTGGGTATTAATACGCAGTTCAAACTTTTCTCTTTCTTTTCATCAGTCTTAATATCCTTCAACGTATTTACTCTAATCAGCCACATCTTCCTTATTACTTTGCTATTAATCGATATTGTTAAAAAAACATGTTATAAAAAATGAATGTATGTTATATAATTACAAAAGGTCAATAATGGAGTTTATATATATTATTGATTTTTTCCTAAATAAAACTGAACAAAAACAAACACAACCAATATTATATCTGAATTAAACCTTTGAGATTCCAGTTACTCTTTTGTAATCGAAACTTTAATAATTTATGTTCTAAATGAACACATTCTGTCTAAGAGCAATTGTAAACCCAAGATGTTTTTCCTTTCACACCAAAAACTTAGAATACAATTGTTGAATGCAAGATTGGATTATTAAATATGAAATATATACACACTTTTTACATCAAAATAATGTTTTGCAAGGAGCTAAGTAGTTTTCAAATAGATTACTAATTTTTGTCTTACACAAGAGTTTGCTTAAGCCTATAAAAAAATTAAAAAAACTCAAAATAAAAAAATCTCAAAAATCATGTCAGATAAGAATAAGCTAATTACAGATTCATTATCAGTCAAATGACAAAAAGTGAAATTATAAATACTTTTCTAATGATTTTCTTCACAAATTTCTCAACATTTGTCATTTTTGTCTCTATTTTTGTAAGGCATCTCGGAAGCAATGTAATTTATAAAAGATAGAAAAAACAATCTGTTTAAGATTAGGATTAATTGATATTATATTCAGACAGGGATTACTAAAGGACTCGAGGGAAAGACCAAAATTTATCAACAACAGCCTATATGATAAGGAAATAAATTTATTTCTCATTTAATATATTTTGCAGCGAGTCATAGTTGTTCTTTCATGATTCATGCCTTACCATTGTTATTTTTTTTAATAAAATATTTAATTATATTCTGTTTTATAATTTTATAACTTTTTATAGACTTTTTTCCAAATACATATAAAATAATTAAAATCATTTAAGGATGAAGTATGTAACTTAATATTTTAATAAAGAAGAAAATGTACTAAGATTCGATTTTTTGATACAAACTATTCTTAAGTTTCTAAAGAGGGAATACAAAGGAGTATTACTTTTCATGTATTTGAATGTATGTTTTTATTGAATTAACATTATCAAAAGGATGAATAACCTCAATATTGTGAGATGTTTTACCTTAAGAAAGGCCAAAATTATAAAAATAACTATTTTTTTATTTGGTTAACTATTAAAACAACTTTTAAAAATAATAAACAGGGGCTAAAGACTTGAATTTGACTGAAATTGTCTAGATTAATTATTTTTTTCATGAATGAAAAATAATATCTGGCTATGGTGATACGTGTATTTCAATAATTAATTGAACTTGGCAATGGGGTATGAGCAAACGAAAAATATAAATTATCTGAAAAGTTCTCGGGAATTTATACTTTGGGGCACAACATAAAGAATTGAAAAATGGTGTTCATTTTTAATTTGTTATTCTAGTGCCCCAAATATAATTTTTAATTTACAAACAGTATTATCATTCAGAGAGTTGTACTAATATACAGCAAACAGCACCCTTTTAAATAGTTTCGGAAACAAAATAACTTATTTAAAAAAATTTAAGCAGGAAATCTATATTGGAAAAAAATAAATATACATATGTATTCGAAGTGATATGAAAAAAAAGCTCTTCATGGCAAGCTTCGATCACTCCAAAATCGCATCAGTTCAAAAGTTGCTTATAAATTTGAATAAAAATATTTCTAAAATTTTTTAGGATATATTAAAATATTTAGAGCTCACATCTTTTTCCACTTCAACAAAGGTCTAAACCCTATTTTGAATAATTTTTTTGTTTAACTCCATGTTTCTTAGTGTACAGTTGTTGGAGGAACAAGCAAAAAAAAAAAAAAAAAAAGGAGAAAAGCCTGTGGGAAATCCTCTGTGCTGATGTCAATACCGTAAAGTCTGCTGAGACCGTTAGTATCTCCATTTACACTGCTTGCAACATCGATAATTCTATTACAGTTCTATACAGCCAAGAAAAATCTAAACATCTAATATGGTTGACTTTGAGCTTGCCTTCCTCCAACCCTGATCTCAACTCTCTCTATACATATCATTTTGAGGCGTCTAGGACGCCCATCAAACCTCTCATAAAAATTTGGATTTGCTCAGAGATAGCGTCATCACCCCCATTGACACGTCTGTCGTCGTCAAGAGTTTTTTTTTGCTCAACCGTAAAGTCTTTATTTATAAATATTTAAATATATATAAACACATAAAAAGGAAATTTGTGTGTGCGTAAAAAGACATAATTAAACAAAAATAAGACGTTTTACATAATCAAATAATATCCATAATCAAATACTGTTGCCCAATGTACTTCACAAAACAGCCAAAACAACAAAACAGCAAAAGAAAAAGTCCACTCAAGAGCTTTCAATCTGTTCTCAGGATGTAGATAATGCTATTTTTGTGAAGTAGGACATATTGATTGATTAAAGAATGTAACTAAATATAGTATTTAAACAAATACCAAATTGGTTTTGAGTCGTCTATTCCTGATTTCTTAATTAATAAAGTCATTTTAGTGCAAATTTTTGGGTACCACCTGGTAGATCAAGGGGGGATTTTTCAGAGAAAGGGCTATTTTAAATAAATTTTAACTTTTATTAGACTGTTTTTAGAGAGAGAAATTTTTACAGGGGATATTTAATAATATATCTCAAAAGTATAAAAAAAGAATAAAGCATATTCATAAGAAGAAAAAAAATTGTTTATGTCTTAATCCTCAGCAGCTCCGATGCTTGCTTTCTATTAGTACATGTAGTTTTCAACTAACCGTTCAACGTACACATTATTAGTTGGCGTGATCTTCAGGAGGCTTGTTAGATTCTGGCATTTCATGATCACCACCACTGATTATGCGTCCAACCATACTCATAAATGGAATATCTTGATTTCACAAATTGACAATAAAGTATTTCTTCTTTGATACAAGATTGAAGGAGAATATTCAATAGTGAATTTTATGCCAAATTTATACTTCCTTTAATTGGTTGTTGTCAGAATCTGGGCATCACATAAATCCGATCATGTAATCATAACCCTGATTGAATCATATACCTCATCTTTTACCTCCAAAAAGAGAGCCTAGTGAAGGAGGCTTTTTGCATGTGAGTTTCCCCTCAAAAATTTATCAAAAAGTAATATAAAGCTTGTAGTAATCGAACTAGAACCCAGTTCCATACCAGTTTAGAAAAATAAGCAATTTTCTTTAAAAAAATGCAAAATGAGCAGTTTTTTCCTAATAGGTTAAAGTTATGTTTTTTTAGTGGTTAAACGATCACTCATAAACCCTAAGTCTAGTAGCAACATAATCACCCCTTCTCCCACACTGTTTGGTTCAAAATCTTTTCCTAAGTTTAGGAAGCTCCCTAACGGATGGCATACTCGAAGATTCCAATAAGTTATTTGCTAATCCTATCCCAGCCTTTTTGTTAAATGTAATTATCTTTCTCAGCTCCTGCATGATTTCAAAGTTTGTTTGTTTATAAAGGTTGGAGGATTGTAAATAAAAGCTCTTACGTTCTTACAACTTACTTTTCTCCTTCAGAATTGAGCAATTTTAAAATTACGGACTTTTGGTACATACTGTATATCTCATCAAGTTTTTTTTTAGTTCGCTGTGTATATGTATCGGTCGACAAGGGAATCTTTTTTAATTGATGGGATATTTAGGCATTTGTAAACTTATCCGCGAAACTATAATCACACATTTTTTTCGTTACATTATTATTTGGTTTCACAGGTCATTCATGCCATGGAAATACAATTTTGGGTAATTTTACAAAAAAACAAATCTATAACAGCAAGCAAATAATATAAGTTTTGTCAAATGTCTTTATTTGTTTATTTTAATATTGTTATTTTTTTTCTTCATGGATTAGACTTGGCCGACGGGCTTCTTTTCGTAATTCATAAGTGTACAGAACATTAAAAAAGTATGAGCTTAAAATAAAGTGTACAGAACATTAAAAAAGTATGAGCTTAAAATAAATACTAAAACTGTTATGACGAATATTAAATCATTTATTTGTCAGTAGAAGCGTTTTAGAGGGTATAAGAAGTGAAACGAATTTTGTACATTTCTAATTTGTTTAAAAAACTGGAATTGAAACAGGCAAAAGGATTCATTTACGTTATGGAATCGTTGATAAGGAACTTACTTCGACCCAAGCCTTCAGGATATCAAATTGCTATAGTTTCACTGAACGTTGCAAACCTATACACTCAAAAAGAAAATATCTTTAAACACTTTGTATATGGTAAAGTAATAAAACATAATATTGGACACTTTACACGAGACTGTCGACCCGTAAAACACACATCATTTCACTTAAGAATAATGTCAATGCTTTATTAGAAAATAGTTATAATCAGAGAAAGAGGTAAAGTTTGGGGGATTAGCCAATAAATACACTGATAAGTTCTATATAATGTTAGTTGTGGCTATTGCGAAGAGGAAGAGAATAAACTAAGGAATTGTGACAGTACGTGTAAAAATCTGCATAAGAACACCTCTGATGATCCAATTTCGACTTGATAAAGAAATATGCCTATATAACCATAGATTGATCTCACTATATCGTGACTTTGTTTTATTAAAGAAGAAAATTTGAATTTAGTTTTAAATAACATACTTGTTTTTGAAATTAAATTTCCTGTAAAATTTGATCATTATTTGTAGTTAGTTTTGGCAAACTAACACTTGACAATGAAATATCCAACTCTCATTTTTATTTACGTATCTATTATACTTTGAGTCCATATTAGGTATGCCCCGGTATTGAAGTGAAGATCACCTGATTCGAAAACAAAACTAGAACAAGACTCATAGGGATAAAGACAATGATCATAAATTAGTTTTTAAAGGATTTATAGCTCCTGAAATGCTGACTTCAATCAAGTTCCATATTGAATTTAAACATTTTTGAATCACACACAAAAGTTTCCTTATAAAACAGTTTTTGTGATTATTCAGTCACGTTATTATCAATTAATCTTCATCAATTTTTATAATAAAAATTAATGGTATAATAATACCTAAATTAGGAATAGTGGCTGAATTTTCTCGATCAAGAAAGCTACTCCGTTATTTCCCTTAAAATTTCAATTTGAGTACTTCCTAGGGGTGTTTTGCTACTCTAACGTTAATATTGATATTTTACCCAATATAATTTTTTTTGCCACATATAGTTGTTACAAAGAATAGTATAAATATTAATAAAAAATTAAATATTTTCTTTATATTAGATAATAAAAATGTAAATTCATAATATAATTAGTAGTTGGAAAATAATAATTTAGTTTGGTAGATTGTAGAGGAAAAATTAATAATAAAATAATAAATTATTATCATTTGATTTATAAAATTTGATTTTTATCTCCTTTTTTCATATGTGTCGTTGAGTAAATAAATTGTAAGGATGTATATAAGATATTATTTGAATCCTTCAGAACTTGTAATAAATCAGAAACTAATAAAGTATTATCTCCAAAAAAAATGACAAACGAAGTTATATAGTAAATTAAAAATTTACAAAGATGATAAAATTTTGATTGAAAGAAAATGAAACTTAGTTCTTTTCATTTAAGTGTTAATATTTCGAAGAATTTTGTTTAGATTTCCTTACATTATTTATATCAAGTTTTTACCATATGTAGAGATTGATCGTTTCATTTCTTTCAAAAGCTCATTTTGAGCCGTCTATAGTCAGAAAATTTATGAGATCAAATTTTGCATAGTAGGAACTAAAAAGCTACTTTTTTAAATTGATTAGAGGAAACAGAATAAAATACCATAACAGATTTACAATGTTTGAACAGCTGTTGACTTTTGGAAATATTTTCTTGTAGAGTGTGTTCTAATAAGATTGGGAGTAAAAATAAAATACTTAATCGAAATTCCACTGTTATTTTCCTTCAAAATCTTACGCAAATAGTTCTTTTGGGGTGTTAAGTCACCCTAACACTAATGCGTAAATTTTAAAAATATAAGTAAGTTTTTTTGGTTAATACATTTGATATTAAAATCATCAGTAAATCAATTGAATTTTTATTTACACCTAATTCTGAGAGATGAAAAATTTGTTCTCTGGGATATTCCCTAAACATACATAGTCTCCCTATAGCTGCAACTTGCAAGTTATACCGCACGAAGAATTTGCAATGATGATGCATTCACTTCAACAATCTTTGGATCAAAAGTAGACTCTATGCAATGAAGTTTGATTTTTTAAATACTTTCGATCCAGCAATAGAAACTATCGCTCCACTATGTCACGTGATTACAACTTCCTCTTCATGATTATAAGCATCCATTATCTCAATTCGTATTTTGTTAGTTTTTAATTTCTGAATAGAAAGTATTCCCCTGACGGAGTTCCTGCTCGCTGATTTACACATTCTTGCAAAATGTCCCTTTTACAGCTCCGGCATTCACTATTCCTCGCTGGACAAGGTATCTAATTTTTATGAGGATAAACAAATGCACATTTCCCACAAAGTTTACCTCTACATCTCTTCAATGATTTTCTTCGACTGATAAACCTTCTTTGGAACCACTTCCTGTCAACGGATTTCCTGTTTGCATTTACTCCACTCAAGACTAAGTCGTTCAAACTGTTATGACCTTTCTTCGCTGTCTCAACAGTTCTACACAGGGTAAGGGTATCTTTCAAATCTAATTGAGGAGTTTTCTCTAAAAGCCTCTGTCGTTTTTCATCATTGTTTGTTCAGATACTACTTACGATGCAAGCCAATCCTCTGGTTTCATTTGGTAAATTTCAGCTTTTTCTGCTAGAACTTTTAACCCACAATAAAATTCGTTAAATGTTTCCAAGATGCCTTGTTACCTTCTCAATAATTTATAACGTGTTGCTGCAATTTACCTAATTTATTTTAGGCATGTGCATAGGTCTTCAAAGACTTATTCGAGAGATTTAATTGTATTTGCTGGAATATCCACAATTTGTCGAATTAATGTAATGAATTCTGGGGAACAACAAGTCCAATATATAGAAATTTGTTCTTCCCTTGTTTTTTTTTACATACGTGGGTCAAACGAACGTAATTATTCCAAGTCTCCAAACACTTAAGGAAGTGAGAATATCTGATTCCATCTCCATTTTTAATTTGGTAGTTGTATAGTACATTTTAGGAGAATCGTGTCTGGTGGAATCATTCGTTTTTCTAGGTAAGTTGCTCTCTAAATATTCATCTATTTGAGCTTCAATATTAATAAATCTCTCATCTACGTCAATGGACTTTTCGATTTCAAGTTCGTATTCCGGAGAAGATTCCTCAAGAAGCAAACACTATTCCTCTGTTTTCTCCTTAACTGAAGCTTTCCTTATTATTTCCAACGTCCTTTTATTTTTAAAGTATTCGGGACATCATCCTCCATGAGCTTTTCGATTTTCTTTATTTGTGTATCAAATATTACTATTTGTGAGCCTCTAGATCTTCAAAGATCGATCAATGGGGATGTTTGATAGATTTTGTTCATCTTTGGAATAAGAAGACGAGTGTATCTCCACCTAGGAGTTCTCCCGTACCTCTGGTCTCACGCTGCCTCGGACTTTTCTTCTTTTTATTAAAATCTTTGGGGTTTGATTGGGACTATCGACTGCACCATGTGTTATCCGATCCAATCTTGGATATATTCTTAGAATAATCACGGAATAAATACGGGAGACTTCTTCCAAGGTGCGCACGTATTACCCATCTATTTATAATTTAAACTCAGTAAGAAGTATCACAATAACAATAACAGATTACACAGATACATATAAATATAACAATAATAAAATCACTTTTGTTACAATATTAATTTATAAAACCGAAGCAAGAACCTACAACAGTAAAAAAATGTAATTATAATATGCAATAATGAATACAATTATAATTCTTATAGATGCTATCCTGTTTTTAAAAAGATTTCGTTCCGAACATTGCCTCTCTCTCAAAAAAAATAATAAATAATCCTTGTCGACACGTTGTTGTTTTCTATCCATTCCTATTTCCATGTCGTCCTTATTTACATTTCAATCTTAAATAATACTTCACTTTTGTAAACTTCTACTTCAGATTCTTGAAGTATAGTTCCAGCATTTTTGGGAAGCAAATCAGCATATTAATTTCCTATATGATACCAATAACTGTTTATCCAAGTTATTGTCACCTTCCTTTTCAATCTCATTATTACTTCTATCAGCCTAACTTGTTGACCCGTAAAGAATCTTTCAATTTTTAGCTATAGAACTTATATCAACTAAACTGTCCCGTGTCCAGTAAAATGATTATGGTAAAAAGGTTGTTTTTGGGCCCAGCACTTCACCTGTACAACCTGAGGGCTGGGGTAAACTTGGGGATATCATAAGGGTTCCTTGACTCTCATGGAAATGGAGTGGGTGAATTTAACTTGCCTTGGTTCACTTACACAACCTGATGGCCAAAGTGTATAAAGCATATTTGAAGGGTTCTATCCTGGCATAATTATTCATCATTCAATAGTTTTATTGTCCAAATATCATATAAACTGCAACGAAATTTACAATATTGTCCTGCAAATAAATTACTAACAATTGTATTGCTTACAATGAAATTGCTTCATGATGATATTGGCCACAACAATTTATCCTGATAATGATAATGTACACAACGATATATTCCAACGATTCTATCCGCAGGCTTTTTACTAAAATCATTTGTCAGTGAACCAAACTGTTTAGGAATATTTTGATTGACATTTGATCGACGTTTTCGATATGATGGAAACCATATAATGTATTAAAAATAACGTCCAATTTGGCTAAAAAAACAGTGTTGTAAAATATTAAAAATTTTGAGACGTGTCCTATGTATTTTTGTACATTTACGTAATCATTGCCTATTCTTTATTATATTTTATGGCACATTCTTCATTATAGGGTAAACATCTCATGATACGGGTTATATTTGGAACTACAGTTGTATTCCAATATTTTATTCTGTTTTCCTTCGAGGTTTTGTTTTCTCATTGCTAAAATTATTGATTCTATTTTATAGTAAATTTTTTTAACATTTTTTAGAGTGTCGTTTTGCATTGTAATGTTATATTTTCTAACATTTTGCTTCTTTTAACAAATATCACTCTTCGAAAAGTTGCTCGGATCTTCCACATTCATCATGACTTGAGTCTTTTGGATAAATTGTATTTTGTAATGACAAAATATTTTGGCAGCATTCGAAATTTGACAAAACCTCTCATAGATATATTATTGATCAATTTTCCAAGTAACAGTTTACCCCTAGTTCATTAACATGATCACAACAATTTTACAGCAATACACTGTTCTTTTGACTTACGAGTCACGTGGATGAACGTCGATGTCTCAAAGGAAGTTTTTTGAATCCATCATTATTTCTTATTGTAATTAATGCTCTTAACGAAAAAATATCTTCTTCTGAAATAAAAAAAAAGGAATAAGTTCTGATGAGGGAAAAATAAAAAATAAAGGCTCAATTATATACAGACGACTTAACTATCTTTCTCAAAGGTACCCCAACTAAAATCAAGGACTCGATTGACACGCTACTAGAAGTAATGGATAACTTCAAAAACAACTTTTGTAACAAAATAAATTAAGGTAAAACAAAAGTCGTTTCATCGTTAAATTCTTACATAAAAGAAATTTTTCCTAGTTTTGAACTAGTAAAAGAAGCAAAATTATTGGGAATCTGGATCACTGATAATATTACTTTGTCGAATGAAAAGAAAGAATTAATTCTCATAACAACATTGGTACACTCATTGAAATTATATGCGAACTTTATTCATAATGGACTAGATAAACTTAAAGCGTGTTAATTCCATAACAGCATACACTTTGTTCAAAAAATGTGTAATTAAAAAGACACTGTTGACTTGAAGTAGCGATCATCCAATCCTGTATGGTTACATCCACCCCGTATTCATCTTTAATTTTTCTCACTTTATATTGAACTTTTTTAGATATACACATGAAGAATTTGAAATAAATATTAAAATAAATTTCTTAATTTTATCAAAATTTCACTTGCCTAATTGAGTTATTACATATTAGGTACTGTCAATAATGAATAAAGTTACCACTCTTATTTACATTTAAATAAAAATACCATAGTCTATATTGTGTCTCTTCTTTCAATCCTATTCTTTTTTTAGGTTTAGTATTCATTTGCTGAACATATCCATTTTTTTAATCATGTTAAGCAAGAAAATTACTAACTTTTTCCTTTTTTTTAGTTTATAAGTGTTTCATAATAATATATTTATAAAAGTAAATAATAAATTTTATCCAACCAAATATCATACAAAAATTCTTAAGTATTGAAACTTTATCATGTTTTATACGTACTACTTTATAACCTAAAAATCATAATGTTTCAATAAAAAATAAAATTGATAAAATCATAAACTTTATTCTGATAGTTTTTTATCATTTTTTAATTACTTGAAAAAAATATCTGAAATTAAACATTTCTTAACCCATTAAAGACATATTTACCTATATTAGATGCATTTAACATAATTTTTTTCATTTATATTTATCTCTTTGACAATCAAAACAGTGCTAACATGATAGTTGGACTCGAGGACTTCCATTATTATAGACACATTTTCGACATTTTACCCATGCGGTTTTGACATTAAAATTATCGGAACAGAATCGACAAAACCAAAGTTATGAAGGTTTGGCTGGTTCAATATTAGAACCATAATTCCTTTTCACATTTTCTACCGCTTGATCTTCATATTACC
Source organism: Lepeophtheirus salmonis (assembly GCF_016086655.4). Classification (NCBI taxonomy): domain Eukaryota; kingdom Metazoa; phylum Arthropoda; class Copepoda; order Siphonostomatoida; family Caligidae; genus Lepeophtheirus; species Lepeophtheirus salmonis. The sequence goes on from NC_052135.2 coordinate 67,372,590, forward strand.
TTCATGGAAGAAAAACTGTACACAAGGCATATTTTCTTCTTGGCTGTACTCCATCTTTACCGTGTTCTCAAATTATCAAAAAATACTTTTTTTGAGTTAGCGTGACCCAATTGTACTAAAAAAATGAGAGATATACATTACTTAAGGCAAATATTGGAAAAATAATGGATTACATGAGCACTTGTTATTTTCAAAAATAAGATGTTAAAATTTTAAATTAAGGTTTATATTCTTCAAAACTATATAACTCCATGAATTGGTATTGAATAAAATATGAGTACTTTCTATTATTTTTTACTTCCTCAACCCTGTGTCAGTTGTCTGATTTGGTTAAAAGAGTGTTTTTTAGATGTTGAATTGAAAGAAAAAAAAGTTCCCTCTTTTAAATATTAAAAAGTCGTTTTTTCCTTGAATTGAGGAAAAGGTTAATACATTTTTCTCAGAAATATGATGAAAATATCACCAAACTTACATCTGTACATTTTCCCTAACTTTAATTTCTATAAATTTTTTGACTTATGAATGAATAACAGCTGTAGTAATTTTTTGTTATGCCCAGTCTAATCCTTTCTATAGGACCAGTCTTTCAGACGGTCCGTCATTTTGTCAGTACTGGAACTGTTTAATATAGAATAAATAAAGTAAAGTAACGCCATAAAAGACGGATTTTTATATGATTTGTGACAGATATGTAGAAATAAACTGGACATAGCCCAGACTCAACTGGGAGGGAAAACAATCCTACATAAGGACTGACTCTAAACTACACATAAATAGATATTTTTCTTAACAAAAAAATTATCCAATCAAAGATGTTTGAAGGGAGCGACATAAGAATTAGTATTAAATCCACGTGGGAGTTAGTCTTTCAGAGGTGGTAAGGTGTTCAGGGCAAAATTTTCATGCAGATAAATCTATGAATCACCATGGGGTCAATTTAAAATTTGATCCCATTTTTATAAAGGAGCCCTAATGGAAAGTATACTGAACCATGAAGTTAGTTTCAGTTTTTTTCAAGATGACCATGTTCAGAACCATGACAACAGGGAAAAAGTTTTTCGGAACGGTGCTTCTACTCACACTTCAAAGATGACTCAAAAATTCTTGGAAACATACAAAATGTCTATTTTGTAAACACGAAAGTACTCAAACTTTTGCAAAAACAATATGAAAATCTATAAATGTCTGTGGTTAACGATGAAGCCGAAAGATGAGTCAACGTCGTTTCAGACTTTTTGGGCCAAGCTAGAAACAGAAAACCAAAACTAGTTCGAATTGACAAATGATCTATTTATATGCGTAAAGTAGTTACTAATTTAATTATGGGTAAAAATTAAATTCATTATATGAAGATGATAATTATTAAAAAAGAAAATAATTATAAATGATAAGCTACTGAGTATTTTTCTTCTTTTCTCAACTGAAGTTTAATCATGTTTTTTGTCTAATAAAAGGTCTAGGGGTGATCATTTATTGCCATTTATAATCGAGGAAATTATAATTACAAAAAAAAATTGTCAAACACAATAATCTTAGTTTGTTCATTTAAATATTTAATGAAAATACATATTTTTTAAATAGAGTTAAAAAAAGTTTTGCTTCAGGCTTAGAAATTGCAATTATGCTAGAGGTAAACGTTCACTAAATTTGTTAAGATTCTGTAGTTGTGTTCTACTTACCAGCTGGAGTTCCCGAAAATATGTTTTGTTGATTCTTTTTAATGTTAGGGTAACTGTTCCCCCTAGTCTATTTTGCCTTTTTTTGTTGTAAAAGTAAGTTAGTCCTTTTATAAGATTTTTTTTTCTCTTTTATTTCTCAACTGTCAATTTTTGAAAGTTTAATCTTTGTGTCAATATAAAAAAAAAAAACTTTAGTTATTTCCCAATACCATCTAAATATTTTTATATGATAAAACAAACATTTTTTAAAGTATGTATTTATAACAAAAAATGTGTAATTTTGTTACTCAAAATATATTACGTGGTATTCAAATCAAGTTAAATCAGTTAAGTCGAGTTATTGCTTTTCTAACATCATCAAAGAAGCCAGCTGCTTGTTCTTAAACTTAATCATTTCAGTTTGACCAATTATAGGAACATAAAAAAATATCAAATATAGATTATTGTATATTAAATTTTTTTTTATTTTTTTTATTCGTGCGGTCAAGTACTACTCGAATAAAACTTGAAAGTTATAATATTTTTTGTATTAACTTATTTAATTCATTACCTGAATAGATTTCATTAATCAATTATCAATATTTTGTAAATTTCTTTACTAAATATTGTTAAACATTAAATAAATAAAAAGTATTTTTAGCATAATCTATTATTGATTATATTTGATTATATGTTGGGTTCATTTATTTCAAGTAGGTACCCTTGATATTAAACCTTTACTTTTTATATTGACATATAGATAATCTATAGGGGAGAGTGAGGATACTTGTTACGGAGTAGACATGTTACACTGCCCTGTTCTTATACAATGGAATGTATTTCTTTGCTTATCAAATCAACATGAAACCCGGGTTACCGAATGCTTACAGTTATAAAGAATTTCGACATTGAAATTTTTGACACAAAAAGTAAACATTTTAGTTAAGTGTTTGTTGATATATCTATTACAAAACACGAAATTTTAATTTTATTTCATTAAATATCATAGTCTAGCATGTTGTTCAATTAATTAACATGCTCGTAATGTATATTATTATTATAAATATTCAATTCACATCATTTATTCGGATTACAAAACTATGGAGGAGACTTGTTATTTATTTATGTATATATATATATAAATATATTATATTTGATTATGTTTTGTTTTTTGTGTAATTTTATGTCATACATTAATTATCAATCACAGTAAATAAAAAAAAATATTTTAGAAATTTTATTATTAACTGTGCTCCATTTCTGTAAATGTTTTATTTGTTAATCGTATATATGTTATATAAGTATTTATTTATGCTGACAAACTGTAATAAAAAGTAAAATAAATGCTTGAATATAACAAATGGTAGTTTTACATGTTTCATCCTGTTGTAGCATGTATAATCCTACCCATTACCATGTCTCCTCTTACCCTGTATCACATATCCTTCTGGGTTATCAAGTATCTTACTTTTGGTTAGTTTCGAAAATACCAATAAACGGCTATTAATTATTGAACAACATAAAACATACTTTGGAATTATTTGTTTGAGTTACCTACAGATGCCATTTTTCCCGGGTGTTGAATGACCTTTTATATTGTGAAACTTATGACAGTTAAAAAAATATTTTTTGCAACATTTTGCACTGTTCCTTTCATAGGAGTCTTATAACAGAAACAAACCATAAACAGATCTCTTTGTTTACATGAACTCGCTTATAATATTTGATGTATACGACTACATTATTTTTTATTATATCAAAAATATTGATAAGATTTAAATAGGATACATAAACAAGTACGATGATATATGCACACACCTGCAATATTCCATCTAGTACAACAACATCGTTATTATTTTATTTATTTAGTTTTGTTAACAAAATATCTACTTATGTGTAGTTTAGTGTCGATCCTTATGTTGGACAAAAAACTATATTCGTGTCAAGCTCAGTCTCAGTTCGGTACAGTTCAGTTTTATATATCAGTCCTAAAACTTTTAAAATTCGGTCCTTAATGGCGTCACTCAACTTTATTTATTCTATTTAAAATACCGAACAAACTAAAAAAACTAGATTAATTCTATTTGAAAAAAAACACATTTTATTATCAAAAAGTACCGTAATGCGTACTGTGAAGGGTGTACATTGGTTTGTACCGAAACGTGAGTTTACCCAGCCCTACTACCTATATGTATCATCAAATTAAATTTATTTGTGAAGTCTGGTATTATTTTATAAGTAAAATTCTACGAAAGTTAAAGTTAGTGTAGATGTACAATTGTAAGTTTTTTTCTTCAATTCAAAAAACAAGAAGATAAATGATTTATAACAAAAAATGTAATTTCAAAAAAAGGAGACTGTATAAAATGTATTGATGTACCACAAATAAATAAGAAAACTTATAAATAAAAAAAATGAGCTTTCTCTTAAAAACTTTCTGTCCTGGAAGAAATATAAAGACAGATTTACAATCAGAGATAAGATACACACAAAGTTATTTATGATGAAAATTCTATGTTGACCTTTGTTATTTTTGGGGGAAAGTTTGTGTAATATATTTGGATACATTTACAGTTTATTTTTCACATTCGTAAAATTAACATCTCCAAATTAAAAAAATAAATCAAAAGGAACGCCAAAGAACACCATAAAATAGAAAACATTTATTAGCTCACCAAAACAATATGGAGGAAGATGTCGGGGAAGAAACCAGAAAATTAGCTCAAACTATGCAGTTACCAATAATAAGTATACCAAGGCGTTGACAGGAGGGCCGAAATAAGAGTAAGTATAAATAAACGTGAAAATAGGAGAAATTATGACACAAAATTCGAAAAGAATAACAGTTACACACACTAATAATGGTGACAGAGTCAAAAGAAGCAAAATGGTTCCCCATTAATATATTTTTAATATAGTTCTATACATCCAATTTAATTTAATTTTGAGAACATCATTTATTTAGTTCTGAACTCACAACGAAAATCAATTGTAAATGGTAAATGATATGAAGAAGTATAAAAGAACAACATACAACACCACCAAAAATCAAAAGAACTCCAAGATCACATAACAAAAAAAAATTATTAATGAAGATAAAGAACTTCAAAGAATAACGAACAAAGGAATTCTTTGTCCTAAAAGTTTTGATCTCGAAATAACAGCTGAAGGAATACCTGCTAGCCTTCCAACATATGCACCATTAGATAATAGGATATTTAAATTTGAATACAACAACCAAACAAAACAATACTCTATATTACAAAATATTGTAAGAATGGAAAAAGTGACCCCAAAATGTTATATAGGCTGGCTTGCACTTAAACAGAAAATAACTAATGAAGATGGCACCCCACAATTTATTAAAGAGGAAAAAGTGAAAAAGAAAAATTTTGATATTAGAAAAGTTCGAACAAATTAAGACCATAAATATACACACTCAAAAAATTTAAAGAAAAATCAATTATTTGCACTAATTAATTACCTCCTATGCGACGGAAAAATAGCCTGTAGGATAGAAAAACTTAAAAGTAATTAAAGTGGTGGTATATCTCATCACCAATTTAACATTGCAAAACTAGCAGAACCAAAAACAAACAAAATACCGACGACACATCAGATGTCTGTGTAAGTATAGATAAAAGGCTGCGAGAAATACATGATGAGATTGATGAAGGTGAGGAAATATCCAATGTACTTTAAAAAAAACACCTAAAAAAAATATTTAGTAATGGAAAAAAGGAGAGAAAGGCAAAAGTAAAATGGTCATTAAAAAAAAAGTAAATAACTTTTACATTAAGGAGATCAGAGGTCGTAAACTGAAACATTAATAAAAAAATATCAAAATAATAAAGATTTACGATATTTGCAACATGTTATCTCTTTATACTAATGAACGACAACTAAAAGGTGATGAAGATGCAGTGCAAATTTTTTTGAAAGATTATTACAACAAAATATCCAATAAATCTGAAAAAGCAATTAAAAAATTAGAATTTCATTTAGAGCCTAGCTTGTCTCCTAAAGAAAACAAAATAACTAGAAGAATTTACTATAAAGCAGTATGTGAATGCAAAAAAAAAAATATTGGAAGATAAAAAATTTCATACACCATCTGGAATAAATGCAGAACTTTATTATAAGTATCTTCATATAATCCCTATTTTAAGAAACTATTTTATCAAAATTTAACAAAACAATATCTTCCCGTAGAAATGTCAGAAATAATTTTAGTGCACTTAAAAAAAGAGCAACAACAACAATTATGTAGTAAACTATATTTTATGAATTAATTGAATTATGTTAATTATTATGATGCCTTTATTTCATTACGAATATAGTTAATGTTTCATTTTTGAAAGCCGAGAGGCATACTTTTATTCTAAATAAGAAATAAATTTTCTTTAAAATAAATAAAAAAGATTTGTTTAATATAATGAAATACAAATATTAAATACATGCAACAAAAAAAAGATAGAGTCAATTTTGGAATATAAATAATATCCTTAATAATATATATAAAATTGTACTTGTGTTATAAAATATTGCTGTTGATAATTAATAAATTTACAACAATCACTCTTATTTACATCTTAATGCATACTTAATGAAGTAAAAACATAACATACCCAATATCATATCACTTCTTGCATGCCTATTTGTATTGATTTGCTAAACAGATCAAAAAAATAATAATTACTCATAACTCATAAGAAGGTGATGCCAGACAATGGCTGCTTTATTTACTGAAAATATTCTCTTTGGCCTTATATAATACATCGGTCAATAAGTCCCGGGAAAAACTACCAGATGGCGCCACTCAAAAATACTTTTCAGAAGTACAAGCATTCAAAATGTTACTGTCAAAATTTCATGACGTTTGGCTTATTATTTATCGAGTTGCAGTGGTTTAAGTGCTGCCACTTTTGTGATTCTTAAAACTATGGATTTAAAGTAATTTCGTGCGTTGACTTATTAATGGTTTTTGATGGGAAAAAACACAGTTCAATCCTAAGCTTGGCTTGAAAAATTTTATCCGGACTCTGTCACATTGAAAATAACCATCAAACGATGGTTTTCCGGTTCCAAACGTGGCCGTACGGACACCAATGATGCTGAACGCTTTGGTCGGCCAATTGAGACAGTTATTCCGGAAACATTGAAATTTTTTGAAAATCAATAAGGGCAATCGCAAAGCGAGGGTGCACTATATAGCTGAAACTCTGAAGCTATCAAAAGGTAGTGCTTACACCCTCATATACGAACATTTGGGTATGAAAAAGCGGTTTTCCATATGGGGTCCGCGTTTGCTAACAGAGGGCAAAAGCAACAATGAGTAGATGATTCAAAGAGCTGTTTGGAGATGTTCACGCGAAATAAGAAGGACTTTTTGCGTCGTTACATAAACATTCACCACTTCACTTCAAATCAAAACGGCAGTCTGCTGAGTGGTGTGAAGACGGAGAAAGTCGACCAAAGCTTTCATAGACTGAAATATAGACTGGGAAGGTCTCTGTTTTTTGGGATTTGGATGGACAAAAAAATCAACAGCTACTATTATATTGGTTTGTTGGATTGTTTGAAGGCCGAAATTACTCAGCAAAGACCTAATTTGAAGAAGAAAAATATGTTCCTTCACCACGACAATGCACTGCGTCACAAGTCAATAAAACAGCCACAAAATTGGTCGAATTGGGTTTCGAATTACTACTGCACCCACCGTATCTCCAGATTTGGCCCCATCCACTGTTGGATCTTTGTAGAACTCAAAAACATGTTCCGTGGAAAGAGATTGGAAGTGATTGTCGAATCTAAAGCATATTTTGAAGGTCTTGATAAATCCTTCTACACTCGTGGCATCGAAAAGCTAGAGAAACGTTGGAATGGTTGTATCGTTCTAAAAGGAGAGTATATTGATGTATACAAATGGTTTTTGGCAAAAAATGTTGTTTTCCTATCTAGGTCCTGGACTTATTGACCGATGTGTTATATATTAATAAAGTTAAGTTTGTCTGTATGTATGACAAATGGTGACAGGGGGCTCTGAATATATCATAAGCATCTTTGATCTAAGATATTGTCGTACTAGATGAAATAATCAGGTGTGTTTATTTAGGTACCCTCAAACTTATTTATGTACTTGATATTTAACATACCAATATGATTAATTTTGTTAGTGGCTGCTCTAAACACTAAAGTACTTATAAGTCATCCCAAACAATATCAATTCCCACTCCCCCCTTCTCAAACTCTTATTATTATTATAATTTCATTATTGATAACAGAACTCTTCATATGAATTGATAGAAATATTGAGTATTTACTTATGAGAGTCTCATGAAAACGTAGAGAAACACTGCAGATTGCTGGGGGAGTCATCTTTTATATTATTAAACCCAAATGTGTCTTATAGCCAACTACTAAATACTCTGGACAATCTGGTTACTACCACTAGCTTAAAATATATCTAAATAAAAACTATCAATTTCATTTATATTCTACTTGTTTTCGTCATCAAAGAGAATTCTTTGCTACACCCGTTGTGAAAAAGAAACTAAATATTTCATTAAATTTTTTTTTATTCTTGTTAAAAACTATGTCGTAGACAGAATTTTATCAATACTTCTTAATGATTTTGAAATTATATAATAATAAGAAAATAAAATAAAAAAATATCACACGTAATCATTCTCCACGAAATTGAAAATATTTCTCCAACTTTCAGCTTATACATAACATTTCAATGTTTTATTGATACATTATATTCGAAAAATTACAGAAAACCAAATTGTATTTTGTCTTTTTGGTGCCTCAGCCATATTGGCTAAAAATTGAATAAAAATTTTTTTCTGATATATTCTATAAAAATACCTTATTATGAATGCCAAGAAATTGAGTAAAAAAGTGTTAATATTGACAATTTTTTTGTTCAAAAAGTAAGTTTGTCTTTATATAAAAGTTTTTGTTTCCCCTTTTTATTTGTTTAATGTCCATTTTTGAACAGTCAATCTTTGTATCAACATGAAGAAACTTTAGTTATTTACCAGTACCCTCTGATTACTTTTATTTATAAAGTACACATTTTTTATAGTATTAATAACATTTAGCTCAACCTACATGAATATTAATTCATTTATTGGAAAATTTTGTGTTCACTTCAAATATGCACTTAACATTACCTGAGTAATAAATTAATAATTAAATTCTTATAATTCCTGAAGACATTCGTTAAACTAATATTATAGTTTATTTTTATCTTTTATTTCATAAATATTCTACAAATAAAAAAATATTGAAAATAACCCTAAATGAAGAAAAACGAGAAAATTAATGATTAATATCTAAACATTCATTTATCAAATAAGTCTCGCCGTTATAAAATTACTCAATAAAAAAGTTTTATTGTATTTGTATATGTATTAATAAATATTCTCGGACTTCGGCGCCATGGAGTTTAAATGACCGATAATTATTTTCTAAAAATCTTATATAAAAAAATGAGATAAAGTTATACAAAACTGAATTTCCAGACAATATTAAGTGTTCGTAACGCAAAGGGATGCAAACATCAATCGTCTATTTCTATGAAATTAGGAACAAGATCGTTTATATTTCATCGTATGACCTTTTATTTTGCTATATTTTATATAAATAAGTTCTAAAGTTCAGTATAATTATTATCAACAAAGTGAATTCTCATTTTTAAAGCTAAACAATAGTAATATATATACAGTATTTATGAACAGTAATTGAAATATGTGTTATATTTTTTTGTTAAAAACAATTTTTTTAAATAAATTTCAAGAGTACAAATTAGAGTTCTACTAAAGATGAACCTAGAGATGCCCGAGGGGAAACATATATATGGGTGTTCTTTTTTGTAATATTAATTAAAACTGTCACTTCACGGTTACACTATGAACTTTTACTAAGATCATTAATTATTCTGGTTTATTTAAGTTTTCATACGAAAATATTTCAAAATTCATTAATATTTCATTTTTTTAAGTAATTATTTAATATTCTAATTTTATATAAGTAGTTAACTAATATTTTCATAATCAAAATATTTTATTTATTTAACGGGCGAATGGATTTAGTGTACTTATAAATATTTATATCTTAGTTTTTTGCAGTCAAACCTGTCCTTACTCGCTAACAAAGAAAACTAAAAAAAGGACCGTTTAATGCAGGTTACTTCTTAAATCGGGTTTCCTATTTTATTTAAATTGAATTTTTTTAAAGTTAGCAATATAATTAATACAACAAAATAACTAATAAAATACATTAAAAGGGATTGTAATAAAATTATTCATAAATAAACGTTATAGTTTAAAATTAATCCTATAGATCAAAGTCAAACCTTTGAATATTAACAATTAATGTTTTGTACAGACTAAATAAAAATATACTAAAGTTTACTACTATAAAATATATGTACATAAAATATAATTGGGAAAAAAATTTAAAACAGACAACAAACAACAACTATATCTGTTGTTGTTTTCTTTATCATCAGGTATCAAATTACTAAACATTTAAGGGTGTAGTAGAACTTACATAAACATTTTGAGAAGAACTTAACAATTTTTACACCGTAGTTCCATTCTCTATACTCGTAACGAGGAATCCTTAATAAAAAGTGCATATCTTGCATTGAAAGCAATACAAGTTTTCCACAGAGTGGGAGCTTATAGGATACCCAGAAGTGTGCTACATAAAACAAATAAGTAATTCCTTAGTTCCTGAGGTAGCCTTTGGGATTATAAAAAGAAAGTGGGCAAATGAGTACTGGGGATGAAAAATGAAAAAGATCAATATTCAACTGGAAGAAGTATCGAAGAGCAAATAACTCTTGGCATCTTGCAAATACATGGCTGATTGAATTAAAAATATTTCCACGGTCATTACAGGGTGAGTTGAAGTACATACAGTCCGTCGAAATTTGAAACTGAACCTTAAATTTCCTTTCATCCATGACAAATGTTAGGGGCTTACCTTATCTATGTTTGCAGCAGGTCAAGAAGACCAATATATGTTTGACAATTCTTTTATTTTTTTATTTATGTTCCAAGGAAGGCTAAAACAACAAAAACATTTCTTCAGAAAGAGCTTCAACCTGGAAACTAATTGGGCTATCAAAAGTCCACAGAGTTCCTTCTTTTTTGAAAATTGATGAATAACGTCTACAATAAAAGCCGAGCAATGCGTTGTAAAAGATTCCACAAGATTTTTTGGGAGACAGTCCAGGAAGGAGAAATATCAAACAGAAGATAATTAGATAAATCTTTTCCCATCATAATGTATTGACAGATTCTAGATTTCGAGACGCATCTGAAAGTTCAATCTCTTCCTTTCAGCTATCCTTCAGTTTATAAACCTTTCAATATAATTATAATTTGAAATATAATCTCCATGTCTTTATCAATCAATTCCATGAACCCTAATTCTATTCTGAACCAAGCATGCTGGAATTTCAGAAACTTTAGGAGGATTCCTGTTTCTTTCTGTTTAATTCAAAACCTGAGACTTTCTTGTATTTGTGAAGAAACGAAAGTAAATTTTTGTATCCTATTCTTCAACTTTTATTCCAATTTCCCTTCCGCACGAATAGCTATATCATCGAGTAATCAAGAGTACTTGGGCATAATATCTTGAGCAAATTCCTTTATCGCAGCAATAAAAAGAAGAGGAGGTCTTGATCATCCCTGTTTGCATATCCTTTTTAGAAGAACAAGAGTATGCCCAAGACCAGCCAAGGTGACTTTTTAAGTCCCACTTACTGACAACGCCCTCACTGGGTTACTAAAGTAGTTTTACTTTAAAAAAGTTAGACAGAATAAAGGATTTGTAGATGATAAATATAATCAAACTATTTACTGAAATTAATTGAAATAAAACTCCATTAATAGTACCGAACATATTATTTGAACATAATGATTCTACCAAATATTGAATGTTGCATGATATATCTGAAGTTTTTCTGTTTTTCAAGAAGCCATTTTGATGGATTCCAATTCTATTGCAGAGAATCAGCTGTATTTGCTTGGAAAAACACGCAAAATACTATTATTGGTCCTGAATCATTGAAATCCCAACCATTATATTTCTTTGGTATAAATATGACTCGGGCTTCAGAGACTGACTTCGCCAATTCCTTAATTTTTCCCATTGATTTGCCATTTTTAAAATAGGGACTAATTTATCCATCTAAAGATTTTTAGAATAAACCTCCCACTCCACTTTACTTTAAATATATTCATTTATATTAGCAGATGTGAAAACTGGAGAATATATTGCAATTTTTTCTAACTCGAATTTTAGGACCCTGTATTCAACTAAGGATTGACAAAAATCTCCAAATATATTCAATATGTCCGCTGTTTTACATAACGTATTTTGAATATTTATAATTTGCTAATTGATGATGCTGTAATGTTGAGCGTGGCAATTCTATTTTAACACCTTCTTCTTATCTGCACAAAGCTTTTGTCACAAGGCAGCCGTTTGTGAGGGGGCACCGTGCTGAGTCCACACTTAGTTACCCCCAGGGTAGTTGATCTTCAGCCATGGTAAGATGGTGGTCCTAAGCACCTTATAGAAAACCTCCTGGCCGATTTTTTGTCCAGCCTTGAAAAAGAAACGGAGAACCATTGTTTGGGCCGGATATTTGGTGTGCTAAACTCCTTGGACCTCTTCTTTTGTTTCCGTAAACCAGCGGTAGTTCAGGGGGATGTGGAATTAAACAACAGTGAATTTATTCTTCTTTGAGAAAGTTTTCACAATTTAGGCATTTGCCTTGATCTATCTGAGTATTTTTCTTACACCTCTTGAGCATCCTGGCTTTCATATCCTTTGTTAGAAGGTGGTGTTTGTAGCTTTCCTTATGGTTCTAGGAACCACATAATAGTCATTCACAAGATGATTCATTGACTTTGTTAGATCCTCCTTTATATTCTTCTCCAAACGTAACAACAAATTCGTATCCCTCTCCAAATTTTACCCTCCACTTCCTGACGTGTTAAGTCGGTATTTTCCATTTTTTTTAAATCTTGGCCAACTTAAAAACTATGCTCCAAGAATGCTTAACAATCTCCGTAATGTTCATCACATCAACTCCAGCATCAAGAAGTCTGAGATGCGCTGTGTTTTTGCTTGTTGCTCGCTCATAATGATGAAACTACTAAATGATTAGTGAAGCTTGTTTTTGTAAAAATAACAGGAGAAACAGAATATCAAAAAAGAATCACTAAACCTTTACATAGTATGGAGAAAATAAACATTACTTACCAATCCACGTTTTCCTCCCATACACTGTACAAGGTGTTTAGTGTTCTCCACGATACTATGTTATGATCAATGCAATGATTTGGGGATTAGGTTCATCAGACCTATCCTTTACTTCTACAATGTCCTTCCTATCTCTTAATCATTTTAAATTTAATAATGGATATGGTCGCTAGTTGAAGTAACAAGTTAAAAACAGATGATTTTTTGAACATGTGTGATTGTATTTAGAACTTTGGTAAGTAAATATAATCTCATATAATTAAATATAAACCAAAACAATTATTAATAATTGTTTCTTAAATTGCCTCATAATAATATAAACCTCATAAATTTAAACCCGTCAATTTCTTTTATGATTTATGGTAGCAAAATGCTGTGCACTTTGTAAAACAAGATTGGGGTATGCATATAAATCATATTTATGATTGTTATACGAGATATTTTCAAAACCAAATTTTATTTTGAGTCTTTGCATGAAACTCCAAACTGTGTTTTTATGATAATAAATCTGGCTTTTCAGTATACATATACTTTTTTGAAGTTTTTAAATGATTTCCAACTTCTTTATAATACACTAAATATACTGTCCATCACTTTGAAAAAAAATAATTATTAAACTATTCCAGAGGAGAGGAAAGACATGCCGTTTTTGTACTATGAACTAACCTATTAAATACTTTTTAGATTTGATTGTAATAAATCTTTTTTTTTTTTTGGGTGGTTATTTTTAATTTAATACAAAAGAGAATGATTGAAAGTCTAAAGTTACCTTTATTAAATTTCAAACAAAAAAATTTATGCGCACACTTATTTTTCAAAACCGTCTGAAAATAGTGATCGATACAATTTTTATGCTATATGTGAGCCCTTAGCTACAATATTTGCCTCAATACGAGGCCTAAATCCCTTTTAGACCTTGACTATGTAGTCAGACTCGAGTATGTCTCACTGAAGCTGAAATATTATCTAGATTTTTGGCTGTGACATAATTGCTAGTATAATGGTATGTGTACATGAATAAAGACCAAATTATTAAATTGTAAACTACTATATTTTTTATTATAACTGTCCAATTGTATCATTTCTTTCGAAATAGTCCTCAGAAATTTTGTTTTTCTCCAGAGGCATCTTCTCGAGGGAAATTGTAAATGATATCTTCGGCCATTTGGAGTTCTGACGACTTGAGTGAATGTATCCCATTCCTTCGTTAATGGGTCTTGGGCTATGGCGTGAGAACCAGTTGGAATTTTAATTCGAGTATGTGTATATCTATCATAGTAAAATTTTCGCTGTGATTTAATTTTAAGACGTCTTTCGTCTGCATCCTTTGATTGAAGTTGCCATCGTTTCTCAAAATATTTCCAAGTGGGCAGGCACTTGAGATCTTAAAGGTTGGCTAAATAAAAGTTGAGTAAGAGATAAACCATTATTCTACGGGGGAATTTCTTAATTATAACATTGCTGATTTGAATTCGTTGCTATTAAATCTATTAGTGCATTTGGACAGTAGATATTTAACAATTTTTTGTGTTGCATCAGCCTGGCCATTACTTCGATGATTATGAAGGTCACTAGTTGCTATTTCAAAGTGGCGTGAAGGTATGTCTTCCTAAACTACAGGTTCAGGTTAAAGAGATGGCTTGAATTTTTGACATTGAGTACATGATTCGACTATTTTCTTAGTATCAGAATTATATGCTGCCAAAAAACAGCTTGCTCTTCGATTTGTATTTTCTACTCCTTGGTGTCTTAAGTTAAGTCTCTTAATGACATCGTCGATCCATTTAGAAGATATAACGATCTGACATCCACAAAGACTAAATTGTCATCCACAGAGTGTTCATGCTAGACTGTTAATTTTTTTTTGACATACCAGAGAGTATATCTTTGATAAGTGTACAATAATTTATATCTATATATGCTGTTTTGCAAAAATGGATTCAAAACATAATTTTGTCATGTTTTTTTATTAGGAAGTTGTTCATTACGATTCAAATTATCATTAACTAATTCAATTCAGTTTAAAAGAATTGTTCTGCATTTAAATATGTTGTCTGTGCCTTCATCATCTGGATCATTAATAGGAAATCGGGATAGTTCATCAGGAATACAGTTTTCTATTCCTTTATCCAAACAACTGTAAACAAACAATTGAGAAGTTAAGTTCTGTAATTAAAAACTCTTGGGGTATCAATAGCATCCAAAGTAAACTTGTTAAATAATGATTCAACGGGTTTATGATCTGTTATAGCTGAGAAATGTGGCATTCCTGCAAGGCATACATAACATTTCTTAATAGCCCAATAAAATGCTAAAGATTCAAGTTTCACAAACTAGGGCGACGAGTTCATTGAATTTGGGCATTTCCATCTGCATCACTAAAATATCAGCACCAGTATCTTGAACTGCTCAAGCTTTAGTTATAAAGTTGTTTCCGTAGAGCTTAATCACAACTTGAATATGTGTGGTTGTCCTTATTCCTCTCTACTATATCGGTCGTTGAAATATTAATAGAGTAGCCGGGTTTGTTTTTTTTCAAATATTTTGACGTAAAATGGTCTTTGATTCCACAAGATTTGGATATTTGATTAGAGGCTACACATTCATAACGTTTGTACTTAGTACCATTGCAAAAGTAACGCGTTCATTATTCTCAGTGAAATTTGATTTTTTCTTTGTTGTTGTTTTGTCCCTGTTTACGATCATTTAATTTTGTCCTCTTATTAGCATTGGCGTACTTAGGGATTTCTTTTGAACAAGAATTGAATTGTCTAGCACCCTTTCTCGCCGTTTCTAATTCGATGAAAATTCTCGAGCATCTTCAAATGATTCCAGATATTCAGGTTACTCAGCTACTTCATGTCCTAAAACAGAGGTTTCCCCTTCAATATATTTTTTAATAGACTTTTCCAACATTTGAGGAAGAGTTTCAATTTCTCGGGATCGTCTCCTTCCTGATGAGTTTCTTGACATGATCGAATATTGTTCCGAATAAGAGTAGAAATTTACTTTCAAGCCTTTCTCGGAGCTTTGATTTTTTCAATTTGGTCACGGGGATCAGGGATCATTTTATAATACAGTGTAGTGTGTACATAAAAAAAAAAGTTGTATTTGTCTTGAGTCTTCAAAGAGAAGAAAAAATCCAGTTAAGACTTCCGAATATCAAATCGTCTATAGTAATGAGTCCTTAATATATGGAAATGAATAATGATCCTATCAGGCTGAATTCTAAGAAATATTCAAGGATATTCGTTTATATATAACAGATAAAGTTCGTAGCAGACCAACTGCGCCATTGTATTATCATATGTGTAAATAAATAAATACAAAATTATTGAATTGTAAATAACTTTATTACAAATTGTATCTGTCTAAATAAAATATGAATAAAGAAGAGGAATTGAAAGAGATACAACTCATACACATGCATATTTATCTGATCATTCAAGTTGATTTTCTGCTTATTCACAGTGACATCAAGAATGAAAAACTTTTCATCAGAAAAAGCAAAACATTCCCCAATTTTTGTTGGTCTTGAGAAAGTTTAGAATCTTCTTTGCTCTTTCCAATCGTTTCATCTTGCTCTGTTTAGAGATAAGATATCTGGTCCTCCTCCGTGACTTTTCTAACAATGCCATTCTGGATTGAAAATAATAAAATATTTATCACTAGATAAGATCAACCCTGTATCTAAGTATGCATAACATTCAAAAAGGTTTTTAATGATAGATGTATAAATTTCAGCTTTAAAAAAATTGAGTTTTATTGTAAGAGTTATGAAAAATTAGAAAAATCCTACAAAAAGTTTTTTTGGTCGAAGAACATCAAAGAAGATACAGATTTTCTTTAATGTTCTTCTATTGTATTCCTTTTATACTATCGTCACGTAGCAAAAGGTGCGTTGAGCATTCTATTTCATCATTTGTTTATAAGAAGTTCTAGGTAATCCTATAACTTTTATCCCAAAAAGTAAAATATCAATTATTCTAACAGTCGGATGAAATCGAAGGATTGTCAAACAATCAAACTACAAGATTGACAAATCATCCCCATTAGGGTTGATATCACGGTGGGGGAGGGGGGATATATATTTCAGCTAGGAAAATTTAGGAAATCAGTTAGCAAATTTGATGAAGTTCAAACTATATCAATTTTATATATCGATCCAATAATCGAGAATAATACAACATATAGACTCAATAATGTATAAACATAAAATAACTTTAAGATATTTGGACTTAATTCACTTTGAAACTATATTACATTTCTTATTCTTATTGTATAAAGGAGACTTCTCTTTTAACAACTTTTAAAATTTTCATGCTTTTTAAATAACTAGAGAAAACTACACAGTTTTATGCATTTGGCCAATTACGTAATCATAAATTATTTAGGAGTAAGACGTTATTATTAAGCAAATTTATTCGTTAAATGATCAAATGCAAGTAATAAAAATATTGGTCACTATATGAGGGTTGTAATTTTTATTCCAATGTCACTACAATCTGGTTTCACACTAGGTAATAATTACTTTTAGATAGTGAGAAATAATTCAAAAGTGTAGTCTACCTTGAAAAAAATCCAAAAAAGACCCTGGAGTTGCAGGTAGTGTCCGTTTAATTGATTAATCTATTGCCAGTACTGTGAATGGAAACAATTAATAATTAATCTACAGCAACAAAAAACATAACCAAAACATTTTCATTTGAAATTTTATATAAATAATTTACGATATCATTTTTTTGAATTTTCATTCTTAATACGATGTAAAGTACTCCGAGCAACAAATAAGTAAAAGGTTAAAAAATATTGCAAGTAGATTAAAATACTCGTACTTATATGTCGTGGTAAATTAATTAACTCATTGCCTAGAATGAGTAAACTCTATGTTGCAATCTAAAAAGTCCATTTTATTGAAAAATAGATAAAATGCAAAGTTAAAAAGTGGTGAGAGGGTAAATTGAGAAATATTTAAGGGGGATTACTACATGGATGATGTGTGTACAGTCTACAAGTATATTTTTATAGCCAATTTATTTATAAAAAAACTTTGCATACTATCATGTTCTAACCGATGGTGTCTTGTTTTTTGTAGGAGTGAAAATTATATAATAAATTAAATATTGGAGGCATAAAAATGACTAACGTGACATTTTCTCTTTGCCAAATAAAACATATTTTAAACCACAGAACCTTTTTATTTTGGCAGGGAGCTTTGAAGATTGTAAAATGAAAAGATCTTAGATATAAATTGTGCGTACACGGTACACTCATGATTGATGTGGTATCCCAAAATAATTGATAATAAAATATTTTTAAGGAAAATTCTTTTAAAAATTTCCATCATAAGACTTTTTTTGGTAGGATCTGCAAAACCCCAACAAAAGTTTTACTGTTTAGATTTGTAAATTCAATTTATATATTTTAATTCATTATTTTTAAAATATCAAATATAAGCTGTATAATTTTTATATATTATGTCTAACTATCTAGTACATAAAGAAACTCGTTCGAGGTAACTATTGGTTTTGACGCAAATACAGTCATATTTTTTTCTCTCCTCAAGCTGCGACTCACTTTTATCCCTTTCTCTTCGTGTTTCTCAGTTTATTTAGCATTTGAATATCACAAAAGAAGGATACAAAATTTTGTATGCCTTAAAAAGTTTTACATCGATGATTATTTACATACCAGAATACAAATTGAGTCTAAATACTGGAAGAAAAAAATAATCACTATCCCTGGAAATAGAAAAAAGAAAGTATTTCGGTAAGCAAAAAGTTATAATTAAATTATAAACAAAGTACCACAAGTAATCTGTTGAAATCGATAATGAATGTACTTTATTTATTTATTAATATGGTAAATAAATAAAATGAACTTATTTTTAACAAAGACTGCAACACGGTAACCAATTGTTTCATTTAATGTTGTTTGAAAGGTTCACTTTTTATTCAGGTATCCATGACATTTTATGGTCATTTGCTGTTGTGTTCCGACATTTTGAGAATATAACAACAAAAAAAAATAAAAATAGAAAGAAGTTTAAATTACTCTAATCAACAAAATGTTTACTTATTTTTCTCATTGATTGAAATCGTTTGTTCCTAATTGTTTTTACATGTAGAAAACATAAAAATGACGTTTTTAAAAAAATTCTGATTTTCTTTTCTGACCCGAATAATCATTTAAAAAAAAATAAAGAGTTTCCACATCTACATAATTTATTTAATTTCAACATATTATTCTGTAATATATATACATAAAACACAATATGATTAAACACATTTTGTAGTTACGTCTTTTCAGATTTACAAAATATGCTAATTATTCCAATATATATTTTTCTGAATCAGAGAAAATGTCTTGTAATTAAAAAAGTGAATGAAAATTGGCCATGTTTTAGAAATCTTATAAATTCAACGAAGTGACATAGCGCAATCGACAACACGCTCGGAAGAAATTATTCTTTTGAACTCAATGCAAGTAAGTTCAATAATCGAGCGCTACTAGAAAAGAAAAAATACATTATGCACAGGGTTGTTTAGGCACGTCTGAACAACCTTATCTGCATCCTGATCAATAAGGGAAGCAAGAAGAGGGTTGAAAATTTATTTACAAGTTCTAACAATACAAAAAAGAAAAAGATCATTCAATATATCCACCATCTTCCCCAATCATTATCTTGATAAAAGGTCAAATTAAGGATTTGTATGGTATGCACCATAATAAAAAATAAATCCAATTATAACATTAGTTTGTATTAAGGTTAAGACATACAGCTTAAAAAACCTTAAGTCTTAACTTTAAGACAAACTATGATTTATACCATCGTGATCCAAATTATCAATCTTTTTAAAAATATAATCCTTTAATTGATCATCTAGAGTTAGACTAATTAAGTATGAATAAACATTATAATATTACTCTGCCTCAGCTATGAATTATTTTTCAAGTCCATATACATGGTAGTTCAGGTAAATCCGGACAATCTTAAACTACATCCTGAACAAGAATAAAAGCATTTAACTCAGTTATTTCTATTTTAAAGTGAGAGGTTGAGCGTTAGCTTTAAGTTAGTAAAATAACTTTTGATTCAAAACAAATATTTACAATGGGGGAGACCCGTATGAACACCAGAATCTAATTGGTTTTCACAGGACTCAGCCCTGTATACATCTAGAAGATGCTTGGGTATCCAAAGAACACAGTCAACTTTGGTTAAATTATTACATAAAATTTAGGTCTGGAACTCTATAATTATCCCAAGCTTAATTCATCTTAAAAAGTAACTCCTATTACAGAGCATATATTAAAAAAAAAATAAACAGGATTTGAGAGCACCTCATATGAAATGAAAAGAGACCGTATATATCGCAAAGGACGTCACAGCACTTAGTATTCAAGAAATTTATACTAGCAGTGGGACTACCATCTAAAAGAAGGACTTCACATAGATCCATGTGACTGATGCAATATTACCAAATCAGTTGGAAATTTCTAGCAGAGATTGCCCTACGCTTAGAACTAAATTATCTTTATAGTTATCCCGTTACTTGTCTACACGAGTCCCTAAATTACAACAATAGGTTATTGAATCATGAGGGACGACTCAAGTCTGTTTGAATGATCTTTTCCGAACAACTTAGACAATACTGCAAACCAACCCTCACCTCATATAATTCCCTGGTAAGAGATCATTTCTTGAAGATTTGGCATAGTTCCAACGTTGCCAACGTTCCAAACAGCTTTTTGAAACGTTGGCATAGTTCCAACGTTGAAAAAAGCTGTTCGGAACCATTCATTCCTGATTTATTGGTCTTTGGAAATGTTACCATCAGATTGCTTAAAATGCTAATAGCCAGGAGTGTAAGGCATACCAACCCCAAAAATTTGTTGAAAAACTGCTATTGAATAGTCACAGTGCTCATGACAACTCCTTTCCTAATATTTCTAAATGTGTTTTAAATAACCCCTTCACAAACACGCATCAGAAGCTGTTTCGACTGGCAATCTCTTTACGAATTTCAAACACTTTCTGAATACAAAAAATGTAATTTGTGGTTGAAAATCTTTGTGGGATACCAGAAGCTATCGGAGCTACGAGGCATGTTCGAGTAAAGGGTCAAAGAAAACTACTGAGTAAATGTAAAGGAGAGTGACTTGCTTTTCTTGATGTTTCCAGAAGCTGACGAAGACATAATGATAGATACACTTATTACTGGATTTCTTCATATACACAAATGGATACTGCAGAGTCTAGTGCAACAGGTCATGAATACTGAAATTGATTGAGAAGGAAAAGGGTTCACTCACACTCATCCCGAAGGGGGGTAAAAATATATGATGGGTCGAAAAGAAGAAAAAAAAAGGACAATTCATTTTACTTTTATTTAGATTGGATCGACTCAGAATGAAATTATCATTTTAATAACTAAAATTTTCCTCCTAACATAAAAGTTTGGGGATTTTTTTTTCTACGAGTGAAAATAAATGAATTTGTTAAAGTCCTTTGATTATAATTTTTTTTGTGTGTTTTTTTTAATTTTTTATTAGTTAAATACATATTCAATTTATTTGTTTCTGTGATAATGATTATGTTCTCTTATTTTGGTTGATAATAATTAATAATTTATAAAATAGTTTCTCAATAGGACAGTAAAAAAAAACTACAAATGATCCTTTCTTATAAAAAAGGAATTACATTTTTTATTTTTTCACGTCTTAAAAAATCTCAAATTAAAAAAAAAAAAAATATTGCATTGTGTTATTCTGGTCAAAGTAAAGTCCAAAAACGATATCTTTAATATTAATCTATATGGAACTTTTATAAAAAGAAAATTTTAGATTCGTAAGTACAAATTCTTAAAAAACATGTTTATAAAATAAAAAGTATTCAATTATTTTTTCAAATTGTCTATCATTTATATTGCTTGACAAAAATAAAGTT
Source organism: Lepeophtheirus salmonis (assembly GCF_016086655.4). Taxonomy (NCBI): domain Eukaryota; kingdom Metazoa; phylum Arthropoda; class Copepoda; order Siphonostomatoida; family Caligidae; genus Lepeophtheirus; species Lepeophtheirus salmonis. The sequence goes on from NC_052135.2 coordinate 67,394,487, forward strand.
GAAATAGATTAAGCACTATTTTTGTTAACATTACATCAATGAAGTGTGTTTTTATAATGTAATTAATTTAAACACATACTCACATGCACTCATAAATAATATTTCTATAAAACTCTATACAATAGATATTTCAACTTTTTTCTCCTTTTTTTATTTTTTTCCTACTGAAAATACCAATTTATTGTTATCAAATATTTTTCCTCACATTAATTAAACGTTTATTTATTAAGTATTTCTTTTTCTTATTACCAAAAGTTTGTAAGATAATTAAAACAATCGTACTTGTAAATAATTTTTGTTTGTGCATAGTAATTGAAGAAAATGATTATTTTTATTTTAATTAGTACGAAAATAAATTAAAAATATGAAAAAAGATACATAAATGTAGGTTTTTACTTTTTTAATCATGTACCTATTTGTTTCCGTGACAATCTTAGAATAGAACTTTACTTTATTTTAAAATCATGTTAAAATACTATATGCTTTCGAACTTGTATTACGCAGTCAGACAGTCAGGCAAGTGACATCTTTATCCATTTCCAGTTTTTTAGAACAATTGTAAGGTTGAGAAAAAATGAATAAATGAAAGCAATTATAAGATACCCTTTGCTCTTGAGAAATAACAAGATAACATTTATTTTTAAAGAGAAAATGAGAGAAAGACAGACAAGTTGGAGAAATCCTTCATCTATGTGAATTTATACATATTTTATGTATTAACTAATCAAAAGTGTCATTTTTCTTTGTTTTGTCCTCAACAGTCTATGTAAGTTTTAAAAAAGTGACAGTTTAAATTAGGTCCATCTATGAACCTATACCATATACCAGGTGTCCAAAAATTAACAATTAAGTTGTGAAATTAAATTTTAACAATATCTATTGCTGTTTTAAGATGTGCTATGATTTTACATAAAAAAGTAAGTCATTTGTCTCATCTTTTTATATTTAAAGATTACATCTTACTCATTAGTGTATGCCTCAACAGAGTTACAGACAAAACTTGAAGGTGGATTTCAGGTTATTGGCAGACATGTTATTTCAGTGGAGATCAACATTTGTTAAAGTGTCTACATTTGAATGTTGGATAGCACACTCAACTGCTCTACATGTGCTCATAAAAAATTGTACAGAAGGCTCAGGTTACGTCTTGACGGCGGCTAAAAGTCATTAGGTCAGAATTTTTTGTAACTAATCTTACTCTTGGGTTATCTTCCACTTTGGTTTTAACATTTTGCATCAAACTACTCCAACCAATTTTCTTAGTAATAAGAAAATCGATGTAAACAAAGACTTTAGTATATTTAGTTTAATCATGGCGCCATCACATAAATAAGGGATTTTGTGATTGCTATAATCATTTACAGGGACCATCAATTTGAAAAAGAACAGCGCATGTTTATGGATAAACAGTGATAATTTACGTAACTGCTCGTCGGGGATAGCAGGAACACGCTTAATACAGGTTTTTATCTTATAAGATTTCTGAGTATGCTGCTGAGTGCAGTAATATACTTAAATTAGGTACACCTTACACCAAACCTGCCTATACTTTTCAAACAAAAATCACTGTATATCAAAGTAGGGTTGTTTCTTTGTCCTTTTAAAAAATCCATATATTTTTATTTATGATACTTGAACAACTAAAAAAGTAAGTTTCAGTTAAGACTCATTACTTCTAGTCAACAGAGAATTCCAAAAAAATTATGCAAATTTTAGATTAAAGTCGAGATATTAATTACATAAATTCATCAATTGTGTCATGTACAGTATTCTCTTATGTTCATATATTTGTAAAATATTCTATTGTATTTGAAAAATTATTTCAATGAACTTTTTTTTGCAAAAGTAGGTTTTAGAGGATATACTTATATAAATTAAAGAAAGGAGAGAGTGTTTATTTTACATCAAGATTTGGTAATTATATTTATCCCTACATATTGTTTTACGTCTTTATATTTATTTTGCACTGACATTTTTTAAACAAGTTTGATGACAAAGTAGGTCTTCAAACTTACATTAAACAATATGGGAATTAAATATCGTCTAAAGTTTTGCAAGTGTACATAAGTGTTACAATATAGACAAAATAAATCGAATTACTCAATTTTGGGGAAAAAAACAAATACTTACTTTTGTACTATATTTATAAGTTTTAGTGGAACTCTATAAATAAAATGGTAATACATTTCATTGCTAAAATTTAGAAATATGTATAAATTAATTGAATTGCATCAGTAGAGTTTAAAAATAATTATGATCAAATTAACAGAGGAAGGTTTTCTCAAGATTATTTCCACCACTTGGTCTTATCAAAAAATATTGAAAATTTCTTTCAATTTAAAAGTTTAGTAAAAAAAATTGGCAAAGATTCATCGATGTAACTTTATCAAATAACTATGACATGTCTTGACAATTTTTTCAGCTGTATATGAGTTTTACTCCCGCATAATGACTGCCTTAAACAAGTCAATGATGGGAGGCGGTAAGTATCACTAACCTTATTATCAAGGACGATCTACCAAAAATAGTCCAAGGGATTTAAATTTTTATTGTTGACCTATGATTCTTATTAGTATCTCTGGAATATGATATTATTCAACCACATTTGTGTCCGTCCAAATTTTCAGTCCAACGAGATCTGCAATTTTCTTTTGATGAGCTACGGTGTCAAGAATAGCATTATACTTTAATTGTTTGTCTTCGTTCATTGCCATTTTTGAATCCTTTTTCTTTTAATAAAAAAAAATACAAAAATAAACTTATAAAGAAAACTTCATTTCTTAACCTTTATGTGTTCTATTACATAATACTCATAATGTAAGAGGTTGTGGACCCAAAAATAAGAAAAGAATATATTTTTTATATCCCATATTTTTTGTGGAATATTATCCCACAGATACTGATATAAATACTAAAAATATTAACTATTTTGAATATCTATTTGGATGTTTCAAACATAATATTATTTTATAAAGGGAAAAATATTATTCTATTTAAATGAGTTATTCTCAGTTGATATAAATCATGAAAAAATAAATATTTAAATTATAATAGCACGAAATTATTTTCAAGTATGTATCATACAAAATCTGGGCTCACATTATAGTCAAATCTAAATAACGGCTACATTCAAACCAAAACTCCTTTTCAAAAGTATTTACAATCTATGTCTACGTATATATTATCATATGTGTGATGAATAAAAAAATATTATACCATTGTTTTGTCCTAAAAATATAAGTAGGATAGTTATATATTCATTATTTATTGGTCTATAATTTCTATTAGATAAATATTTCAATTATTCTACTATAAGACCCGATATTTAGGGTTAATTATTATAAAAATATCTTCTAAATAAAAATTAAGCTATGGTAATTAGTACTCTCACATTTAATAGGAGGCGCTTCTTTAAGTGCAAGGAATAAAAAAGCTTTAGAAACAATAAAAAGTGAAAAAACTCCTTCTCCAACGATACTCAGATCCATTATTCAATGTTGTGAATTTGTGTCTTTTCGTTATGTTGTGAATTGATTGAATATGAAAGGCACCCTAGTCCATATTTGAAGATTTGCTAACCGATTTAATCTTACAATCAAAGAATCGAAACTTCACTTAGACTCGATAGCTAGGGGGGGTTACAAGGAGTGTCTACATTAGTTTTTATTTCCCCTAAATTATTTAGACTTATTATATTAGTATATTACTATATCTTCCAAGATCCTATGATTTTGACAGAAAATAATTTCCTGTAATTCAAGAAGAAAATATCTAATGTCATCCTTAATTATTTTCTCTTCTAGGATTATGAGATACTAATATTTTTATTTTATCTCTGATAAATATTGCAATAATAAAAACTTAAGTGTTTTCGACCCATGATTTGAAACTATTCGAATTGAATTTACTAAAATAATAACTGAAAATGTGTAGTTTCTTCAATACATGCTATTGTATATATATTGAGCCATAATCTACCTTTGAAAATACAATTTTAGGGTCCATGTTCAAATCATAAAAGTTATTAATACATTTGTGAATTGATAGTTAAAAATAAAGTTTTGTAATATTTGATAAAGGGCTTTTTGACATTAAAAACATTGGATCTTAATCAAGTATGAATTTCACCTGGCAAATTTGGAAGTTCAGAAAATGATTTTTTTCCCCTTAAATATCTTACAAATGAATAGTGGATATTTAAACTGGTTTAATGTCTTACTTTTTTGAAATACACATTTATTGACTTACAATTATGCAGGAGGTAGACAACAAAAACTATCCAACAATAGTAATCTTCTTATTCCTTCTATAAATTATGACTTTTATTTTGTACAAATAAATTTCACGCACAATTTTTTTTATGCAATGTGTACAAAATCCCCATTTTAGATCTCCTTTTTCAAATAATTAATTTGCAAATTACATCCATCAAATATAAGTGTTTTTTTTTATTCCTTGTTACATAAAAACACATCATTTTCTTATTCAAGTAGAAGTTCTTGATCCGGATCCAAAGATGTAGATAAATCTTTATTTGTGCAATCAAAGTTATATGATGGGGCTTATAATAGAAAACAAGTAGATTAAAATTTAAAAAAAAAGAAGCAACGGAAATGATGAGTTATACCTTGTAATAAATTACTCAAAGAATATGAGAAAGTATTTTGTAACCAAATAATTTGTTGATAAAGATAAAATTGATTGATTATCTTCGGTTAAATTGATAGATGGTATAGGACAAGAAGTTGAAGGAGGAACGAAATTGTTATGGTACGAAGTAGATGGAAACACAATATCATTATCTTGAGAAGAAGGAATATTAACTATTTCTGGTTGGAAAAGTTCGAATCGATTTTTAAAGACCTAAAGGAAATCTTTTTTTTTTCATTACAATTAACCAAACGAAGAACATTTTTCATTAGATATTCCATTCTTTCCTCTGGTAATTTTTTCATTGTCAAAATTGAAGAAATATGATATTCTTAAGTGATTTTTCTTTGTCGTCACCTGAAAAGAAGAAAAAAATACCTGGTGAATTAACTCAAGAAAAGGAGAATCAAAAATGATCAGTGATCATAGTATATTGTATTATATCAATATGGCTCTATTGAAATAATAGTTTGAATTACACTTACATTTAATTGTAATTTAATATATTTTTAAACTAATTGTATTTTAATAATTTACATTTATGTTAGCTTAGGAATAATCATCTTGAAATATACGTATTTAAGAGTATTTTAATTTAAAAATATATTCGTCAGGAATATATAACGGCAAATAAGAGTACAGAATTCCAGGTTTAACAAATTTATAGGAATAGCTTGTGTACTATCGAACCATTTTTTACATTTGCAACTCTAGGAAAAACAGATGTGAAGGTAAATATGTGATATTTTTTATTCCTTATAAAGGGCAGAAATAATTGTCAAAAAATGTATTCCAATTATACCACTGAATTATTGGTCATCTAATCTTTTGGGGTATTCAATCCTCGAATTGTAATCACTATGTTCAGTTTGGACATGGTGCAAGTACTCCTTAATACTATCATTAATATTCAATGTACAATCAACCAAAGGGTTAGTTTATCTGAGATTAGAGATTATCTGAACAGCAAGACCAATTCTGGAGAATGGTTATAATAAATATGACAAAAATTGACGCACTTTCCCAGTATAACCGATTCGGGACATACAGTTTTCCAATGACAAATGAAACTTTATCTTTTACAATATTTATTGTATCCTTGATACAAACATAATTGTTTATATGTACTATATATAACTTCCCTATTTCAATTACTAGGGAAACGTACATGCCTTTGAGATCATAATAAGATGCACCTTTTCCCCGAACAAAAATACAATGATCTTTCATTAGGTTTTCCAAAAAATATAATATAGATTATTTTCTTTTATTTATATTTCGATTGTACAAGTTATTAGATAGATTTCCAGTCTATTTATGACGTTTATGTTCGAATCCATTCTTTAAATATTGAGTATATAGTCTCTGAACTATAGCAAAAAGGAGGACAAAAACTGCCAGACAAACTATCCGTCTACTAATTTGGAATTCGGTCTTTTGATATTCTATATCCAGTGTAGTAAAATGTCTCAACTTTATGACTCAATGGAGAAATGGGAAACATTTTCCAGTATTACTCTCGCCTATAAAAAACGTCTTCGTGGCTAAACCCATTAAGATAAAGAGTTTTATTTCCAAAAGTATCCAAAGGTCCCAGTAAAGAAAATTTTTTTCTTTGAGGAACCTTTTCATTCCTTATCTTTCTTTCACATCCACATCGCGTTTCCAAGGTCGGATCCGAGAGATATTGCTACCAGATAAAGAACAAATCAGGAAACTCATGATAATATTACTGCAAAAAATCAACTGAATATTGGGGTCAAAGAATATAACCATATTTAAAGTAAGAACTTCATTTCAGATAAATCGGTGAAGAACATAATTATACCAACATGAATATATATTCCTTCTATATTACAAACTTTATTCTTTGTCGTCTTTGAAAGGTTCTATTGGCTTCATGAATGCATTAAGCTATATTAAATATCCATTTAAATTAAACCAGATATTCTTAGCTATAATAAAATGTCCTGTTTTTACGATTTTTTTGAGAAAAAGTGGTGAAATTTATAGTGACAATAATATTTTTTTCTTTCTTATTAACAAAAATAGCTAGAAAAATAAAAATCAAGTTTTCTCCTTTCCTTCTATATCTTTTGTATTACCATATTTTCATTCATTCAAATTACATTTGATATATTCGTGAAAATTATCTCCCAATGTAGACAATCTCTCTATACTTTGTTTTTTTAGTCTTTTTAAGGAGAAAATATGTCTCTTACGGAAAGTATTTCAGCCCAAACTTCTCCCCTTTTTCATTTTTTTTCTCTCAAAAACTAAGGAGATGCCACGAAAGTTTGGTATTTCCTTGATCGATTCTTTTTTTTTTTTTTTTTTGCAACATAAATTTACCCCATTCATACCAAAAGATTTGTGCAAACAGCTTAAGTTCAAGTAATTGGAGGAGCAGAGCACTTCAAAGATCATATAATCCCCGAAATTTTACCTTGTTGGACAATTTTCACCTGTTGAAAACCATTTATGGTAAACAGTTTCCATTAGTCTTTAGGAATTATTGATTTACAATCCAGATTTAATCGATAACTTACTACAGAAACATAGAATAATATATATTTTACCCAACAATTAAACATTTGAATTTGCTTCTAGAATGAAGATGAGATCATCCGCACAGACAACCACTAAATTTTTCTTCTCATAGAAGAAGATACCGCACCTTCATAATTACGTTATAAATAAGGAATAAAAATTTTCTATTGTTGAATAATATTGTTGTATTGATAAGTAATTTTTAAATCTTTTTATCAATTTTATCAGTTGGAGATGGTTGATGTTCTTTTGTAAAGAAGATCATGTCGAGGTAAATATTTCTTCACAGTTCTGAAATGAATAAATGATATATGAATAAATTGTGTCTGACACCTTGCTAAAACTTACTTTTAGATTACAAAATTGGATATATTATCATACCATTGTATTTTTTGGCGAATTTTCTTGACATTTACTACAATCTCAGACACTCGATACATGTTAAGAATAATATCTTGTAGTTTTTCGTACAAATAATCAGCATTTTTACATATTTTTGGAACAGCTTCTTTCTTTAAAAAAATATCATATATGACAGGGTGTCGGCTCAAATAAATTTTTGGAAAATTTATTCTTCGATATTATACGGATAAATGGCTTAGACTTAATCAATTCAATGATCAGCTTCAGAATCTTAAAAACCTCTCTTTTAATGTTGCAAAAAAATATTTAGTAGAAGAAACAACTTTGTAAGTTTAGAAGACACAAGAGATTTAAAAACATGACATCAGATCAATGATTTTTTCTGATCTTTGAAACTGTCTGTAAAATTTCGTTAAAAGTAGGATATTTCTTATGAAAACGATATATTCTTATAAATCAATATTTTAATTTTCTAATTTACAAATGAAATAAAAATCTAAAAAAATGAATAGAACTGATTAAAAATGGATTCCTGAGCAACATCAAGGATCACTAAAATATTTTTATTTGAAATTTAATGCGCTTATCTTATACAACTTAACGAGATATCTGCATTTCCTAGAAACCATAATTTTAAATTGAACAACACTCGATTCGAGCTAGACTCTTGAGTTATGCAGTGACCACAGTAAATCATTTATACTATTATTTTTTGTGTAATATTAAGTAAAGTAGTTCTTGTATCTTTGAGATTAAAATTACCGTAACAGAATAAAAAACCAAAATTGTGCGTGATTGGCTGCTACATTATTAGAACCAAACAACAATATTGACACTTTCAACTGTTTTGCTTGCGTTTTGGCCTTTTTCGAATAAAAACTGTATAATATGATGTAGTTTCTCTTTTCTGGTGTCCATCTTAGATGTGAACTCAAATAACACTAAGGTTAAGAATTACAAAGCTTTTTTAGCACAAAATCTTATCTTTTTTAAATACTATCTAGCGTAAACCGATTTCACTTATAAAGGACGAGATAAATATTTCTATAGCAATCTATTGGGAAAGTAATAGATTTATAATATCTGTTAAAAGTTCAAATCGAGAATTTTCGAAACCCTTAATTTGATTTTTTTTAAATACTAATTCTTAATCAACGCTTGAAGTTCAACTTGAATCAAGGCCCGATTATTTAGCGCAACATTAAAAAAAAAGATGTTGTATTATATTTAATAGATTCAAAAAGTTTTGCAAACATCCGAGGAAGAAATTTGCTTACTCCAAGGTGGTACGGAATGTTGATGTATAAGTGCATTTCAAAATGTCATTTTAGTCTTTCGTGTTGCTATAAGTAATTGGTTTAAGTCAGTTTCTCCGAATGTAACAAGATTTTTTCATCGAAAATATATGTGTGTGTGTAACATCCAAATGTCAAAAGTTGTATGCAAATAATGTAACATCCAGTGTCATTTAAAGCCTCAGTTGTGCTATCATTTTTTCCTGAAAATGATTTATAATGCCTAATTAATAATAATATTTTCAAATCCCATCTTGTCAACATTTAATACTTTGCCTTAACAGTTACTGGTCATTATAAATAATAGTTACATATTACATAGAATACTTAGGAAAAGTATTAAAAAAAATAATTTATTATATAGCACCATCAGGAGTTGTATACATTACCTAGGCATTCTATATAATGCCTAATTATACATTTTGTCAATAACATATATAATGGGAGTCTTATTTTTTATTATTATACAAAAAAAATGAGTGCCTTCGGCTTGTAAAAGTAAACTCTTCTTCTTAATTTTTACAATTTGTTTATACCAAATACAACCTGTATATGTTGTTTTAAGTGTAAACGGCATTTTTGGGTTCATAAACTATAAAAGCCTATTTAAAAAAAATTACAAATTATTTTATGTTAAATAGAATGACAATTGAGTGTAGATTCAATCCCAAACAGAATAAATATTTCGCATTTTCCAGAGAAAACGTTTCCATTTGGGTCATGAGCTTATATTTTTTGGCTTTGTAGTTCATAATCACTACCTAAATGCTGGGGAAACATAGATCCAGAATATTGATGATAGATTAGGAATTTCATTAAAATTAGAATCTTAACGAAATTGTGAAAATAAAAAAATACAAAAAGTTTTTAAATGATGTTTTAAGAGCAAAAAAAGAAAGTAATAGAGGGTAAACTATATAAATTTTCATTTTCAAATAAGTTGTAATGCTGATTGAAGGCAAATTATATGTGTTATGTTTTTCTACAATTAACTTCTGTTTGTACAATTAAATAGCAATAGTGAAGGAAATTTTAAGGTTTTTTTGCATCAGAATAAGAAGATGTGTTTCTAATTCCTTATTTATTGTTTCTTGGAAATATTTTTTTTACAACATCTACATAATTTTGTAAATTGCTATCTAAATAAATGAAAAATCAAGAAATATAGTTTGCACAGATATGTTATAGCCTACTTGTTCCTTTTTGTGACAATATACATAGATGAAAATAAGTTGGTGGTATATTTATGAAAAAAAACTAAAAATTAACGTGGTAAACCTGACAATTTGAAGAATGTCTGGAAGAAAAGCAGTATAGGGATCATGACGTTTTATTAAATTAGCTGCAAGCAGTTTCTAGACAAAAGAAAAAAACATCATATCTGTGTTTATATATTGCATTGATATAGGTAGGAATTACTACAATGTGTATCCTCAATTAAATTTTAAATAACAAAACTTATTTATTTTGTCTGGGAGAAGTGTCGAGGATTGAAAATTATAATATGTAAAATCTGAGAAACAAATTGTGTGTACACACATGAGGGCAATAGTAACCCACACTAAGAAATAAACTGTTAAATTTCAAATATGGTTGAGATTTGCTGGAGCACAACACTTTTTAGGTTATTTTTTCTTAATTCTATAAAGTTCGACATTATAATATAAAAGACATGATGAAATGTAAAAGTAAATGAACTTTCATGAATACATGATATCAGAGTCTCATTAATCCTGTTAAAAACCCATTTCACAAGTACTTTTCCATCAAAAAATGTTGTTTATAAAAATGTCTATGTTTTGGATATATATTATTCGTAAGAAATAAAATGTTTGGTATTATTTTTTATCAAATAATAAAGAAGTTACATTGGATATACCTATGATAGTTTGTTATTTCCCGGAAGTCGTCTTTGAGCGAGATACAGAGAAACGAATTTTTAAATTATGGCATCTTGTTAGTAAATAATATATACTGGAAAGTATTTTTTCATATATTATAAGAATTAGCTAATTTTGGGGAATGATAAATAAATTAATAAAACTTACATTATGAAGTAATTAAACATTGAATTTTCTGAATATGTAAAATCTTTAAAAAATCCCGTTGAAATAGGATATCAGAATCTCAGGAGAGAACCCCAAATACTTTTTTTACATGCCTTAATAGTAGGATGAATAGATAGAACAGTTTGCTTAACGTCATCATTTATGAGGAGTAATATTTATTTTTCCCCTCTCTTTTTATTCATTTGAGTTATCCACACTTCCCTCCTTATATTTTCTTTGTTATCGTACTCTCTACATAAATTATTTAGAGTTTCTATTCTATCTCTAAATAGTCTGCATGATACATATTTCACAAGTTCCATTTTCTTTATTTGCTTCCTATTATGAAATTAATTATAATTCTGTTAGATGCCTGTTTTTTCCGATCTTTATTCACATCAGACATTTAAATACATATACAGATATATACAAAACATAAAATAAAATAATATAAAATTGCTAGGATAAATTACATTGAATGAAGATTAAGTATTTTAGCTTACTTATTGAACCGTGAAGAAGCCTTCATTTTTGTTATAGAACTAATATCAGCTGCACTGTCAAGCAATATTTGGATCTGCATTTAAACAAACTTTTCCAAATGATGGAGAACCCGAAATGTCTTTAATATACTCCCTAACTCTGCTTGTAAAATATTATTGTACCATTTGAAGCTATTATAGCCATAAATGATACAAATATACGCCAGCCATATCCAATTTTGTCATTGATTTTTGAACCATATGCGTAAACGTTAAAAACTTTTTAAACTAATAGTTTCCTGTAACCTTTTCTATTTTAATTGAATAATTATACCAATTTTCTATTTTCATTGCATAGATATTATAAATATCTATTTCAACTCTATTTGTGTCATTCAACCCCTTCTTTTGGATGTATTTGTTAGTATCCTGGTAATCCTTTTAAGTCTCAAACGCGGTGCAATTGCTTTTTTTTTATCCATAAATGAAGATGCTCTACATAAAGTAAGATTTTCAAAGCTCTTATTGGTGTAAATTTTATCACAATATAAAAAAGTAAAGATACTAACCTATTCATTATTCTTAAACTCTCAATCTTAAAAACTTTTTTTATTATATGTGGTGCCCATATTTCCACTCCGTAAGTCAAAATTGATTTGAGATAGGCTTTACATATCCATTTATGATTTAGTTTTCTTAAAGCCTACTCCGGCTTCAAATATACCCCTTTTCCCAGTTTTATTAATGTGATCTAAATTCACTTCCCAATTCTATCTTGTATCGATGAATAAACCAAGATACATTGAATGCCATACCGACTATATAATTGTACTATTCATATGTTATATTAATTTATGCACTTAATGAAATCAGGTACATATATTATATATATGATAGTATTCATTTTATACTTTTAATAAATCTTATTCGCACAACTGCTCATTTCATCCACCGTTTTTGCATTATATGCTTTTTTTAATAGTATATATTTATTTCCTTATAAAATTATAGTTTTTTTTATTTTAATTTAAGGGCATTTTTTAAAATTAGTCCACCTACTATATAAAGTTATGAAAAGACAAACAATAACTTATAAGACCTCACAAGAAGATACATAATAAATAAAATAAAACTACCTAATCACGAAAGAAAGATTTAAGGAAATCCGAATATATTTTTAATAACACGGCTTTCGTAAATCAAGTTCTACTATTACATAATTTGCTAACCCATGGTTCGGTATAATGATATGATTAATAAAACGTTTCCACGTGAATGAGCATAAAATTTTACCTTGCAGACATCCTTTTGTGGGCATAAATTATAGTTTAAATTCATGTTAAGAAAAAACAAATCATCAGTTTTATAAAAAGTATTTGTCGCATTTGTTTGTATAAGGTAAGCTTCTTCTATAGATTTAAATTGAAGATTATCCAAAGCTCCTTCTATGTCAAATAACACTATGATGTGTGGGTTTTAAGAAATACCACATTTTTACCACTTTTACTACTTTTCCTATCGCCAAATCTGTGGTCTAAAGTCTTTTCGATATCTAAGTTGATGAATCATAGAGTCGTTTAACTTTTGCTTCTAAGTCAGCCAATAAATTAATCTCTCTCTTCTATTAAGGGGCAAGTACACCATATTCCATTTTTTTTCAACATAATTTAGTTGGTTTATTTATTATATAGGGCATAGATAAATAAATAAAAAGTACATAAATAAAAATTATAGTTTAAGCTTAATGCTCCGGGGTGGAATTTTAACTAATATTTTAAAATCAATCTTTAAAAAAACAGTAAACATGGAAATTAACAATCATGATAAATATTTGTTAACATTTCTTAACAACCTTTTTAAAATACTTCTATGATTCCTTTAACTTGATGAAAGGTACTGCATTTCTTCTCCTGCAAAAAACTATGACTTAAATCTTGATTTAGGAATTAATCCTTGTTATTTTAACATTTTAAAAGATTTAAAAACATCTGGAATCAGTGGAATAATTAAAAACTTGTTTTTGTTCAATAAGTGTTTGAAGCAACACTCCATGTGTTTATATTTACCCTATGTATAGTTAAATGTCACCAAAATGTCCTCTTTTTAAATTTGTTATCTATAAATTACAGAATCGATCATCATCAATGAATTCACCTCAAACACTTAGAGCAGAAAAATATCTTTATTTCATAAATTTATGCCTGTTTTGATATAATTGTGTACTTCTTAATTAACATGTTGATATTAGTAGACTGCCTCCTGAATATTGATGCCCTGAAGACCTCTGTTAGCTAACAGTGGAAGATCATGAAAAAGGACTACGTTACCAATGTTTGTATGGGGTTCCTAAGGCGGTGAAGGTTGTCATTGAGACTTATGGTAGCTAGATTCATAATTAATGTGTATTATTATAGTAAAAAATATTATAAAATAAAAATTTCTTTTTACAACATCATGCTGATCAATTATGAATATTTTAATGACTACTTAGAGGCAGGTCTCAGTACTTTTTTTATACCTGGTATTGGTCCAAATAGCATTAGGCTTTTTCTCCAATAGAGATTGTCACGTAAAATTGAATATTGATTTACAACTAACTATGCAACCTCTATGATTTAACCTTTTAACTGAATTAAACTCTGAAATTAGTTAGTGTAAAAAAAGGTAAATATGCATGTCGGAAGGAAAAGTACAAAAAATATAATAGTGCTGACATCTTTTGAATGATAATAAACGACATATTGCGTCGAAAAAAATAAACAAACAGCCATTTTGTTTGTAGCTTTGAAGAGGAGAACCTTCTAGACTTTAAAAAGTATAAGTGAAAATAAAATGTTATAATTATATTCATATATATTCTAATTTGAAATATGTTTGAAAATTATTTACATCAAAGGGTGTGAATAATCCTTTAATTTTTACTTTTAAGGGATATGTTGACATTACAATAATCTAATAAGGAATTAACATAATTTGAAAAAAGAAAAAAAGTACAAACCCTTTTTCTTTTTATAATCATAAAACTTTATTAAATTATTTACAAACATCCATTCCCTAGTTATATACATATATTCAAACTGCATAATTACAATGGTTAATTATAAAAATTGACCATCATTTGTTAGTGAAGGTATGAAAGTTGTTTTCAATTGAGGTTAACATTGTTCATGTAGTCTATTTTGGGGGCCTAGACAACAAAATTTCATTAGAATAAAAATTATAATTATCTTTTAATGAGTATTATTTTTATAATGCAATCAGTAAAATGAGAATAAAAGAAACTCTAATTATAAACCAATAAGATTAATAATTACTTTTTTTTAGTTATCACTCTTATATATATTTGTTCAGTGTAAACAAATAAATTTAGTAAATAACGTTTTGTTGTTTTATTGTGATAAGTTTATAATTCAGGAAGAATGAAATATATATTTTTTTAAATGGGATTCTATGACAGATTAATCTTTCATGGTTAAAAAAGCAAAATCAAAAAAGAAAAGCAATATAAATGTTTTACAAAAAAACATTAATCATTTAAATTTATTATTTATATTTATGATTAATTAATTTGTACCAATGCTAATAACTTGATAGATTTTATGATAAAAAATCCAATACGTCTGTCCGCCTTTTTTATTCACCCCTTCAAAAAGAAAAAAGAACAATTAAATTTTATAGTAAAAATTCTCGGAGATAGAGAAGCAGTTCAAAACAGACAAACAACGTTCCTTGGTTGGATGTTATTTTTCAACAGTGTGTTTAATGATTATTATGTGGGTAGTGGTATGCCTCCACCAGTGAACATATTGATCAAGAAAGATACGCAGCTTTGGATTCCGACTGGAATAATTATGTTCGCATGCTTTGAGACGTAGAACACGTCCTAGACCTTATAAACAATGTTGTCTATTTGAAGCCACTCATCATATGAAGGATATGTGACAACGAACTAATCTATCTGGGTGAATATTACAAAGAATATACATCATACTATGTCCTCCACCATTCTGAACATGCAAAACTAAAAAAATAATCTGAGATGATGTTTCCAACTCTTTTTTACAGATTGAACCCTTTCCATCATTTGGGCTCGTTTTTGATATATTGGTAAAAAAGTGAAGATGTTGCCATCCTATACCTCAACCACTTCTGAAGAGAATTGCTGAATGGGTTTTTCAAAATTACTAATGGGTCTAAGTTTGATATGTCCATTTTTAGGTCAAATCTCTTATTTGTTTTCCAAACTAGTGTAGAAGGGTAATCCGCAATATGGCTATTGGAAAATACTTATCTCATCATTAATTTAGTAGAAACAGTTTCTAGTGCAATATTTGCCGGAGTTGGAGGGCCTAAACTCTTCTTATCTTCTCCTTGGATCTAGAACAGTATTTTTCCCCTGAACGAAAGTACCTTAGTTCTTGAAATACTTATCACGATTTCTTACCTGAGTGTTAAAGTTGATGAACATATTGGGACACTAAAGTGGCAGATCATAGCCTATGATTGATCTTTACGATGCACACATATCTCTCCAGAACTGTTCATATCCATCCGCAGCTATAAAAAGCTTCCAGTGACCTGAAAAGATCTGCTCATTTCTTATGTCATTGTCGCACTGTACGTTGGTTTAGTAGAGTTCCCAATTTTTATACGAGTAATGATACAGTTTCCTAAACATAGGCATCAGTCTGTCCCTATGCTAGATCTTCTATTATTTCATGAGTTTTTTCAGACAATAGCTAGAAATATGGGACATACCTCATATTATAAAAAACTTTAGGAAGGTTTTTTCTGATCCAAACCTTAATTCTTTCGAAATGCATGAGGGAGGTTTTTTTATGAAATGGGAAACTTATTTCCAATTTTTCTTTTATATTTTCTCCTTTTGCAATTCCAGCGATCCTCACCTAAGTAGATATTATAATTCCAAGAAGTAATATCAACTGGGTGAATTCTACATTTCATAAGTATAGCTTCAGATGGTCCTCACAGTTGAAACTATTTGTGTTTTTCCAATATTTATAAATGTTTCTGATATTTTTCCGAACCCTTGCATTATTTTGATAAATATATCGATTGATTGTAGCACTTTCTTTCAAGTTCCTTTGCCAAAAGCGCATCAGAGCATCTGCACATAAAAGGCATTTCATTGACGTGTTACCTATTTTTATTCACTAAATTTTAAAAACATAATGGATTTACTCCTAAATTTAGGTTATACCAATTATAAATAGAGTTAAATTTAATGATAATTTTGTAACTACAATTTTATTCCTCAGTCCTCACATTGAAAAAAAGAAGAATACATACAATCAAACAAGAAAACATTTGTAATTAATATTTGCTTTGTTTATCAACCGGTATAAATAAATCTAGATTAATGCATCTCTTTGATAAGAACGAAAGTGTTGGTTTAATCCAGACTTATTTCTTTTCGAAAGAGCGAACAAGATCTTATTTTTCATCAACCAAAATAATGTAATAAATCAATGTATTATAGATTTTAATACATATTTATTTAATATAGCTTTGCAGATAAAGATCAGTATGATATTTTTGTGTGAATTTCATCAACAGTGTAATTGCTATACATTATTGTGTCAATCGTAATAACATTCTCCTTGAGAGTTTACGCTGTATATATTTGGTCATCCTGAAATTTCTTCAGGATGATCATCCGTCGTTCTAGTGTAAAATAATCAAACAATTTTATTTTATTTGTGGTTAGTTGTCATTCCATGCAGATTATTGTTGGGGAACAGAAAAGGGATCTTCCCATCTGAAAATTCTGACGAAAGTCCTATAAATCATAGTCATGTAAATTATATTATATATAAATAAATATATAATCATTTTTATATTCATTCTGAAAAAAAAAAGAAGATACAAAACTTATTACGATTTACAATTATAACATGATCAAAGTATATTAATAAAAAAGTATATATTATAAGATAAAAAGAAATCAAGCATATAAAAATTTAATATTTTTCTCAATAAATACTTATTTAAAATTTCACCCTTACCAAACACATGGTTCAACTAAACCATTATTTATATTATTAAAGCAAAAAACAATTTAATAATGCAAACTCTCAACGATTGGACACTTATGGTAAACGAAAGATTTTGCATGAGTTTTTAGACATTATACAAATAGAAACCATAAGCAATACATTATATTATATTAAATCTATAGACCTACCACTATAATATATTTTTCTCAAGTTAGATCTTTCACATATTTAAACAACAAAAATATGCTTAAGGTCAACCATATGTTTGTATAATAAATAAAAATATGTTTCGAAGTATTTTGCTGAACAAATTACTTGCCATAAAATGATGCAGTATCAGAGGAGTTATTTACAAACTAAAATCCAAAACACAAGTTTTCAAGATCATTTTTTTTTATCAAAGGAGCTCCGAACTCAAAGCTGGATCAGGTTAAAGATATAAAACTTTCTTTTTAAGTTTTCTAATAATAGTGTATTTGACATGTACCAAATTGTATTCAAATTAGATGAAAACAAATGAAGAAATAAAATTTTTATATATACCATATGTATATTAGATATACGAGTATTTGGTGTATATAGAGTAAAGTATGTAGCATAGAAAGTATTTTTTTGTCATTTATAAATCAAAAGTTTATAATTCTAGTAAAATTTGTAAAAATAAAACTTGAATTTCATTATAAGAATTTCAATTAGATACTTAAATGTTACTAAATAGTTATATTTTATTCTGAATACTTTATAGTGAAGCTGTTTAATATATAGAAAATAAATACTATTTGCTATTTTTATTTTACATAGATAATTATCTGAAAATTTGTTATATATGACCAATAAACCTGTCAGATGAAAATTAAATAATGGATAAAGTTTATCATATAACCATTGCAAAACAATGAATGTATTTACTCTTTAATGCATTTCTTATTTTTTTGATGCAGGACAAATATATGCATGCATTATATGAACAAAACTCGAAACATACGTGTAGACTTCCATTGTTGTCAGTTTTAGTCTTAATTTACGCAAGTCTAAAAGTGAGTGAATTTCTGCAATTTGAATAGCCTTGTTTTCATTTATTCCTTTATTCTTGAGTAGTGGAAATCTACATCAGGGTACCACATTCATCATGTATGTATTTGTATATGTATACAGGGCTAGGGATTTCCTCCGCCGTGTGGAGGCTGTGATTGCTGTCGAGGTGGTCATATTGAGTGAACATGTTCATAAAGGTCGTGTCTCAAAGTTACTTATCAAAAATAAAATTATTGGCTTGAGTCTAAAATCAGTTATTCAGTCCACGTTTTGCTTCCAAACCTGTCTATATACTTTAATCAACTTAAAAATAATTTATATGCATATCTTGTGTACAAGTTGCAACCAAAAAATTATATGACAAATTTTAAAGGAAGGATTTACAGTACGTGGAATGTGAATTATGAAATAATTGAAAATTCCATGGATGATCGACATATTAATTGTTAAATCTAATTTTGAAATATTTTAATCAAAATGTCTAGTATATAATTATTATGTGGCATATTGTCAAGTTTAAATAGCATAATCATAAATAAAAAGTTACAATATCATCTTAATGAATGGAAAATAAATTGTAGTATCATGGTATAGTTGGTAATTACAATAATATATGTTGTTATTAAAAGTGCATAATTTTTCTGAACAATAATATGTCTTGGTATCCCCTGCAAATGTTTAACTCATCCCCATTGACATATAAGACAAAGTAAGAAATATGGTCCTCCTATCCAGCTTTTTCATTCTATCTTTTTCATATTTCATTTCCATACAAAATATCGTTTGGAAGCATATATTTCTGGCTATGTATCTTGCTTGATCAATCGCTCATTGTTTCCCTAGTGAATGCCTCGAGATGGAGTGCTATGAGTGAAATTATATTGGGCTCTGTCATTTCTTGGTAATCAACTCCAGTAGTTATGCTTGATTTCAAATTTTTATCAACTTTGTAATACAATTTTCCCTCTTTCTTTTCAGTAATAATCCTTTAGTATTGATACTTTTTGGATCTTCTTTATACAAACCTCCCCATTTGTCCTTGAAATCTTTGAACTATGGATTTTCTGGAGACTGAAATTTACATAACTAACTTTTCCCATACTGTGCCCATAACTACCTTCAGTATATGGTGTCTATATTTTGAATAAAATTAACCATTTTTCTAATTTGTTTTCTATAAGCTGGGTGGTTCCTTTGTGAATTCCATTATTACTGTAGATTTTGTCAAACACCAGGGAAATAACCCCATCCTTAAATTTTCAGGTCTCTAATTGATCTAATGATGCATTCGCTGGGCATTCTTCTGTTGAGCTGCTAATCACTTGGACTCCTAACTGTTAACCTTCAGGATATGCGGTTAGGCCAGACAAAAGAACTGTTAAAATTTTGGTGTTTGATCCATAAAAATCTCCCAATATTTTGTTATCCCATTGTAGTGCAGCATATGATGAAGGACTGAAGGACCTATAATTAATTTATACATCAATGTTATACTTAATTTTATGTTTGGTGAGCACACTGTTTCGACAACATTTCGATAGAAATACAATGAAATTATCTAAATCAGCCCAGCAGGATTTCAAAGAGCCATAAACGACGGTTGTTAGTATGTTTTTAGATAATATAAACTATCAGCAGCTTTGGATAGTATTTCATGTTCCATAATTACCAACAATTCATCAATCTTAATTCATTAATAATAATGAGCAAGTAGCTAATTGAAATTGATAATATCCTTATCAAGTAGCTAATTTAAATTGATGATATCCTAATCCAATAACTATTTTTCTAAATTTTACGGTTTTTTTTTATACAATTGTTATAAAATGTATAGAAAAAATATCATTCTGACCTTCAAATTAGTATTAGAAAAATTATTTAAAAATTTGAAATGGAGGTAAGTGTATAATCTTTCGAGAACATTGATATTGAAATTTAGAGAAAAGAACATTGATTGATTGGAGTAAACATTTTTAGTACTGCCATCCGCGCAAATAGCTTTTTCTCTTTACCTTCATCGAATTGAGAAATCTTGATACTAAGATAATAAAATATGTAAAAAGTATTATTGAAAAATAATCATATTTTTTATTTAATGACATTTTTTACATTCAACCTTGTGTGGTAATATTACTTTTTGTCCAAAAACTACTATAAAGCAGGAAAACGGTATTAAAGAACCACATTAAAGCCAATGAGGTACATATGTAGATCATTCGAGCTTCTCACATCTTAGAGCGAGGAAAGAAAAAATGCTATAAATACATATACTAATATATGTATTTCCCCTATTATTAATTTTTCTCCCTCATTTTGTTATAAGATATTGCTAATTAATTAAAAACATATTTTTTTACTAAGAAAATAATTAAATTAGTTGTAACACAAAAAATTCAAAGTACGGTAAACACCGTGATTAAACTTTTTTATGTCAAAAATATTATTTTAGACTAAATAAAAAAACTAGCATATTGAAAAAAATTTCTGAATTTAAAAAATAATATTTATGTTCCAATTGTTTTTTTATGAATCAGGAATTACCGATTCACAAATCAAATTTTTAAAGTACTGTTTTAATTACAATAAAATCCATATATAAGGAAACTAAGTTTTATGATTCTCACAGGATATCAATCTATAATTTTGTTAAATGTCAGACCAATCGCGTTTTTAATCCAAAATAATTGACATCGTCCTCAAAAAGATCCATTTCATTTGTCCCTGAGTTATTGATCACTATTGTATCTCTGTAATGTAAAAAAAATGTACAATCCTTCAGAAAACTTGAAGAACTTATTTTAACGCAGAGAGCGTCAGTATATTTGCCAGTCTGAAAAAATTTCTTCTCATTTTTATTTCATTTTCTGGGAAGTTATAATATGTATAATTGACTTGAAATGTTATTATGAATGAAGGTAAATTATTTTTACAGCATAATATATGTATACTATAGTATATTCAACGGAAATTGCAGAAAATTTAGTAATAGTTGGACCATTTATGATTACATAAATGAAAATTTTGAAAGTTAGTACACTGAGAAAAATATTAAAGTCTGAATTGAATGTCATTTTTGTCTGTTCATAACCAATTTTAGGCGAAAGCTTTTATAAAGTTATCATGGTGATGATTTCTCATTTAAAAACACGTGATCTAGTAAGAAACTATAAATGAGACCAATTGTGATTAATTTATTCTATTCATCCGATCAAGACCAAACTTCTTCACAGGATAGGTCCAAAAACTAATATGGTTTTTTTTGTATGAAAAAAGTATGGTAGCATTTGGTTCTGTTTATAATTTCAAACAGAATTACAATACTGGTATTCAGAAATTAATACTTTATCTGTAATAAATAGCTTTTACCCTATATTACTTTCTTTGGGTGTTTATCTAACCCATTCACTCAAAATAATATTTTATTATCTTTTGTGTATAATATTTTTGAACAGCCCTCGGTAAAAACTCAAAATTTATACTTGAGTTACGGTATCCAATTTTGAGAATTAATACTTAATTAATTTCTGAGTTATGGAAATTATGGATTTAATTAATTATATAGGTTTCAAATAATACACTAAAGTGTTCTCTTATATATCTACCTCATGGACAAAAATGAGTTAAAGGACGCTAAATCAGTGTTTAACAAATTATATTCCTTGAGTTGTAAATTTTAAGCATTTATCTTATGTATCTATATAAATTAACATAGTAGCCCTTAAAATTTGATAACATTTAATTAAATTCAGGACAAACACCTATAGCCTAGCGAAGAAGAAAATAAAAACAAATACTACTCCTTTTCTGATAAAGATATAGACATGAATTACTCCGAGCCCCAAAACAATTTATACATCGGAAATAAACAAAGTGAGGTTCCTTTAAAATATTCCAAAATTAAATATAAATAAGTCGATAAGATGACAAAATTTGAAATAAATAATTAAATTGAAGAAATCCCTAAAAAAATTTTTACTTGTCTTTTTTAGTATTAATATATGCCCATCAATCTAAAATACAAAACGTTTTTAAATGGCGCACCTTTGTCTTATTTGTTATGTTTTGATGTTTAATACAAATATCTTATCGTAAACAATTGTCTAAATAAACTGCAAGCAAAAAATCAGCAAAGTCAACCGAGAAATAAAAGGGGCATAACCAAGAATATGGAGTAACGCAGAGCTGAAATTCTTGAGTTATCTATTTATGGAAAATCACTATCAGAGATCTCTAGAGTAATTGGCTATAACCGCTCAACTGTGCAGCAGGTAATAGCAAATGACACACCAAAACCTTCCACAAGGTCCAGATCAAGAACAAAATAATTGGTTGAGGCAGTTAAAGGCACTATTGAAGGCAGAAGAGGCAATGTGACAGTCAATAATCTAACTCGTAAGTTTTGACAACACCCCTAACACCATGCACCGCTCGGTTAAGGAAAATTTAAACCTTAATTGGTTATAAGAGAACTACCCATCGGGGCTTGAATCGAGTAAAGTGATTGACCCATTGCAAAATCCTTCACAACAAATTTGAAAAGCAAGACTCTTACCTTCCTATTGCCTGACTGTTCCCCCCTATTCCTTACGTTTTTGGGCACCTCCAGGGGAAGCTTTTGGGAGTCTGATACACATAATGATCAACTGAAGGTTGCCATCATCACTGCTTGCACAACCTAGAGCCGAACTTTCTAAAGAACTGTTGTGCAAAGTTCTGCACCAGGTTGGAACTAATAATTAAAGCGAAAGTCTGCTATATTGATTGACAATGTAAATAAAATGTCCCTTAATTGTATTTTTGATATAAATTTTTCTAATTGGATTATGTTTTTGAATAATAACAATTTTTGAAACGTGTTACATTTTTGACGAAGGAGCTTGTATAAAGTGTATACTCTAGCTTAAGCTACAATATAAATCAATTGAAAAACTTATTAGATTCCAAACAAAATTCTTCATTTATCGTATGGTTTTTTTTTTTTTTTTTGATTAAACCCATTTTTCATGAAGTTCTTTCATTAATCCCATGTTATTATAAATTGATTTGAACTTATATTTATCATGTATTGATTTTTCCCCCGTTGAAATATGTGTCTGAATCGAAAAATATTATCTAGAAACGTGATATATATATATAAAAAAAGGCACAAATAGCTGTTATAATAATCATTATTGTACAGCTTAAATAACAGTAAATGTAGGTTTTAGCTGGCAGGGAAAAGTACCGTTACGTTATAATATTGATAATTTTTCTCTTTCTACTTCCTAATAATGTATACCAAGTGATATGTTGAAATCTGAACAATTAATACTTTTAACTTTAATTAGATGTAT